>NC_137797.1:98870385-99530385 GCF_963383645.1 Muscardinus avellanarius
CTATCTAGTTCCATTTATTTTCCTGCAAATGACATAATTTTGTTTTTCTTTATGGCTGAGTAATATCCCATTGTGCATATATACCACATATTCTTTACCCATTGATCTGTTGATGGACACCAAGGCTGTTTCCCCAATTTGGCTATTATTACTTATGCTGCTATGAACATCAGTATGCATGTATCACTACAGTATTCCGAGTTTAATTCTTTGGGAAAGATACCAAGGAGTGGTATAGCTGGATCTTATGGCGATTCCACCCCTTGTCTTTTGAGGAATCTTCATACTAATTTTCATAATGCTTGTACTAATTTACAATCCACCAACAGTCTACAAGAATAATAAAACCACCCTAAAAAGGAATAGAGTGGAAGTACATTCACCCCTGGACATATGGGGATAAGGTGGAGAATTTAAGGGTATTACAACATGACACGAGTATTATTGTTTAATTCCCAAATAACACAATGATTGGATGATTTCCTACTGAAAACAGGCCATGAGAGTACACCACATATTTGAAAAGTAACCAGAACATGCAAAAATTACCCGCCCGCCCTCATCCCTCTAGCGTTTAGGGGTCTCTGTGCACCCTGGACACTCACGGTTGGATCTGGCAGCATCAGCGGCTGTGTCCACTGAATCCGTGGAGCTGTCCATAACTAAGACCACCACTGCCTTTGAGGCCCCAGGCCTGGCACCGTGGACTTCTGAAGTGACATACCGCACCGCAAAGGCCAAAGCATCCCCTGAGAACAGAGAACAGACTGAGTCGGTACCAACTGCCAGAACAGGCGTTTCTGAGGCAGCTGAGCACCCGTCTTACATGGATCCTTGGGTTATCCAAAGCCTGAACAATTCAGACACTCAGAAGATGACGCAGTGGTACCTGCAAGTGACCCGGCCCCTCACTTCACAGCTGAGGAAACCCGGGCCAAGGAGCAAATAGTTGACTGGCTGGGACCGCTCAGTCATAAAGGTCAAGAATCAGGACCACCACGCGTGTTCTGCATCCACCACAAGGCTCCAACATTACCAATTTGGCTGGGGCCTCCTTCCCGCTGCATGAGGTCCACGAGACCCAGCAAGTGGGCCTTGTCCTGGGCCACGTTCCAGGGCACATCGATGGTGGTGATGCTTCCATACTGCAGCACGGCCACCTGCATGAGATGTGGCCCTGGCGGGAGAAAAACAGGTCACCGTGAATCGCGTGGGGCTAGCATTTCCCCCTCACCCGCTGCCTGGGGCATCGCTCACCTAGGTTGGCCTTTGAGATGAAGGCCTTGGCAAAGCTCTTCATCTCATCAAAGTAAGAAGCTGGAAAGCCGGAGGAGCCGTCCAAGAGAAGGACTACATCCAGGGGCTGGCTGCAGTCTGCAAAGAGGACCAGAGGGTGAGCACAGGGATGCCCACAGGCCACTGGCCCCCAGGCCCACCGAGGCCAGACCCCACATCCCACAGGCTGTGAGAGGCGACAGGGACCACTCGGCCTGTTATTCTGGGATAGTCCTACACATACCGAAGAGGCTGGCATATAAAGAATCTGGCACTTGCCCCCAAATTATCCAGCTGACAGTTGACAGAGGTGAGATTCAAACTAAGGCCATTGGGCCCCCAAATCTCAGCACTTAACCTGCCACTCCACCTTGCCCCAAAGAGTGTCATGGAATAACTCCTTCCTGGCTCCACATGGTCAGGAGGAAGCTGACACTCACCAAATTTAACAGAAGTTACCTTCAAGGCAGAAAGTGGGGCTGGGTGGGGACGGGGTGGGTGACAAGTACAACTGGAACTTTTCACTCCATATTGTAGGTATTTTTCCCATTAAACACTAGGCTTGTGTGACTTTTGTGTGTGTGTGTGTGGTACTGGGGTTCCTGGAAGCCCTTCTACCTCCAGGCTACCCTCCCAGACCTATTTTATATTTTTATTTGGAAACAGGGTCTCTTATGCAAGCACGGCTGACTTCGAACCTGAGCGATCCTCCTGTCTCCGCCTCCCAAGCGCAGGGATTACAAGCGTGCACCACCACGCCCGGCTGGCTTGTGTGACCTTTGACAAGCACAGACCAGAAAAGATCCTCTCCCCAAAAGAATCGAAACGCAGCTTTCTGCCTGGTCGCTGGAATGCACGCGCACTCTGGGGCCAGGCTGGGCAAGTGCAGGGTGCAAGGACTTCAGCGTTAAAACTCATGGGTCACACCACCCCCCACAGGCACGCAGCTCCAAGCCACCCTGCCTCCCACTCCTATGGGCACCAGCCTACCGGGGGCAGGGGAGAGGGTGGGAGGCTTTGGCCCCTCTCCAGAGCAGCACCGCTGAAGCACCAGGTCAGGAGCCTCTCGGGGGAGCGTCTCAAAGTCCTGGATGAAGATGGGGGGGTTGGGCCACCCTATCCTCTCCAGCTCCTGCGTGTCAGCGTGGGGGCCCACGCCAATGGGCACCAGCTGGATGTCTCCAGGCAACCGCTTGATCTCATCAGAGGCGGGATTCCCGGTGACCATGTAGACCAGGTTAGGCGCCTGCTCCCGGTCCCCTTGGCCGGCGGAGAAGCTATGCTCCGAGAGGTACTGCAGGGCCAGCCCGGTGTTGGTCCTGTTGCCGCCCCGGTAGCGTATCTCGCGCACCTGCTGCAGGACCTCATTTTTGGACTGCGCCTCGCTGAAGGGGTACTCCACGGTCACCGAGTAGGAGTACTGCAGCACCGCCACGTGGACCCCGTCCCGCCTCACGTCCATGCGCTGGATCACCTCCTCCAGGAACTCCTTGCTTCTGTTGAAGTTGGCCTCGCCCACTTTGTCCGAGCCCTCCAGGACGAACACCACGTCCAGAACCATGGGGCTCCTCGTGGGTCCCACCGACGAGATCCCCTGGAGTCCTGGACCAGTGGTGACTTTCGCCACCGGGGGTTGGGGCTGTGTGGGGCCAGGCGCCTCCGGGGCGAGGTCGCAGAGGTAGCTGATGATCTCGTCCCTCCGCTGCTCCAGCTCGTCCACACCGCTGAGCACAAAGGCCTTGTTTTCGGGGGCCTGCTTCTCGATGAGGCGGACCTGCTTGAGGCTGGCGTGCGGCCCGATGGCCACTGGGATCACGATGACCTTCTTCTTCTTCAGTCCCTGGACGTAGCGGACCAGGTTGCGGGCCATGCGCGGGGGCTCCTGGCTGGCGGTCAGGAGCAGGACGATGCGGGAAGCCTCGGGGCGGTCGACTTTGCTGAAGATCTGGAACAGCGTGTACTTCAAGACCTCGCTGGTGGAGGCCACCTCGCTGCCCGCGTACCTGACCTGGCTGGCAATGCGCCGCAGCTCCGAGGGCCGCTTCCGGGCCTTGAGCTCAATGTAGGCGTGGGAGCCGTCGTGGTACTCCACCACGGCCACGCGGATCCGCTTCTGGGAGATGTGCAGGCGCTCCATCATGCCCACCACGAAGGCCTTCAGCACCTCAAACTCAGGCTCCGACAGCCTGGAGGAGCCGTCCAGCAGGAAGACCAGGTCCAGCAGCTTGCTGCAGAAGAACTCGTGCAGGGGCGGCTCGGGGGTGTCCTCTATGTACGGGGTGGTGGGCCTGACTGGGGCATCTGTGGGGGGCAACACTAGGCCTCCAGGCTCCTGGCAGGTTTCGCAGGTGAGATTGACACCATCACAGTGACTGTGAAGAGAGAAATCAAAATGACGTGGAAGGAACCCGTGGGCACTTCTCCATCCTACGTTGTGCATCCCCAGAGAACCGCCTGCCTGCTCTCGGGCCACCCAAGTGAGATTTCAGGTCTAGTCACTGCCCCAAGAAACACACACACACACACACACACACACACACACACACACACATCTGAGACCTCCTTTCATTCCAGAAGCCAAACCTTTAGAACATCTTAGGACCTGAAGAAGATTCTGTTCTTCTTAGCCATCCACACGGCCACTGAATATTGTTTTTTTCCAACCTGCATCTTTAGCCACATTATTATCTGAATAGAATCCAAACCCTTTTTCAAGTCTCTCCGAGAGCAAACATTGCCCTAAAAAGTTAACTCTGACCAGGATGCTTCAATTTATCTATGGAAGATAAATGGCTTATGGTTTTTATTATAACAGAACTTAGGCACTAAGCATTTGAACCATATTTAATATGTTGGGCCTTAGGAAGAGAAGAAGCTGGGTGTGGTGGCGCATACCTATGATCCCTTGGGAGACCGAGCCAAGAGGATCACAGGTTCAAGGCCAGCCTCAGCAACTTAGTGAGACTCTGTTTCAAGATGAAAGATAAAATAGGGGTGGAGGTATGGCTCAGAGATAAAAATGTCCCTGGCTTCAATTCCTAGTATGAGAAGAGAAAGAGGGAGAGTAATAGAAGAAAACCCAGAATCAAAACTCTTTGGAAAGATAAAATTTCTGGACTCCAGCTTTATCTTGCAGGACCAAGCACTTAGGAGTAGGAGACGTGGCTGTCAGGCGTAGGCAGAGACAGCAGCCCCTCATTCGTTCCCCCCAGGGGCACACAGTGAGCGACTGTCACCTGCCAGGCACTGGCCAGGCCCCACGCCCAGCCCCAGGCCACCCCACAGCTCTGTGTTCAAGCATCGCCTCCCCCACAGATTCCTACAGTGCCAGGCTGATTTCCAGACTCCTCTGGTCACTATCCCCTTTGCCGGTGTCCTGGAAGCGGATGCTGCACAGGAAAGCCACGCTGCCTGCGGGCTAGGCCCTTCGCCTTCCCTCCGTGCACCTGCAGCTCACTGAGCACCTCAAAAGGCAGTGGGGCCTGGGGCCTGAACTGTCAGAGCTGTGGGGAGAGGCCTCTAGCTCCCCTGCCCTCTAGCCTGCTACTCCAAGCCCGAGTTTGATTGGGCTGACCCTGCCCTGCACTCCTGCAGTCTCCAGTCCAGCACAGGGAGGGTGGCCAAGCAGGGTCTTCCTGCAGGGAAGTTGATTTGTACTTCCTCATGGTCCGCACCATTTATCCCTTGGGTCCTATTAAACAGCGTGTGAGCGACATACTTTCTGTGTTTGCTTTCTGTGTTTGGGAGAAGGCTCACCCCGGGCAGAGTCCTCTGTTTGTAGAGATGGTGGCCGCAGGATCTGGCTCTGGCATTGCGGCCACAGCCCCCTCCCCAGCCAGCTGAAGTTCTCAAGTTTATGTTCCCATCCAGCTTGCTCCGTGTCGAGGAGCAGTGTTGGATACATTGGCATTTTTAATAAATGTTCCCAATGTATGGGCAGGACTTCAGAAGGCTCAGGACTCACCCTAAAGACTCCTCCTCACAGCCCCTAAGACCAGTGTCCCAGAGGCCTTTCCCGTGAGAGCCCAGGGTGACAGCAATGACTGTCTCCCCTCCAATTTTGACAATCATGTCCTATGACCTGGACTGCAGCCTCAACATGTCTGTATGACACCCAGGGGTCCGGGCTCCTCTCACTTTCCTCTCTGCAGTCCCACCTCCTTAAAACACCTGACTTCCATAGATTCCTGTCTGTGGACTAGATATGACACTTAGGGGGCGCTAAGAACCATAAAGAAATGGTAAGAAAAGAAGGTGTTAATTTCCCTGATTCGGTCAGCACACACTATATACGCACCATATTCCACCAAAATGCAGAAGTATCATATATTAATCAAAAAGAGAAGTGAAGTGTGGTGGCACACGCTTGTAATCTCAGCATTTGAGAGGCTGAGACAAGAGGATCGTGGTTCGCGGACAGCCTCGGCTACTTAGTGAGGCCCTTTGCAAGTCAGTGAAACCCTGTTTCAAAATAAAGAATAAAAAAATAGGGCTGGGGGTGTCACTCAGAGGTAGAATGCCCCTGGGTTCCATTCCCAGTATTGCAGAGGCGGGGGGGGAGGGAGAGAGGTGGGGAGGGAGGGAGGGAGAGAGAGAGAGAGAGAGAGAGACAGAGAGAGAGACAGAGAGAGAGAGAGAGAGAGAGAGAGAGAGAGAGAGAGAGAGAGAGACAGAGAGAGAGACAGAGAGAGAGACAGAGAGAGAGAGAGGAGAGTCGGGTGTGGTGATACACGGCTAGTACTTGGGAAGCTGAGACAGGAGAAAGGCAGGTTCCAGTCCAGCCTAAATAACTTGGCCAGACCCTCAGAAACTTAGCACAACCCTATTTCAAAATTAAAAAAAAATTAAAGAACTGAGAGTGTATCTCAGAGATAGATGCTCCTGAGATAGACAGAGAGACCATAACCTGTCTTCTGCAAGAAAAGGCAAAATCTTCTTAGAGGTAAGAACTTTAGAAATATCTTTAGGAGGAAGAGGTCTAATGGCTCTTAAAAAAAAAGAGATGCAAACTCTGGAAATGAACTAAAACAATAAACTAACGTGAATTAGCAAAACAAGGAGACTAAATTCATGTCTCAGTTCGCACGGCCAGGAGGCTCTCATATGTGCAACTAGAGAGAACAAAGGAATGAAAAGGGATCTCAGGAAAACAGAAGGGAGACAAGTAAAGCAGGGGAAGGGACTTGGGTGGGAAAGGGGATGAAATTGACCACGCTCTGTCTTGTGTATGTACGAGTATGTCACAATTAATCCCACGTGTAAGTGTAATTATAAAGCACCATCAAATATTTCTAAAATAACAGAAATAAATCACCCCCTGCTCAGGGCCAATCCCTGAGCAGACCCCAGAGGAGACAAGAGGAGGCGTCTCTTGAGGCCTTACCAAATCTGGCAGAGCGCAGGATCCTCGGGGTTCAAGATGACCTTCCTCCCCGGGGCCAGGCGGCGGCCGGCCACCTCGCACACGGGGCAGTCCTGGGGGTTGATGCAGGTCTGCAGAAGCTCATCCAGAATTTTCCCTGCACAAAACACCTCCCATTAGGAGCTGGACGTTAACTTTTCACACAGCGAAGTCTCACCTGTCACTAATGGGTCACTAACGGGTCTTGTCCCAGAAGCCTCTGTGTGCCCCCTCCAGGGGCCACCTCACACGCAGGGAACGCCCTTCCTCCTCTGTGCCTTGGTTCATAGGTCAGCAAAGCTGGGAGGAGGCTCCTTCCCTCTGCCTCACCCCCTCCAAGCCAGAAAGCTCATCTCCGCAGGCCTCTCATGAATTCAATCTGAATACATGGGCCTCTCACGTCTTCAATAACTTCAGAGCTGTGCTGTCGGATATGCTAGCCTTTAATCTCAGACAGCTTCATCAGTTTAAATTAAGCACAATTCAACAAAATGAATAATTCAGCTCTTCAAAAGCACGGGTCACCTTTGCCTTCGATAGAGCATTCCCACTACCGCAAGAAGTTCTAGCAGAAAGCTCTGCTCTCCAGGATAAGCCCTCCGTGGACACACGGAGGCATTATGGAAGGGCTGGCAGCGCAGCTCAGCGGTGGAGCGCCCACCTAGCTGGGGGCAGGGCCTTCCGTCCTCACACACAGGGCCCCTGGCATGAGGGCCTGGGTTCCATCCCCAGCCACAAAGGAAAAAAGGAACATGTGATAGGAACTCAACTTAGCAAGAATCAGAGCCAGCCTGGCCTGGGCTAAGGGACCCACAGAAACAGAACCTATTTCCAGGTGGCCGGTTCCACTGGGCGGGGATGCAGCCAGACAGGCCGGGCCTCACCTGGGGGACAGTGCGCATGGCAGCCCTCCACGCACTGCACGGGGCAGGCCAGCGGCTCAGGGTGCTGGCAGGTCACGGGGCAGGCGGGCGCGCAGCTGTTGTAGCGCCACTCACACTCGTACCCGCTCTCCCGGACATTCCGCTCCTCGCAGCTCTGGGCTGTGTAGACAGAAGAGAAGGCTGTGGCCACAGAAGCATCAGACAGGCCCTGACAGAACAGACCCGCAGAGCTCAAGGGCCCTTGGGGGTGAGGGAATGGTGGTCACACTGGGAACTGAGGGGCCAGAGTCTCAAACAATTGACGCATTTGGAATTTTTTTAAGGACACAAACTAAGAACCTGGGAGCCCAAATTCGTTTTCCATATAAAGACATTAAATTATATACACCCAAGCCAGGCGTGGTGGCACAGGCCTGTAATCCCAGTACTTGAGAAGCTGAGACGGGAGGAGCACAGGTTCAAGGACATCCTCAGCAAGTAGTGAGACTCTCATCAACCTAGCAAGACCCTGTTTTAAAATAAAAAAATAAAATAGGGCTGTAGCTTGGAGGTGCAATGCCCCTGGATTCGATCCCCAGGACCACAAAAAGAAAAAAATGATATGCACCCAAGGAAGGAAGACTCCATAGAGACTCATACTGGCCAACATGATCATGGCTAAGTAAAGACAGAGCTGGACCTCCTTCCTGTCTTCATCACCACTCCCTCTTCTCCTTCCGGAAGAAAAGTCTTCGTGTACCAGTGCCTTGTACCACGTTCCCCTCGCTCCTGCTGTGAATTCTTTATATGACTGTCCCAACTCCGTGCGGCCCTCACCCTCTATCACACGCTAGAGTGCTCCCTCTCCCCACCTGGGCGTCCTCCTGCACCCCACAGGGCCTTCTAGTCTAGAGACTCTCAGATCAAGGGAAGGGTGCCTGGGATGTGGCATGGGGGGATCTGGACTCACGGCACAGCGTGGGGGTCCTCCAAGTCACCACCTTGCCGTGCTGGGCACACACATGGGCGTAGGCAGCGATGGTGTCGCAGAAGCAGGCACAGTCCCCGATGGACTCGCAGGAGCAGGTATCATAAATGCAGATGTCCAGGAATGGCTCAGGGTCCACCTGTAAAAGGAGCCGCAGGTGACGGTGGCCTGGGCGGGGAGCTGGGGCTCTGGGTCCTGGTCTGCGTGAGAGTGTTCTCGTGGTCAAGAGAAGGCTAAGGTGTCTCCAGGGTAGAGAGAGAATGTGGGTCAATAATCCCAAGGACGGAATGGGTAAAAAAGCAAGATCTCTATTTTCAAGCCTAGATGCCAGAAAGAATCGTTGAAAAGAATGGGGTTACCGGCCTTTCACAGAATATCATATATCTAAAAAATCTGCAAAGGGTGTCGGGCATGGTGGCGCACGCTTGTAATCCCCACACTTAGGAGGCAGAGACAGGAGGATCGCACAGGTTCGAAGCCAGCCTTGCTGGCTTAAGAGACCCTGTTTCCAAATAAAAATATAAAATAGGTCTAGGATTGTAGCCTGAAGGTAAAAGGGTTCCATCCCCAGTACCACAAAAAAAAAAAAAACTTGCAAAGGAACTTTCTCTCTGTCCATCTTCCACCTAACAGCTGTCATCCACTAGCCCCATGATGCACAAGTGATTGTGTGTTTTGAAACACGCTCAGGCAGCCCCTCCGGACCCTGGATTCCACGCAGCAAAGAGAACAGGCAAACGCAAGGGGACCCTTCAGGGTGCCTCACGAGCCACAGGGCAGGTGTGGGCGACAGCAGGACCCAGCTGGCTGCTCCTGGACTCTGACCCCAGGTCTCCAAAGAAAATCACAGAAGCTGTTTCCCACCTTTTCTGTCCCCAGAGCATGCTGTGATGCACACGGGGCTTCTCCAGGATGGTTGTGATGGAAAGGAATTCACCCAGGAAGCATACTGCTTCTAACACATTCCAACAGTCCTGACCCCTCCTCCCACATCACTCTTCCAACTCAGATGCCCGGAGTCTCCACCAAAACAGGGAATCCTACGGACCCTTTGGAGTCTTTGGGAACTGAGAATCTTTGGATGGACAGAGAGAGAACAGAGATGTGTGTATTCTGCCAGTTACTCCCACGTCAGGATGCCAGTCAGCTGCAGGCATGTGAAGATGTCTGTGTGTGTGTGTGTGTGTGTGTGTGTGTACATATACACACATGCAATATATGTGTGTACACATGTGTGCACGCACATAGACACTGGGAAAGACAGAGTTTCATTTTGCTTTGGGGACGTCCACACAGTCATTTAAAGACTCAAAAGGAAGTAAAAAAATGAGGATTCAGCCAGGCGTGGTGGCGCACGCTTGTCATCCCCATGCTTGGGAGGCTGAGACAGGAGGATAGTGCAGGTTCGAAGCCAGCCTCAGCTACTGAGTGAGGCTCTTGGCAACTTAGTGAGACCCTGTTTCCAAATAAAGTATAAAATAGGTCTGGGAGTATAGCCCGGAGTAGAAAAACCCCTGGGCTCTACCCCCAGGACCACCAAGGAAAAGAAATGAGGATTCCAAATCAAGAGTGAAGGCCCAATGAGAGACTGAGAAGAGTGCTGGCACCCAGGGGCCCCGCATTTGATGGATGGTCACTGGGGGCCCAGAACAGGAACAGAAAGAGGAAACCTTGGTTCTAGAGTCTGAGATAAGATGATGTGGAAGGGAAGCATCTCTACCACTGAAGTCAAAAGAGGAGCCTCGGCAGAGGCCCAGAGGCACTCTCTGCATCCCGGCCTGAGGCCCAGAGAGGACGGCAGGCGGTGGTCTCATAACACAGGCCCTGTCCAGACCCCAGGAGAGTTTGCGTCCACAGCAGAAACCCGTCCCTCGGGGCCCAAGCCACCGCCCACCTTGCCACCACCCTCGAGAACCTCACCAGCTTGTTGCAGTCCTGGAAGATGTCGCTGGTGAGGATTCTGCAGGAGGAGTCCACCATCGTCTGCTTCATGAGGTTGTTATGGCAGGTGGCGGGGGACACATCCAGAGGCACCTGGAGCCCAGGTGGGACAACAGTCAGACAGCCAAGCAGAGGACTCAAGCAGAGGACACCAGAGGCCGACTCCCAGCACCCTCCCTGCCGCGCCCCAGCCCCACACCACCCAGCCCCGTGAGAACAAGGGCAGAGCACCCCAGGCTGCGGGCCTCCCTGGCTCCATCCACACAGGTGCCCGGACATACTTTTCTGGTGTCGGCGCACTGTGCGCTCACTTTCCAGGAATTCCCGAAGTCCACGGGGTCTTCCTCCACCTGGAGGTTGCTGCTGGTGAAGTCATTGTTCTGGACGCCGTCAAAATTCCCACATAGGCCGCACACTTGCTCCTGGATTGACCAGTTGAGAGGGTGAGCATGTAGGCCTCAGGGCAAGGGAGAGCTTCCAGGTCACAGAGGTGGAGAAGGAGGACGACGAGGAGGAAAACGAGGAGGACAAGGAGGAGGAGGATGAGGACAAGGAAGAGGAAAAGGAGGAGGAGGAGGAGGAAGAAGAGGATGAAGAAGAGGAGGAAGAGGAGGGAGTAGAAGGAAGAGGAGGAGGAAGAGGAGGATGACAAGAAGGAGGAAAAGGAGGAGGAAGAAGAGGACGAGGAAGAGGAGGAAGAGGAGGAGGGAGGAGGAAGAGGAGGGAGTAGAAGGAAGAGGAGGAGGAAGAGGAGGAGGACAAGAAGGAGGAGGAGGAGGAAGAGGAGAGACAGAGACCCAGAGGAGGACCATCAAAACCTGGCTCTTGCCCTCGACTTTTCCCAGGCTTCCCACTGACCCCACTCCAAATTAAGAAAACTGAGAGGCAACTTGCCCACATTGCATCATCGTCAAGAGCAGAGGTGGGAATTAGGGAACCTGCAATCTCTGCGTGAACCATCACCCCCTCGAGGAGGCTATGGGCAGAGAGGAGCCAGCTCAATAGTAACAGCCATGAGAGTGCCGCGGCCTGAGGAGGGCACGTTCCAGTCCTGTGATCCCTGGACAGGGGAGCGCCCTTCCTAAGAGCTGCAGCCTGCTCAGGTAGGCTGCTCAGAGTCCTGCTGTACAGTAAGCATCTCTGGGGCAGATACATCTTATGCACCGCCATGTCCACCTAGCACAGTGTTAGGGTTTGCATATAGTCTGAGTGTGTCCCCAAAGCCTCATGTGTTGGAAGCCTGCTCCCCAGTGTGGTGATGTGAGAGATGGGGCCTACCGGGAGGGAATTAGGTGAGTGGGGGCAGTACCCCTGGAAAAAATAAGACAGTTCTCACAAGAGCCTGGTTAGTTCCCACAAGAGCAAGTCAATGTAAAAAGAATAAAAATAAGCGATCTGGCCCCTGAGCCCCTCTGATATCCTTTCTCACCACACAATTCCTTCTGCACATGCCATCTCTGCTTCTGCTTTACCACCATGTTGGGATGCAGCCAGAGGGGTCCTCCCAGAGGCCGCACAGATGGAACCACCTGATCTTGACTTTTAGCCTCAAATGTACCCCAAATAATTTTACCCCATTTTCTTAAAACCTCGTTTCTTCATAAAGTATCCAGTCTCGGCTATTTTGTTAGAACAACAGAAAACAGATAAATACACATGGCAAAGGGACCTGGATGGTCTGACTGGGTAAAGATCTTGAGCTGGGAAGATGATCCGGGAATGTCCACCTAGATCTGGTGAGAGGGAGGCAGAAGTAATCAGAGTATGCAAGATGATACAATAGCAAGGAGCATATGGAGACAGAGAGGACTTGAAGATGCCACACTGCTGGATTTGAATATGGGGGATGAGGCCACAAGCCAAGAAATGCAGGCAGCCTCCAGATTTTAGAAAAGGTAAGGAAATTGATTCTCCATTAGAACTTCTAAGAAGAAGGCAGCCCTGTTGGCTGCCTGTAGACTTCTGATCTACAGAACCATCATAATAAACTCCTTTTGTTGTTTTACCACTAAATGTGTGATAATTTTTTATAGCAGCAATACAAAGCAATGGAAAGAATATTAAATCAATAGAAAGGGTTAAATGCACACACACACACATACACGCGCGCGTGCGCGCACATACACAAAACACATGCACACATATTTGATTTTTCCCTTTTGTAAACACAGTGCTGGGACAATGCTTGACAAATGCGAGGAACTTTGTATTCGCTAGATAAATGAAAAAGTGTTTTGTAATGCTTTGCAAAATTAGAATAGACTGCCACAGGGAAGGAAGGGTATGCGGTGCTCACTGGCGGGCACAGCCAAACACACCTACAGCATTATCAGAAATGCGCTGGCTGCCCCTCCGCCAAGACCAGCTGCCATAACCCAAGCCACTTGTCACACACTAGACTCCCAACAAACTGATGGATCCTGGACAAATATGGTCACCTTTCCCATAAGTTGGTTACCAGTAGGTTTCCAAACAGCTCTCAAAAAGTGCTGGCCTCTGGCTCCATGGACAGGCCAAACCCCAGAATCCTTTTCAGCATTACAATAATGCACAACCAGGTGTGGTGGCACATGCCTGTACTCTCAGTACTTGGGAGGCTGAGGCAGGAGGAGCACAGGTTTGAGGTCAGCCCGAGCAACTTAGCAAGGCCCTCAGCAATTTAGCAAGATCCTGTTTCAACATAAAAAAAAATATATTTTTAAAGGCTGGGGATGTAGCCCAGAGGTAGAATATCCCTGGATTCAATCCCTAGCACCAAAAGAAAAAGTGTGTGTGTGTGTGTGTGTGTGTGTGTGTGTGTGTGTGTGTGTGTGTGTAAAATGCATGATTAGTTTGCCTCTTTAGGTTAAAAAACCTAAGGAAAAGCGAATGTTGCTTCACCTTCTATTTCCTTTGTGCAAATCAACCACAGTCCCAGCAAGGCAGCAGCCAAGGTGGTTTAGGTGATTTGAGTTGGGGGTCACCCTCGACCCTTCCCATGTGCAGCCAGCCCCAGACAGAGGCCGAGGCTAACTGTAAACCTTGCCTCTGTCGTTCTGCTTGTGGGGAGAAGGAGGCTGGGCTGGGGGACCATCTTCCCCCAAGACAGCAGGGAGGGACCGTGGTTTGCTATTCACAGAGCTGACAAGGTCCAGACAACAGGTTAAAGCCAGATACAGCACAAAAATCTACAGACCTGGTATGTCTGCTTCAGGACCACAGAGATGGCCAGGTGGCGGTCCCAGACCACGGAGAGGGCCTTGCTCAGCAGCACAATGATGTAGCGGCCGGACTCCACCACCTCCAAGTGAGTCTCGTCCTTCATGGGCCTCTTCACATTCACCTGAAGGAAGACAACGGAAAAAATGGAGGGAGGAAAGGAGGCGTGAGGGGCCCACACTCCCACCTCCTCACACCTGCCTGTCTGTGCCCCTGCCCACAAGCGCAGGCACCACTCCTCTGACCCACACCTGCCATTTGCCCCTCAGGGCCAGCACCACGCCTGGACCCTCTGTGTCCACCTTGCCTACCACCCTCCCAGGATGAATGCTGATGGAGGTGGCAGAGAAATCATAATTATGAGATTTAAAAGTGACTAGCAGGATCACCCATTGCTTCAAAAAGTGTCTCTTTTAACCTTGGCAAAAAAAAAAAAACTATAGTGGCCTTTACTGTAGGTTGTTTTTGTTTTGGGGTTTTGGGGGGGGGGTTGGTACTGGAGATGGAACCCAGGGGCATTCTACCTCCAAGCTACACCCCCAGCCCTATTTTTAATTCTTTATTCTGAAACGAGGTCTCACTGAGTTGCAAAGGGTCTCACTAAGTAGTAGCTGAGGCTGTCCGCGATCCTCCCGTCTCAGCCTCCCAGATGCTGGGATTGGGATTACCAACGTGTGCCACCATGCCCGTCTTACTGTAGGGTTTTAATGTGACAATGATGCTAAGACCCTCTAGTCAAATAATTTCAAGATCTGTTCTCTATAACAACGTACATGGGACTCACACCCTCCTCCTGCTCCCCGTGGATAAGGAGGATGGCTTCGCCTCATGTGCTGTCTCGTCTCACACTTAAACAGGCACAGACACCTGAACATCGATACACAAGGATTACACAAGTGTGCATCCTTCCCACACATGCACGCCTCAGCCAGAGCGGGACCGCATGGTCCAGCGTGGTCTGCTTCTTGCTCGGCTCAGAGTGCAGCGAGCCCTGGCCAGATGCCCACGCTCATTCTGTGTCACGGGTCACGGCTCCACTCAGTCTCGGATGAACGCTTGGTAAATGCTGCGTATAAGCTGGCAGAGGAACAAAGAGGGCACGAGGGAGGGGGGGACACCACTGCCACTTACCTCTCCATCAAACAGCTCGATCTCTCCTCCGTCCACCAGGATGGTGACCCGCTTCTTGCATTTCACTGATGGGTAGCTGCACCCCTCATTCCCCACCAGGACCCGAAAGGTCCCGGGGTTACTACCACAGTAATCCTGGGGAGACAGGGGTGCCAGGAGGGAGAAACATTATCCTGCTACCTCTTTCAGACCAGAAACTGGCTTCTCATCTCCTGGCTCATGGGATGCTACCTGCCCACACGTGTGCATGTGTATGTGCTCGTGAGCGTGTAGGAACAGGGCATCCCCATGTGAACACTGTCGTGGTTAGATAGAGAATGTCCCCTGGAAGAGCTTGCGTATTGATGTTCAGAGCTGATATAAATACATCTTGAGGGTTGAAATATCATCAATGGGTGAGTCCACTGTAATGGGTTTACTGGGTGGTGAGGCAGGTGCACAGGGCGTGGCTGGAGAAGGGGTCACTGGGGATGTGGTTTGTGTCCTTGATCCCTTTGCGTGATCTCTCGTTTCCAGCCTCCATATGTGAGAGCAGAACCCTTGCATATGCTCCCAAACACACTTTCCCCCTGCCCTTCTTCCGTCTCTCCCTCTCTCCCTCTCCTCTCCCCAAACTGTGAGCAAATAAATCTTCGTTCCTCCAAGCTGCTGTGACCAGGGATCTTGGATTGCAGCAGGTAGAATGCTGATGGAAGCGCACACCTTCACGTGTGTGGTCCGCTCCCTTGCAGGTGAGCCCGTGCCGGTCAGCAGCCAATGGTGGTGATGGACACGAGGGGACCAGGAGAGGGAGGGTGGCATTGCCACGCACTGGGTAGAAGCCCTAGCCTGGATCCCATTATTTCCTGGTCCCACGCAAGTAACGAGTATAGTCAGACCATATGCTTCTTGTGGCCCTAATGTTGAGCCCCTATCGGCTGCTGGCCCCAAAGTGTAACCAAAGACGGCTGGACACAGGCATGGCTGCTAGGCTACATACATCCTTGCTGTGGTCACAGAGAAGGGAATGCTGGCCCTTGCTGGTCAACTGCCCAGAAAACTAAGCAAAAAAAGACATGTCTCTGAAAAATGGCCCCTGCGTGGTGGCTCCTGACTGTGGTGTGATGGGAAAATAGCTAAACACTAAACTTGGGGAAACTTTGTAGATGTGGGTGCATGTTGTATGTGTATTTGAATGCATATATATGTGCATGCATACATGGGAGTGTTGGTCTGCTGCTCACAGGGTAACAATAAGCAAATTACTTACCTGTTTGACAGACACTTATACATATACACACATGTTTATGCATACATGCATATAAACATACATGTATATACATGCACTGGCACATGTGCACATATACACACATGTATACATGCAAACGTGTGCACCTATATACTCATACGTGCATACATGTGCGTGTGTGTGTATGTCTGTATGTGTACATGTGTGTGCATGCGTGCACATGCAGGTATATGTGTGCACATATATGTATACTCATGCATACATCACATACACATGTACATATACACACATATGCATACACAAATATGTATACTCATACACACATACACACATTTACATGCACTCACACCCCCATACACACACATGCATATGACGCACAATCTGCCCCCCGTAAGAGGGGATCAGTCAGCGTCTTGGATCCTTCAGTTAAATGGGTTTGTGTCAGGATCATGGATGTGGAGGTTAAGAGAGGGAACTGGGGACTTGTGTGCTGTGTCACCAGCTGAGTCTCTGCTGGAGGAGAGAGCTTAGTCTGGTGATATCCCAGAGGGAGGGAGCGGGAAGAGGATGCCTAGCCAAAGCACTGGAAGAGGGCAGGGACTGGCTGCGGGGAGGAAAGCCCGCGGCCTGCGAGGGCACGGCTGGAAAGGGGCTCCTGACTGTCTGCACTGAGTCTGTGCTATCGTCTAGGTGCCCGGATGGAAACTGGCCTGGGAGCTGAGCCACAGAGTTGGAGTCACCCTCACTTTCCTGCTGAGGCTGGGAGGTTCCCCAGGAATCATTTCAAACCTGTGGGAATCTAGAAGGCACACACCCAGGTTCAGGACTAAAAGCCATTTCAAGGCATCTGTGCCCGGTCTCCAGCACCTCCTGCCTCCCGGGGCCACCTGGGGTGTGAGGTGCAAGCTGCCTGGCTGGTGTCCTGGCTGGCTCGTCCCCTCTGGGGGGCTCTGCCCGAGGTGGTCCTCATCCCCCGGCTGCCCGACTCACACGGCCCCCACAGCTCCATCTCTGGGGCTCAGGCTCTTCTGGGATTCTAGTCCTCCCTTCAGACCACAACAAGCCTCCTTCTCCCTCCTCCCCCGGAGAATGGAGACAGAGAGACCACATTTGTTTAAAGCATCGCAAAGCCCAGTGTCTGTCTGAAAAGCATTCATTCCCCCCGTTTGGTATCAACCAGCAGGAGAAATTTACAGGAATCTACAGAGCTGCGAGGGGCTGGTGCCCTCACTCATAGCTGGGATGTCCTGAGCTCTTTCTCACCCTTCTAGGCAGAATGACTTCTATAACCCCACCATGCCCCTCCTGCTCATTGGAAATTGTACTAGGTCAGAAATTGTATGTATGAAGCACATTTTTGTTTGTTTGTTTGTTTGTTTGTTTTTTTGTTTTGCAGTACTAGGGATGGAACCCAGGGGCATTCTACAATATCATGATTGCAATACACGCTCTTGAAATGACTGAGACCAGGTTTTGGTTGTTTCCCATGGTCTAAGTCTACTCAGAACAGAAATGAAAATGGCAGAGAATGCAAAAGACTCACAGGGCAAGTGGTGAACTCCAGGGGCCTCCATCCCCAAGCCAGGGCACTGCAGATGCCCTTCAGCACCCTGGGCTCTGGCTGGGAGCTGCATGAGATGGGCTGAGGTTCGGCTGGGGCTCCACTCCCCAAATTGTGACCCTGGCTGAGACTTTGTCTACCAAAAGCAAAAGCTGGCTTGTTCTCCTCCACATCGATGCTGACCTACACCGAAGGCTCGCATCTGTCCACTCAACCAATGAGCTTCTGTCCCCTCCCTTAGAAGTCTCCAGAGAAAAATGGACAACCACTTTGAGTAGTGGACTTCCTGCCTCTTCAGGCACCTCTCTCAAGGCTTGGAAGATCATGCCAGTAAAACCAGACCCCAGGGTCCTTCCTACAGATAGAAGGGCAAAGTCTGGTACACACACACACACACACACACACACACACACACACACTACAGTCAGTACCTCCCCTCCTCACCCCCATTCTCACCTGTGCCAGGACGTACTGACACTCCCCAGGGAACAGGTATTTGAGCCCATCGAAGGTGAGGTAGTGGGCCATGCCCAGGGCGGAGCACGTGGCGTCACACACGTGGCTCGTGCAGTTCCACTTCCGGGCCCGACAGACACTAGGAACAGTAATGCCAGGGTGAGTGGCGGGGCACATCCGGGTCCCAGAACACAAGGAGGCACCAGGCGGATGTGGAAGGAATGAATGAATGTTCTCGAGGAAGCCGCAGGAAGTGGAGGGTTTGCAGCCAGTAGGGCACGAAGCTCTCTGGGCCTAGCAGGACAGAGGGAATATGCTGGTCTCTGGGTTCAAAGGGGAAACTGAGGCCGAGAAGGGCAAAGTGATCCAGGCAGCTGGGGAAGAGGCCCCATCCTCTCCAGACCACTGGCCTGGAACCGCTAAAGCTCAGCCTCGCCCTGGAAGCCACAAGTCGGGCTGAGATTGGGCTCAGGGGTCTTTGCAAAACAGACAGGCTGAGGTTGAAAAACCTCTGAGGCTGATGGGGGAACGAGACAAAACAAGGGGGAAGTTCTGAGTCTGAAAAATGGTAACAAACCACAAAGTCACGAACTCCTGCTAGGAGAGGTTTTGTGTGTGCCGCTCTATGTCTAAACCTCTAGACTGGCCCAGGGCGCCGCGGCCCTTCCCTTGCCACCCTGAACCACAGCTGACCTTGGGAAGCCCACGCCTGCGTCACAGGCGGTGAGCCCAGACCTCAGACAGCCCTGGCCGCCTGTCCACACGGGCCCCTCTCTAACAGGCTGTGCAAAGAGAAGGGCAAGGGTTATGTGAGGGGTGGCCCAGGAGGGGAGGAGGAGATGACCCTGTTTCATGCAGTGCAAGGCCTGTAAGAAGAGGACCCTCCTAGCCCCGTGCCGCTTGGCAGCTTGGTCACGTATGTGGTGTGCTATATCCAGCAAGGTCCTTCTCTTCCCCAGGGCCCATCTCCCTGAACAAAGATGCTAATCTATAGGATGGTATCTATGCAGGCTGCGCCCGGGTGATGACGGTACAGATTCTTCCATTTCACAGATGGAGAAACAGAGGCACAAAGAAAAGGAGAAAAGGACACAGGTCTCCAGAGGGGGATGAGGGGAAGGGTCAAGGTCCTGTGGCCAGGCCTGTCCCTGCTCCATCGGAAATGGCTGGGTCCCTAAGAAAGCCCCCCAGAACCTCACCAAGTATTGCAGTCAATCTTCACGGTTTCTCCCGGTGCATATTCTCGGCCCTGGTGGAAGCAGGGACACCGTTCCAGGGCCACGCATCTGTTTTCATGCCGAACCTAAGGGAAAAGAAGCATGATACGCACCTGTAATCTCAGTACTTGGAAGGCTGAGACGGGGGGGGGGGGGGTTTACAGGTTCGAGGCCAGCCTCAGCAAGTAGTGAGACTCTCATCAACCTAGCGAGACCCTGTTTCAAAAATAAAAATGAATTATCCTGGGTGTGGTGGTGCACACTTGTAATCCTCGCGCTTGGGAGGTTGAGACAGGAGGATTGCGCAGGTTCGAAGCCAGCCTCAGCTACTTAGTGAGGCTCTCAGCAACTTAGTGTGAGCCTGTTTCCAAATAAAATATAAAATAGGTCTGGGAGTATAGCCTGAAGGTAGAAAGCCCCTGGGTTCCACCCCCAGTACCACCAAAAAATAAATAAATAAAATAATAAAATAAAAATAAATTAGGACTGCAAATGTAGCCTAGATATAAGATGTCCCTGAATTCAAATAATCCCCAGTACCAAAAAAAAAAAAAAAAAGCTGAAAATCTCCAGTGCCACAAGAACTGACCTAAAGCATCACCGGAACTCAAGCCTGTCAGGAGCTCAGCGCAGGGATAGAAACTGAGCCAGGGAGCTGCCTCTGCCACAGGCCAGGCTGGGACAGGCAGCCCACACCCAGGCTGGGGCTTGGCATGCACAACCACCGTCTACACGGCTGCTCCTACCAAGTGAGGGCACTGACAGCCATCTGCCCTGTCATACCCCACTGCAGTGACATAATCTGAGATTCCCACTTCAGAAGCCTAGAAAGTGTCATATCTATAGGCCCAGCCATCCCGCACAAATGACATCTCCAAAGGAAACAGTAATGGGCAAAGTTGAATGGAGAATTAGCACTTTAAAAAAAACTGAAATGACTAAGTGTTCAGTGGTGGAGAACTGATAAATTAGGGAACCCCAGGGGCTGCTGTCCCGTGGAACTACTGGAAGAATCTTCAATAACACGGGAAATCATTATGTGTTCATTTTGTAAATGGGGAAAGAGCCGAGCACGGCGGCACATGCCTGTAATCCTGTACTTGGAAGGCTGAGACAGGAGGATCTCGGGTTCGAGATCAGCTTTGGCAACTTAACGAGACCCTGTTTCAAATTTTAAAAAGGGCTGAGGATATAGCTCAGAGGTAAAATGCCCCTGGGTTCACTCCCCGGGGCCCAAAAATTTAAAAATAAACGCCAGAGGGGATAAAACTGTGTATTAATATATACATCCAATGTGTGTGTATTGTATGTGCATGTATGTGTATGTGTATGTGTGCGTGTGTGTATGTGTATGTGTGCAAGTGTATATGTGTGTGCGTGTGTGCATGTGTGTATATGTGTATGTGTGCGTGTGTGTGCATGTGTGTATGTGTGCGTGTGTATGTGTGTGTGCGTGTGTGTATGTGTGTATGTATGTGTGCATGTATGTGTATGTGTGTATTGTGTGTATGTGTGTATATGTGTGTATGTGTGTATGTATGTGTGTATATGTGTATGTGTATGTGTGTGTATGTGTGTATGTGTGTGTATGTGTGTGTGCATGTGTATATATGTGTCTATGTATGTGTGTGTGTGTGTGTGTTTCAAAAGAAGACGTGAAAGAAATAGAGAAGTGGCCTCTCCAGGCTGTGGGCTGGGATACGGAGCATGGGGATTTTATTTTCTGTTTGGGTTCTTAATATTTTCCATATTTTCCAATGAGCGTGTATTATATTTATAATTAAAGTGGATGCTACATTTAATAAAACTAATCTGCTCTTTGGTGAGAAATGAATACTGGACGTAAGCATAAATTTATCAAAACCAGTCTCTGGGGGCTGGTCCAAGACACACATGTCCATCCTCCCCAGGCCCCTGAGATGCTGAAACATTCCCCACCGTGATGCGTCTGCTTCCCTGCCCTCCGCCCCTCAGGGAGCTGCTCCTGAGCTGGTTCTGTAGTCCTCTGGTCCGCAGGGGCCGGGGGCAGGGGTGAGCTAGGAAGCCCTGGTCCCAGTGGGCGCAGGCAGAGGCAGCCTGAGTCCCCAAGGCTTGCAGCCAGATCACGCCCTGGGAACAAGGTGGTCTTGGACTGAGCACGGGCTTTCATGTGGAGCATCACAGGCAAAAACTGTATCATGTGTGTGTGTGTGTGTGTGTGTGTGTGTGTGTGTGTGTGTGTGTGTGTGTGTTGGGGGAACTGAAAGAATGATGACCTCCACTTCAAACCTCCTCCGTCAGCTTCAAGAGGTGTTCCTGAGTCTCTGGACACGTGACGGGGTGGGATAAAAGGAAAGACGGGGAGAAAAATGCAAGTCAAACACATCTTTGGTGTCTCCTACCTCCTAGGCCACTATTCTTGGAAGACATCTCCCTTCCCGAACCCTCCGGCTGTGACACCTTTGGGTTCCTTCTAACATCTCCCCACCCAGGTTTTAGCTGAGGCCTGCCACCTAGTGGCCCTGTAAGAATGACAGCCGCATCCTAACTCCTACCTATGGTTGATGAGACTGGATCCATCCACAGGATGCTCTGCAGTGGATTCTGGTTAGCAGAGCCCTCCTCCCCTCCCCTCGGCAGGACACATGCTGTCCCTGACCTGGACGCAGGCTGGCTGAGGGCTCCCAGGCTCTTGGTCTGCATGCTGGATGTTTTTAAACCCCCCCCCCCAGGACATTCGGCCCACTATCCAAAAGCCCCATACATCTCTGTCCCAGGGGATCCTCCCTTTACCCAGGTGTGTGTCTACTAAAGCCCAGCTCTCCTCCAAAGCCAAAACTCAAATCCCAGCTTGTGTGTGAGACGCGCTACCACCACGGAAGCTGATGTTTCCCCTTCCTTCTGGCTCCTACTGGTAAACCCTTGGCTTTTGCTAGGAAGGGGCCATGGCTCGCTGGTAGGTTACAACGATAAAACATTAATACCTTGGTTTTAATCAAGGTCTACTCTGTCGGAGAGAGTGATGAGGTGAGATCCAGAAATTAGAGCTGGCGAGGGAAGAAAACATGACCTTAAAGGAGAGGAGGGGGTTTCGGGTCACCATCACAGACCTCCTGCTTTTGGAGAGATGATCAAATAACAGACACGCGCTCATAACCTCAAAGCATTAGAGAAATTCATGATGACGGACAGCTGCAGAGATAAAGACACTTTGCAGGGGATGGGCAGGGTCCAGGTGAGAGCTGGGTAAACAGGGAAGCCACAGCAAACCCTAAGTGAATTCTGTGGCTCATCGCTGAAACTTTGGGCTTACAATAAAGGCTGTCATCTACACCTTGCAGTTGCCTCTTTGGGGGGAGCAGAAGGAACACGGAGATAACGTGTGGATGTCCTTAGAAGACTTCAAGAAAAAACACAGTGGAAATACTCGTACTCAATGGAATACAGTTCATGGTATCCCTAAAGAGAGGAGCTCAAGCTAAGAACATGGCACTAGGTTTCGGGCAGTTGCAAGAAAAATTATAAAGTATAAAGAAAATTGATTTTGTTCCTCTTCTCTGAAAAGGTCCTCATTTTCCCCCACTACATATAAACACCAACAAAACTCATTCTTCAAAAACAAATGAGGGGGCTTCAACTAATCCTTGACGGTTTTCCTACCCTATCAATCAACACTCCCAACCCAACACAGTTGATTTCAACTGGGTATCTTCTAGAAGAAGGCCATCTGATTGACAAGCTCGCACCAAAGGGTGAATGACTCTTCCTATAAGGATAGATGAAGTTTCAAGTCATTTCTTAAAACCCTTGCTTGTTAACCAAAATGAATGTAATGTCCATTATTTTTCAGTAAGCCTGATAAAGGTAAGAAATATTGTGACAAGCAGAGGAAATATTATTGAGATGGGAAGGCTCTCTTGGGTCTTTTATTTTTTATTTATTTATATTTTGGTGGTACTGGGGATGGAACCCAGGGGCCTTCTAGCTCCAGGCTATACTCCCAAACCTATTTTATATTTTATTTGGAGACAGGGTCTCTTAAACCATCTGAGGCTGGCTTCGAACCTGCGCGATCCTCCTGTCTCAGCCTCCCAAGTGCGGGATTACAAGCGTGCGCCACCACGCCCAGCTTCTTGGGTCTTTTAAAATTACCTCTCCTAGGATTTCCAGTGCTCACTCTGGAGGAGCTCCTGAGCCCAAGCTCTACATAAAAAAAAATTTTTTTTAATTAAAAAAATAAACCCAGGATGGAATCTTTCAGTCTTTCATATTAGGATTCCAAGGACCAGGGTCAGGATCACACTTCACCACTGTCACGATGTTTCTTAACAGCAGAACTTGGTACCAGTTTGGGAAGTGTCACCCCTAGCTTTTAGAGAGTAAGTTAGCATCTCCCAGAAAGCAGTACTCCTAGGCACGTAAATGTCTGAGCAGCCGGTGGCCTGGCCTCTCAGAGGGAGACCAATAGGGCTGAGGGCTCCTAGTCTGGTTGCCTTGTGCCAACGCCGTTTCCTTTTCTCTGCTTGGCCCCGTGGGTGGTGGATGTGGTGGAAGGCTTTAAGGGTTCCACCCAGTGCCCTGCGCCTGGAAAGAGGCACCGCGCCGCCAGAGCAGAGCAGGGCGGTGGGTTGTGCTTTTCTGCCACCTAGTGGTAAAGGGAGGTAATATGCTAACTTAAAGGCATGGCCGCTTCAGACAGAAAAATTCACTCCAGAATTTTTCAACTAAAGAAAAAGACTTGGGACTTCTAAAGCAGCCCCCTCATTTTATTAGCCCAACGTTTCTATTTAATGTGAGCCCCAGAGCCTGAAAAGTTGCTCCCGGTATGTGACAGCCAATTCCCTCTGGCGTCTCTGTTCATAATGATTCCTGCTTTTCCTCCATGAGCTTATAATGATAGTGGTCGTTAAGCCACCATTAGTGAAATGCTTTCCACGTGCCTGCCACTGGCATCTCCAATCTCCCCCGAAAGCCTCCTGACTCAAGTGTCCAGGTGAAGAAATTAAGACACAAATATTTCAAGTGGCTTGTTACTTAGTTAAATAAACATGAGGAACCAGGAATCCAGCCCATGAGTATGGAATTGCAACACAATATCTTGACAAATAGCTTCTCCACCAGCCATCTCTCAAGGTGTTGGCCACTATCAAAAACACCCTGGCTCCTTGTTCCCAAGCAAGGAGACCTCTGTAGCAATTTCAGGAGTCAATAGTCTTGCATCTGGCGACTCCCAGGAAACCTCTGTGGCGAACAGAGATGCCGGCTTGTGACAGAATCAGAAAGAAGCCAGTGCTCCCTCCCTAACCCCGACATTTTGAAACAGTGCTTCTGCAACAGCCAGGTTATGAAACCAGCCTAGGTGTCCCTCCGCAGGTAAAGAAGAAGTGCTATGTACACACAGTGAAGTTTTACTTAGCCATAAAGAAGAATGAAGCTGTGTCCTTTGCAAAAAAAAAAAAAAAAAAAAAAAAAAAAAAACAATACACCAAACTGGAGAACACCATGCTAAGTGAAATAAGCCTGACTCGGACAGTCAGGGCTCACATGCTTTCTCTCATATGTGGCCGGTAGAGAGAAAAGGGGGGAACGGGGAGTTTATGAAAATAAAAAGAAGAGCCAGGTGTGGTGGCGCACGCTTATAATCCCAGCATTCGGGAGGCTGAGACAAGAGGATCGCGGCTCGCAGACAGCCTCGGCCACATAATGAGGCCCTTCACAACTTAGAGAGACTCTGATTCAAATTAAAGAATAAAAAATAGGGCTGGGGATGTAGCTCTGAGGTCAAATTCCCCTGGATTACATCCCCAGACCCACAAAAATAACTATAACTATATTTATTATTCAATACAAAACTGGCCTAGAAGGAGACTTGGGGGGGAGGTCAGGGGGCTTGGGCCCGCTCCAACCACTGCCACCAGCAACAGTTCCCCAGGAAGCAGCCGGGCACCACGCACCAGCCTGGCCCCGGGCCCCGTGTGGCCTCCATATACACTTGTGGCCCGGATCCCAGAGTCACGGAGCCTACAGAGCCAGCCAGGACTTCACCACCCTCTTGACAGACAAAAGAAACAAGCCTCAGTGTGGGGAAGACCCATAATTTGCTAGTGGCATGGCGGGGACATCAATGTCTTCTTTCAAAGTGGAAAGTCAGATGCATATATGCAAATCCCATGCAAATGTGTGTGTCCTTCCATCTTCAACTCATGGAAGGCAGCCCTGGGGATAAGTCTAGTCTCCATGTCTGTTTTTTACTTGTATTTTCTGGAAATACTTTCTTTACTTCCCGGCAGAACCTTGTGAGCCAAGATCTCAGATTTTTGTCAGATCCCATCAGGCTCAACCCCAGACATCATTTTCCTACCAACTCCATCCCTACATTTGGCAGCTGACTGATCCCTGGAGGACTCTGCCCACCACCCCACCCCATGGCCATCCTGTCTAGCGCTGGCCCTCTCTCTCCCTCTCCCTCCCTCCCTCTCTCTCTCTCTCTCTCTCTCTCTCTCTCTCTCTCTCTCTCTCTCTCCCACGCTCCACCACACCCTCACTTATCTCTGCCTGCTGGAAGTGCCCATCCCGGGGCTGGCTCACCATGCCCGGGGGACAGAGGCAGCCGGAGACGCAGCCCGTGCTCATGCACTCCAGGTCATAGTTCTGGCACGTCCTGGCACACTCCAGTCCTTCGGCCCGCGGGTTGTCCGCAGGACACACCAACTTGACCATGGGTGGCCGACAGGAAAGGCTCCTTTTGCCTTGAGGGTGGAGAGTCAGAGAGGCGGTTAGTAAAGGAGCAGTGGACCCACCGTTTGCATCTTCCTCTGGTCCCTGAGAGACCAGAGCTGCTGCTCCTGGGGCTACGCGCCACCTGCTCTCCAGTGGGGTCCGGTCCTGAGCCGGGCTCCCCGTGTGGAACCCGGTGGCAGCCTCATCTCATCTGAGCTTTAGAGCTCTGGCCTATGTTGGTGACGGGGGGGGGATGCAGCCACCATCTGACAGCCCTCACTCCTTATCCCTTGATCCTGCTGAGGCAGATTGCACTGATCAAGGTACACTATAGAAATTTCCAGACTCGCCGGGCGTGGTGGCACACGCTTGTAATCCCCGCGCTTGGGAGGCAGAGACAGGAGGATCACGCAGGTTCGAAGCCAGCCGCGCACGTTGGCTTAGGAGACCCTGTTTCCAAATATAAAAATGTAAAAATATGTCAGGGAGTATAGCCCGGAGGTAGAAGGGCTTCCAGGAACCCCAGTACCACCAAAAAAAAAAAAAGAAGAAATGTCCAGACTCAGGCTCCCAAAGGCTAAAAAGAGCCTTAGTGCAGCCAGACCGGGTGGCACAGGCCTAAAATCTTAGTACTTGGAAGGCTGAGACAGGAAGATGGCAGGTTGGGGCTAGCACGTGGTAACTTGGTGAGAATCTGTTTCAAAATAAAAGATAAAATAGGGCCAAGAGTGTGACTCAGAGGTAGACAGCCCCTGGTCTCAGTCCCCAGTACCACAAAAGAAAAAGAAAGACCCATGTGTAGTGGAGCGGGCTTTTAATCCCAGTACTTGGGAGACAAAGACAGGAGGGTCATAGGTTCAAGACCAGCACAGAGTAATTTACCAAGACTATGTTTCAAAAGAAAGTAAAATAGGGGCTGAGGGTGTGGCTCAGAGGTACAACACCACGCAGTTCAATCCCTAGTACCACAAAGAGAGAGGGAGAGAGACAGAGACAGAGAGAGAAAGAGAAAGAGACAGAGAGAAACAAAGAGAGACAGAGAGAGACCAATCCTTGGTGGAACCCAACAGAACCATTTGAAAAGCCATTCAACTACAAAGACTTTATAAAGGCCTTTGCTCCAACGTCAGCCCCTGCGGTCGCCCACGCCCATGTGCAGCACTCCAGCCCCGGCGCTCCAGTGCCCGCCCACTTCCTGCTTCTCCATCTCATACGCTGTACATGTTCTCATGCCCCATAGAAAATGCAGCTCGCTTACCTGTTGACTCCCCACAGCACCCACTGGGCCCCTAGAACGTATGCCTCACAAAGCAGAGATTTTTGTCTACTTGGTTCCTTAATAGATATTTCCCCACAATTAATAGATATCCATGGCTGATTGGATAATAATGAGATATGTGCTGGATACAACACCTTTTTCTCGCCGGGCGTGGCGGCGCACGCTTGTAATCCCCGCGCTTGGGAGGCTGAGACAGGAGGATCGCGCAGGTTGGAAGCCAGCCTCAGCTACTGAGTGAGGCTCTCAGCAACTTAGTGAGACCCTGTTTCCAAATAAAATATAAAATAGGTTTGGGAGTATAGACCAGAGGTAGAAAGCCTCTGGGTTCCATCCCCAGTGCCACCCAAAATTAAAAATTAAAAAACACCTTTTTTCTCAAAATCCTTGATGTGTTTAATGGCCTTTATATCACTTAACATCTTCTACAAACAAGAAAGCCATAATCCCCAGCCTCATATTATTGACTGATTCATTCATTTATTTATTATTTAGTCATTAATTTAGTGGCACTGACTAAACACAGGGGCGTTGTACCTCTGAGCTATACTTCCAGCCCTTTTTATTCTTTATTTTGAAACAGGGTCTCCCTAAGTTGCTGAGGCTAGCCTCAAACCTGCAATCCTCTTGTGTCAGCCTCCCAAGTACTGGGATTACAGGCATGCGCCACCACACTCGGCTTCTGCCTTATTTTTACATGGACACTTCAGTTAGGGAGCTGAAACTTTAAATGGCTCAATGGTTTTTCCTAAGCTGCACAGGATTCTGGAATCTTTCATGAGATGATAGATAGATAGATAGATAGATAGATAGATAGATAGATAGACAGACAGACAGACGATAGATAGATCGATCTTTCCAGTGACTAGACTAGAATGACTTTAAATGGCTAAAAGGCTTTTCCTAAGCTGCACAGACTTCTGGGAGTTTTCATTATAATATATATTTTTTTCCAATGACTCCAAGTCAGGGAACATTAAAGGCAGGTCTAAGGAGAATGCAAGGAGGGGGTAGTAGGAGTTTGGGGGTGCCAGAGAGCGAAAGAAGGAAAAGGACAGACAGGAGGACTTCGTGACCTAGGGAAGTTCAATGCCTTCTGATTTAAACTTGGAGCCACCCCCACATTTGCGGCCTTGACCCATTTCTAGGCTGAGAGATGCCCCCCAACAAGAGAGCCAGACCCCCACCCACCCAGGCCAAGCCAGAAGGAGCCGGTCTCTTAAACAGGAGTCTAATGGAAACCGGGAGGCAGGGACAGGGGTGGTCAACCCACTGATGTCCCGCCCAGTGGAAGACTCCCTGCAAAGCAAAGATGGTCCTTCTGGAAGCATAAACCCCTGTGATCCAGAAATGTGCACAAAGCCCCTCCCACTGGCACAGGGCCGAGCCCCTCCCCCTCTGCCTCGTCCTCAAACTGCACAGCAGCGGTTGGCACGGTAAGCTGAGAGCTACTGTCCCCAACGCCCTATCTCAAGTCCACCTGAGTCCGCCCTCTCCCCGGCTCCCCGTGTGAAGGGTCTGGGCAGAAATGGGGTGCAAGGTTTTCCAGGCACAGTACTCACTGCGGTGGGAGAGGGGGCTGCTGAGGAAGGTGTCTGGCAGCAGGCTGCCCGGGGCTCCGCCCATGGAACAGTGCATGAAGCCGTCCTCGCAGTAGCTGTGGAGAGGGGGACACAGCAGCTCCAAGGGTCGTCCACACCCCTGCCCCCCGTTCTTTGCCTCCCACCCGTCCCCCGCCCCTTCAAGGCCCATCCCTCCAGGAAGCCTGACCAGTGACCTCTGGGTCTCTACATCCAAGGGATTTTTTCCAGTTCTTTATCTTACTTGACCCTTTGACATTACTCATAGTTGTGAACTATTTCTTTTATAGAGAGAGTTTTTTTTTTTTTTTCAGTACTAGAGACTGAACCCAGGGTCTTTCTACCTCGGAGCAACACCCCCCAGCCCTATTTTTTATTCTTTATTTGGAAACAGGGTCTCTCTAAGTTTCTGAGGGCCTCACTAAGTAGCTGAGGTTGGCTTCGAACCTGTGATCCTCCTGTCTCAGCCTCCCCAGTACTGGGATTACAAGCATGCGCCACCACACCCAGCAAGAAAGAATTTTTTAAAAATCTCTCCTGGGCCAGGATCAGAGCCTGCAGAGGGGTTAGGCCGGTACCGGGGCCAGCGAGGCTGGGATCGGAACCTGCCGTGAGGCAAGGCTGGTGCTGGGGCCTCTGAGGCCAGGATAGGAGTCTGTCAAGGGGTTAGGCTGGTGCCAGGGTCAGCAAGGCTGGGATGGAGCCTGCCGTGAGGCTAGGCCGGTGCTGAGGCCACCGAGGCCGGGATCGGAGCCAGCCGAGGGGTTAGGCCGGTGTGGGGGCCAGTGAGGCCAGAATCGGGGCCTCCCATGAGGCAAGGCCGCTGCTTAAGCCAGCGAGGTCTGGATCCGTCCACCGGGTAGCCAGGCCACTACTGGGGCTGTCAAGAGTGGGATAGGTACTTGCAATGCAGATTGCACAGAGAAATATCGCAGAAAATAAAAACCATATGCTTCCCCTAATCAGCAATAACTGGGAGGAAAGAGGCAACAGGAAGAGGTCGAGCTATAGAAAGGGCCCTATAGCGAAGCAATTAAGGTGACCAATCAGAGGGTATGGAATAGGGGAGGACGGAGCCTCTTTAAAACTCAGGAGGTACATAAACAAATGTATCAAAGTTAATCACCAAATAAGCATGGGATCGAGGGAGGGGGAGGGAATGGGATTCGGGCTGGATGAGGGCTAATTGGATGATGTGTGCTTGTATATCCTCTCAAGTCTTGTACTCCAATGTGATATATGATTACAATGCACCAAAAATTAAATTAAATAAGTAAATAAATAAATGACGAAAAATACAAAAAAAATCTCTCCTGGCTTTCCTCTGATTTCTCAGCCTCAGTTGCAGCTCACCTGCCCCTCTGCTGCATGGTGTGTGTGTGTGTGTGTGTGTGTGTGTGTGTGTGTGTGTGTGTGTGTTGTAATTACACATCATACTGGGGTATAGAGTGGTAGAGACATACATGCAGCCAACTCTTGGAGCATTGCCCTCTGGTTCCCATCCCGTCCCTCCTCCTCCCCATACAAGTCTTTGAGATTGGAATTGGTCATTTTTGCATACATATATAGCATTATTTCAACTGATACACTCTTCAGATCTTTACATCTTCAGCCCCTTAAATGTCAGCATCTCCGGGCTCCCTCCTGGACCACTCTGCCATCTAGACCTCCAGCTCCAGTTACAGAGATGACTCACAAACTTACAGCAGCTGTGGGGACCTCTCCTTTGAGCCGAGACCCATATCTGAAGATGCTGACAGACTAGATTTTTTTTTTTTTGATGTCTCAAAGACCTTCAAACTCATTGTGTCCAAAACTAAACCTATGATTACCCACTAAAGCCAGGCTGATTTATCAACTGTTATCAACAGCCATCCAATCTGATTTCACAAGAAACCCAGTGTCCACCTCTAACACTGCCCTCTCCCTCACCCTCTACACCCCATCCTTTACCGAGCCCTGGGACTTTGCCTCCTACGTACCACAGAATTTATAGCCACTTCTCTATCTCCAGTGCAAGGAAAGGATTGGCCATCCCCTCCCACCTGGACAATGCAAAACATACACACAAAAAAACAACCCTGCCTAATAGACATCTTTGTGCCTATTTCCACCTCTCTAAAACATGCAACTTGGCAACCAAGTATCTTTTCAAAGCCTAAATCTGATCATGTCACTCTAAGTCCTTCAACAGCTTCCCTTCCACCAACTTGAAAACAAAGATCAAACCCCAGCCAGGAGCAATGGCGCACGTCTGTGATCCCAGTACCTGAGAGGCTGAGACAGGAGGATTGCAGGTTGGAGGCCAGTCTTGGCAACTTGGTGAGACCCTTGGAAACTTAGTGAGACCCTGTCCCCAATTTAAAAATAATAATAACCCAGTACCTGGGAAGCTGAGACAGGAGAATCACGGGATCAAGGACAGCCTCAGCAAATAGTGGGACTCTCAGCAACCTAGTGAGACCCTGTTTCTAAATAAAAATAAAATAGGGCTGGAGGTGTTGCTCAGAGGTAGAATGGCCCTGATTTCAATCCCCAGTACCACAAAAATAATACTGATGATGGTGATGAGGATGGTGGTGTGGCAGCTGGGGGTGTAACTTAGAGGTAGAATGCCCTTGAGTTCAGTCCCCAGTACTTATTATTTATTTTTTGTTAAAAAATAAATAAATAATGAAGCCGGGCGTGGTGACACACGCTTGTAATCCCCGCGCTTGGGAGGCGGAGACAGGAGGATCGTGCAGGTTTGAAGCAAGCCTCGCTAGCTTAAGAGACCCTGCTTCCAAATAAAAATATAAAAAATAGGTCTGGGAGTGTAGCCTGGAGGTAGAAGGGTTTCCAGGAATCCCAGTACCACCAAAAATAAAAAAATAAAAATAAATAAATAAGATCAAATCCCCACATGATCTGCCCCTTGCCTTCCTCTCCCTTCTCCAGTCTGCTGGCTTTCTTTAACCCCTGATGGTGCCAGCCGGGCGTGGTGGCACAAGCTTGTAATCCCCGTGCTTGGGAGGCTGAGACGGGAGGATCGCACAGGTTCGAAGCCAGCCTCAGCTACAAGAGGCTCTCAGCAACTTAGTGAGACCCTGTTTCCAAATAAAGTATTTTAAAAAAAATAGGTCTGGGAGTATAGCCCAGAGGTAGAAAAGCCTCTGGGTTCCAACCCCAGTACAATAAATAAATAAATAAATAAATAAATAAATAAATAAATCCTGATGGTGCCTTGCTCTCCATAGACACAAAGGCTTTTGTATACAGTGTACTTGGATTTAAGGTCACTTCTGCTACACACACACACACACACACACACACACACACACACCTTCTTCTTTCACCCCCAGCCCATCTCAGCTTCTCGCAGACCAGGTACTTCTCTTCCTAGAAGCTGACAGCCTTGGAACTTGACAAGCATTTGAGTTATTACCCGGCTCCGGCTCTCGCTGGACTCTAAGATCCATGAAAGTAGCCGCTGCTACTGGTCTCGCCCGGCATGCCGTCGCCGCAGCCAGCGAAAGGCTTCATGTAAGGTGCTCAGTGTTTTTATTTTTATTTAGTTTTTGCGGCACTGGGGATGGAACCCAGGAGGCATTCTACCTCCAAGCAACACCCCCAGTCCTATGTTTTATTCTTTATTTTTAAAACCGGGTCTCACTGAGTTGCGAAGGGCCTCACTAAGTAGCTGAGGCTGTCCTCAAACTGTGATCCTCCTGTCTCCACCTCCTGAATGCTGGGATTACAAGAGTGCGCCACCATGCCCACCTGTTGAGTGTTTTTATTTTTAACTGACAGATAATAACTGCACACATTCCTGGGGTGCGGTGTGTGATGTTTTGACGCACATACGCAATGTGCAGTCATCCAATCAGGTGGCAGGCATATCCATCACCAAAAAAAAAAATCCATCAATTCTGTGTTGGGGCCTTTAAACTTCTCTCTCCTATTTATTTTGAAATTTATGATAAATTATTACTAACTGTAGCCACCCTGTTATTCTATAGAACACTAGAACTTGAGTCAAGGGCTGGCCCGAGCCCAGCCTGCAGCAGAGCCAGTCCCTACAGATGCTGTGGCAATAGCCCACACATGGGGGTACGCCTCCCCCTACCTTCCCGTGGGCATCGCCAGCATGTGTTCCTGCTAAGCTCACCCTTCAGTCTAAAGAATAAAAAACAGCCACAAACAAACCCTGACTTCCTGCTGGCATACCTTTGCCATGAAATCCGATTTTCTAAATAAAGTGGAGAGAGAGGATCATCAATAGAATTTAGCCCTGGTAGGTCACATCCTGAACAGCCTGAAGCCAGGGCTATTTCCCCAGCCAGAAAAATAACTGATGATAACCCCTGCCCTCAAGTCGCTCCAGCTTCTTATAAACTGGCTTCTTTCCTCAGCACACTCCTGAAACACGGGGGGCCACTGTGACCTGGGCATTGCCACCTTCAACAGACTTTTTCCAGTGAAATTTGAAGAGTTCAAGAGTCCTTGGGGTCTAGGCACTTGCCGGATGATTTGGAAAAGTGGAAATCTTTCTAAAGCCTCAAGTTTTTTTTACTAAAAAAGCAAGTCCTGCCTGCCCAAAGGCATTGTTTTAAGGTCCCAGGGAGAAACACCTCAAAAACTATAGCCAGACATCTGTAGTAAAAAGACCACTGAAAGCCGGGCATGGTGGTGCACTCTTGTAATCCCCGCGCTTGGGAGGCTGAGACAGGAGGACCACGTAGGTTTGAAGCCAGCCTCAGCTACTTAGTGAGGCTCTCAGCAACTTAAAATATATATATATATATATATATATATATATATATATATATATATATATATATATAGTAGTCCAGAGGTAGAAAGTCTCTGGGTTCCACCCCCAGTACCACCAAAAAAATAAATAAACAAATAAGAATAAAAGAAAGAATAAAAAATAGGGCAGGGGGTAGAGCTCAGAGGTAGAATGCCCCTGGGTTCCATCCCCAGACCTGCAAAAAAATAATAATAATAATAGTAGACCACTGAGCTAAGGCCCAAAGTTCAAGGTGAAGTCCCAGTTTGGCCTCGACTTGCCGTGTAAACCCGGACAAGTGGCTTCCTTCCTGGGCCTCACTTTTCCCATCCAGGAAGAACCCATTGGACCATTCTCCATCCCCTTGGCCACAGCAGAGCCCACCAGCTGCACTTACCACATGGTGTGGTGATCTGAGAAGATGTCGGCGGGCTGGAAGATCTCACCATCGTAGTAACAGGGGCACTGTGCCTGGGGCACACAGTCCCCCCTCTCGTCCTGGTAGAGCCCTGGGGGGCAGAAGCAGCCCTCAAGACAGACCTCGTCACACTCCTCATCCGGGTAAGAGAGGGAGCGGCAGGTGAGGTTGCAGGGGGCCCCGCACTGCAGGTACACCTGGCCCTCGGGGCAGCGCAGCACTGGAAGAGATGAAGAGGGAGAAGGGGTGAGCGGGACGTGGTGCCACCCACGGCTGGGACCCCCAACTAGATCTGCACAGGCACCTTTTACCACAATGAGGAAGAGCACGCCTTCAGGCACACGCCTGGGTGTTATAAGCATGGCTACACATATTTCCCTCCCTCTTGCCACCAGCGGGAATATTGCATTCGTCACATCTGAGTTATCTGAGTTGTCCCAGCCTAGGACATAGCAGCAATCCCTGTGGATCTGAATAAAGAACCGAGAGTGACAGGCAAAGCAACTTCATGATGATGGTAATCATCATGATGACCGCTGATTGGACGCCCTCTGTGTGGCCTGCTCTTCACTAGGTTTTGTGTCTCACCCAGTGAATTAGAGCCCATCATCCTCTTTCTATGGGTTAAAAAAAAAAAGTGAATTTTTTTTTCCGGTACTGGAACCCAAGGGCATTCTACCTCCGAGCTACACCTCCAGCCCGATTTTTTATTCGTTATTTTGAAACAGGGTCTCACTGAGTTGCGAAGGGCCTCACTAAGTAGGAGCTGAGGCTGTCCACAAACCGTGATCCTCCTGTCTCAGCCTCCCAAATGCTGGGATTACAAGCGTGCACCACCGCATCTGGCCAGAAGCAAGATTTGAACTCAGCTCATTGTAGCCCTAAAGCACATGGTCTCAGCCATTATGTTCTAAGAAGGAAACAGGGCCAGGGATGGTGGTACATGCCTGTAAGCCTAGTGCTTGGGAGGCCAAGACTGGAGGAGCACGGGTTCAAGGCCAACCTTGGCAACTTAGCCAAGACCCTCAGCAGCTTAGTTAGACTTTGTTTCAAAATAAACAATAAAAAAGGCTGGAGGTGTAGCTCAGAAGTAGAATACCCCCAGGAAGGAAGGAAGGAAAGAAAGGAGGGAGGGAAGGAGGGAGGGAGGGAGGAAGAAAGGAAGGAAGGAAGGAAGGGTGGGTCTGAAGACATGCGAGTCACAGAGAGCAGGGAACACTAATACCCACCCAACAAAGGAGGCCGCCACCATCTATCCAGAGCCCTCGCTACCCCCAAGAATCATAGAAATTCTGCAGCAGACAAACCCAGGCAGAAGTCAACCAGAGTGCTAAAACAGCAAAGAGAATGGGCTCTGTGCCCCCAAACCCTGGCGTTCAAGCCCCAACACCATAGCTCTGCCCTCCCTGGGTCTCTAGGTGCAGGCTCGGTGAGCCAGCCTGTTGTAAGCATCCCCTGCTATTAGTCTCATTAATATTGCTTGGGAAACCCAGGCCCAGCTCCGCAGACTGGAGATGGGAAGAGGATTCCAGAGAAAGGTCCAGACCCAAGAGGGCCTGGCACTGTTTCATGGTGGCCGGCACGGATCACCAAGGGACACCTAGCAATGCAATTCTTTAAGAGTGGGTGAGAAGAACGGGGCGATGTGGGGTACACTTCATCTCCAAAATGCTTTCCATTACTTCTCAGCTGTTCTCCAAACAGTGAGAGCCTCGTTCTGGGGGCACACTCCTCCTGGGACCATCAGGACCCATCCCTCTCTGTTAGAATTAATTTCTGCACCAGAAACCCACTTAGTAGGGCATCTCACAGAAGCTGTGACAGTCAGCCCTGGCCAGAAACCTCTGTAGAAAGCACACAGCCCCCCTCTACAACCACCTTGGACTTGGCGTTTAATGGTGGCTGGGAAGAGAGGGGCCTCTAAATATAAGAGGCATTGACTTCTGTGACAGAGCAGAGAGGTTGGGCCGTTGGATGAATGTGTAGAGGGAGGCTAGGGTAAGATGGGTGTGCTGGCCACCAAGGATTGCGATCCCTTTCAATCCACTGAGTCTACACATTGCATCCATTTAAGAGCAGCCGGAAGCTGAGCACAGTGGCACCTACCTGTAATCCCAGAGACTCGAGAGGCTGAGGCAGGGAGGTCACAAGTTCGAGGCTGACCTCAACAAGTTAGTGAGACCCTGTCTCCAAATAAAAAGGGCTGGGGAGTTGGGCGTGATGGCACACACTTGTAATCCCAGCATTCGGGAGGCTGAGACAGGAGGATCACGGTTTGCAGACAGTCTCAGAAACTTAGTGAGACCCTTTGCAACTCAGTGAGACCCTGCTTCAAAATAAAGAATAAAAATTTAGACTGGGGGTATCGCTCAGAGGTAGAATACCCATGGGTTCCATTCCCAGTACCACGAAGAAGGAGGAGGAGGAGGAGGAGGAAGAAGAGGAGGAGGAGGAGGAGGAGGAGGAGGAGGAGGAGGAGGAGGAGGTGATGGTGGTTCAAGGCGGGCTTCATGGTGCACACCTGCAATCCCAGTCCCTAGGAGGCTGAGACAGGAGGATTGCAGGTGCAAGGCCATCCTCAGCAACTTAGCGAGACCCAGTTTCAAAATAAAATAATAAAATAAGGCTGGGTGTGGCTCAAAGGTAGAACATCCCTGTGTTCAATCTCCAGTACCAAAAAAAGGCAGTTTCCAGTTCCACGTCATCACCACGACCTGAGCACACTGGGCGCTCAGCGACTGTGCCCAGAGCAGTAACAACAGTGACAAAGTGAGCAGGCTCTAGCCACCCACGGGACCGCAGCGTGGGAGCAGAGCCCAGCTCTGGGGCTAGGAATGGACCAGTGCAGGGGGGGTGGAGTCATCAAGGACAATGATGGTATTCAACTCGACGTAACTGGATTCAGTGCTACGGATTTTTGGCTTTTTCCAAGAGCCTACAGACAAATTGCCTAGGGTTACAGACACAGGATTCCTATCTGCATTCCCCAACCCCAATGGATGCGAGGACCCGCCGGTCCTGGAAGCCACTCTCCACAACCTGGCCATACACGGAATGAACACTAGGTGGCAGCAGCCTGCCAAGGACTCTGCTAGGCCGGCGGGTCGGGATTCCCAGGTACCCCTAGAGCAGGCCCATCCTAGGATCAGACCAGCCCCCTTCACTATGCCCTGCATCATGGCTGCACATGAACTGTCCATACAGCCCAGGCTTGCAAAAGAGCCCCGGGCCCGTTTCTAAATAAGACGATGCAAAGAAAGCAATTTGGAAAAGATAAAGCAGACAGGTGGACATGGGTGGCATTTTGGAGGGGGTCGCAGGCAGAGGGGGGCACCCACCACAGAAGTTGGGCTCGCGCCACGCGACGTGCACGCCTCTCCGCGTGCAGGCCGCGGCGTAGTTGGCCACGGCGTTGCACAGGCAGTCCCGGCCATCGGCGCACGAGCAGACATCGTAGCGGCAGTTCTGCAGGTAGGGCAGCGGGCTGACGGCGGGGTGGCAGGCCTCGAACTTAGGGGAGGTCAGAAGAGCACAGGCCTCCTCCGCGAACCTGGCTGTGGAGGAGAGAGGGGGGGAGGCCCAGGATGACCAGAGCCCTGCCAAACCCTCCGGAGTCGTGACACCCCATACCCCAGAGAGGAACAGGGCCTCCTTCTCTGGATCCCCCGCACCCGCTTCTCTGTCAGCAGCGGGTTCTGCAAAAACAACTCTTAGCTCCCAGCCTCATTGCGATTTTTCTTCTGCAGCCAATTTACTTTCTTAATTATGTTTGTCTCAAATGTATACTAAATCGCAGCTCTGGAACACACGCCCACTAACAGAAGAAAGAAAGTGGTTGGTGGTGGCTTGGATAAAGGATGCGGGGATGGAGGAGTTTCTGCAGGAATTAACTTTTTTTTTTTTTTTTTTTTTTTTTTTTGCAGTACTGGGGATGGAACCCAGGGGCATTCTACCTCTGAGCTACACCCCAGCCCTATATTTTAGTCTTTATTTTGAAACAGGGTCTCACTGAGTTGCAGAGGGCCTCACTAAGTAGCTGAGGTTAGCCTCGAACCGTGATACTCCTCTCTCAGCCTCCCAAATGCTGGGATTACAAGCGTGCGCCACCACACCCGGCTAGTAATGAACTTTTGCTGTGGACCAGTCTGCACGCGGCCACCCCGGTCCACCTAATTATAATCCTTCAACTCTGAGTTCCCGGGGCTGCTGCTCTACCTATAGATGGGAAACACCCAGAAGCAGGGCCGACACACTAGTCATTTCTTTCTCAGGCTTTGGCCCATGGAGAGTGTGCAATAGAGACATTGAAGAGTAAATGAGCCAGATGCCGATTATCAAGTGCTGCTGGTGGAAAAAAAAAAAAAAAAAAAAGCAAAGATGCACCCAGCCCCTCGCTCGCCCCCACGGCTGCCTGCAGGGTGGAACTCACTAGGCGCTGGAGACCTCGGGGCCACATCGCTCACTTACTCAGGCGCGGGTTGAGGCTGCAGGGGTCGCTGGGCTGTTTCTGCAGGTCCTGACAATCCCCGTGCAGCTTCCAGGCGTTTCCAAAGTCTGTCACCAGGGGCTCCACCAGGCCCGCGGGGGTGAGGAAGTCGTCACCCTTGTTGCCGTTGTAATTGCCACACAGGCCACAGGTCTTCCCAGAGTAGACTGGGGACAGCTGTAGGGAGAGGTCAGACCAGCCTGGAGCCGCTGCCAAGCAACCAGCAGCGGCCAGCTATGTGTCGCTTACGAGATGGTTTTATTCCAAAAAAGTCCCCCCCGCCCCGGGGTGAAAAATAAAGATGAAATAAATAAATATGATCTGCAGCTAATCCCCGAACTGCAGAAAGAGAAGAAATAAATAAGTAGCCGGGCGTGGTGGCACACGCTTGTAATCCCTGCTCTTGGGAGGCTGAGACAGGAGGATCGCATGGGTTCGAAGCCAGCCTCAGCTACTTAGTGAGGCTCTCAGCAATTTAGCGAGACCCTGTTTCCAAATAAAATATAAAAAAGGTCTGGGAGTATAGCCCGGAGGTAGAAAGCCTCTGGGTTCTACCCCCAGTACCACCAAAGATAAATAAATAAATAAATAAATAAATAAATAAATAAAACAGCAAACAGTTGGACACATTTCTCAGCTCCATCCTGGCTCTCCCGCCATTAGTCAGAGACGAATCATGCCAGGAGGGATTCTGAAGACTATCTAGTCCTTTAAATATGAAGAAACTGAGGCCCAGGGAGGTTAAGTGACTTGCCCAAGGTGACAGACGATGGCTGAGTTGGGACAGTAAGCAGGTTGAACCCCAGCCCCAGGTGCTCACTGAGTCCAAGCCTGCCAGAGGAGATGGGCCAGGCCAGTGCCCTCCACCCGATGTCAAGAACAAACTCAACCTCCACCCACTGCACACCTGCCTTGGTCCCATGTGGGTGTGGTCCAAGCCTCTGGAGTTCACTTGTGAGGACCAGGAGCAACACCTCCCTCCTCACCTCCTGCATTCACTGGGCCCCTGAGCATCGCTGAAGAGAAAAGGCCCCAGCCTCTTCAAAGGGGACTCTCAGGGTGATGGATGGTGGAGGTGGGGTCAGCAAGGATGCTGGAGCATCTTGCCATGGGGCCACCAGGAGAGGACCAGAACTCAAACTCTAGGTCATCAGCACATCTCTTGTTGTCCTGTCTCAGGGCTGAACAAAACTCTGAGCCCCAAGCACATCCAAGGACAATTAGGGGAGTAGAAACTGCCTTTCACCCAAGAGAGCTGGGGACACCTGCTGATTTCTAAGGAGAGGACCCAACTTAAAGACAGAACAGGGTTGGACCCAAGAGACCAACTCCAGCCAATGACCTCCCTGATTCCGAAGCCTTGTGGCTCGGCCTGGGTCATCTGTGGTCATCCTCGGAGCCCCTTCAAGCTTCCAGCTCTGACTTAGCAAGGTACATGGTCAAGAACCTGTGGAAGTTTCCAGACCCATAGAAAATGTACCCAGGTGAGTATCCTTAATAAAAATGGGATCGAGTGATGCTACCTTATTTACTTTACAAATACCAAGTGTTATCACAGCGGATACAGGGGCTTTCCCCGAACTCCCTATTTAAAATTCAACCCCCCCCCCAACCCTGGCACTTCCTGGGCCTTCTCCGCTTTATTTCCTCAGGATTTAGTCTAATATATGATTAGAATACTCATATATTTAACTTGTTTTGCTATTTGTTTTATTTGTTTGTTTTCCTGTTTGCTTTGTTTATTGTCTCTACCCCCCCCCATTAGAATTTAAACTATGTGCGACAAGGATCCGCCCCTGGTCGGCTTCACTGCTGAGTTCTTGGCAACTGAATAGAGTCTGTGTTAGTCCACTCGGGTGCTGTAACAAAATACCAGAGACCAGTATTTTGGATCCTTCTGGATCCTGGGAGTCCCAGATCCAGGCACCAGCCAGTTCTTTTTTTTTTTTTTTTTTTTTTTTTTGGTGGTACTGGGGTTCCTGGAAGCCCTTCTACCTCCGGGCTACACTCCCAGTCCTATCTTTTTTTATATATAATTTTGAAACAGGGTCTCATAAGCCAGCGCTGCTGGCTTCGAACCTGCGCAATCCTCCTGTCTCCGCCGCCCAAGCGCAGGGATTACAAGTGTGCGCCACCACGCCCGGCTCACCAGCAGGTTCTGTGTCTGGTGAGAGCCAGGCTTTCTGGCTCACTCATGACACCTTCTGGCTGCAGCCTCACATGGTAGAAGCCAGCTCTCTGGAGCTTCTTCTGTGAAACTCTGATCCCAGGAGGTAAGAGCCCTCAGGACTTAGTATAGCCTTGGGGGCTCAGATGTCAAAATATTAATTGGTGGAGGACGCCAACATTCAGCACAACCCTGTGTGCACAATAAACATTTGTTGAATGAATGAATTGTTGAACACATGTGAATGAGTAAATTAGTGCACAAAATGGGTCCCCCTGGGGGTCCTAGTTGAGACACAATGCCAATAGTCAAGTTCAACGTCAAGCAGTGACCCCTCCCCTACTTCTCAGCACCTTCGTTTCCTCCTCCCCCTTCTTAGACACACCCGGTGTCCTCATCCTCCCCAAAGTCCCCTTTGCCCACCCCTACTGGCTGCCATCACTACCCTCCCCAACCCTAGATAGAGCTCCCTCCATCTCGACTTGACTGGTCTCAGAGGTCAGCACCAGCAGTGTTAGAAGCGTGGCCACATCGGGGACACCCGGCCGTGGCTTGGTGCTACAGAATCCGAGCTCAGGGCAGCTGGAGATGATACTTGTTAACTGAAAGGCCCTTCTGCTCAGGGGCAGTCCTGACAGCGTGGCTGCCTGAGGGCCCCCAGGTCTGCAAAGGCCAGACTGGGCCCTCCGTGGTGGCCAGCTGAGCAGGGAAACAGAGCACACAGAGCAGGCTTCTGCTGGCCACAGTTTTATGGGCACAGGACCAGGCAAGGAGGAGAGCGGAGGGCCCCACAGCACCTCGCCCGGTGGCTCCTGTCCCCAGTGGCCTGCCCGCATGCAGCACCCTCAAACCCAGAGTCAGCCCTGCACCTCCGCCTCCTGCCCTTCACAAACGCCTCCTTTCCTGTCTTATACCAAACCATATGACAGTCCTATAGGCCACGGGTCATCTCATCCCATCCCAAATCTTGACCAAAATCTCTTCCTGTCTGCTAAACAGACCCAAGACCATCCCAATGATAACCCCTCCATTTCATCCCTGCAGAAATGAGGAGGGGCACAAAGAGAGGAGGGTGTGGTGGAGGCCAGAGCCATCCACAAGGAGATGTACTGCGTCTGCTGACAGAGGGGACACTGCCCGTGGATCAAGAGCCCCTACTGTGCTGCCTGGGAAAGCAGGGTGACTCCTGTGGACCTGTGCCTTGAAGCCCAAGGGCAGGAGGCAAGACCACACAGGAACCACGAACCTGCGCTTATTCACAAGTGACCCTGAGACCCAGCAAGTTCCTCCCCCTCCAAAGAGGATGCCCGTTTACTTTCAAGTGGAAACTGGTCGACAAGAGGCTCTGCCAGTTCTTCCTGTTCTGCGGGCTGTGGTTGCAGGTTTGTTTGTTTTTTTTTTTTTTTTTTAAATAAAAGAGGAAAGGAGTTAAGTTGAAAACTCTCTCAGGAACCAGGCATGGTGGTGCATGCCTGAAATCCCAGTACTTGGGCGGCTGAGATGGGAAGATGGAAGGTTCAAGGACAGCCACAGCAAGTAGTGAGACTCTCATCAGCCTAGCAAGACCCTGTTTCAAAATAAAATTAAAATAGGAGGCTGGTGGTTGTAGCTAGAAGGAGAATGCCACTGGGTTCAATTTCCAGTACCACAAAGAAAAAATGGAAAGAAAGAAGAAAGGGAGGAAGGAAGGAGTTTCTTAGGGGCTCTAGGACAAGAGAAAAATCTGACTGTAATAAGAAAGAAGGAAATAGGACTTCATAGGAATCTCAGATGCCCACCACCAGATTATGCCAAGGGCCCAGGGATGCAGGGATCTCAGGATGCAGGAGGGGGCTCCCCAAGGTCCTAGTGAAAAGTCTTCAAGGGTTGGTTTGGGGCTCACAGGGGTCCCTGAAGCTCTTTCAAGGGGTCTGAAGGCCCAAAGTACTTTCATAATACTGTGAAGTTACTATGAAATCATGATTATCTTTTCTGGTCTCATTCTAAGTACACAGTGGAATTTTCCAGAGGCTACATGACATACAATATTGCAAAAGATTGATTGCAGAAGTTGATAGGAGAGCTCAACTGTCTTCTGTGAAACCAGACATTAAAAAGATTTGCAGAAACATATGGCAAAGGTATTCTTCTTGTTACTTTGTTTTGTTTGGAGAAATGTAGTTATCACACATACACACACAGACATACACACACAGCATTGTTTAATGTGTAGTAGGTTTCGTATTGCATTTTAAATGGGTTAATAAATGAATACATGTTTTGACCATCTCTGATTTGATTTCTAACCTGGTAAATATCAATAGCTATAACATTCATTACAGATCTATCATTTCTGAGAGAGTAACATCACCCAGAGACTGAAAACAACATATTTGAGGCTCTGTGAACTGTGCGGACAGCCCTCCAGTGTGATGCGAGGACCCTTAGAACAGGAGGAAGCGGGCACTGACGCAGAGGCCCAGTGACTCAGCAAGGAGTCGGCAGATCTACACAAGCCCTCACAGCTGCGGGTGGGGCAGCTTTCTACCCCCAGGCAGGAGACACCGCTTGTGTCCTGACTGTGCCTTCCAACCCAGTTCCTCCACAGAGGACATCAGGGAGACAGTCCCTGCTCCAGGCCTCGTTGGAGCCAGAGGGTGGTCAGCAAATCTGCCACCTCGTCAACCCCACAGGTCCCAGGTGTTCCCTCTGGGGGAGACCCCAGCCCCAGAAGACAGAACCCCTAGGGTTGGTTAACAAGGAACATCCAGAAAGCAGACACCAGCTTCTCACAGACAAGAGAGAACTGTTTCTCACTCTGGGGGTGTAGGGGCTGAGGAGAAAGGAATTCTTCTCCCACCACACAAAGCCATTCTGCCCTGAGCACAAGGGGTACTTTGTAAGGGTCAGAGTCCCGGGAGGCGGTGGCTCCAGGGGGGACCTACCTTCACCAGCAGCCTCCCGCGGCCATCCCAGTCCATCTGCAGGTCCTCCCCATAGCTGAGGCGCACAGAGGCCATCACAGTGTGCTGGATGCGGAGGTCACCTAGAACCCAGCAGGACAGGGTTTTGGCTGAGATAAGAAGGGGGCAGGAAGGGAGCAGGCAGATGAACTGTGGGGGGAGATGGGACATCCCTAATGGATTATAGCAATGACCAGTGATGAGTAGAGGTAAATGGAGCCTCTGAGGCTTAAGGGGACCCAGGAAGAGGGTGATCTGGAAGGACAGAAGCAAATAGGGTTCTCCAATGTACGCCACTGCAGTCTGTTATTCTCCTCAGTGCCACAAGAGGGCGCCAGAGGCTCCTGCATGCCTAACTATTAGGCGGGAGCCTGGAGTGGATGGATCTACCTCTGAACTCCCTAGCAGGCCTGGGCCCATAGGCTGGTGCACACAGCTTCCAAAGCGGCTTACTCAATCTTTGTGGCTGAGTGATACTGTGTGCCAAGCTGAATACAACATCGCTCACTGCTGCGGGAAGGTGAAGGCCAAGTAGACGCATGCGCGTCACCCTGGAGGACAATTGCATCTCAGGGAGAGACACGCGCGGCCTTAAACACACGCGGACGTGCGGCCTACCCAGTCGCCCAGTTCAGCCACTGTGTGCAGTGCTAGGATGGCGGAGTATAGGGTGGCCAGGAGTCATGGAGAAGCCGAGAAGGGATCTGAGAGGGTGAGTTTGGGAGTTATGCTGTACAGAAGCAGTGTTGCTCTGACAGGCACCATGGAACCGAGACAGGGACAGGAAAGGGTTTCCCAAGAGGGAGAGAGTCATGTGGCTTTGTCCCACAGGGTCTAACCCATCAGCAGGCATCTCTGACCTCTCCATGGGAACCGGCCTCTCCTCCTTTCCCTCCCAAAAATACCACCAGAACCACCTGCCTGAGCCTCCGCCCTTGGGCTCCAGTCATGGCAAAATCCTTTTGTTTCTTTTTTCCACTCTGTACTCTCCCACAGGCTGGAGCAGCCCCCTCTCTCCAACCAGCTAACTCCCTTCAGCCTCTTCCTTTCTTGCACAGATGCCTGCCAAGGATATCCACTGTGCCCTCTAAAGATGCTCCCTGTAGCTTTTCCAGGGAAGAGGCAGGTGGGCCCTCAGCAGGCAGGGAGTAATGCGGAGAAAGGAGGTGCTACAGGAGAGGCTGGGCCAGCCTGGGCCAGTGGAGGAGTGCGCCCACCTTGCAAGAGGGGGACCTGGATGTCCTGGCCGTCCACGGAGACTCCTCCCCCATGCTTCAGCTTCACGAGGCTGCTGCGCAGGCCAGACAGCCGCATGGTGACGGAGCGCGTGCAAACGGCGTCGGGGTCATCGGCACACTGCCAAGAGGGGATACAGGGTCACCTCTCCGCACCCCTGCCAGCCCCGCACCAGCCCAGGCCCCATTTAACTGAAAAAGGCACAAGGTCAGGGAACCAAGACCTTTTTGCACAGTGCACCACTGTCCTGGGTGAACAGCCCCCTGTGCCCAGCCCCCAGCCATGCCCTGTCTCATCCTGGCTCTTGTACAAAGAACTGTAGCCTCAGATTCATCTGTTTTCACTTGGGCCTATTGATCCTAAAGAATCAGGGACTTTAGACCTTGAGGGAAGCCCTATGGCTCCACCTGTCCTCCCTCCCCATTGCTTTATTCCCTAGAGAAGAGCCTACAGGTGCCCCATAGAGTTCAGAAAAGGAGTTGGGTTTCCTTTATCCCCAGCCCAGTCAGCCCTCAGCTCTGAACAGCATAGGTCTAGCCATGGGGGCCACAGACTAGACTCGAAGAGGTTGATGCTCTTGGTGTGGGGCTGGGCCAACACTGAGTAGGTGTTGGCAGAGCCGGCACCTCCTCCCAGCAGCTGGAGAGAGAGGTATGGGTGAGGTTGGAAGCTGAATCCTGGAGGAGGGGCCTCTCATCTGCATAGAGCCAATCTCTCAGGCCTCCCAGGGCACTACTCTCTTACCCTGACACCTCTGCAGTCACTATGGCTGCCTCCTACTGGGCAGCACAGCCCAGCTCACTTGAAATGGACTCTATGATACCTAGCTCACCTGCATGGTCTTTATGATATGCAGCTCACCTGCACAGTCTCTATGATACCCAGCTAATCTTCGTGGTCTCTAAGATACCCAGCTAATCTACAATGTCTTTATCATACCCAGCTCACCTGCACAATCTCTATGATACCCAGCAAATCTGCATGGTCTCTATGATACCCAGCTAATCTGCAAGGTCTCTATGATACCCAGCTAATCTGCACGGTCTCTATGATGCCCAGCTCACCTGCACAGTCTCTATGACACCCAGCTCACCTGGACAGTCTCTATGATACCCAGCTCACCTGCACAGTCTCTATGATACCCAGCTAATCTGCACGATCTCTATAATACCCAGTTAATCTGCACAGTATCTATGATACCCAGCTAATCTGCACGGTCTCTATGATACCCAGCTAATCTGCATGGCCTCTATGATACCCAGCTAATCTGCACAATCTCTGTGGTACCCAGCTAATCTGCACAGTCCCTATGATACCCAGCTCGCCTGCACAGTCTCTATGATACCCAGCTCACCTGCACGGTCTCTATGATACACAGCTAATCTGCACAATCTCTATGATACCCAGCTAATCTGCATGGTCTCTATGATACCCAACTAATCTGCATAGTCTCTAATTATACCCAGCTCACCTGCACAGTCTCTATGATACCCAGCTCACCTGCACAGTCTCTATGATACCCAGCTCACCTGCACAGTCTCTATGACGATGGAGAAGGAGTGGTCCTGGCAGTCCCGGGCCAGCAGGTACTGGCAGATCCCACTGAAGGTGAAGTACCTGTTGTCAAAGCTCTTGAAGTGGGATTGGCCTGTGACAAGGCACTCCCCTGAAGAGACACAGAGGGTGGGGAGAGGTGTGAATGGAAGCCCCCCTGAGATGGCAGAGGTGGCATGCATGCATATACAAACAGGATACCAGTGGGTATTCTCCAAAACTCTATGAGTGTCCTTTCCCCCGGGCCAGTCTAAAACCGAGTTCCAGAGGACTCTAAGTCAGTTCCCATTTCCCTCAAACATAAGATGGCAAGGCTGGGGCATTCAGCACAATGCTGCCATTTACAGACACAGAAGCTAACAGAGGTGACAGCTCGATCTGTGGCAAAGCCTAGGCCAGAACCCTCAGCCCCTGATTCTGGCTTCTTGCCACTCCCCAGGTCAGTCCACAGCAGCTGCAGACAGCAGCCTGGAGGCCTGTGGTGCCCAGCTATGGGGAGGCTAAGGACACAGCACAGCTCTCTGAACTGGCATGTGGGAAGGCTTGGGGACACAGCCCCACCCAGGACAGCCCTGAAGGCCAGCAGGCAGTGTGGGCAGCCAGAGGAGGGACTGGCTGGAGGCGGGGCTCCTCAGAGCTCAGCGGTGGCCTGCCTGGGACTCTTTGCTCCAGCTGAGGCAAGGCCATGCTGTATATCAGCTGGGGCCAATGGCAGGCCAGAAGGCCATCTGCCCATGATCTCACCATGGCCAGGGCAGTGCTGACCTCTGAGGCCAGCTCCCCAGCCCAGGCTGATATGTCTGTGTTTGAGGACTAGGACTCCCCTTCGTCACCCTGCAAATCAGGGCCCTTGACATATCCTCTTCCCCCCACCAACAGACATTCCACCCTCTCCATGGGCCCAGCCCAGGCCCCAAGCATCCTGGAAAATGTCCATGCAGGGCACAGGGCTCACCCATTGTTCTCACCCCAGCTCAGGGCAACCCCTTTCTCAGGGCCCACAATGGTCCCATTGAAGCTGAAAATGGGCATCAGATGCCTTGCCAGCCCCTGTATGTACTTCCTCTGTCTTCTCTCATTTTTGCCATCCACTCAGTAAAAAAGATATGTAGACACATACCTCAGTTGGTCCATAAAAGAGGGGCCTCTTGCCCACCCCACCAGCCCTGGCTTCCAACCAGCCATAGCTCAGCCTAACCCAGAAGTTTCCCCTAAGAGACTCCTTCAGCTAAGCTCAAGTGAGCCCCATCTTGAAGAGAGGTTGACCTGTGATAAGACAACCTCATTTCAAGGTGGAATTGAAGAACTGGATTCTCCCTAGCTGTAGACCAGCCTAACCTAGACATTCTCCCAAGAAGAAACTACAAGAGGCTCCTACAGCCAATCTCTAATCATTAGGGAACGACACAGAGCACCGTCACACAGCCAGGAAGACCCCAAAGGCCGCAGGGAGACTCCAGCTGCCCATCTATCAAGGACAGCACCAAGCCAGGTAGAGTGGCACACATCTATAATTCTAGTACTTGGGAAGCTGAAACAAGAAGATCACGGGTTCAAAACCAGCCTGTACAACTTAGCAAGACCCTGTTTCAAAATTAAAAAAAAAAAAATTAAGGGGGCTGGCGTATAGCTCAGAGGTAGAATCCCCCACCACCATATAAAAAGGACAAACACCCGAGAACCCCGCTGCCTGCCACCTCGTGCCCATAATTTCACTGATGAGGCACAGTCAGCGGCATGGCTAGACTGCACAACTCTGAATTGGGAGAGGAGGTTCTTGGGATCTGGGGATATTTGAACATGTTGATGGGGTGAACAGCCCCCAAGCAACTGGTGAGTGCCCCTCCACCTGGTCCGCAGGGTCTCTGACCCCTTCCAAATGGAATGAGCTAGAAGGGCACATCTAGCCCAGATGAAAGTAAGAGAAAGTGGGGGACCCCAGATCATTTACCCAATATCACCTCCCCACACTCTGCTCCTCAAAGGGACAAGAATGAAGGCTGAGCTTATGGAAATCAATGCAGAACAGGCAGCAAGAGGGGGTCAAGGGTCCCCTAGCTCATGTGTAAATGCCCTGGAACTCCAACTCCAGCAATGGCACAGGAAACCCTTTTAAAATCAGAAAACACCCTCATTGGGCAAACAGAGCAATACGGTCATTCAAGTCAAATGTCTTGACCCTGCTGCAGAAAAATGGGTGGGAATTCTTCCCCCAGCCTTTCTCTGTTTTCTCAAGAGCACTCTTATCTGAGTAAGAAAGTGGACTTTCGTTATCTTGGACAATGCCCAGGAAAAGAGGGGTCAATGAGAAAAATAAATGTGCACATATTCCTTAGCAAAATGTCCAGGGCTAGAATCTAATCCTCTGATCTGATTTCCTGTTCTGACACCCACTGATTTGTTTCTCGGGAATCAGAAGTCTAAATATTATATGCAGCTTATCTCCTTGGTACAATTGAGGGATGGAGCTGCAAACACAGGAAGCCCAGGAAAACGGATGGGTGAGCTGCCGGGTAGCAGTTGGCCAAGAGAGCTGGGACATCCGCCTAAACAACAGACCACATGGCCATGCCTATCCCTCCTCTGCCCAGAATGGGACTCCAGGAGGGAGACCTGACAGGCAAGAAAATATGGCAGCTTTCCCTTTCCCCACAAACAGCTGGCCCACCACTAGACAGAAAAGTGGGCACTAAAGTTCGGTGAGCCAGGCATGGTGGTACACAGTTATAATCCCAGTACTTGGAAGGCTGAGACAGGAAGATCACAGGTTTGCGGCCAGCATCAGCAACTTATGAAGGCCGTCTGCAACTTAGTGAGACCCTCTTTCAAAATAAAAGATACAAATAGGGCCAGAGGTATAGCTCGGAGGTAGAATGCTCCTCGGTTCAGTTCCCAGTACCGAAAAATAAATACAGCTCGGCAAATGAAAGAAAGGCAGGGGAATCTTAAAATAGCTTTTTACTTTTTACAGAAGTAAAACATCCAAAAGTTATACCAAATATGTTCCCACATATACAAAAAATCCTCCTTCATTAAAAAAAAAGGAAAGAAAAGGAAAAGAAATACATCACCCATCTGATGAAAGCATACTGCCTCTTCTAAACAAACCCTTTGGTCTGTAGCAGACCCGCTGCTCTGCTTGGGTTATTGGCTTCCACTCTTTCCCCCACAGTCTTCAAAGCAGAAACCTCAGCCCATGGGCCTTGAGAAAGCAAAAAGCTCTGAAGCTCCATTACATAATGCAAACCACGGGCACCAGATGCAACTCTAAGTGCTCTGTGGCAACCATCTCTTGGTTGCCTCTATGAGGTGGTAGTTGTGATCCCCAGTTTACAGAGGAAGAAACTAAAACACAAAGAAGCTAAACTAACCTAAGGTCCCAAAGTGGTCAAACAGGAGTCTGAAAGTGGGCAGTGTGATATGTCCCCAAAGGCTCATGTGTTGAGGGGCTTGGTCCTCAGAGCAGCAGGGCCCAGAGCTGGGCCTTGGGGAAGTGCCTAGACTGTGAGGGCTCTTGACCTCGATAGATAAACCTACTGATAGAGTCATAGCTTAATGGGGTATTAGGAGGCGGGGCCCAGTTGGAGGGAGCGCATCACTAGGGGCGTGCCCTGGGGGATGTTTCTTATGCCTGGCTCCTTCCTTCTTTTTTTCTCTGCTTTCAATTGCCATGAGTTGAGCAGCTCTCCTCATCCACACCCTTCCATTCACAACAATCGGCCTCACCCCAGGCCCAGAGCGAGGGAGCCAGCCAAACATGGACTAAACCTCGGAACCTGTGAGCCAAATACATCTTTCTTCCTTTAAGCTATTCACCTCAGGTATTTTGTCACAGCAGCAGAACACTGACTGACACAGGCAGCCCAATGTAGAGCTCACAGCACACAGCACCACTGAATACTGCCATGTGGGCTGGCGCCTGCAGTTTCTCCTAAGCCTGGTATCCAATGTGAGTCTGGTCTTGGGCACACATGGGCACAGAACAACATAAAGCCTGGGTAGCTATGAAACATGGTGTTTCATACTGGGCTGAAGGCACTCTGATGGGACTCCAAAAAGGGCCAAGACGGGCTACTGGAGAATTTGCAGGAACTCAGGGAGTCAGGACCCCCAGATGAGCCCAGGCTCCTAGAAACACACCCTCCTATGGGAGAGGCTTCTGCCTTGGTTTACTCATGGTTGTCACTGTTAGCCAGGAGTGAGGGGTTTGTTTTCCTTTCTGGAGGCTTCAGAACAGACCCACCCTGAATCCCAAGGTTGAATTTCAGGGCTTGGTTTGAATCCACCAAATTATCCTGAGCCAAATAAGTGACAGGCTATGCTGAGTCCTCCCTCCAAAGGAGGCTGATCCCCACTTCCTGTGCCACCCAACACCCCTACCTTATCTCGGCTCTCCCGTGCCAGCTCTTGGGGCCTGCTCCTGAGCCCCTGCCCTTCTGGCCCCTGCTTAGTGAAACTACTTCCTCCATGGTCAGGGAAGATGGTAACGGCTCACATTGGTGGAGTGCTCGCTGGGTACCAGGGAACAGCCTCCCACACCAGCCATGGAATGAAGCTGCTTTTATTATCCTTGTTTTACAAATTGTTAAACTGAGGCTGAGAATCATTAAGGAGCTGGCCGGCCAGTAAGTAGTGGAACTGAAATTTCAGCCAAAGTGCCTGAGCCCAGAGCCTGCGCTCTCGGGTCCCATTCTAGGCCACCTTTGGATGCTCACCAGACCTTGGACACGAATGAAAAGTCCTCTAGTCACCTTCCCTTTCTCTATAAAAGCATCTCCCACACTATCCCACAAGGAGCTTGAAATTCTGTAACAAGGGCTTGATTCATTTGTGGAGTGGGCCCTAGCAGTGGGCATGCTCCATCCACATTATCTCTAACCAGACTTCTACAGTTCAGTGGGAAGGAAATGAGTGGGACTTCCATGGGCCAAGTATTTGCAGAAGGGAAGAGTGCTCAGGGCTGCAGATAGGGAAGTCTGCAGGCTTGGGGAAACCACATTGGACAGTAAATGTCCTCAAAGGCCAATGTGTCAAAGGCTTAGTCCCCAGGGAGGTGCTACTGGGAGGTTGTGGAACCCAGGGAGGCGGGGCCTCATGGGAGGAAGTTAGGTCATTGGGGCGTGGTCTTAAAGAAGGAAGTGGGACCTCATCCTTTCAGGAGGCAGCCATGATATGCTGCCATCACCAGATGGCCAAACAAATGGGGCCCTCTAACCTCAGACTTGAACGACCAGAATCAAGAGTCAAAATAAACAAGTAAATGGCCTGTGCTGGGGGTTTTGTCATTGCAACATGAGACTGGCTAATGTACCATTTTTGCCTGCGACTTCCCTAATCCTCAGCCACAAGGAGAGGTGTGTGGGGAGCAGTGGAGGTCTGGGGGAAAGTCACTCCCAGCACCAGTTGCTGGTTCCCAGGCCACTCCTCTCCCTCCACTACCCCCACCTGACACTCTCTGCACTTAGAAGCCTGGAAAGGGGTCTCCCAGGGTCCCTACATCCCACAGGTATGTCTTTGTCTGACTTTTTCCCCCCTGGACATGTTGAAAGAGCAATGCATATCGCTTCCAAGATTTGGATTTTAGAAAACGGACTCTTAGCTCCTCTCCTTCCTCTCTCTCTCTCTCTCTCTCTCTCTCTCTCTCTCTCTGAAATCCCTAGTCCCAGGGGAAGCCAGGTGCCATGACACAGGGCAGCCCCAGGGAGAGGTCCATATCATGGGGCTGCAACACCTGCTGCTGTCTTGGTTTGACTGTGCCCCCAAAGTCCATGTGTTGGAGATTTAATCTTCAGTGCACCGGTGTTGGGAGGTGGACCTCAAGAAGTGATTAGGTCAGAGGGTGCTCAGGAATGAGTGAAGGACATGTTCATGGGAGCGTTAGTTGTCACCGGAGTGAGCGATCCAAACAGCATACTTGCCCACCTCTGGCTCTCCGTCTCACCTCTGCCCTCCTGCTTGCTGCCACGGAATGAAGGTGGACAAGAACCCAAACCAGATGCCAGGCACCAAGGCTCTTGGACTTCCAGCTGCCAGAGCCACAAGCCAAATCAACTTTGGTTCATCATAAATTATCCAGTCTGAAAGGGCATCATGCTAAGTGAGATTAGCCAGACTCAGAAAATCAAGGGCCACATGTTTTTTCTCATGTCTGAAAGCTAGGGAGAAAATAGAAGATAAAAGAGATGCTGTGAAAAGGAGAAGAAAGAAAGGAAGAGTAGAGGAAAGGGGTTGGGGGGAGGAGGAAGGAAAGGAAAAGGCAGATCAAGTAATGTCATGTGCACACAGGAATGTTTCATTAGAAGCTCACCATCGTGTTCTGGGAGGGAGGAGGAGGGAGGTGTGGGGAAGGAAATAAATCAAGGGCTGCTGTGTGCATGGATGATGGCATTACTATGATTCTCCCCGTGATGTATAATTACAATGCATCCATAAAAATTAACCATTAAAAATGTAAAAAAAAAAACTAAATAAATTACTCAGTCTATGATATTCTGTCATAGTAAAAAAAATAAAACCGGTTAAGATGCCTGCCAACCACTACATGAGCGAGCTTCAAACCCTTCAGATGAGACCACAGCTTGTCAGTAGCTGCCAGAGGCAGCCAGATCGATGCCTGGACTCCAGGTGTACTGTCAGATAAGGTCTGTTGTCTTAAGCTTCTAAATTTGGGGATGGTTTGTTACATGGCAATTGCTAACTAATACATTCTCAACTTATTCCAGAGAATCAAAACCCAGTTCTCTGTTTCTAAGATTCATAGTATCGTTTCCTCGAGGCTCAGCAGAGAATCCCTCGCCTGTTCTTTACTAGGAGAGCTAAACATATCCCCTTCCGGAACCTTTCTGTCCACTCTTCCCATCAGAAGCTCTTCATTTAATTTTCTCCTTGGGAGCATAAGACAACCGCCACTGCCAGTAGACACAGCAAAATATAGAAACAAGCTCGGGAGCCTGGGCAGAAATGGACTGCCATCAATGACCAACTGAATTCCACAACCAGAGGCGGGTCCAGGGGAGCTTTGAGAATGAGAGAAGAATTCAGTGGCTTTGCAAGGACGACACCACACCACTCAGAAGACCACAGAGTTGAACTGGCTACTCGCCCATCATGGCATCAAGAGAATGTCTTGCGTCTTCGTCAAAGTTACCTTCTAGATTTTGAATGGAAGGCCACGGAATTGTATTATCTACCCAGACCAGACCATCATGTACACAGTGGACATTCAAATACTGGTTGGGGGAATGGATGGATAGAAGACCCCACCCAAAGTAACTGGTGCTGTGACTTCCTAAACTGGAAGTCTGTCAAACACACACACACACACACACACACACACACACACACACACGTTGAATTCCTAACTACACCCACTGTAGCTCAAAGATCTTATGTGACGAATCCATATACTTTAGATATTAGAAGTTTTTCACAGGTTAGTTGCACCAACTTGATATGCCTTTCAAAGGGCTCCTTGGGTCTTTTGTGGGATGAGATTATGTTAAAATAGAGCACAGATATCACTTTAAAGATATCTTTTGTCCTTCTTGCTTTCTTTAAAGATCACACAAAAGATAACTTGGCTGGTTGACTACCTCTGAGCTTGATTTATTGACCTAACCCAGCTAGTTCCAAAATTTTCTCAGCATGAAGGGTGCTGGATGAGGTCCTAAGTGACCCCCAAGCATATAATTCACGGACCTCAAATATGATTCCAGTGATCCACGTTCAACCCACTCTGGCTTAACAAAGTCTAGGACCAGGAAGGAGAAGACGGGAAAGACAAAGGCAGCAGTCAGGTCGTTGGGAGTTTGAGTCCTAGTTCTGTCTCTCAGTAACTGTGCAATTTGGGCAAGTTACTTAAGCTTTCTGGGTCTGTTTGCTCTCTGGCAAGATGAGAATAAATTGCACCGGCCTCACTGGTATAATGATGAGGTAACACACGTAACCTGCCTAGCGCGGCACTCAGCACCTCAAAAATACCAGCGACAAGGGGAAGATTAAGGGCCATGGGGCGAGGCAGAAGGGAGCTTTGGATGGACAAGGTTTGCTGAAGATCACATGGAGTGGAGACCAGACATCGGAAAAAGCAAAGGGCAGAGATTATAAGCAGTTTCTGAGCAGATTTTACAGGGCAGGGACAGGATGGGGGAGTCATTCGGTGGCCTGGTTCTCCTAGTTCATGGACCATGTCATGATCTGCATATTCAACATTCCAGAAAATTCCCCCCGTCATGCCTGAAGAGTTCTCAGCACTTTCTTCCTCTTAATTTTCCAGTGAACTTGTATCCTCTTTGTTCATTCAGTCATGACCCTTACAGGTCTTACAGTTGATCAGCCTTAATCCTTTGAGCAAACAGGTGCAGGAAAGGACAATAACACCTTAGCCCAGGTGCATTCTCCCCTTTCAGAGAGTGCGACGCTGCCCTCCCAGGCCACAGGTGGGTTAGCTGGGGTCATGTGGCTGTATCCATTCTCCCCAGCAGGATGGGAGTCCCTCCATGAACAAGAGGACACGCCTCTCCATTGGGATAAGAGAGAGAAAGAGCGAGAGGACGATCACCTACCCGGGCATTCTTCATTGCTGCAGATCCACAGGCCATTTCGGCAAATGCTGTTGAAGAAGAGGCACCGGTTATTGGCATTTCTGCAAAAATAAGGTTGTCAAGTGAATGCAAACTCACAGGTGTCCCCAGCAAAGCTCTGGGAGAAGGAGCAGTTGCTAGGAAAACCTTTAGAAGCTTAAAGTTGTATGTGACAGAGCTTTGGCCACCAAGAAGCCCTGGAGATGTCACCAAGAGAAAGAATTCCTGGCAGAGAAAAAGAGAAAAGAAAATCTTGGATATCTAATGTTCCTGACAATTTGCTCCGATACTAAGGAGTCCAGTTTCCTCCCCACACACACAGCGGGTAGATAAAGCAAGGGTGTTTTTTTTTAAGGGTGGAGCTAGAAGATGGGTGTGATGGTACACATCTTTAAGTCCAGTACTTGGGAGGCTGAGACAGGAAGATCCCAGGTTCCGGGACAGCCTCAGCAAGTAGTGAGACTCTCATCAACCTGTGAGATCCTGTTTTTAAATAAAAATAAAAAAATAGAGCTAGGGTGTAGGTCAGAGGTAGAATGCCACTGGGTTCCATCTCTAGTACCACAAAAAGAAAAGGAGACAGGACCATGGTGGGCAGCTGGCTGGGACTTTCTGCAGGCCCAGTGAGCACGAGAGGCTGTCACAGGGAGAGAGATCCAAGGAATGAGGAGTCATTTCCTCCACAGGCAGAGCTGGCCAGAGGTACTGCCCAGAGGAGTTCTTTGGGAGTCACCTTGAGCTAAACAGGGACACCCACACAGGCTGGGCCCATCTGACCTGCGTGAGTCTGCTTCCTACCCCCCAGGAGATAAAAGACTTCAAGAAGAAAATATACCATAGGCTGCCTAGAGGGGGAGGTCATTATACAGACTGTCTTTGGGGAATGAAGACTGTTATTAAGTCCTACTTTGGAGGGACAGCTAGAGCTGGTGTTTCCATGTAAAGGACCTTCCCTCTGACCTCCCCATCCTCTATGCACGTCTGTACTATAATCCTCACACTCTGTCATTTCCTCGAACACCTACCCCCAATCCCCTACCATTCCCCAATCTCAGCTCAGGCCAGCTCCTGGTCCATCTGCTGCTGCCCCTCCTGCCCCAGCTTTCCCTCCCAGAGCCTCTGGGCAGCTCTCCGAGCCCACACTGTGCAGCCCAATTACCAGGTGTTGCAGTCCCGAGCGAGGGAGGCGCCTGGAGGGTACCGCTTCCCGGAATACACACAGGGGCACTCGGCGCTCTCCACGCAGCGGCCTTCATCCAGGAGCTGTCCCTCTGGGTTCAAGGGCATCAAGGTAAAGATCTCAACAATGGCATCCTCATTAGTCATCTCTCAACTAGAGCATCCCCATGGGTGGGCACCAGCGTAGGCTTCTTCCAGGAAGCGCAAAGAACTTGTTCTGTAAGCTGACTCTCCACGTTAATGCCAAATGGGTGAGAGGAGTAATCTCCACTGTGCAAAGGAGTAGGAGCGTTTTGGCCAGTGTCATCCAGCAGGGAAGTCATGAGCCTAGGCTTAGGGCTCTTTCCAGGAAGCTCAAAGAACTTATGTGTGAGAGAAGGGGAAGATGATTCAGCGCCAATCCCCAGATAAAGAAATGGAGTCTAGCTTTGTCAGTGGTCCCCCAGTAGAAAAGTCACGAGTCAGAACACACAGGACTCGACTCGCTCTCCGTAATTAAACAAGGCTTGTAACCAGAGCTCACAGTGTCCCTGAGATAGTCTTTCACATACAAAGCCCTTTTGAAGATGAGTTCACATGGCAAACCCAAGAAATAATTTACAAGATATTTCTCCCAGGCCCCTGACTGAAAAATCAAAACCACAGGTCAGATGGGACCACGGACTCAGTGAACAAAGTCACCGTTGGGGACTGTCAGAGCCCAGACTGTCCACCCAGTCCCTCAGACACAGTGCTTTCATGGATGCAGAACAACAGGAAAACATAAATTAAAAATAAAGACCTGCTCAGTCCTGATCTCTGGCTACCAAGACTTTACAAAGGGAAATAAAAGGGCCCTGATTCCAGCATCAGGACCAGACACAAGTGGCCTTCATCTCCCTTCCCGAAGCCAAGGGTCCTGGCAAGGTCTCGGATTCGTAAATAAAGTGGAAGTGTATTACCAGGGCAGCTGCAGCCATCCACACATTGCTGCTGACACGCTTCATTGATGTGCAGGGTCTGGCAGGTCCTGGCGCAAGGGGACATGCAGTCCTTATACTCCATGCCAGCGGGGCACGCCGGGCCTGAAAGAGAGACCCAAGAAGTCTCCCTGACCGGTCCTCCATGGCGTGGCTCTTCCAAGCCCTCTTTATCTCCTGACTTGCTCTGTCTCCAGAGCTCCAGGGGCCATCTCAGCCCACTGGCCCATGTGTCCCTCTGAGGCTACCTCTCCCCAGAAGAAGCATCTTCCACCTGTGAAGCTCTGGCCAAGACTCGTGAAGGGCACCTGGACCACCACCCCTTCCCTTGGGTCATCATGAACAACTTGGGGTTCTTTTGGTCCTCTAATGCTCTGCCCCCGAAACCCTCTCAAGGGTCCAGTGGTCCAGAAAGGAGTGGCCTCTGTAACCAGCAAGGAGTCAGTGGTGTCCCCCATTACTTTCTTCTCTGAGCACCCCAGGAAGTTGACCTCAATCAAATGCCCGGCTCCCCAGCACAGGGCACACTCCATTCACACTTACTTGATGGGCCCGTTAACACTCATTTAGGTTGACTTCCCATTAGGTTGACTTCCCCGTTACTGGAGGGCCGCCTTTGGAGACTTACCACCTAAGCCCTTCCCCTTCCTACCACTCTGTCCTTCCCCCTGGACCCAGCTCCTCATTGGCAAAGACTAGTTCTCCCCAGACCATTGCCCCAAGCCCCCTTCTCCACAAACAATCTCCTCCCAGCATCTCCTCCACCCTACATTCAAAGACCTAAAAAAACAGCCCCCCCCCCCGGACAGAAAAGCCAGCTGCTAACCTCCTCCTTCTCACACCCCCTCAGCAAGGAAGAAAAGTTCTAGTAGCCACACTATCTGCCACACGCTGAAACACAGGTGTACAGAGTAAACGTCAGCCCGCTCCTCTGCCGCTGCCGGTCCTCACTGTCCACATAAGTGGGGCAGGCGGAGTGTCCATCTGCCCAGCTTTTGATCGGTCTGGGAAGAGAGAGGGCTTCTCGCGAGGTGACCAGAGAAGCTCCTACTTAATCATGATAATTCAGGGATAGTGACAGTATGTGGGACACAGTGGGGTTTAGAAGGTAACAGGTGTCACATGGAGACGTAGAAGAACAGGTGCACGTTGTGCCTGGAGGCCGGAGACCGAGCTAATCAGAGGAGGACTGGATGAGCACCTTCCGGTCTCTCCAGGATGGACGGCATGGGACGCTCCTGCCCCTCCACAATCCAGATGGGCAGATGTGCAGACAATGAAACTGCAACTGCTGACACCATTCATTCCATTGCAGAAATGGAGACCGTTTTGAGGCTCCAGGAGATGGATTCCCTAAGGGAGTCTTGGAAGCCGAAGGAGACGCGATATGGAACAGAGACCAGGGCTGTCACCTTGACAGGCCCAGCATCAATGCAGCCTGTGCGGAGGGGACTCCCTGGAGGGCCAGCGCCCCTAAGACCAGGTGGCAGAGGACAGGAGCCTTTCAGAAAATGGGTCCAGGACACGTGGCTTAGTGGGCGCTGACTGGCTGCTGCATTCGGAAGGTGTACACCGTGACAAAGCCACAGGGTTTCCTGAATGCCACCAACCTGGCACCAACGCATCCCATGCCCAGCACGGAGGGGAGGGACAGCGACTTACGGCACGCGCTGAGGTCAGTCCAGCCGTACAGCACCATCCCCTCCCGGGCACAGGTCCGGGCATACTCCAGCAGGGCAGGGCAGGCGCACTTCAGCCCCTGGGTGCACGCGCACAGGGTCTTCTCACACAGGGCCACGAAAGGCTCTGGGTCCACCAGAGGGTGGCAGCGGGCAAACACAGACGCGCTCTTGAGGAGCTGGCACTGCTCCCACAGGGCCTGCGGGAAAGACAGCCTCAGTGGACACGAAGATGCCCTGACCCCTGCCCTGCACTCACCCGCTTTCCCCCCAAGGATAGCACCAAGGAGACTCAGCCCACCATCCCCAAAGACCTGGGATAGTGCCCAGCACCCAGCAGGTGTTTATGAACACATGCAAATCAACCAGTCCATCGGACATGTGTGTGACATAGACCAAGGCCAAGGTTACATCCTAGAAGGGACCAGAAGTGCAAAGCCTAAGGCCCCTGCACTACTACAGCAGGAAAGGAGAGACAGACCGACAGCCCCAGAATGAGGCCCCAGCGCCTCAGAGTCCAATGATTGGCCACCTCCCCTCCCTGACCTTGACCTGCCGCCCTATAAATGAAGGGATGGCAAAGGGTTGTTTTTGTTTTTTGGCTTTTGTTTTTTGTTTTTTTTAACAGTAGATATTCCTGGGCCTCACACCCAGAGATTTGAAGTCAGTAGCTTGGGGATAGGATTCAGGAATGTTTTCTCGAACATTTCTCAGACCAGATGGGACCAGTTCCCATGAGCAACAACATGCCAGGATTCTGTGCCAGGTTAGGGCTGTTCTTGGGTTTTTACCTTTTGTTGATACCTTCAACCAAATAACACAAGGGAGCTCGGGATCGTCTTTTATTTCTTCCACTAAGTCACCAGTATAAACACTCCCACATGTTTTGCTTATAAACATGTCTCTGCAGTCGGTGGTTTGAAGGATTCTGGACGCCCGTCTATTTTCACAGAACAACATCTCTAAAGTTGGGGTGCATCTAACAATGGATATTATACTTTTATTGGCACAGATTTTTCCTTCTTTTTTTTTTTTTTTGCAGGTCTGGGGATGGAACCCAGGGGCATTCGACCTCCAAGCTACACCACCTGCCCTATTTTTATTATTTATTTTGAAACAGGGTCTCACTAAGTTGCAGAGGGCCTCACTATGTAGCTGAGGCTGGCTTTGAACCTGTGATCCTCAGGTCTCAGCCTCCCAAATGCTGGGATTACAAGTGTGCGCCACCACACCCGGCACAGATTTTTCCTTCTTAATGATCCTCAGACCAACCCACATTAGAACGAATGATGTCTTATATTTGACACTATACAATATGGTCAATACAAATGATCCCCATAATTTCTTTCATGCATATGGGTGTTCTCCTACTGCAAGTTTTAAAAAAAAAACTTATAACCTCTAGCTAAAAAGAAAAAGTATAAGAACAACTAAATAAAAGGCTGAGTCCTGAGAGCCAGTCAGTGTTGCAAAGGGGACAGTAAAAAAAAAGAAAAGAAAAAATGTCAGGCATGGTGGCACACGCTTATAATCCCAGTACTTGAGAGGCTGAGACAGGAAGATCTTGCAGATTTGAGGCCAGCCTCAGCAAATGAGTGAGGCCCTTCACAATTTAGGGAGACCCTATTTCAAAATAAAATATAAAATAAGTCTGGGAGTATAGCCCAGAGGTAGAAAGGCCCTGGGTTCCATCCCTAGCACCACAAAAAAAAAAAAAAAAGGAAAAAAGAAAAAGAGAAGAAAGAAATTATTAGTTTTGAGAAAGGGAAATCCAACCTGCTCAAACTATACAAAGAATTGCCAGAGCAAGCCCACATAAATCAGGAGGCAGGAGCCAGGCCGATGGGCCTCCTCTTTTGTAGCGCCAGGGGAAGCCCAGAGGAGTAGAAATTTGGGGCTGGGCACGGTGGCGCCCGCTTACAATCCCAGCATTTGGGAGGCTGAGACAGGAGGATCACGGTTCAACCTCAACTACTGAGTGAGGCCCTTTGCAACTCAGTGAGACCCTGTTCCAAAATAAAGAATAAAAAATAGGGCTGGGGGTGTAGCTCGGAAGTAAAAATGCCCCTGGGTTCCATCCCCCAGACAGCCAGCATCTGGCACTGAGCTGAGTAGCCATCAAACAGTGAAGACTAGCTGGGTGGTGGAATTATGCCTGTAATTTCAGTACATGGGAGGCTGACCCAGGAGGATCGGAGGTACGAGGACAGCCTCAGCAACTTAGCAAGACTCTCAGCAACCTGGCAATATCCTGCTTCAAAACAAAACAAAACAAAAAGGGCTGGGGTGCAACTCAGAGGCAGAATGCCCCTAACTTCAATTCCCAGTAACACACACACACACACACTCACACACACACACACACACACACCACAGAATGAAGACTCTTGTCATGGATCCTGGGCCACTGAGGTCCCAGGAGTTTATATTTGTCCTTCCATGGGCTGCCCTAAGCATTTTGCAGAAAGGGAAGCAGCTTTCTAAAGACCATCACCAGGAGGAGAGAGAGAGGTACACAGGCCTGTCTTGGCCTCACTGCGACTTCCACAGCCCCAGGTTCAGGCTCAGCCCCCTCCACCTACTGGCTGTGGGAGCTCGGATCTCTACTCAAATCCTCTTCTCTGTAAAATGGGGAGGAGGATGATAGTGCATATCTGATCAGAGTTGAGTGCAGACTGAATGGAAACGTGAGTGCAAGGTGTTTATCCTAATAAATGGTGACTCCAGATCATCATCCTTATCACCACCATCATCATCCCCTTCCTCCTCCTCCTCCTCCTCCTCCTCCTCCTCCTCCTCCTCCTCCTCCTCCTCCTTCTTCTTCTTCTTCTTCTTCTTCTTCTTCTTCCCAGAGAATTCCTCCCACCATTAGGCTTATCCTCTGAGATGGTTAGCAAGTCCCAAGAACAGAAGGACACTTTTGATCCTTTTGTCCCATCTCCATCTCCCTGGGTTGTACCAGGATGAATAGTCACCATGGCAACATTATCACTTTCCTAGTATCTCCAGTGGTCCATGCTGAGCAGAGGGGCTGCTTTTGTTTGTTCTCTCTTCTCCTCCTTTCTCCTTCTCCTCCTCTTTCTGCTCTTCCTCCTCTTCCTCCTTCTTTTCTACTTCTCCTTTTCTCTCTCTGTATATGTATATATGTGTGTGCTTGATACTGGGTACTGAAGCAAGGGCCTCATGCACACTAGATTCAAGCACACTAGACAACACTATCGCTGAGCTACAACCCCTGGCCACTTTTTTATTTTTATTTTGAGACCAGTATCACTAAGACATTAATGCAAGACTTGTCGTTCTCCTGCCTCAGCCTCCCAAGTAGCTGAGAGTACAAGCATGCACCACCATGCCCGGCTTGTTCGTCTTTTATCTGGGAGGTGCATGGCCCTCCGAGACAAAACAGCAAGCAAGGAACCTCTTTTCTTTGTAATAGGTGCATGTAAGATGCTCCCCCACTGGCAAGTTGAGGCAGAGGCAGAGAGGCCGAGGCCTGGGTCCCATTTTTTCTTCTCTGCCAAACTGCCTGACCCTCACAATGCCACTAAAGAAATGCGCTCAGAGAACACTTGAAGGGGTGACGAGGGTGCCCCAGAAAGGGTCAGCTGCTCCCGGTCTGGCTATCCCTCCCCACACATACAATTTAGAACTAGGAAGAAACTCAAAAAACAACCCCATCTTTTTATTGTTTGTTTTGTTATTTTGGGGTGTGTGTGTGTCTGTGTGTTTGTGTGTCTGTGTGTGTTTCCTAAGGACCAATTGCCACCATCGCCAGCAACTCTACACCAGAGGACCAGCTCCTGCAGACACAGGTGCCAGAGACCAGAGATTCTCACTGGGCAGGATGCAGTATCAGCCAGGAGAAAGAAGAGCCTGGAGTCCAAGCATCCTCCCTACCCAGACCATGCTGAGAGGGAGAGACCAGCCTGGCCCTGCTCCAGCTGGCCCAGAGCAATCTTTTCCCAGCTCAAGGGGAAATGGGAGCAGCACTCCCACACATTTCCTGGGAGGCCCCTTGAGTATTAAATGGTTAATAGAAAAGCCTCAGCGAGAAGGGTGATTTCTGATTATTGCCTGTAGGATGGGAGTAATTGCTTCCAAAGCAGCTACCTCCCTTCTTAGGACAATTCCTTTGGCTTCCACCGAACATACCTAAAATCTGGCTAGGGCTTCTCTCTTGACAGAAACAAAGGAAAAATCTATCATCTCACCGTGTCCTCTAGTCTTCCTCTGGTCATCCCTGACTTCGACTTGGTCCATTAGAGTGACCACCGTCCAAAAGCCAGGCAAGACTTCCAGATACCTGCCCAGCCTCTGAGCCCGATCTGACCTCAGCCCACAGCTGTGCCACCGAGGCATGTGGAGCTTGCTAGCTCTGCCCTCCCCGGTTTCCTGTTCCACCACAGCTAGCCCTGCCAGCCAGGTCCTGAGACAGGACAGATAAGCCCAAGATGGAGGTGTTGACATCTGCACCCTCAAACTCCTGCCAGGGATATTGGCAAGTAGGCGGTGACCAAGATGTTCACTCCACAAGCACGGGCTGTGTGGCCTCTCGAGCTTCAGCAACGTGTCCTATGGATCTAAAATGCAAATCTGAGCCGGGCGCAGTGGCGCGCGCCTGGGATCTTAGTATTTGGGAGACTGAGATAGGATGATTGCAGGTTCAAGGCCAACCTCAACAACTTAGCGAAACCCTCAGCAACTTAGCAAGACCCTGCTTCAAGATAAAAATAAAAGATGATTGGGGGAGGTTAGCTTAAAGGTAGACGTCACCAAGACCAAAAATTAAATTAAATTAAATTAAATGCAAAACTGACTATGTCCCACCCCAGCTTAAAGGGCAAAATTCTAGCTCCTCAGAAGGCAGTGAGGCCAGGCGCTCTAAGACCTGACCCCACCTGCTGCTCTCAGCGCACCCTCCCGCTCCTACCCCAAACACTCCTGACGCTTGCCCGAACACAGCCTGATGCTCTGTCCCTTCCGTTACTCTGTGCCAGACACGAGGAGTACAACATTAAGCAAAGACTGGGTCCCAGCCCTTAAAGAACCTAATAGGGGAGCCATGTGAAGCTAGACCTGGTGCCTCTCCCATCCTCTGCCCCTTCAAATTTTATCCTCTTAGGCACCAAAAACTCCTACTGCACGGCTCAGCTCAGGAGCTACGTGTTCCGGGAAGGCTTCTGCCTGGTGAGTTAGGAGCTCCGACCGCCCTGTGGGATCCTCTACACTTGCGGTGGAATTGTCCACTGTTGTAGCTCTCTCCTCCATTTCCCTGCAAGCTTTTCAAATATAGGAGCTATATTCCCAGGGCACATCCCTTTTATTCCCTTACAGCAGGAGATGAGGAAGCACTTGCTCGAGCTTAACAGAAAGGAACACAACTCTCCAGTCCTTAGGGGGCTTTCAATCTGCCTGAACCACGTTTTACCCTAAACACACACACACACACACACACACACACACACACACATACAGAGTTTCCTAACAATCAGATTAAAAGGCAGTGCAGCACAGTAGGTATAGCTCAGGATTTGGAAGTGTGGTTGGACTAGAGTCCTAAGCCCATCACTTCCAAAGTGTGTGATTTTAAGAAAACCACCTTATCCCTGTATATACTCAAGCTAAAGTGGTCCAGTCCCTCCTTTCTTAGCCATAAAACCCTCAATTTTCAACTTTTGCTTAAGCACAGAGCTACGGGGAGTAAAGATCCCATTTCTCAGCCCCATTTGCCACTGGAAGTAGCCATGGGGCTGAGCTTTCCCCAATAACACAAGCACAAGGTGCTAGGAAACATCAGGAGCATCTTCAGAGAAGGGGCTGCTTCCCCTTCCTTCATCCTCCATCTTTCTTTCTTTCCTTCCTTCTCTTTCTTTCAATTGGGGATTAAACCCAGGGACATTCTACCTCCAAGCTATATCCCCAGATCCTTTTAATTTTTCTTTTTAATTTTGAAACAGCGTCTCCCTAAGTTGCTGAGAGTCTCGCTAAGTTGCTGAGGTTGTCCTTGAACCTGCAGTCCGCCCTGTCTCAGTCCCCCAGGTGCTGGGATTACAGGCATTCACCACCACATTCTTGCTCTTTCTCTTCCCACTGTTGGGATGGGGCTTTGGTGGCTGAAGCATAAGCGGACATCTTGGATGGTGTTATAGAAGCCCCAAACTGAGGACCAATGGAGAAATGAGACAGAAGGACTCTGCATCCCAGCACCAAGGGACCCTGGGCTGGCCATGGGCATCCTACCCCAACTTCCTTCACACGAAAGATAAATAAACTTTCTAGACTGTGCAAGCTGCTTTTAGGTCAGGTGTCATGGTTGACCCTAACCACTCGTGGTTGACCCTACTCCGATCACACATAATAACCATAGCTTCCTTACACGGTTGCTGCAAAATAAAATTAAATGAGATTACACCAGGATGACAATCAAGTGCTTATAACAACTATTATCATTTGCCTGCTGTCTAGAGTGGCTTCTCTTTGGTTCTCTGCTAAACCATTCTGGCAGGGACACAAAACAAGGGTCAGCTAATTCGCTCTTCCAGCATCTCCCTGGCTCCGCTGCCCAGCATTAGCTGCTTCTGTCTTGTTTCATCTCCTGCTGGTGGTGCCAGGATTTGGGAGAGAGCTGTGGCCCCAGCTCCATCAATCCATGACCTCACCCTGCCTGGGCGGCTGTGCAGACCCGATTGCGGCTCATCTTAATCAGATTTTCAGTTCATCAAAAGACCAGGCCTCTTTTCTTTCCCCAGAGACGCTAGGCCAGTTCAAGGGAGGAGGAGAAAACAAGCACATCTCCCCAGTGGCAGGCAGGCAAGGAGGAGAAAAAGAAAAAGAAAAACAGATATCTGAAGCTTAGCTATTGTGCTTACTCCCAAACAGCTGACGAAGGAGAAGGGAGGCAAGCATTCCTAGGACCAAAGGAGCGTCTAATCTGTCAAGTGTAAGATTGTTCAGCAGGCCCTGATCTTTCCAGGGCTGGCCGGGGGGTGCCCCGTGGCTGCCCCCGGAGGAGGTCTGGAGGCGCCTGGAGTCCAAACTGGTCCAAAGTAGTGGGTTTAAGAATTCAGCCCCAGGGCCGGGGATAGTTTCTCATTGGAGGGCCTGGAAGGATAGATGGAGGACTGCCCGTTCTATTTATAACTTCTGACTGCCTTGAGATTCCCACCCACATTCCAAGAATCTGACTCACGGTCAAGATTCTGACCATGAAACTGGTCAGTAGGTTTTTTTCTATCAAATGGATGATTCTGGCAGAGTTGGCCATTCCGTTCTCTGCAATAATTGGGGTATGGCGCTCATGACAAGTAGGGTAACTAGGCGTGTTACTACAGAGCTGGCTCCGTAGCCCTCCGCGGCCCCTTCCTCTTCCTCCGCCCTGGCCTGCTTGGAGACTTCTGAGTGGTTTTCAGGGACAGGGCAGGGCCCAGAAGGGCCCATCATTCCCTGGTTTTCAGTGCCAATGCTCTAGGGATGGGAAACAGTCCAGTGTGAACCAGTCTGAACCATCCTGCTCCCACCAAGAAAGAGTAATCTGCTCTGTGATAGGAGCTGTTTTCCCTGGGCAATCACATCACTCGCCCAACGCTTGGCAAGTGGCACATATGACCCAAAGCATGTGTTCTGTTCCCTTCCCTGGATGTTTAATTTCTCTTACGTATCTTGTCCTTTGATTTTACCTTGCACAATTTTAGTTTCTTCCCAACCATACAAAACATCTCAGTAAGTATGTACTGATGAGCGCCATCCAATTCTTGCCCATCCTGGCCTTCCCCCGGGTGGTGAACAAGGGAAAGGAAATCACCAAAGAAATACCGTCATTGTCCAGTACCCACGGGTGACTGGGTTCTAGGACCCACCTCAGACACCCAAATCCGTGGATATTCAAGTCTCTTGTACGAAATGATGTAGTATCGGCATAGAACCTGTGCACATCCCCCGTACACTTTAAGTCATAGCTGGGTGACTTGTGCTAGCCGATGTAACATAAGTGCTTTCTAACTCGCTCCTGTACTGTGTTGTTTAGGGAATGACCAGAAACAAAAGGTTCATGCATCTTCATTACAGACGTGATATCCTCCATACCTGGTTGGAGCCCCAGAATGTGGAACCCATGGATATGGAAGGCTGGCTGTATTTTGTCAGTTTTTCTAGATCATTATGTCAAGGAGGCACCCTATCTGTGAAACAGGTCACCGTGCTGTCGTCTAACACCTAAGTCCTCTGCGATCCTGGCTTCCTGGGGGCTTTCTTTGAGATGTGCTGACTTCCAAGAGGCCAGACCCTCCCTCCACAACCGTCTCTCTGAATCCCAACTCTTCTACCAAGAAAAGCAATGCAGCATGATTTTCCGGTCACCACGAAGAGTCCAGTCTAGACCAAACCACCCAATGAACTGAAAAAAGGGGCAGAGATGATGGGGGGGGGGGTGAGACCTGGACGGTAACCCCCCCACACCGCCCTGACCCGCCAGTGCACCCAGCAGGACTCCTGCAGAGTCCCTGACTGAAATCGCCCCCCTCTCTGCCTGTGAGCTCCACTTCTGGCTCCACTCCAAGCAGAAATAGCAGAAAGCGCTGGCTACACCCTCTGCCAATAAACATCATTTAATGAGGACACGAGGAGTGACTTGCTTTGTCTCCAGCAGAGTGGATATAGCCTCTGTGCCTCTTCGGGCTACGGAGGAGGCTCGTTATGGTTATTCTAAGTCAACACCGGTGTTAACAAATGTTAGCTCTTGGGACAGGTGATTTCCTGGAGACAAGAGGAATCACAGGTGGACAGCATGCTGTCTCAGAGGACGGGGAGTGGGTTCTGCAGGATGAAGAGGGAGCTGGGAAAATGCAAAGACATGAATAGCAAAAGAAAATATGGCTCCTCTTCCCCTAATAAATGGCAATTTCAGAGGTCAGAGGAAAACTGGAACTCTGGGGCTGTTTGGAGACTGATGGGGGTAGAATTGGAAGAAAGCGCCCACATCAGGCCTGGGGAGACCAGATGGAAAGGAGCTGGCTTCTCCAGTATTCAGGGACACAGTGGGAACCCACAGGGTTTTAGCTTAAAATGGGCTTCAAATATAAGAAGGGTTTTCTTAGGCAGCCAGGGAGGACTACTGAAGACTGAACTCCACAAGATGATCAGAAAAGCCCCTGCCAGGGTGACCCAAAACCTTGACTCGTGTGTGTGTGTGTGTGTGTGTGTGTGTGTGTGTGTGTTTTGAGGAATTGAACCCAGAGGCATTCTACCTCCAAGTTATACTCCCAGCTCTTTTTTAAAAAAATCAGTTTTCTTTTGCTCTGAAATAGGATTTCACTAGGCTGCTGAGAGTCTTGTTAGGTTGCTGAGGCTGATATTGAACCTGAAATCCTCCTGTCTCAGCCTCCCATGTCCCCTGATTACAGGTGTTCACCACCATGCCTGGCTAAGAGCTCGACTCTTAAAGTTAAGGTTCTGGCATGCCCTGTCTATGTGGGCATAGTAGTTTGCCAAAGGCTGTCAGCAGCAGGGAAGGGATGAATTAGGTGTCTTCTAAAATCTCACCCACAGTGAGTTCTTAGACGCCTAAGATTCCTAACACTGATGAAAAGAAATTCCTTCCACTTCAAACACCTGGCTGAAGTGGGCGCTGCTGTTGGATGATTCCCCACTGGTAAGTCCAGTAAAAGCCAGGCGTGGTGGCACACACTTGTAATCCTAGCATTCAGGAGGCTGAGACAGGAGAATCGCGGTTCGAGGACAGCCTCAGCTACTTAGGCCCTCTGCAACTTAGTGAGACCCTGTTCCAAAATAAAGAATAAAAAAAAGGGCAGGGTGTATATATAGCTCAGGGATTGAATGCCCCTGGGTTCTATCCCCAGACCTGCAAAGAGAAGCTTTAGGGCCAGAGGCAAAAAGTATCTTTACATCCTGACAGCAGCAGCAAAGGCAGTGGACAGCCATGCCACTCTGGGGAGTGACCTGTGGATGGTGGAGATGGTACTGTCCACTGGAAGCCAGACCACACCCTATGGTGGCAGTGAGGAGGTAGAAGGAAATAGGCAGATAGGGAAGAGACCTCAGTAGAATAAACTTAATTTCCTGAGGGGTGAGGGGCCAAGGTTCAGAGATAAGAAGGACCAAAGCTTCACAAAGCCATCGGTTTACTAATCAACAAACCCAGGAGCCATCACTGGAGCAAGTCTGACACTCTACTGAGAGAAGACTCTTCAAAGGACTTGCAAATACCCTATGCAAATTCTGAGAGCTGCTTCCCAGAATTCCCAGGATCCCAAACTCACTACAACCAAAAGAGGACACACAGACATCGGCAAAACCCCTAGCACAGCTACCAAATTAGGTTTTTCTCTCTCAAGGGCCTCCTCCCCTTTGGGGAGCTTTTCTCTCTCTCACAGGTCATGCTAGTCTTGAAAGAAGGCGGAGTGCAATAAAGACATTTGGCCCGGGCTGCTCTCGGGTAGAGACCTGAAGGCCTCTGCTGGACATCAAGGCCAACCAGGGCCCCTAGGAGTAACCTGCACCTCTTTTCTGGCAGATCGCGTGGACCCTGGGAGAAAGTAGTTTGCAATTAACGGCACTTGGCCCAGGCCACACTCGGGTAGTGACCTGAAGGCAGCTGCTGGACACCAGAGCCCAATAAACTATTTACTCCCCTTTCTGCGGTCTGCGGGTGTCATTTTTCGCTCACAGTAGACAAGAACCCGGTAAGGAAACGCCGAGTTTTTTCTCAAGAAACTCCGTTTCATCTTTGATGAAACACCAGGTTTCTTCTCAAGAAACCCCCATTTCATCTTGGGGTTGGCTCAGAAGAAACCCCCGTTTCATCAGGGCACCAAGTGACTCTGGTCGTGTGGAAGACACGGTACACGTCTGGACCTGATAGGAACCATTGTAATGTTTACTATGGCTGGGCCCCAGCAAGAAGTAATAATGCATCTTGAGAAAGGGATGCCCTATTCTAATTAGGAACAAAACTGTAGCCCAGTGTGGTGGTGCACACTTGTAATCCCAGTACTAGGGAGGCTGAGACTGGAGGATCACAGTTCATGGCCAGCCTCAGCTACTTAGTGAGGCCCTCTGCAACTTAGGGAGACCTAGTTTCAAAATAAAGAATAAAAAATAGGGCTGGGGGTTAGCTCAGAGGGTAGAATGCCCTAGGTTCTATTCCCAATACTGCAAAAAAGAAAAGAAAGGGGGAGAGAGAAAGAAAAAATAAAAGAAAGAAAGAAGGAAGGAAGGAAGGAAGGAAGGAAGGAAGAAAGAAAGAAAGAAAGAAAGAAAGAAAGAAAGAAAGAAAGAAAGAAAGAAAGGAAAGGAAAACTGTATGAGAAAACCACAACTCAAGTCCCAGGTACTTGGGCTTCAGGTTGCAGACAAGAATATAGGACAAAGTCACAATGCCTTTATGAGGTTCAGCCCTTTCTGAAGTTCCCCGACTGAATGCAAAAACAGAAAGGGAGGGGGTAGGAAGCTAACTGAGGATCCTTCTTTAGAAAATGCACATTGTGCGGTGGAGTTATCTGCAAATTAACATCAGTTATTTCAACACTTATGGCTCTGTCTCCAGACTCCAGCAGTCCTACCCTTAGTTTGAAAAGCTGAAAAAACTGCAAATTTGCATGCAATCAAATGAGCCATTATCAGTCCCAGTAGAGAGAGGCACTGGGTTTTGTTGGTATAACAAGGAGACATTCATCCCTTAGGTATCAGTAATATGACCTGGCTCTCAGAATGAGCTAACTCCTTACTGGGACTTAGACAGTAAGTGCCAGAGAAGTGGGGAAATAGATGCTGGCAACCATCAAGGAAAGCCCTGGGGCCAGGGCAGCCTCCCACACAGAACATACTGGAACCCCAATGGCAAACACTGGTGAGGAGCTGACTGTGAGTTAATTCCAAAGACCACATTAATCACCTCCCAGGAGATGCGTCAGTGCTCCTCCAGCCAATGAGGGAGCCCCAGTGGTGGGCAAACAGAATCTGATTGGCTGAGGACAGCACAGGCCTCTTGGGTGAACAACCTGAAACCACAGCTTAAAGGTGCCGGTGCCTCTGGGAAGTCGGGTGTGTTCGGAGCCTCAGCCCAGCACTATGAAGCAGATATGTGATTTCTTAATCTGCTCCCAGGATACTGGTTAACAAGAGCTTTCAGGCACCCAGGAGACAAAGTGTGTAGCAGGCACACAGCTGGGACCTCAGAAAGGTGGCCCCAAAGGCCAGCAGGGCTTCTCTTGGACCCCACCCCCAGCCCTTTGTCTCCAGGAGACAAAGCACACTCTCTCCCTCCTCATCCAGTCCACTCAAACACTCGGCTCAGGTTCTCTGCTTGAGATTCCTGTCTTCACCTCCCACTTCCTATGGCGAAATGAGATTACTCCTTTGTACTCTGAGGGTGGTGAGTACGTGCCAAGTGCTTTCTGGCTCTGGTCTGTGTTTGCAAAATAAGACCAGGAAAACATAAAATAAGCTCTCAAAGACCTGTTCATCTCAGCCTAGAGAACATTGAGGGGCAGGAGAGTGTAACCCGCCCACCAACAAGAGAATAAACTGAGAAATAAAAAAGAGACAGAGATGATTTTTTAAAAAATTGCCTGGCATGGTGGCGCATGCTTGTTATCAGGAGGCTAAGGCTGGAGGATCATGGTTCCAGACAGTCTACGCTACTTAGTGAGGCCCTTTGCAACTTAGTGAGACCCTGTTTCAAAAAAAGAGAGAGAAAGAAAGAAAGAGAGAAAGAAAGAAAGAAAGAAAGAAAGAAAGAAAGAAAGAAAGAGGGAGGGAGGAATAAAAAAAAGAAAAAGAGCCGGGCGTGGTGGCGCACGCTTGTAATCCCAGTACTTGGGAGGCTGAGACAGGAGGATGGCACAGGTTCGAGCCAGCCTCAGCTACTTAGTGAGGCTCTCAGCAACTTAGTGCGGACCCTGTTTCCAAACAAAATGTAAAATAAGTCTGGGAGGATAGCCCGGAGGTAAAAAGCCCCTGGGTTTCATCCCCAGCACCACCAAAAAAAAACATCATCCCTCTTCCTCTCCCCCTTCCTCCTCCTCCTCATCGCACAGGATACCTGGAGCGCGCAGGATTTGAAACCCACCTGGGCAAATAAGCCATCTTGGAGGAAAAGCAGCCGAGTCCCGTGTGCAGGTGCACTAGGCCCTTGGCTTTCCTTCTAGCCTCAAGCTGCTGTACTCGGCTACCCAACAAGAAATGAGTTCAAATTGGAAGGTGAGGAAGACAAAAATGAATTCTGGAGCCGATGCCTACAGTTGTACTGATCGTCACTCCCATGCCCACTCTCAAAGCCCGGGCACTCTAGGGGACACAGAGGTCCACAGGAGAACACCAGGAGTCGCCTGACAGTGACATTAATAATAACAGTCATCCAGCTGAGCCTCACTGGAATAAACACCCCAAACAAACCACCTGTCTCTTATTCCAATCAAGGGCCTTGGCGAACACTATTCCTAGGCCTGATTTTCATGTGGGAAACTGAGGCTTGGTGAAGGCACATGTCTTGCCCAGAGTCACAAATCCAGGAAGGAGCCGGACCCAAACCCAACCCTCAGCACAACGCCCAGGAGTGAGAAATTCAAGGGTGTGCAAGGGTAAGCTCCAGACATTCAAAAACTGGAAATAAAAAAAAAGGAACCCTCCCCCACTCCATTCTTTCACAAGACAGTATGTTCCTTCTTCTCAGGCGCTGGGTCTCAGTTTGCCTGGTTAGTGGTAAGACCGGGATATGTTCCACCTGACACAGATATTTAGGGAGCAGCCCGAGGATCCAGCACTGTTGAATCCCTAGAAACTCGAGGGAAGAAGGTCTTTTGGAATGCGTTTATTTACAAGTTGGGAATTGTCTGTGTCAACAATTTGGGTGGCTGGATTTAGCATCAACCCAGGCTATTTGGGGGGGTGGGGGGGCTGACATACACCCTGGTTCTGATTGTTTGGGGATGATAAACACGGTCCATTGGATGAGTAGCCAGCTAATAATGACGCTCTCATGCTAAGGCAGTGTGTGTGTGTGTGTGTGTGTGTGTGTGTGTGTGTGTGTTATTTTATTTTATTTCTGGAACAGAAGAACACTGAGTGTCTCTACTTTCGTGAATATTTGAGTGAATCAGATTTCTACAAGTGAAGGATTCTGTGTTATTATTGGGAAGGTCATACAATCCCTAGAAAACACCACCTACTTTGTATTCATCCATCCATTCAATTTTTCTTGTGACCTATTATAGACTGTCTACCCAACCTCTAGAAACACACGATAGAGTTACGGAACAGAAACTAACCTGAAGACTCTTGTGAGGCTCAACTCCTGAAGAGAAGCCCCAAGGCCCCCAGGTGGGATAAGTTAGGAAGCTTCTTTTATCCCTTTTTACCCTTCCGCAATGCAAGGACACCGCAGAATTGCCCTCACCAGACACTGAATACCAGTGCCTCATCTTAGGCTTCCCAGCCTCCAGAACTATAGTAAATACATTTCAATGACCAAGTCTCAGAGGTTTTGTTAAAGCATCACAAATGGACTGAGACACTCACTATACCTACTCATTAAGCAGGGCCCATTGTTAGAGTCCCAGAGAAGCATCAGAATGAGTTGACCAAGCTCTAGTCACAGTTGGTTTCCCGGAGGACAAGGACCTGAGAGTGTCCACACACTGAGCAGCCAGCAGGACTCACAGGTAAGTCCACCCACTCCACTGCCCCACTCTGAGGGAGGACATGAGCCCAAGTCCTCCTGCCCCAAAGCCTCAGAAGTCAGCATCATCCAGACCACCCAAGCCAGGCGGTACCCACCTGCTGTAGGTCCCCGGAGGAGCTGGTGCAGGGGCTGCTGGGAGGAGATGCTCGTTGGCACCGCTGTTCCCCACTGCTCAGGGCCCAGGAGTTGGCAAAGTCATAGGGGTCAGAGGTCAAGGTCCCTGCGAAACAAAGTTTTGGGAAATGACGCTTCATGCATGTCTGTCCCGGGACTTCCAAGTGAAAGCTCTAGGTCTTTTGTTGCTGGAATCTAACTTCTGCTAGATCTGACCATCAGCCCATGGCGTGGGGAGGTAAGTCTTGGTACGGGGCTCATCATGATCCCACAGGGATGGGCATGTAAGCTCCGTGAGTATTGGGGACTGCCTGGCACACGGCGGACACCCCCTAAACTCCAGTTCTCTCCAATTTGACTTTTCCCATGCATCGGATGCTATTTGGTACTCAGCTGCTTCATACCACACAGGCAAGGATACATTCTAATAAATCATCTCAGGAAAGAGGTAGAGAAGAGGTGTGCATGGGTGGAGAAGCTCCTTCCACCCACCTGTGTGATCTGGGCTGACCCCGTCATCCCAGGGAGCCAGTTTCCCATAGGTAAATGAAGGGGTGCACTAGATGACCTCTAAGATCCTTTTTAGCCTGAACTTCTATGAAGGGAAAATGTATAAGCTTAATCTGAAATGAATCATAAGGCTATCCAATAGGTGGAATTACAATTTTTTAACACCCCAGTCCTATTTTATTTTTATTTTGAAACAGGGTCTCACTAGGTTGATGAGAGTCTCAAACCTGTGATCCTCCAATCTCAATCTCTCAAATACTGGGGTTACAGGCATAGGCCACCACTACTAGCTACAATTATTCTTTTTTTTTTCTTTCTTTCATTTTTTTTTTTTTGTATTACTAGGGATGGAAACCAGGGACATTCTACCTCTGAGATGCACCCCTAGCCCTATTTTTTATTCTTTATTATGAAACAGGGTCTCACTGAGTTGCAAAGGGCCTCATTAAGTAATAGATGAGGCTGGCTGTGAACCACGATCCTCCTGTCTCAGCCTCCCAAATGCTAAGATTACAAGCATGTGCCACCATGCCCAGCTTACAATTATTCTTGATTGAAGAAAACTCTCTGAAAGTCAGAGTTAAAGCCAAGCTGGGCAGAATCACAGAAGTCAGAAAGTAAAGTTAACTGTTTGGGGGCAAATATAGTTGAGAGTTTACTGACCAAAAGAACTAAATATAAATTATCCTCTGAGGATGATTCCTAAAATATCATCAGAACCTTGATTTTTTAAATTTCTTTTCCAACAAATACTATCTTCCTCCCTATAACCTAGGCCCCATCTTTTCATTTTGTAAGCCTTATGGTTTGGGATAAGAAAGAAAGATATTTTAGGGTGGGGACTTCCATTTCTGGGTAATATCGCAGATGATAAAGATCTGAAAACTGTGCTAGTACATGGACAGTAATATCCTACTGAACCCATGGGTAACCTCACATCAATAACAGAAGAATTCCAAGAAACAAAAAGAATGGGAAGAATGGAGGAAGGGGAGGATAAGAAGTATTTTTATATTTATTTATTAATTATTATTATTATTATTATTATTATTAGTGGTGGTGCTGGGGTTCCTGGAAACCCTTCTACCTCCGGGCTACACTCCCAAACTTATCTTATATTTTTATTTGGAAACAGGGTCTCTTAAGCCAACACAGCTGGCTTCAAATCTGCGCCATCCTCCTGTCTCCGCCTCCCAAACACGGCGGGGATTACAAGCGTGCGCCACCATGCCAGGTGTGGAGAAGTAATTTAAAAAAACAGAACTGGCAAGTGTTTGGGCTGCAGTGGCAATTTTTCCAAGCAAAAGGCTCAGGCTTTCAATAGCTCTGTTGACATAGAAATAAGCCTTGCCGGGCACGATGGCATATGCCTGTAATCCCAGGACTTGGGAGGTTGAGACAGGAAGATCATAGGTTTGTGGACAGCCTTAGAAACAGCAAGAGCCTGTTTCACAAACAAAATATCAAATAGGGCTGAGGTGTGGTTCTGAGGTGGAAGGCCCCTTAGTTCAATCTCCAGTACTAAGAGGAGGGAGAAGGAGGAGGAAGAGGAAGGACAAAGAGGATACGGAAGAGGAAGAGGAGGAGGAGGGAGGACAAGGAGAGGGGAAGAGGAGGAAGAAAATGAGGAGGAGGATGAAAAGGAGGAAGAAAATGAGGAGAAGGAGGAAAAAGAGAGGAGGAGAAGGAGGAGGAGAGAGGAGAGAAAAGGAGGACAGAGGAGGAGGAAGAAGAGAAGGAGGAAGAAGAGGAGGAGGAGGAGGAGGAGGAGGAGGAGGAGGAGGAGGAGGAGGAGGAGGAAGAAATAAGTAAGTCTTAGACCTGCATGATGTGGAGAGGTGGACCTGAGGCCCACTAACACCACCCTCCATGGAAAAGTTACTAAGAGAAAGTCCTCTGAAGAGCAGAGAAACAAAGAAAGTTTGTTTCCTTGATCTGGCCTCTGGATGAGAGGGGGGAAAATCTCCCCTGAAAATTTGTTGTGGTGGTAAAGCCATTGTATAGGTTTGAAAAAACAATTTATGCTTTTTGTAAGATTTAGTAATTCCAGATTTAAAGATTAACATGAACCCCTCCTGAAGATGAGCCTTACAAACCAAAATTATAGGACATAGGGAAAAACCCACTCTACGCCAAGAGTCACCCGATTGGCAGGACTGGAGCTCCAAACACTGGCTAACAAATTTTTTACCTGCAATATGAAATAACAAGTATATTTTAAATGATTATTATAAAGAAGAAATTGAAACTTAATTAAAAACAAGGCAATTAAAAATAATAGAATAGCTAAGTGAGATTAGTCAGTCACAAAAATTAAGAAATCAGATGCTTTCCCTAATATGTGAGAGTTAGGGAGAAATGGGTCATAGGAGGAACTCTTGAAAGAGGAAATCCTATAGAGGAGCAAACAAGACGACCTAAAGGAGGAGAAAGGAGGGGGGAAGAGGAAAATCTCTAAAACACACAATGTACTTAAACATATCGAAGTCAATCACTAAGCCAAGCAAGGGAGGGAGGGACAGGGAGGGAATGGGGTGGGAATTGGGTAGGGGTTAAATCAGCGATGTGTACATGTTTGTACACACACGTTTTTTTTTACCCCATATGATGTTTGAATATAATGCACCAATAAAAAAATTTAAAAGGAAAAAAATTAAAAAATAATAATAGAATAGAAAAACAGCCAGATTTACCTCCTAAAACTAGAAATATAGTCAATAAAATAAAGAGAAATTTCAATTGATGAATAGACATCTGTAGATTAGGCAGAATTAAGAGAGAATTAGTAAACTACAAGAAAGATCTAAGTAGTAATGTGCTCACAAGCCACCTTTCCAGGAGAGGCAAAGCTCTGATTTATAGCACCTGCTAGTTTCCATGATGTAAATTTTTCTACCATAGCCAATTTCAAGATACTAACATGATATCACTGAATGTGGAGTTGGGAAGAGATGCGCATAACTGGTTTTCACCAACCAAAATGATCACAGCGCTTGGCCTACGCAAACTATCCAAAAACAACACAGAAGGATAAAGAGATAGAAAAAAAATTGAAAGTAAAATAGAGAAAAAAAGATGAAATAAAATACTTTGCATATTTCTAATAGTTCCAAAAGAGGAAAAAACAAATTTTTCTAAATCTGATGAAATATAAAAAATTATCAGATTCAGGAATCATAATTAAGTCATGCTGGGCATGGTGGAGCACACTTGTAATCTTAGTACCAGGGAGGCTGAGACAGGAGGATCGTAGGTTCAGGGCCAGCCTCAGCTACTTAGTGAGGCCCTCTGCAAATTAGTGAGACCTTGTTTCAAAATAAAGAATAAAAATAGGGCTTAGGGTGTAGTTCAGAGGTAGAATGCCCTGAGTTCAATTCTCAGAATAATAATAATAATTAATAATAAAAATAATAATAAACGATAATCATAATTAAAACCATGTGGATATAATGTGCATACAGTAAAATTACACTTCTGGGTATATTCCCACAAGAATTGAAAATAGAATCTCGAAGAGATATATGCATACCCATGTCCGTAGTTTCATTATTCACCATAGCTAAAATGTGGTTGACATCTAATTTTATAGCAATTTATCCAATATTAACGATTATAATCTCACATAACAGTTTCATTTGTCTGATACCAAGCTTTTGATGACTTAAAGATAACATTTCAATATTTTTTTTTTGCTTTCTTTCTTACCAGAGAATATTTTTTTCTTTTTTTTTTAGGCGAAACTATCATACATTTATTTATTTTTCAGAAAAAATCTATCCTGATATGGAATATGGACTCTAGATACCCAAAACAATCTCAAAGAAGAACAAAGCTAGAAGATATATATTTTCTGATTTCAAACCATATAAACCTACAATAATTGAAACAGTGTAGTACTGTTCTAAAGGCAGATATATAAACCACTGGAGTTAAATAAAAGCCTAGAAATAAATTCTTCCATATATTGTCAAGTTATTTTTGACAAGTTTTCCACGAACATTTGGTGGAGGAAATACTAATCTTTTAACTAAATATCGTGGGAAGGAGGGATGGGGAGGGAATGGGGTGGGGATTGGGTAGGGCCTAACTGGGCAATGTATGCATGTATGTCTACAAAAGTATTTTCTTTATACCATTATGATGTATGAATACATTGCACCAATAAAAAAAAAGAACACTGCCAAAAAATAACAATAAAATAAAATGTGGAAGCAACCCATGTATCAACTGATGGGTGAATCAGTAAGCAAAGTGTGGTGTAAACAGACAATGGAACTATTCAGCCTTAAAGAGGAATCAAATTCTGACACACGCTAATGTGGAGGCACCTTGAGGACATTGTGAAACATGAAACTAGTTACAAAAAGACAAATTCTGCATGATTCCACCTCTGTCAGATACTTAGAGCAATCAAAATCATAAAGACCAAAACTAGAGTGATGGTTTCCAGGGGCTGAGGGAAGAATGAGGGTCATTGTTTAGTGAGTAAAGTCCCAGTTTTGCAAAATGAGAGTTCTGGGGATGGATAGTGGTGAAAGTTTGCAGAAATATTATGAATGCACTTAATGTTATTGAACTATATGCATAAAGATGGTTAGGATGGTCAATTGTGTTGTACTTATTATATTGCAATAAAAAATTAGTGAGATATCTATATGCAAATGTTTAATGTGTCTTCCTTTATAGTTCCCCCAAACTGGAAACAACAGAGTATCCTTCAACTGGTAAATGGATAAAACATTGGGGTACTGACCCTCAGCAAGAGGAGGGGAAAAACTATTGATACATACAGCAATATAGATGGACCGCTAATGAATGATGTTACAGGAAAGAAATCAGACTGAGAAGACTAAATACTCTGCACACTGTATGATTACATTTGTATAAATTTGGGGGAAATCAAAACTATAGGAATAGAAAAAAGATCAGTGACTAGCGGGGCTCAGGATTGGGGTGGATTTGATGGCAAGAGAACATGAGGAATTAGAGGAGGTGACGAAACTGTTCTATAGCTTGACTGTGGTAGTTACATAGCCCCATACTTTTGTGAGGACTCATAGAACTATACACTGAAAGGGTGAATTTTGCTGCACAAAAATTATGGCTCAATAAAGATTTTTTAAATAAGTAATAAAATTCGCCTCTGTGCTGCGTTCATGAGACACATCTAAGATAAAATCATACAGAAAGCTTTAAAGTATGAGAGGGATGTATCACATAAACTGACCGAATGAAAGGTGGACTATCTGTATTAGTATCCTATATATTATAAGGCAAAAGACGTTGTTAAAAGTGATGAGAGTCATTATGTAAAGGGGAAAATTCATTAGAAAGATCCAACATTTCTGAAAACGAAAAGCAAAGGCTCAAAATGCATAAAGCAAATCTTGACAGAATTGTATAAGGAAATTGACAAAGTTGCCAACATTTAGAAAAAAAATTAATATGGCTTTCTTTTTTTTTTTCTTTTTCTTTTTTTCTTTTTTTTTTTTTTTTTTTGTGGTACTGGGGGTGGAACCCAGAGGCTTTCTACCTCCGGGCTATACTCCCAGACCTTTTTTATATTTTGTTTGGAAACAGGTTCTCACTAAGTTGCTGAAAGCCTCACTGAGTAGCTGAGGCTGGCTTTGAACCCATGCGATCCTCCTGTCTCAGCCTCCCAAGCGTGGGGATTACAAGCGTGCGCCACCACGCCCGGCTTAATACGGCTTTCTTAGTAACAGGTAGATTAAACAGATAAAAAGCAGCAAATATAGAGGCAACTTTAATAACACAATTAACTCATTTCTCTCAGAAAACATTCTGCATCAGAGAATATATTCTTCTTGAGCAGATATAAAAGGAAAGATGGAATACAAGCCCTCTACAAATATCTAATTTCATTTAGCAATCAATTTTGTTACCAAAAGTTTGCCTTAAAAATTCTAAATGCTTGGAAATTTTAAACACACTAGAGGTTAAGAAAGAATTCAAAATGGAAATTAGAAAATTCATAGAATGAAATGAAAATGAAAATGAAAATATGTTACATATTAAAATTGGCAGGGTGCAGCTAAAGTGATATTTTGGGGAAGTCTTATAGCCTTAAGTGTACATAGTGGACAATAGGAAGATTGAGAAATCAATTCTGGAAAAGATAAAAAGAAATGATCTTATTATTTTCCAACATGGTAAATAAAAAAAAAAAAGAGTCAACTATTATCAGAAGATGGGTAGCCGGGCACGGTAGCAAATGCTTGTAATCCCAGCATTTGGGAAGCTGAGACTGGAGGATTGTGGTTCGCGGGCAGCCTCAGCTACTTAGTGAGGCCCTTTGCAACTCAGTGAGACCCTGTTTCAAAATAAAGAATAAAGAATACAGCTGGGGATGTAGCTCAGAGGTAGAATGTCCCTGGGTTCCATTCCCAGTACTGCAAAGAGGAGGAGGAGAAGAGGAGGAGGGGGGTGGGGGTGAGGAGGAGGGTGTCATAAAGAGAAGGATAACTTACATACAAAGGTTCATCTTTACAAGGTAATTATCACTTACTCAATGTTTATGAAGTTAAAAGGCTCATGAGTAGGAAATGAAAAGCATGGCCACACTTTGGGGTCTCCCAGAAAAATCTTACCTTCTTGGGTCCTAAAGTCATCTTCGGCAAAGACGTTAAAGTCGCCACACAGCCCGCAGGTCTTGTTGAAGTGTCTGTCTGACAGCAGGACTTGAAAGTTACCATTGCCATCGATCCTGGCCACAAAGCCGTAGGCCTCACTGGACAGCTTGGAATACCCAGCCTCCGTTTCCAGGTACAGCCCCTTGGAGGCGTAGGGCATGGAGATTCTGGAGGGCAAAGGACAGGCTCAGAATTGGGCTTCTCACAGATTTTCGGGATATATCTCCAACCCCCATCCCCATCCCTGTTACAGGGTTCAGAACATGATGCCAAGTGATTGGGGTTCTGACCAGCAGTGGGGGGCCTGGCTTTTATTCTTTCCCCACTCACTTCCTCCAGGCACCTGTATTACTCTCTCTGGGCCCCGGCTTCCTCATCTGGAATATAAGGGGGTCTGCAAGGGGATCCCCAAGGCTCTTCCAAACTGGACACCCTGGGCTTCTGACTTACCTCTGGTTCCCCTGCATCACAGTACCGTTAACAAACAAATGGATGTCGAAAAATTCCCCAAGATACACAGAGAGGCTCACTCGCTCGCCGTTTTGGAAGTCCCCTGAAAGAGAAAAGAGTCAGTAGCAATGATTATCACCCCCCAAAGTTAAGAAATGTATTTAATAAGATACGTCAATCTTGTATCCATGGAAAACATTCCAAAAGCACCTGACAAATGGAAATCTCCTTTAAACTCTTATTTGTTCACTCAACTATTGTTTGAAATGGATTTCAGGGAAGCCACAAATAAAAACTCATGAAATCAAAAGTAACTCGATAAGGCAATTTACTTCTGCACGGAAGGCTTTGGTTCACCCACTAGGCTTTCGTTAGCTCACTCGGCCTTTTATTCCCTCATGTGAAGGCTGCTGCACTGTTCCCCATTGGCTGGAGTATGGCTTTTACAATCTAATCCTATTGGTTAGTTTTCACTGGGCAGATTTTTTTCTTTTTTTTTTTTTTGGTGGTACTGGGGTTCCTGGAAGCCCTTCTAGCTCTGGGATACACTCTCACGGGCTACACTCCCAGACCTATTTTTTTTTTACTTTTTATGTGGAAACAGGGTCTCTTACGCCAGCAAGGCTGGCTCCGAACCAGCGCAATCCTCCTGTCTCCACCTCCCAAGCGCGGGGATTACAAGCCCTGTGCCACCACGCCTGGCTCACTGGGCAGATTTTACAAAAAGAGAAATACACACATAGCCAGGCGTAGTGGCGCACGCTTGTAATCCCAGTACTTGGGATGCTGGGACAGGAGGATCACAGGTTCACAGCCAGCCTCAGCTACTTAGTGAGGCCCTCTGCAACTTAGTGAGACCCTGTTTCCAAATAAAGAATAAAAAATAGGGCGGGAGGGGGGTAGCTCAGAGGTAAAATGCCTCTGGGTTCCATCCCCAGTACCGCAAAAATAAATAATTAATTAATTAATTAATTATTATCTTAAACCAAGTGTGGTGACACATGCTTGTAATCCCAGTACTTGGGAGACTGAGACAAGAGGATCACTGGTTCGAGGACATCTTAGGGGCTGGACGTAGAGCTCAGGGGCAGAACATTGGGCCCTAGATTTCATTCCTGGCAATTAAAAAAAATTTTTTTAAACAACAACATAAATTATCAGCTTAGAACAGCCCAAATTAAAATCCCTGAGTTGTTCATTTTAAACAAAGATCCATGAGTCTCACCTCTGAGTTTACTGTCAACTTATTGCATTGGGTGTCCTAGGTGTTTAGAGATATCATAGGTAAAGTGCGTCCCAGTGCATGAAACTTAATGAGGGCTCCCTCAAGCATTGTGATTGCCATTCGAGATGCCTGAATGACACAAGATGATTGGCTCTGTCAGTGGTCCTGCTGTGAGGGGCAAACACAGAGACAGGGTGATAGAGTTGGCAAGAAAGAGGGAAAAACTGACATTTTTGGTTTCCTTTTTCTTTTTCTCATTCATTTTTCGTTTTTTAATTCCTTCTTTTTGTACTAGGGATTGAACCCAGGGACATTCTACCCCTGATCTAGCTACATCCTCAGCCCTTTTTACTTTTTATTTTGAAACAGAGTCTCTCTACGTTGCTGAGGCTGGCCTCAGACCTACAATCCTCCTGTCTCAGCCTCCCAAGTACTGGGATTCCTGGCCTGCGTCACCACACCTGTCTTGGCATGACATTTTTTCACAGAGTTATCAAAGCTTAACCATCCACAGCCACTCTCTGAGAACAGACACTTGGGCTCGGACTCTGGTGTCCAAAGATAACAGAGTTGTCATAGGGACGAGGCAGCCAGAAGAGTCAGTGTAGAGCCTGAGTTCCAAGCCTTGGAGACTTAGAAACTGATGGAAAAGGGGAGTACCAGGTCAGACGTGGGGTCTTGAATGAACTGGACATAGAGTTTAGCCCAATAAACAAGAAAATCCGCTCTCCTAGGAGTCGGGGAGTATGGGCTCCAGGTTCTCAGGGGGGAAAAAAGAGGCCAGGATGCTGGTGGAAGCCAGTCCAGAGAGCCTGGGCAAGTCTGCCGATGTAAAGTGGGGCTGCCACGGCTGCAGCCACTGATAAAGCCAGGTAGGGAAGAGGAGGAATCCCACGAGCCATTCTCTGCAGGACTCCACACCGGCACTGCCGGAGGGCAAAGGAGATGCAGAAAAAATAAAAGAGACTCTGTCCCATGTCAAACAAAATTGACAGGAAGCCATTGATCTGGACTGAGCTCCCGCACTGGGCCCCAACAGACTGAACCAGAATGGAGTCACTCATGGTAAAGCTCCCTGTCACCAAGTTAAACTGAGGTGTTCATCTGCCCTTCCGAGAAATCAGGACAGAGAGAGGAGCCGATCTCCAGAGTGGCTAGTAGCAGCTGCTTTCATCTTTCCTTGTTAATCTAACAAGGAAAATCGCTTTGAAAGAATGGATCTACTTGGTGTGTGTTGAGGTCGGGGGAGGATACTGGGGATTGGACCCAGGGATGTTCTACCGCTGAGTACACCCCCAACCCTTTTTTTTTTTTTTTTCAGTTCTGGGGCTTGAACCCAGGGGCATTCTATCTCCAAGCTACACCCATGGCCCTATTTTTTATTTTTTTTTATTTATTATTATTTTTTTTTTTGGTGGTACTGGGGTTCCTGGAAGCCCTTCTACCTCCGGGCTACACTCCCAGACCTATTTTTGCATTTTTATTTGGAAACAGGGTCTCCTAAGCCAGCGCGCGGGGCTAGCTTCAAACCTGCGCGATCCTCCTGTCTCTGCCTCCCAAGCGCGGGGATTACAAGCGTGCGCCACCACGCCCGGCTTTTATTCTTTATTTTGAAGCAGGGTATCACTGAGTTGCAGAGGGCCTCACTAAGAGGCTGAGGCTGTCCTAACTGCGGTCTTCCTGTCTCAGCCTCCGAAATGCTGGGATTACAAGCATGAGCCACCACGACTGGCCCTCGTCCCTTTTTTATTTCTCAGCCTCTCAAGTACTGGGATGACAGGCATGTGTCACCAGGCCAGGCAAAGACCAGTCCACTCCGAGCTCTTGTTCCAGCCCTTCTGTCTATAAAACTAACTTCCTCTGCTCAGTCAGTTCATGGGAACACTGATTCTATTTGATGGAATGATGTGTTGCCAGATTCTAGAATGAAAAATAGAGCCAATTAAGAACAAAGAATAAAAAATCAGGCTGGGGCTGTAGATCGGAGGTAGAATGCCCCTGGGTTCAAGCCCCAGGACCACAAATATCTATTGTAACTTTGTCCTTTCAAACCTGTCTAAGCCAGAGTGACTGGCCTGCACTGCGTTTTCCCTTAGAACCATTTTTTGCAGCAAGCAAATCTTCAGGAGTCAAACAAAACTTCCTGGCAGCAGGAAATTAGTCAAAGGGAAAAAAAAATAAAAAACAGAACCCAAAAGATAAAGAGCAGAGTCGAGGGGAGTAAGACATTCCTGGTCGGAGCAGAGCGGCGGGCCTGTGACTATCATTAGCCTCTCGACTTTTCTGCGTGATTGAAAACTTCCATAATAAAATGGGGAAATGAATAAATAAATAAGTGGGACAGCCTCCAGTTTATAATCCCTCCCAAGACTCCACTGCTCCCCAGGCATTTTCAACGAGATCAGGACCAAATCCTTTCCTGGGCTTCTTCTGGGGTTGGCGCTCTGAACTCTGCATTCCCACCTGGGTGAGCTGACGAGACCAGGAAGGGGCCGTACAGCTCCTCTCTGGAGACCTGCCGGAGCAGAAGGCCCTAACTCACCTGACCCCAACCCTGGAAGGGTGTTCAAAAGAGCATGAGAGGTCTGGGTCTCCACGGCCTTGATGACCACCAACCTATCTCTTCATCATTATCCTCCCTCAGGATCAGGACCAGGATCCTCCCTCGCATCCCCAGTCTCACGGGACAGAGGGACAGGGCAGTCTTGCCCCAGCTCTACTGGGTAACTCCACTGACTGTCTCCACTGAGCTGAGAGAGCCTGGAAGCAGGAGAGGAGCCCTTATGGGCCTCTCCATCCCGCGGGCTCTCCCTCTCAAGAGATTCAGAAAGGGGGGCTGGGGACGAGTTGGCCGGGGCGTGTGTGGCTGGAGGGAGGGTAGGAAATGCTCAGGAGGTAAGCAGGCAGCTTGGAATGTGCCACCACCATACGGTTCTTCCAGGTTTCAACAATGTAAAAATCTCCTAGACAAGCCATTTCTCTGGTGGAGAACAGAAGAAATGAATAGGCGGAAAGGAGACAGAAGGGGAAAGTAAAATATAACTTGAATATAAGCCCCTGGTGCTAAAGAGAATCAATCTTGACTCCCCTTGAAACCATTTCTCTTTCCCAGGCCTGCCTCTCCCAAATTCCTGAGAAATCTGTAGATCCCAGAGTTAACTGAAAGAAACCTTAATTGTCCTGTGCATTGTTAACAAGACAGATACAATATATTAACAAACAAACCTGTAATTTAGAGGAGTCTCCAGCCTATCTGTTGAGCAAATGATGAAGACCTGGATCAGGCCTGAGAACCCTCAGGATGACCAGGCCACCAGGTACCTCAGGGCTACCGGACTGAGAGCATCCTCACATACCTTCTTCTGTGCACTCCTCATAAAAGCCTTCTATAGAAGAGGAGCCTGAAGCCCCCAAAGGCATCTCTCTCCCTCTTGGGATGGCCCGAATTCTCCCTTGAATGTGTATTTTCTACTTTCCTAAATAAACTCCTATCTACATCTCAGATTGGCACATGCTGAAATTCCTTCCCATCACATAAGCCAAGGACCCTGCTGCTGGCCGGTCGGTCCCGTCGATCTCAGGCCCGAGTGGAGGAATCCAGGCTCCGCCCCGCCTCTTGAACTCAGGGAGGGAGGCTCTGAGCACCAGGTCAGCATCCCCAGCCTTTAGAAGCAGGGAGCAGCTGAACCAGGGGCATTCTGGGGATTCAGGGTGGCTGCTTGTCTGATCTGGCTAGAAAATATCTGAGACCCTGGAGCCTGCCTGGCCAGAATCAGGATTCAAGGAAAGGGCTCCCCTTTGTGCCAGGTGGGACTTTATGTACAGACATAAACACTTTACCCAGGATGTAAAAGAGAGCCACAGGCACCCGGAGGGGAATGTGAATTATTTGCAATTTAGAATTAAGGGAACAGGATGTCCTTGAAGAACAATGGAAGGTGACCACCATCAGCCTCTTAAACTGGAAGTCCAGGGCCCAGGGTCTACGTTCCTTCCCCTGATGCCAGGATCCTGCCCACCACAGCCACACCTACGCTCCACACTCACCCCGCACCAACACCAGAAAAGAGCAGCGGGCATCATGGCGCACCGCTGTAATCCCAGTACTTGGGAAGCTGAGACAGGAGGATGGCAGGTTCAAGGCCAGCATTAACAATTTAGCAAGACCCTCAGCAATTTAGTGAGACTCTATTTCAAAATTTAAAAAAATAAAAAATAAAAAGGGCTGGGGATGTAGCTCAGAAGTAGAAGGCTCCTGGGTTTAATCCTCAGTACCAAAAAAGAAAGAGAGAAGAGAAGAGGTTGCCACCCAGCTTTTCTGATGTTCTCATGTCAACAGCATACTTTTTAGTGGAAACAAAACCATCATGCATTAAGGTGCATTTGGTCCTATTTTAAGCCAACAACCTCCCAGAAAGCTGACGCTCAGCAAGAGAAGTTGTTATAAGAGAATGATGGCAACCCAGCGGGGTTGCACTGCGCTGTTTGGAGTGTGTGTGTGTGTGTGTGTGTGTGTGTGTGTGTGTGTGTGTGTGTGGCTGGGGCTGGGCTGAGGCAGGCTGGCCTGGGAGCAGGGTGGCAGTGTGGGGAGGCCTTTTCCTTTCCAGCTGCTTCCCTAGCCAGTCCCCAGGTGCTGTCTCTGAATCAAAGTGGACTCCACAGCCAGCCTTCCATGATGCATCGCGTCCTGGGGATGCCTCTGGCCCTTTCCACTTCCTGCCTCAATACCATACCCTGCCTCCCACCTCTCTCCCCATCAAGGACCCTGTGGCAAAGCGCCAGGCCCCTGAGACCCTTCTCTGCTGCCCAAGACTCTGCCCAACCCCTCACAGCCTGTGAATGGCGCCAACTCCCCATCAGACTTCAAGACCCTGCGCCGCCCCCTCCCCTTGTGTCCGGCCTACAGCCCACCGTGCTTCTCAAAGGGTGGTCCCAGGCCAGTAGCAGCAGCAGCAGCAGCTGAGAAATGGTTAGAAATGAAACTTTCAGGCTCCATTCCAAATCCATTGCGTCGGAACTCTGGGGGCAGAGCCTGGCAGGCCGGTAGCAGCAGCCATCTGCGTTGCCCCCATGCACCCCAGGGTTGGGACCCACTAACCTCCCCTTGACCGACCTCTTCTACACTAGATCCTGACCTTGGGCTCCGTCCTTGGTCCACTTTGTCCAGTTTTAGCAAGAATCCCACTGGGTCAATTTAGCAACCACTCCTTACGAGAAATTCCCCATCCCCCCCGACCTCAATATCTGATCACCCAGCCCGCAGTCCCAAGAATCCTGCCGCTGGCTCAGTTACTCCCCCGTACCCTGATGCTTCCTGTTGTCATTTGCTATCACTGACTCTCCACCCTTCCTTTCTCCAAGTTTCACTTTTCTTTATTATATTTGGACGTGGGCCCCCTTTCTCTCCCTTACCACAAAACCCCCACTGCAGTAGTCCTTCTTGAATACAAGATCTTCTTACTGGCTTTAAGAAGTGTCATGAGCCGGGCGTGGTGGCTCCCAATACTTGGAGGCTGAAACTGGAGGATCACGGGGTTTAGGCCAGCCTCAGCTACTTAGTGAGCCCCTTTGCAACTTAGTGAGACCCTGTTACAAAATAAAGAATAAAAAATGGGGCTGGGAGTGTCATAATATTTATTTATTTATTTATTTATTTATTTATTTATTTATTTATTTATTTATTTTTGTACTGGGGATTGAAGCCAGGGACATTCTACCCCTGAGATAAACTCCCAGCTCTTTTTTTTTTTTTTTTTTTTTTTTTGGTGGCTCTGGGAATGGAACCCAAGGGCCTTCTACCTCAGGGCTATACTCCCAGACCTATTTTATATTTTATTTGGAAACAGGGTCTCTTAAGCCAGCTGAGGCTGGCTTCGAACCTGCACGATCCTCCTGTCTCAGCCTCCCAAGCGTGGGGATTACAAGCGTGCACCGCCACGCCCGGCTCACTCCCACCCCCAAGCTCTTTTTATTTTGAAACAGGGTCTCATTAAGTTGTGAAGGATAGCCTTGAATCCATGATCCTCCTGCCTCAGCCTCCCAAGTATTGGGATTACAGGTGTGTACCACCATGCCTGGATGTGAATTTTTTCTTTAACAATATGGATCTGTCTGTTGCCACCTCAACTCCCCAGGGGCGCAGGACCCCATTCTTCTAGGTTTTGTGGTATCTGTTCCTCATGCCTCACTGCTGGTCAATTCTTAGAGTGTGGAGGTCACCAAACCATCATTCTTCACCATTGCCTCCAGCCCCTCTCCCAGCCGTGGAAAGTCCCCTCTTTCTTAGTACAGAGGAACCATCCTTCAACCCAGAGGCCCAGGATTAAGATCCAGCACCCCCTCTTATTATCTATCAAGTCTTGGGAGGGCTATACAGCATCCTTGGGCTTGGCTCTTCGTTTAAAGCAGGAGTGCCATACCTACATTCCACACCACAGCAGAGCATCTCTACGTTCCAGAGCTATTGTGGGGGTCCAGACACAGCATGGGTGCAGTACCAGCACATTTCCAGGAACCCGAGATGCTCAACATTCAGCAATCCAGAGGCCATCAAACGAGCCCTGATCCTTCCCATGTAACAAAGCAGCTGTCTTTACAGGTCCCCCAGCTCCTTCTAGACCATCATTTCCCATGATGCTTCTGAGCTCCCAGGGTGCTGCCTGGACCCAGAGCAATGGATACAAGAAGTGAATCCCAAAAGACTCCACTCACCGAGCTCCTCCAGGGAAAAACCAGGAGAAGCCAAGGGAAGCCTTCGGAAGGCCAGCCTCTTCCAGTTCGGGCAAATCTGCCAGTTGGTCAGCACCAGAGCTGAGCACAGCTGGCCCCTGCCCTCGATCCCTCCCTCAGTGCCCGGGACTCACCGAGGATGGAGAAGGAATGCTTTTGGCAGTCCCCTGCCAAAAGATAGCTGCAGACTCCCGTAAAGCTGAACATGTTCTCGTCAAAGGTGTTGATGAAGTCGCTTCCGAAGAGGCTGCATCGGGCCATGGAGGGCCTGCCAGGAGTCCTTCCTGTGCAGAGGGTCCCTGGAGGGAGAGCCCGCAGGTGAGCGCCATTGGGACCATCCGCCCAAACCTCTCTGCCCTCCTAGAAAGGAGGGATAGAAATAGGGCCGTGGGGAGGTACTTTTCATCCCCAATAAGACCAAAGCTGTTGTTCTCAGTCCTCAAATATGACCCAGGACTCAGGACAATAACGGAGAAACCGTTTTTCAGGAAAGCTATTCATTTTCATGACACGTGCTTACTGGTTTAAAATGGAATCATGCCCGTCCTAGAAAATTTGGAAAGTACAGATGAAAACACAAAGAAGTTAAAATCTTCTGTGACCCAATGTTTGACAAGAACTCAAGTAACATTTCAGTGTTTATCTGTTCTACTTTATAGAATTTGTATGATTGTGGGTTTTTTACGAATCTGTGATCACCCTGTGCAAACCATTTATAAACTGTGTTTATTTCTCAATATATTATAAAGAATTTGGGGAGTACTGGAGAATGAATGCTGGGGCACTCTACCTCTGAGCTACACCTCAGACTATTTTATTTTATTTTGTTTTTGTTTTTGAAACAGAGCCTCGCTAGGTTGCTGAGGCTGGTTTGGAACCTTCGATCCTCCTGTCTCGACCTCCCAACTACTAGGATTACAGGCATGCGCCACCATGCCTGCTCTTATGAAGAATTTGTCATGCCACATTCTAGAAAATGTATATGTTTCTAAAAGATGATTTTTGTAACTGTTTTATAATCAACATGTAATTGTACCTTAATATAACCTCCTATTGTGAGGTCCTTAACATTTTTTCAAATTTTTTACTGCTATAGGTAGATTGATTTGAGCATCTTTGTACATAAATCTACTAGTCTACCTTGAGCAGATTAAGTTTAAGACAAATCAGACTGTGTGCCTGGCAGTGTTGCTGAGGGGTGGTAAGCCCTCCCAAGTGCTAACACCATCACCGTGTGTGTGTGTGTGTGTGTGTGTGTGTGTGTGTGTGTGTGTATGCGCGCGCGCGTGTGCGCATGCATGCTTACTGGCAGGTGGAGAAGCACAACAGCACATCTCTGATTCTTCTGGGCCCTCTGGTCAAAAGATGCAGAGATGTGACAGTGTCCATTTCTCCCCAGACCAACCTGTGGGCAGGAAGCCGGATGCTGCTGACCCAGAGGGTCCAACAGGAGACAGTCTAGGTCAAAGGGTCCCCCATGCAATTCAAAAAATCAGAATCTCAGCAAGGGAAGGGAGGCAGTGCAAAAGAGGGGGAAGAGCTGACCTGGAGCCCAGGAGAACTGACCTCTGATTTTTGTGTGACTTTATACAGAAATCATGTCTTCTCTCTGACCATCAGTCTCTTCGTCCATAGCGTGGGAGGTTCAACTAGACGTCCTCCATCACCCCTTCTAAAGCTAATCACCTATCCAAAGTGAGGATTCCTTCTCCCCATCCCGTGCTCCCCTCACATGGGACGGTTCTGTGCCGGGCTTACCCATTTCTACCCCACAAGACAAGGCATTTGCTGGCACCCGGTCTTTGGGGAATACAAGTCAGGGGCTCTGCAGAAGCTTCACAGGAGGCGACCAGCGACTCCAAAAGGCACAGCCTCGCAGGGGACCGGGCACAGGGTGGGGATCGCCCACACACTGGTTCCTGGAAGGGGGGTGCTCCAAATGGCCCCGGGGCAGAAGAGAGGAAGCACCGAGTACCTACCCGGCAAGGTGAGAACCAGAAGCAGCAGCAGCCCCGTGAGTCCGGCAGGAACCATCTGCAGAGAAACCAGAGAAACCAGCTGGGTCTTACCGTCGAGATCCATGGTTGCTGGCACCTGCTACTGGCGATGCACCAAATCAGGGGAGATTTCTTAAAGTAAGAGAAAACACGGGTCCCCACTGCACCCCACTTTGTCCTTTGAAGCTGGTATGTGCTACAGGAAATGCATAAAAATTTTTAAAAATTCTTTTTTTCTTTTTTTTAAATTAGGAACCCAAGGGCATTCTACCTCTAAGGTACACCCCCCCACCCCTTTTTATTTCTTATTTTGAAACAGGGTTTCACTAAGTTGGTGAGGGCCTCACTAAGTAGTTGCAGCTGACCTCAAACCTACCATTCTCCAGCCAGGCCTGGTGGTGCACGCTTGTAATCCCAGTACTTGGGAGGCTGAGACAGGAGGATCACAGGTTTGTGGCCAGCCTCAGCTATTTATTGAGGGCCTCCGCGACTTAGTGAGACCCTGTTTCAAAATAAAGAATAAAAAATAGAGCCAGAGCCGGGCATGGTGGCACACGCTTGTAATCCCCGCACTTGGGGGGGTGGAGACAGGAGGATCATGCAGGTTTGAAGCCAGCTCGCTGGCTTAAGAGACCCTGTTTCCAAATAAAATATATTTTAAAAAAATAGGTCTGGGAGTATAGCCCGGAGGTAGAAGGGTTTCCAGGAACCCCAGTATCACCAATAAATAAATAAATAACGCCAGGAGTATAGAGTAACGCTCTACCTCTGAGTAACGCTCAGAGGTAGAAGGCCCCCGGGTTCAATCATCAGCACCACAAAAAAGAAAAAAAAAACCCTCCCAAGTGCTAGAATTATAGGCATGAGCCACCATGCCCAACTCTGGGGGAGAAAAAAAATTTTAAAGCAAGAGAAAAGACTAATCCCAGTGGGCCCCTATTCCTCCTTTGAATATGGATTATAAGTTCCAAAACTTCCTGGCCACTGCCAGGCCCAAGACTGACCATCCCTGTGAACCACATCCCTGCACATGCTTCCCCAGACAACAAACCCAGGGCCAAGGCAGAGGCAAAGGGAGATTCCTCCAGCCAGCCTGACCTCTCATGACCGTGCACCTGCCCCACAGCCAGGAGCAGAGGCCCACCTAACCCCCTCCCCAGATGCTTAGAAAATCTAGGGAGGAGGTACTGTCTTCCACTAGTGCTGCCCCTCAGGCACCAAGACTTAAAGAAGGTTCAGGAGCTCCCGAGTGACTGCGGGCTGGTCACCTGCGCTGGACCACGAGAGCCCCCAGAGCAGAAGCTGTCTCTCTCGCCTCCATCCCCAGCACCAGGCAAGGTGTCCAGCACCCAGGAAGCTGGTGGTACTCAGCAAATGTTTGCTAAATTGACCTGGTAAATGGACAGGAGTCCCAGAAGCTCTGGACTCCCAGACAGTGGCCTTCCGGGAAAGAACAATCAGTCCTGGCTGGCAGAGCACATTCCAAAATCTTAAGAGCTGGCCGGGCGTGGTGGCGCACGCTTGTAATCCCCACGCTTGGGAGGCAGAGACAGGAGGATCGCGCAGGTTCAAAGCCAGCCACGTGCGCTGGTTTAGGAGACCCTGTTTCCAAATTTAAAAAAAAAAATGTAAAAATAGGTCTGGGAGTGTAGCCCAGAGGTAGAAGGGCTTCCAGGAACCCCAGTACCACCAAAAAATAAATAAATAAATTAATTAATTAATTAATAAAATAGGTCTGGGAGTGTAGCCTGGAGGTAGAAGGGCTTCCAGGAACCCCAGTACCACACACAAAAAAAAATCTTAAGAGCCCCTGACCTCTGGAAAGTGTTGTTAAGGGACACGCAGAGACTGCCACCTGAAGATTTTTTTGGGGGGTGGGGAGCTGGCTCTTTTCCTACCCAGTGCTCCATCCAGCCAAAGGAAAGAGAGGTAGCCCCCAATCCATTAGGGATCTAGGGAAGGAACTTTATTCTTGGATGCGGTCAGGTCTTGGGCTCACAGCAAGGTGGTCCTCCCCCTCTCCCTCCCAACACACAGGCGTGGTCCCCAGCAGGTACAAAGCTTGTTCCAGTCTTAGACTAAGTGGAATCTCACCCGCAGTAAAAACACTGATGAAGAGAAGCAGCCATGGGACCCCCAGAGCCGAGAGACTGAGGGGGCATTAGGATCACCCTTCTAAACCAGACCCTCCTGGTTCAGAACCCCAGTCAGCACCCCAAGACACGATCAGCCCTGCATCTTCCTCCCACAGCAGCACCCGCTCTCCTTCCAAAAGACCCTACCTTGCCCTGCAGATAGGGACCGTGGGTATCTCTAAGGTCCCCCAGGAAACTCGCTGCAGGAGGGCACTGCCACCCCTAGGCCATCCTCCCAGCCACGCCGAGGCTGGGAGACCCGCAGCGGCTCCAGACCGTCCCGCTGCCAAGCACCGAGGGGCTGCAGAGTCCTCACAGCCGGGTGATGAGGCGCACCCCGTGCTGTTCACCAGCCACCCCTCTTCCCACCACGATAGCTGTGAGCTGCCACCACGGAGCACCGGCCTCTCCTTAATTACCAAAGGGAAACAATAGCAGGAAATGCTATTAGAACTACCGCCAGGCTGATAAGGCTTTGAGGAGCTTGGCGAGGCCTCCACCAAGTAGCGGGCGGCCTTCCCTCCCCAAAGGCACCCTCTCCCACAGCCACACCGTGGTCCCCGGGACGCCCCCAGTGCCCGCAGAGAAGGCAGGACCAGGGCCGCTGCTTCCCCAGGGAGGCTGGTCCAGGCTACATTAGCATGGTTTCTGGACCTGGCTTCTAGAACTGGACTCCAGGGAACTTTGAAAAACACCTCAACCTGAGCCAATTTGGCTGCCAAGAGGGAGGAAAGAGCATTCACACTTCCTGTCCCCCCCAGGTATGCAGCATCCGGCCCCAGCCTCACAGGAGCAGTCCCGTTGGGTCCTGGCCAGCGTTTAATGGACAGGTTAAGGATGAAGGTTCTGGTCATGGGACCAGGCCTTTGTATAATGATGGGGGTAGAAGTGATGGTTTGATTCTAATACTTCTTCTCCCTTTCTTCTGTTTTTGTGTTTGTTTTTTGAGGTGCTGGGGATGGAACCCAGGGTCTCGTGTGTGCCAGGTAAGTGCTAAAGACTGAGCCACACCCCCAGTCCTCCAAGACTCTTTTGCCCCATTTCTGGTACCTGATTCTTCCTGTAAACTTACACATATCTATACATACACACATGCACACATACATATACATACATGTGCACATGCGCGCGCGCGTGCGCGCACACACACACACACACACACACACACACACACAAACACACATTCCAATACTTCCCAGCCCCTCATCCCCAAAGCCTCGTTCTCAACATCATCTGCCTACTGATTCCTACTAAAGAGATGGCTGATAAAAATGGGAGCTGAGCCAGTGGCACACACCTGGAATTCCAGTACTTAGGAGGCGGAGACGGGAAGGTTACAGGTTCGCAGCCGGCCTCAGCAGCTTAGCGAGACCCCGTTTCAAAACAAAATGAAATAGGTCTGGGGGTGTAGCTTGGAGGTAGAATGCTTCTGACTTCAATCCCCATCATCACAAAAGGAGGGACAAAAAGAAGCCAGGCAGGCAGTAGCTCTTCCGGTGGGGTTCCCGACACTAAGACACGCAGCCCACAACATACAGCACTTAGCATCCAGCCTCGCGGCTCTTACACGGCACCATCCGCCCTGAGACATCAGAACTCTAGAACGTCCCAACCCCTTCCCCACGCCTCACAGCCCCGCTGCCTTCACCACAAGAGAGGAGCGTGAACATTCCCGAGGAAGGAGCCTCACAGAAGAGGCAAGATTCGCAAGCCATTGGTAGGAAAGGCACTTGAGGGTTTCCATTTCCCCCTTTTCTTTTTAAACTAAATATCCTGAAAATCCTCCCACTAAAAATATCTTGAAAGGCTGGCTTAAATATAACAACTGTCTTTTGTTGTTGTTTGGCTTTGCTTTTTTTTTTTTTTTTTGTGGTACTAGGGGTGGAAGCCAGGGACATTCTACCTCGGTGCTGTACTTAAGGCCCTATTTTATGCTGTTATTTTGAAACAGGGTCTCACTAAGTTGTAGAGGGCCTCATGAGGTTGCTGAGGCGGGCCGCGAACCTGTGATCCTCCTGTCTCAGCCTCCCAAGTACTGGGGTTACAAGGCCTGGCATAACAAGTGGTTTTTAAATGCACGTAACTGAGCTTGAAGAAAAGTGGGAAATATCTCTAAGTATAAGCAAAGAAAAAGACCCAAATGAGCCTAAAGCTATACAGGCCTTCAAGCATTGACAGCCCGGGCCCTACAGCCTGAGGCTGGACGCTTCAGTAATAGGAAATGAGGCTTTGGGACTCACCAGGCCAGAGAACCAGAACTGAGGCCCCTCCATACGGCCCAAACCCTCAGAGAGACAGTCTTCCGGCCTCAGCTGCATAGTGAGGCCCTCTGCAACTCAGTGAGACCCTGTTTCAAAATAAAGGATAAAAAATAGCATGGGGGGTGTTGCTCAGAGGTTGAATGTCCCTAGGTTCCATCCCCAGTACCACACACAAAAAAAAATTAATTAAAAAATAGGGCCGACGGTGTAGCTGGGTTCCACCCCTAGTGTGTGTGTGTGTGTGTGTGTGTGTGTGTGTGTGTGTGTGTGTGTATACCCACACATACCATAGACTAAAAGGCAAAATCTGTGAACATAAAGAAATAAGACATAATGACAAAAGAACAGGTAGATCTGAAGACAAAGTTTTACAATTAAAAATATAAAGTAAATTAATTGAAATACTGAGGTAAAAAAATCAGATATTTCTGAAGAAAGAAATACATATTTTGGTTCTGGGGATTGAACCCAGGGGCATTCTACCTCTGAGCTACACCCTCAGTCCTATTTTTTTTTTTTTTTTTTTTTTTTTTTTGCGGGTCTGGGGATGGAACTCGGGGGCATTTGACCTCCGAGATACACCTCCTGCCCTATTTTTTATTCTTTATTTTGAAACCGAGTCTCACTGAGTTGCAGAGGGCCTCACTAAGTAGCTGAGGCTGTCCGCCAACCACAATCCTCCAGGACTCAGCCTCCCGAATGCTGGGATTACAAGTGTGTGCCTCCAGCCCGGCCTATTTTTTATTTTTATTTTGAAACAGTCTGGCTCAGTTGATGAGAGTCCCACTACTTGCTGAGGCTGTCCTCCAGCCTGTGATCCTCCTGACTCAGCCTCCCAAGTACTGGGATGACAGATGCGTGTCTCCATGCCCGGCCTGAAGAAAATTTTGTGGGAAAACAGAGCCAAGGAAATCAGTCAAAGAAACAAGGAGATAAAAACAATGAGAAAAATATTCAGAAAGACGACACTGAAAGATACCACAGAGAGAAGAGCCCATCGCGGGCTGCAGGGTTTAGTTCCGCGGCCGCAGCACAAGCTCGAAGCACTTTAGTGTAGATAATTACTTGCGAGGCAGGAAATAGCGGCAGAGAAGTGGAAACGTGATATGGAGAAGGGAAAACTGCCAATAAAAGATGTTTGTTAAGCCAGCCACCGAGAGGGCCACCGAGAGGGCAACCAAGCTGCGCCCTGGGAGGAGAGTCCGAGAAGAGGGAAGACAGCCTCAGCTCCGCCTCGCTCTTGGATGGAGAGAGCCGCGGTCGCCGTTCCTGTGAGTCACTGAGGGATGTTCCTGCGAGCACGAACCTCTGGGTACTTCCCGCCACTGGCACAGAGGGTGTCAACACACACACACACACACACACACACACACACACACACACACACACAACACTCACAGAAAGAAACCTATGGGGGAGATTGGATGGGCTGCACTCGCTCAATCATCATTCAGAGTTGAAAAACAGTGGTGTGGGCCTGTATATCCTCATCGCTTTGATTTACCTGATAGTGTGAGATTGTAATGCAACAATAAAAATACATTATATATGTGTGTGTTTATATAAAAAGTATATATTTATAAATGGAGAGAGAAAACGTAATGCCTTTTTATTCTTCAGAAAAACAATGATTTTGACATGAACAGACCTGTCTAAAAGAACTGCTAGAGAAGGTACTTCAGAGAAAGGAAATGAAATCCAGAAAGAAGACACCAGAAGAAAAAGGAAAACAAAGAAACTGGCAAATATAAGTAGGCAGTGACTCCGGGCGTGGTGGCGCACGCTTGTAATCCCGCGATTGGGAGGCAGAGACAGGAGGATCGCGCAGATTCGAAGCCAGCCTTGCTGGCTTAAGAGACCTTGTTTCCAAATTTAAAAAAGTATAAAATAGGTCTGGGAGTGTAGCCCGGAAGTAGAAGGGCTTTTAGGAACCCCAGTACCACCTAAGTAAATAATAAATAAATAAACAGGCAGTGGCCGCGTATAACAATGACAAGGAGCCGGTGCGATGGTGCACACTGGTTAGTCCCAGGTCTCGGGGGCTGAGGCAGGACTATCACTTGAGCCCAGGAATCCAAGGCCAACCTGAGTGATACAGTGTGACTATGTTTCAAAAATTAATAATAAAGTCAGGCGTGGTGGCCAAATGCTTGCAATCCCAGCATTTGGGAGGTTGAGATGGTAGCGGTTTGCAGCCAGCCTGAACTACTTAGTGAGGCCCTTTTCAACTCAGTGAGATCCTGTCTCAAAATAAAGAATAAGAAATAGGGCTGAGGGTATAGCTTGGAACTAGAATGTTCCTGGGTTCCATCCCCAGTACCGCAAATATATATATATATATATATATATATATATATATATATGTGTGTGTGTGTGTGTGTGTGTGTGTGTGTGTGTGTGTGTGTATGTATATGTATATGTGTATATATATACGTGTATATATATATATATATAATTTTTTTTAAAGGAGAAACACATTTAAAAAAAAAAAAGTAAATATGAACAAATTGGCCCGAGCTGGCCAGAGTGTTCCTATATTATCCTCTGTAGGTTTCTGTATGGTTGCGATTTTCATTTAGTGACCTGGGAGTACTGGCTTTGTCTTGGAAACAGCAAGGTGCCCAGCATCCTGTACATAATCTTCACCCACACCATCTATATTATATCCTTCGAACAAATTCCTGGAAGCAAAAGAAATTGCTAGATCAAAGGGCATGAAAATTATGAAGACTTTCATACATTCTCCTAAGAATTCTACCCATTTACCCTTTCATTACGTCTTATGATTTGGTAATATAACTGGAAAAATTGTTATAAGACTATTGTTTTAATATTCATTTCTTTGACTCTTAGGGGAACATATTCTCTTTTTTTAAGTCTAACTACTATTTTTTTTTTTTGCTTCTATTGGTGCATTCCAGTAAGCCATGTTGACATGCCATACGTGCACACAGTATCGGTGCCCCCACCTTCCCATTTCCCTCCCCCCAATACCGAGTACCCAGATTGACTTTAGTATATTCACATGTGTACACATAGTCGATGGTAGTATTTCCACTAATAAACCTCAGTCTTCCTCCTCCCCTCCCCTTCCTCCCTGGCTCCACTGAGGATCCCCTCCATTATCTGGAGTCCCTCTCGTATCTCCAATACTCCCTAGTTCGGACATATTAGAGAAAACATATGTCCCTTCTCTTTCTGTGCTTGGCTGATCTCACTTAACATAATGTTCACCAGCTCCTTCCATCTTCTTGCAAATAATGTAATTTTGTTCTTCTTAATTACTGAATAGAATTCCACTGTGTTTATTTCCCATAGTTTTGCAGTCCTTCCGTCTGTTGATGGAGACCTAGGTTGGTTCCGTAGTTCGGCTATTGTGAATTGTGCTGCTATGAACATGGGTATGCATATGTTACTGCGGTTCTCTGGCTTCAACCCCTTTGGAAAGATGTCCAGGAGTGGTATAGCCAGATCATGTGGTGGATCATATGGGGGATATAATCCTGAGTTTTCTAAGGAATCTCCATGCTCATCTCCATAGCGACTGAGCTAGTGTGCACTCCCACCAACTGTATAGAAGAGTTCCTGTTCCTAGGGTAACGTTTCCTGATGTTGTCCCTCTGTCTTCTCTTGTGAATTTCTTGGTCATGTGTGTAGCTCATTTTCAACTGAAATGCTTGTCTCTTCCTATTGATTTGTCAAAACTCTTGAAATATTAAGAATTTTTAAAAAATTTTTCCGCCGGGCGTGGTGGCGCACGCTTGTAATCCCCACGCTTGGGAGGCGGAGACAGGAGGATGGCGCTGGTTCGGAGCCAGCCTCGCTGGCTTAAGAGACTCTGTTTCCACATAAAAATGTTAAAAAATAGGTCTGGGAGTGTAGCCCGTGGGAGTGTATACCGGAGGTAGAAGGGCTTCCAGGAACCCCAGTACCACCAAAAATAAAAAATAAAAAATTTCCCACATTAATATGTGGCTATTCTCCTTAGTTCTTTGATTACCTCTAATAATTTTTATGGTAGTTTTGATTTTGTTTTTGATATGTGTGGGGTAGAGCACACCAGGGATTGAACCCAGGAGTACTCTACCTCTGAGCTACACCCCCAGCTCCTATTTTATTTTTTATTTTGAAACAGAGTCTCACCAGGTTGATGAGAGTCTCACTACTTGCTGAAGTTGTCCTGGAACCTGCGATCCTCCTGTCTCAGCCTCCCGAGTACCAGGATTACAAGCGTGCACCACCACGCCCAGCTCTATTTTATTTTAAGATGGGTCTCATCTCAATATGTTCCCCAGATTGGCCTCAAACTTTCAATCCTCCTACCTCAGCCTCCCAAGTAGTTGGGATCAGAGACATGCACCACCACGCTCACCTGGGCGCCTTAAACAACACAAAATCCCTTAGCCTTTCCTTCTCTTCTCCCTCCCTTGGTCCCTCGGGTCCGGCCTTTGTGCCACCTCTGCACGTCTCTAGCACAGCTTCCACCTTTCCGTGCACTTTTCTGAGCTTTTCTAAAACAAGGGGATGAGTCTTCCTCATCTCTACATCTTACCCGCAAGTTTAACCCGGAGCACGGCACTGACGTGCTTGCTGCTATAACAACAGTTTCTGATGATTAGCATATCATAATTAAAAGTAATTAAAGTCCTGTAGCTGCAGGACTGAAGCTGTAGAGACGGTCGCTCCACACCGGAAGGAGCTGTCAGCCGCGCCCTGTTCCTCAGCACAGAGGTAAAACCCAGTCGTCACCGTGGTGGCTAATCGCACAGGAAAGTCACAGGGTCGCTCTGCTCCTGTCAATTTGGAAACCACCCTTGAATTTCTATTTTACTGGAACATAACACCCTTCGCTAGAATACTGGGAGAGGTATAGGGGCATGGCTCAGTGATGGAGAGTTAGAATGCACAAAGTGCAATCCCTAGCACTGAATATAGATTTTAATATAGATTTTAAGCTATGTGTGGTGGCACGCACTTGTAGTCCCAGCATTTGGAAGGCTGAGACAGGACAGTCGCAGTTTACGGACAGCCTCAGCTACGACTTAGTGAGGCCCTTTGCAACTCAGTGAGATCCTGTTTCAAAAGAATAAAGAATAAAAAATAGAGCTGGGTGTGGTGGTGTACACTTGTAATCCCAGCATTTGGGAGGCTGGGACAGGAGAATTGCGGTTCATGGACAGCCTCAGCTACTTAGTGAGGCCCTTTGTAACTCAGTGAGACCCTGTTTGAAAATATAGAATAAAAGGCCCGGCGTGGTGGTACACACTTGTAATCCCAGCACTTGGGAGGAACGCACAGGTTCGAAGCCAGCCTCAGCTACTTAATGAGGCTCTCAGCAACTTAGTGAGACCCTGTTTCCAAATAAAGTATAAAAATAGGTCTGGGAGTATAGCCCAGAGGTAGAAAAGCTCCGGGGTTCCATCCCCAATACCACAAAATAAAAGAAAACATAGAATAAAAAATAGGGCGGGAGTTGTAGCTCAGAGATAGAGAGATAGAATGCTCCTGGGTTTCATCCCCAGTACTGCAATATATATATATATATATATATATATATATATATATATATATATATATATTATGTATATAATTTTCTCTAGATGCAGGAGAGAAGAGCTGAATAGACGTGGGACCCTTCCTCCAAGGGCTTCTGATCCTCCAAGGGCTTCTGATCTGTGTGAACTGCCCGGCGGTGGCATTGGAGGGAGACCAAATGGCTGTGGCTGCAGGTGGCGGAGAGATGGATCTGCTTCCCCACCCTCACGCCACTTGGCAAGCCCAGAATCCCGCTGTCATCACAAGTACCACTGTCTTAGGGAGACCCAAAGTCGGGGAAGTGGGGACTCATCAAGTTTTACATGCGAGAGTTTAAACCTCGCGCCTTTAATGGATGCTTTCTGGATTTTGCCATTGATCAATTCGGAAGTGAGCGCCTCACAAGGGAGCCTGTTCTGGGGGTGTCTGCAGGGAGGAGGATGCAAGGTCCCCAAGCCGCTGGCATGCCCTTTGAAATGGGGGGTGGTGCAATGAGGCAGACAGCCCCGAGCTCCCTGAGAGCCTGAGCTGCCTGGAGCACATCGGGCCTTCTGTTGCCATGGTGCCCTCTTCCCTCCTCTGACCTCTGTCCACTATCTGGTGAGGACTTAGGAGATATCGTTTAGCCATTTTTGTACTTTTTTTTGGGGGGGGGTACTAGGAATTGAACTCAGGGACACTCTACCTCCAAGCCCTACTACATTCCTACATCCCCAGCCCTCCTTTATTTTTATTTTGAAACAGGGTCTCACTAGATTGATGAGGTTCTCATTACTTGCCGAGGCTGCCTTCCAACCTGCGATTCCCCTGTCTCAGCTTCCTGAGTCCTGGGATTACAGGAATGTACCACCACGCCCGGCTCATTTTTGTATTTTTTAGAAGCATGCCATGTGCTCATGCCTTATCTCCTAGTCAGACCACCGGCTGGCTCCACAAGAACAGGAAAGGAATTTTGAAAGCACCCTGCATTCCGTCTGCAGGTTGGAGGGGAGGAGCCCTTCCTGGTCTTCCCTGGCTTCTGGGTCGGCCTGCCTTTCCTGGTCCCTGGCCCGCATTGCCCAGCCTCTGCTCTGTCAACACCTCTCCTTCTCTGACCCTCTGCTCCTCTTTAAAAAAATCCTTGCAAAGATGATGGAGAAAGAGAACCGCTCAGACAAGGTTAGGTCCACACAAAAAGGTTTCTGTGTCTTATCCCGTTAACACGGGTTGGCCGTGAACTGTAGAGAGATCAAAGCAAGAAGGCCAGTCCAGTCGGGTGATAAATGTACTCTCACCAAAGAAGAATGAGGAGGGCATGGGGATCAGCAAGGCAACCACACAGCAGCGGGATGGTAGGCAGAAGAGTGGTCCAGAGAGTCGGAGACCTAGATCCCCAAACCTGCGACCTTCCCGGATAAAAGGGACCTTACAGATGTGATTGTGTTAAGGACACTGAGACAGGGAGGTGACCCAGGTTATCCAGGTGGGCCCAACGTCAGTTAAAATACTTGTTTTGGTGCAACGTAACTATATATCATGGTGAGATTCTAAGTGATGCAAGAATACATGCGCACGGCTCTTGGAGTGTTCCCCTCTGAACACCACCCCCATACATGTCAGTGAGATTGAGAGTGAAACCCTGTATGTGGACCTGACCTCAGCTGAGCTGTGTCCTTCCTCCATCCTCCTTGCAAGGGTCTTTTTTTAAGAGGAGCAGAGGGTCAAAGTCAGAGAAGCGGAGATGGAAACAGAAACGGCAATGAGGGACCAGGGTTCAGGGAAGGCGGACTCACCCAGAAGCCAGGAAAGACAGGGAAAGGTTCCTCCTCTGCAACCTGCAGACAGAACACCGCTCCGCCCAGGCTGGGACTTCTGACATCTAGAACTGTAAGATAATGAATGCGTGTTGCTTAAGCCACTGAGTGGGGGGGGGGGCAACTTGTTAAAGCAGCTTATAGGAAACTAATTCAGGCAGAGAGCCCATGCCACACAGCGCTACCCCTTTGGAGAGTGTCTCAAAGCCACCTTGCTCAAAAAAATGTTGAGAAGATCATTTGTGCTGTAAAGCCCAAAGAACAGCATTAGTGCTATATGACCCAAAGAGCTGGGATCCCCGAGGGCCAGGGTCTGGAAGATGGGCGGGTGCAAATGGGAAATAAGCACATGAGAAGGGTGTGTGGCCACTGGGGGAGCTTGAGGCACTGCTGCCCAGAGGCAGGGGGATGGATGAATTGACCTGTGCCTGTCTGAGAAGGAAGTTTTCCATGGTATAAATAGTACAAAAGCCAAAGAACTGCAGGGAGGAGAGATGTCCTACGAGGGCCTATCTCTGGCTTTTCCTTGTATGTTTGTAGCATCTCCGTTTCTGTGTAAATCCCATAGGAAAGAGAACTAGGGGGTGGGCATTGTATTCCAAATAAATAAACAAGCTGAGCGTGGTGGTCCACGTCTGTAATCCCAGTAGGTGGAAGGCTGAGACAGGAGGATCGCAGCTGATCTCACGGCGATCCAGTGAGACACTCAACAAGACGTTGCTTCGAAACAAAAAATAAAATCGGACAGGGGTGTAACCCCGAGAGAGAGAATGCTCCAGGGCTCAATCCCCAATACCACGAAATAAAAATAAAAAATAAAATAAACACACAGGTATTTCTCCAGGCAGACTATCGGCTCAAAGCATCTGGTGCCAGCCCCCTAGCAGAGAGGAAGCTGTTATCTTCCTATTTCCCCTCTTCTAGGGACACAGACGTCTTGGGCAAAGTGGCCAGGTCATTTCCTCTATTAAAATAGTGACAACACACTCAGGTACTACATCAAAGAGTGGCACCGTGGGACGCGTGTCCATGCCTGTAATCCCAGAGACTTGAGAAGCTGAGGCAGGAGGACTGAAGGTTCCAGGCCAGCCTGAGCACTGTCACAAGACTCTGTCCCAAAATAAAATTTTGAAAGGGCTGGAGACATAGCTCAGTGGTGGAGCACTTGGCTAGCTAGCATGCATGAGGCCCTGGGTTCCATCCCCAGCAACACAATTAAAGGAAGAAGGGAAAAAAGGCACCTTTTTATAAAGCAACGTGACAACGTGTACCAGATTCCCCTAAAACGCTCATATTTGACCCAGTAAACGCCACTTCTTGGAAGCTGTCGTAAGGAAATAATTTACGATCGGGGCAAAGGTCAACACACAGGAGTCACCGGCCTCATTGTCTCTAATTGTCAAAATCAGTGTAAATATTCTACAAGTCCCCGCGTAAGAGATTAGTTAAATAAACTTTTGGCATACACGTGGGCTGCCTTATCTCGTAGTCATAAAAAACAATGTTGAAAAACAGCTTTTAATGACTGAGGAAATACCCAGAATCCAACCTTAATTGAAAGAAGGCGTGGATGTGCTTGTGCAGTGCCAGGAGTGCTTGGAAGAAAACCTTAGAGAGAAAGGCGCTAACGTGCGGGCACTGTTATCTCTAGATGGCAGAAGATGGACATTTTCTCATTTAAATTTCTCTATATTTTCTAATTTGTTCGCAAGGTGCTTGTAATCGCACTGAATGTTCTTTGAAATGTTTACTTTTTTAACGTATTGACGAAGAAAAGGAATTAAACACAGAAAGATAGGCAGAATTCAACAGATGATGGAGGAAGAAGGTCGCCTGTGAATCCTCTTTAGAGGGTAGAGATGTAACTGGAATTGACCCCAGGGGCATTCTACCCCTGAGCTACACCCCAGCCCTTTTTATTTTTTATTTTGAAACAGGGTCTCACTAATTTGTGCAGACTGCCTCAAATGAGTAATTCTCCTATCTCAGCCTCCCAAGTAGCTAAGTACACCCCCACACCTGGAGCTACCTATGAATTCTATTTTTTTGTTGTTTTTGTTTTGTTTTTCTGACACAAGGATGGAACCCAGTACCTTGCTTATGCTAAGTAAGGGCTCTACCACTGAGATAGCCCCCTCCCTGTGAATCCAAAAGGATAGACTCTTTCTGGACCTAATCAGACTCTAACTTTCCTAGGGAAATTTTTAAGGAAAAAAAAAAGTTAAGAGAACATCATTTTTTTAAAAACTGAATTTACTTTTTATATCCTTAAGATAAACCAAACCTGGTGGTTCTTTTATTTGTAACAGCCAAAAACCTGGAAACTTTCCAAACATCCTTCAACGGTAGAATAGATAACTACATTGTGGTATAGTCATTCCCCTCTTAACCCATGGTCTGGCTATGTGAAGTCTTAGTTACCCATGGCCAACTGCAGTCTAAAAGTATTTAAATGGAAAATCCCAGAAATAATCAATTCATCCTTTTAAAATAATAGTTATTACTATTTATTGTTAGTCTCTTGCTGTGCCTAAGGGACAAACTATACCATAGGAATGTTCCTACAAGAAAAAGTAGAGCACTTGGAGGGCTCCACGCTGACATTTCAAACATCCCCTGAGGGTCTTGGAACTGCTCCCTGCCGATACCTGTTGACTACTGTCCTGTTTACACAAGAGATTATCATACAGCAATAGAAGGCTCAGCAGCCACCTGGGCAGTGAGATGAGTCTCACTGCCAAGGACACAAGTTGAAAAGAATTTGCAAGACAAAGGTTAGAGCTCCAGACAGGTTTATTTTATTTATTTGTTTGTTTGTTTATTTATTGTGGTACTGGGGATGGAATCCAGGGGCTTTTTACCTCCAGGCTACACTCCCAGACCTATTTTCTATTTTATTTGGAAACAGGGTCTCACTAAGTTGCTGAGAGCCTCACTAAGCAGCTGAGGCTGGCTTCGAACCTGTGAGATCCTCCTGTCTCAGCCTCCCAAGTGCAGGGATTACAAGTGTGCGCCACCACGCCCGGCCATATCTTTTCTTTTATAGGAGACTTTTGCTAGGGTGGGGTAGCAGAGCTATGGGAGAGTAACATCAGTCCAGTAGTCACAAAATGGTTCAGGGTGTTTTGGTCCTATCCCGGGTTCTGATGGGGCCTTGGAGGACATGTTGGGCCTGTTGGGGTCTGTGCTTAGAGCACTCTGTTCTCAGGGCTCCCGAAGCCCCCACCACCACCACATGGCCATCTCCCAAGGTTACAGGAGGCACCATGCTCACAGATAAGGGGTTGAAGGGAAGAAACCAGACTGGAGAAACCATAAAGCCATTCTACAGAATACAAAGATCGGCAGAACTAACCTGTATGGTAGAAGTCCCAAGAGTGGTTCCCCTTTGCGGGGGATTGGAAGGGAGCCTGGGGCACTGGCTGGGCTGTCCTATTCTTTCTTAACCTAGATGCTGGTGGTGAGAGGGGCCGTTTGGTTTGTGAAACACACAGAGGGACATGCTTCTGATCTGTGTACTTTGTGAATATTGTTCGTCCATAATTTTCAAAATGGAAAAAAAAAAAGGATAATGGTGCTTAAAAGCACACTTGGAATTTATTTTCCCTTAATTGGATAAAGGTTCCTGAAGAACCACTGGGCTTCCTGGAATTTTGATTAATAATTCAAGTCTCCGCAGCAAAGTTCCAGCCGGCACAGTATCTCTCACGCACCCTGTCCCCTCCTGAAGCCCTCGCCCGCTCCGGCTCCTGGTCTCCACACACCAAACCACTCACTGGCCCCTCGTGGAAGACACACGGGCACCTGCGCCCACCGCTCACACAGGCCGCTCTACTGTGATGTATACGGTGCGGAGAGGCATGGGGGGAACCCGCCTAGTGCCACACAGCTTAAAGGGAGGGACAGAAAGGTGCAAAGGCTGAGCTCCTGCAGGGAGGAGACCTAGCTCACTGCTGTCCTTGCTAACTAAATGCCTGCACCTAGTCTGCAGTCGCTAATATATAGGTGGTATGGGGGCTAGGCTTGGGGAATTCTAAGGATAGAAAAACACAGTATTCTCTTCCCCCCTGGAGCTCATGATGGGCCTCTTGACAAGGACCGTCAAGGTATTCAAACAGGTGCAACTGCGAACAGGCTGAGAGTGAACTATATACCGAGGTAGCATCTAATAGAGGATGCGGCTCTCTTCATGAGGATGTTGAGTGGGCTTCCCTAAAGAGAGGCCAACCGAGCTGGGTTCTGTGTGACGAATAGGAGTAAATCCAAGCCAAGGATGGGGAAGCACTTCAAGCCACAGGGATAGCACGTACAAAGGCCCAGGTCTGTGAGCTGAGAAACAGAACACGTGCAGGCAAAGCCAGAACGTGCCCCCCCCAAATGGGGGGTCCTTCCTACTACGCTTTTCAGTTTCCAGGGCACTTTCACAGATACCTCATGGGAGCCCAGCACCACCATGACGAGTTAGCCACAGCCAGCGGGTTTGTGATGAAGTGGGTGGTCAGGAAGGTGACCTACCAGAACCCAGCTAGGGAGCGGTCCTCTGGCTCCTGGCCCAGTACTACGGCAGCCTTCCTCCTCCTGCAGTTCAAGCCGAGTTTCCTGTGGCTCAGCCCCGAGGGGACGAGGTGCATCAGCTCTCTCAGCTCATGAGGAAGGGGCCGTGGGGGAGGCACCTCTTCTAGGACTGCAGTGTGCGTCTCAAGAGAACCTCTGGCGTCCCTGGCTGGGCGCTTGCCGGTTTGCTGCTGAACACAGCTGAATTCTTTCAGCCCAGTCTTCACTGATGAGGCCCTGGGATGTGCGAGCTGGACCACACAATCCCTGCTTGGCCTAGTTGGTCCACAGCGCCAGGCATCTGCTCTGAGATCGAAAATGCCTCCCTGGCCTCGGCCATGCTCTCTCCCAGGAGGCTCCAGCCCACACATTCCCGAGCCACGGGAACTTGCCCCCGGCCCCCTGCCCTCCTAAAACAGGAGGAGCATTATGTGTGCTCAGTGGCCTCAGCTGTGCTCAGGGCACACTCCTATCATCCCAGTACTTGGGAGGGTGAGACAGGAGGATCACAGGTTCAAGGCCAGCCTCAGCCACTTAGCGAGAGCTTCCGTTAAGTTAGAGTGCCTGTTTCAAAATGAAAAGTAAAAAAGGCTGGGGGTGTGGCTCAGAGGCAGAAAGCCCCCAGGTCAAAGACAAGAATGAAGAGAGAGAAGGAGAAGAAGCCAACTGGGAAATGGTCAGAAGATTAAAAATAGGTATTTCAGAGAAATTAAAACTCAAATGGAAAAAAAAAAAATTCTATTGTCCATGGATAAATTCATGGAAAGATGTACAACCTCGTCAGGAAAATGAGCTGGGTTCACAACAAAACACCAGCTGAGAGTCAAGAGTTTGGCAACAATTTAAAAGTCTGCAAGCACTGTCTGAATGTATGCCATTTTCGATGTGATCCACGTAGAAATTTAAAAATAAAAATAAATAAATAATTAAAATTAAAAATTAATAAATAAAAGTCTGCTATTAGCCAGGTGTGGTGGCACATACTTGTAATCCCAGCATTGGGGAGGCTGAGACAGGAAGATCGCGGTTTGAGGACAGCCTCAGCTACTTAGTGAGGCCTTTTGCAACTCAGTGAGAACCTGTTTCAAAATAAAGAGTAAAAAATAGGGCTGGAGATGTAGCTTGGAGGTAGAATGCCCCTGGGTTCCATCCCCAGTACTGGGGAAAAAAAAAAAAACCTGCTATCACCAAGTATTTGAATAAGTACCAGTGTGAACTCTGATGCCCTGCTGGTAAGTTGGCACAACGACTTTGAACCCGTTTGGAATTACCTTGTGAACTTGAACCTTTATATGCCCCACATCCTTTATATGCCCCACATCCCATCCTTCCTACTCTACCCTAGGAGAAACACAGGCACCAGGAGATGTGGACAAGAAGGTGCCCGGGGATATTGTTTATAACAAAAATATTACCTCCAATGGCACTGTTTTCATAAAGCTAACAAACAAGCAAACATAAATGAGAAGTAAAGTTTGTGGCTATAAAGATATGCTATAAAAAAAAAAAACCACCGGTGTGCACATGCAGGTTTGTATCACTCTGACTATTACTAGGTTATATAATTATATTACACCAGTAAAAGTGTAAAATAAAAATAAACATATGCAATGAAGCTGTATTTTGTTTTTTTGTTTTGTTTTTTGTTTGTTTCTTTGTTTGTTTGTTTCTTGCGGGTCTGGGGACGGAACCCAGGGGCATTCTACCTCCGAGCTACAGCCCCTGCCCTATTTTTATTCTTTATTTTGAAACCAGATCTCACTGAGTTGCAAAGGGCCTCACTAAGTAGCTGAGGCTGTCCGCGAACCGCGATTCTCTGGTCTCAGCCTCCCCGAATGCTGGGATTACAAGCATGCACTACCATGCCTGGCTCTGAAGCTGTATTTTGAAACAAAGAAATGATAAATGATAAATGCCGGGCATGGCGGCACATGCTTGCAATCCCAGTACTTGGGAGGTTGAGACAGGAAGATCACAGGTTCACGACCAACTTCAGCTACTAAGTGAGGTCCCTTGCAACTCAGTAAGACCCTGTTTCAAAATAAAGACTACAAATTAGGGCTGGGGAGGTGGCTCAGAGGTAGAATGCCCCTAAGTTCAATTTCTAGTACCACAATTTCTAGTCCCACAACAACAATAATAACAATAGTGAAATTCAGGATAATGGCTGGTCATTCCCTCAGGGAGGCAGGCATGTGGAAGAGGGAAGGGGCACAGGGGCAGATGTAGCCAAATTGATACAGTTCTAATTCTCAGATGGAGCCGGGCGTGGTGGTGCACGCTTGTAATCCCTGCGTTTGGGAGGCTGAGACAGAAGGATCGCACAGGTTCGAAGCCAGCCTCAGCTACTTAGTGAGACCCTGTTTCCAAATAAAGTATAAAATAGGTCTGGGAATATAGCCAGGAGGTAGAAAAGTCCCTGGGTTCCACTCTCATTACCACAAAATAAATAAATAAATCTCAGATGGGGGAATGTGTTCACGGATGTTGCGTTAGTATGATTTGTAACATATATTTTTCCTTTGTTGGTTGGTTTGTGTGGCACTGGGGATTGAACTCAGGGGCATTCTACCTCTGAGCTACACCCCCAGCCCTCTTTTATTTTTATTTGGAAACAGGGTCTCTCTAGGTTGATGAGAGTCTCACTATTTGCTCTGTCTGTCCTCAAACCTGCAATCCTCCTTTCTCAGCCTCCTGAGTATTGGGATCACAGGTGTGCACCACCAAGCCTGGCTTGCTTTTGTTATCTTATTTTTTGGGGGAGGACAGGAGTTGCCGGGGCCTCGCACATATTAGGCAAGCACTCTACCACAGACCACGCCCCCAGCCCAGCAGAAGAATGTGAACAGGTAAAATAACTTCTATGAGAAGAGCCCCCACTTAGCATCGCTTAGGAAGAGCTAAGTCCTCAGTTACAGGACAGGAGAGTCTCAGCTCCTGAAGCCGTCAATATCCAGCCTGGATCAGCAAGATGTGCAGGTGGATCAAAAACCTAAGAGTGGGAGCTCGTTCTGCCCCCCTGGGAAGCAGAAAAGAATGGGAGCCTCCCCAGCACCACACAGCCCAGCAACACAGAGTCTCGAGCAAGAATCCGGGAAGGAAGACGTGTGGGGTGACGTGTCCCAGTGAGGCAGCCGGACAGGACAGGCGGCCCTGGAACACATCCCAAGGCTGGACGCAATCAGATTCCCACCAGAGCAGAGCAACAGGGACCCGGCAGAGTCCCCCAGCTCCAGCCTGCAGCCCTGCGCAGGAACCAAGTAGAACTGCTGTCGTCTTTGGGGGTGGGGGTTCTGAGAGATAAAGGAGCCAGAGATGATCTGGATAAAGGGAGGGTGTGTGTGTGTGTGTGTGTGTGTGTGTGTGTGTGTGTGTGTATTTGGGGGGGTCTCCTTAGAGAAAAGGGTACTCACTCCATCAGGTAAAACCTGCCTCTGGGACTCTCTTCTGATCCATCCCCACCTCTACCAGCTAAGCGCCTTCAGCTGCCATTGCTAGCTTCTCTAGCTGATGGTGTAGTCTGAGCACCAGGGCAGGTGGGCGCCTCCTCGCCTCCTGGTTCAACGCCTCAACTACCACCGGTCGTTCCCTATTGCGTAGTTGAAGTTCTCTTCCCCTTCCTTCTCCTGCCATCCTAAGGCACTGAAGTTGTTTGTATCTGTCCTGCAGCTTCCATAAAGCCTGTCTCATTTTATGGCTTTTTTGCCCATAGACTGCATTCCTTTGGAGTCTGTTAGCACTTCAAAGTCTGGCCAACCTCTAACTTCCTCATATTCTCTCTCAGCCTCCTCAGAACCTTATGCAGAAAATATCTCCATTAATATTGTTAGAAATTGAATTAAACTTTTTCAATCTGGGGAGGAAGGAGACCGCCATAAGCCAACCGCTGTCAGCCGCTGACTAACTCTTTCTCTTTTGCCTAAATTAGTTCTCAGAATTTTAAAGGTAATTTTTGATAACAGAATCGACCGATAGAAAATTAAACAATATGTGTTTCTTGTTTATTTCTGCTTTTGTTTTTTAGTTCTAAGATTAGTTATTGTTTGTTTGTTTGTTTGTTTGTTTGTGTGTGTGTGTGGAACTGGGGATTGAACTCAGGGGCATTCTACCTCTGAGCTACATCCTCAGCCCTATTTTATTTTTATTTGGAATCAGGGTCTCTCTGGGTTGAAGCAAAAAAAAAAAAAAAAAAAGAAAACAGTATGTGGCCATTCAGAGAGATTTTTTTTTAAAAAACTCTTGACTTACCCAAGCCCTAAACCACTGTGGAAACATTAAAAATAGCTAGACCTCTGTGGGCTGACATGGAAAGATATCAGACATATTATTAAGTTAAAACAAAACAAACTCTTGCAAAACACTTACGATGTGACTTTATTTTTGTTAAAAAAAAAAAATAGCAGCAGCAAAAATACATGTGTCTACATTGTGGGGGAGATCTGAAAATGATTTAAACAAAATTATACACAGTGGTGACCTCTATGGCCATATGGCCATGTTTCTGGAACTCTAGTGTGAGGTGTGTATGAATCCGCTGAGGATACTATTAAAATGGCTAAAATTCAAATTCCGACACAGCAGGTCTGAAGGGGCCTAGGATTCTGCATTCCTGACGGGACCCCTGACAGTGACGGACCAGAGCCAGCTCTTCTGACCTTCAAGAGAAATTTACATTTTTAGGAGTTTTGCATGTTCCTTGTGGAAGGTAGTCATTATCAAATATTAATATATGTGGGACTAGGGGCGTAGCTTGGTAGTAGAACACTTGCCTAGCGTGCCCAAGGCCCTGGGTTCTATCCCCAGCACAAAGTATAAAGTCTATAAACTCATAAGAAGTCTATGTACTTATAGCAAAAATATGAAGTCTATATACTCATAATTAAATAAATCATTTATCTATCTGTAAAACAGATAATATTCCAAACTCATTACTTCCTATTTTATATTCTACTATTATTTATATTTTTGAGATTGCATCTACACACACATATATACATTATACACACACACACACACACACACACACACACACACACACTACTGAGTCTGTATGTTGGACAAAATAGCTAATCACATGCCACCCTTCACAAGTTTGCATTCCGTGACATCACATTGGCGACATGAAATCTTTCCTAGTGGGAGTATTTACACCATGGAAATCGGCAAAGCACTCTGGATGAGAGGAGGGGACAGAGAGCCACTGGTCAATCGCTTACCAGCCCCATTGCTCTGAGCGAGCACACAGCACTGGCCTAGGCCACGAGACTGATGTGGGGAGAGGGTTCATGAATGAAGCAAGGAACCGGTACAGGAGAGGGAGACTACGAACATTAAGTACAGACTTTGCCGCACACGGATTTCCTGTAGGTTGTGCCTTAAGAATGTTTGGCAACCGAGCAAAAGAGTAAATAAACACTGAGAAGAACCGAGACAAATGCTGGCTGGAGAGCATCCACGGCTCACTCACCTCCCACAGGAGCTGGGAGTGAATCAGAGCCGGGCAGGCGTGTATCAGGACCCCGGGTGGGGGAAGCCCAGGATGGTCTTCCATGACCATCCTTGCTGGAGTTCAGCAAGAACTATTCAGAGAAAGAAAGGAAGAAAGAAAGAGAGAGAGAGAAAGAAAGAAAGAGAGAGGAAGGAAGGAAGGAAGGAATAAAGGAAGGAAGGAAGGAAGGAAGGAAGGAAAGAAGGAAGGAAGGAAGGAAGGAGGCAGGCAAGCCCAAGGCCAGCTGGGCATGATGGCACACAATTGTAATCCCAATACTTGGGAGGCTGAGACAGGAGGATTGCTGGTTCTTGGCCAGCCTCAACTACTTAGTGAGGCTCTTCGCAACTTAGTGAAACCCTGTTTCAAAATAAAAACTAAAGCCAGGCGTGGTGGTGCAGGCTTGTAATCCCTGCGCTTGGGAGGCAGAGACAGAAGGATCGCGCAGGTTCGTACCCAGCCTCACTGGCTTAGGAGACCCTGTTTCCAAATAAAAATATAAAAAATAGGTCTGAGAGTATAGCCCAGAGGTAGAAGGGTTTCCAGGAACCCCAGTACCACCAAAAATAAAAAATAAAAATAATAAAGACTAAAAAATAGAGCTGGGGGTGTAGATCAGAGAAATAATGCCCCTGGGTTCAATCCCTAGTACTGCCAAAAAAAAAAAAAAAAATCCAAGACCCAGCTCCAACCCAATAGACAAGCAGCCAGACCAAGAAGCCCACAGGGGACCCCGGTGGACCCCGTAGGGCCATTCTTCCTCCACCTTCTAGCCCTTTGCTCCACCAGAACCTCATCTCTCACCCTGCTGCTCCCTCTAACCACCACCCTGGGCAAATCCCTCAACCAATCCTAACTTCCCACAGAGTGATGCCCAGACTGTCACCAGTGGCCATCTCAGTAGCCCTGGCTGCGCCCCTCGCTCTCACCCTAAGTGTCGTTGGGCAGAGGCAGTCACTCTTCTGCACCTGGTGCCAGCAAGTCACCCAGCACCTCCCACCATCCCGCCAGTGACCACTGCAAGCGACCACTGGGCCCTTGAGGCAATGGCCAGCAGGCTCCAGATCACCCACTCAGGAACCTTACAGCAGGCAGAGGCAGGAAGTCAGTAAACAAGCAAGCAAAGAGATGACAGGTTAACACCAGCCACCTTACAGAGGGACCCTGCCTGGGTGCTATCAAACAGGGGAGAGGCAGCTAGATTGCTTCTCCCACAGCTCCAGCAAAAGTGGTTGCAATTTCTAAGAACAAAAGCCAGGTGATAGGCTTATGTAGAGTTAACTGGGCTGTGCGCATTAATCAGAGGACATGTCAGTCATAGCGCTCCTGGCATCCATCCTCAGCAGGCAGTGTTGTGGTTGGGTTTTGTGTTGTGTTTGTTTTTGGTAATGGGGATGGCACCCAAGAGCATTCTACCTCCAAGCTACACCCCTAGCCCCTTTTATTTTGAAACAGAGTCTCACCAAGTTGCTGAGGCTGGCCTCTAACCTGTGATCTTAGCCCCCCCAGGACTGGGATTCCAGGTGTGCACCACCACACCAGGCTTGGAGGAGGTTTCTATTATCAGTGTGAGGAAATTCAGGAGCCTAGTGATTCAGGATGTTGACCAAGTGAGGGGACAGGAGGGGATGGGCAGGTGGCATGGGGCGGTGTGGGGAAAGGTGTATTACTAACGGTAGCGGAGGGCCTTTCTGATGAGCTGACGCTGGAGAAGAGACCGAAGAGAAGGGAAGAGCCCTAGAACTATCAAGGGAAGACCATTTGAGGTGAAGAGGTCTGGAAGCAGGAGAGTGCTGTGCCCAAGCCATCCCCAAGGGGCGGGGTTGGGCCCTGGGCAGGGGCAGGGAGCCCCATGTAGGGCCCTGCCCAGTGAAAGGGATTTGAAATTTACTCTGTAAAAGATGGAGAGCTGCCGGATAGCTTTGAGCAGAGAAGTGGCATGATCTGGCTTTAAATTTTGAAAGAATCATTTTTTTTAAAAATCACTTTCGACAAGAAAAATCATTTTCAAAAGGACTGGCTACACCCCAGTCCCTTTTAATTTTTATTTGGAAACAAGTTCTCGCTAAGTTGCTAAGGGTCTAAGTTCCTGAGGCTGGCCTTGAACCAGGGACTCTCCTGTCTCAACCTCCTAAGGACTGGGATTACAGGTTGAAAGAATTATTCTGAGTGCTCTGTTGAGAATAGACCAGGGTGGGGGGATAAGGATAGAAGGAATTAGGGGCTAAAGCAATAGTTTGGGCAAAAGATGATAGTGGCTTAGTGGGAGTAGGGGCCCTAGTTGTATTTTGAAAGAGATCTAACAAAATTTTTTTTAAAAAAACAATCATTAGCACATTTTTTTAGATCTCTTTCAAAATACAGCTAGAGCCCTGCACATGTCAGACTAGGCAAATGTCCTACCGCTAAGCTACCCCCAACCCTAGTCTAGAATTGTCTTTTTCTTTTTTTTTTTCTTTCTTCTTCTTTTTTTTTTTTTTTTTTTAAGATGAGGTTTCACTCATTCTCAAACTCCCTAGCCCCCTGAGAAGCTGGGACTGCAGTCATGCACCACCACGCCCAGCTCTTAGTTGAATTTTTTTTTTTTTTTTTTTTTTTTTTTTTGGTGGTACTGGGGTTCCTGGAAGCCCTTCTATTTCCGGGCTACACTCCCAGACCTATTTTTACATTTTTATTTGGAAACAGGGTCTCCTAAACCAGCGCGCACGGCTGGCTTTGAACCTGCGCGATCCTCCTGTCTCTGCCTCCCAAGCGCGGGGATTACAAGCGTGAGCCACCACGCCCGGCTTTTTTTTTTTTTTTTTTTTTTTTGCGGTACTGGGGATGGGGATTGTACCTACGAGCTACACCCCCAGCCTTATTTTTTACTCTTTATTTTGAAACAGGGTCTCACTAAGTTGCAGAGGTCCTCACTAAGTAGCTGAGGCTGGCTGTGAACCTGTGATCCTCCTGTCTCAGCCTCCCGAATGCTGGGATTACAAGCATGGACCACCACGCCCGGCTTCCGCTGAATTCTTTATGGGGCATAAGAGAAAGAGTTGAGAGCTGAGGGTTGGAGCCCGTGTGACATCTGTGATCTGTGTTACAGCGAGCCTTCAAGGCAAGACTAGCTCTTGTTCTTCACAATATCCCTGGACAAAGAGCAGGCCTGTGTTCCACAAGAAAGGAAGGGAGCGAGGGGGCCCTGGAGGACGGATAAGTGGAAGAGAGGATGCTTTGGCCGCTGATAGTCCTGAAGTCCAGCCTCAGCCAGGAAGTCCTGGGGATGATCTCATGAAGTCTGATGCCTGGTCTTTCTAGAAGGCTCTCTCATCCCTACCAGCCCCAACCCTCCCACTCCACCTCCCATCCTTGAGCAAAAGCAACGTACCGGCAATTAGCTGGGAAAGAAGCACTTCAACCCTTGAAGTTCAACACTGGGTTAGCAGATTAGTCTGTTTTCTACTACTGGATCAAACACCTGAGACTACATGCTACTTATTTATTTATTTATTTATTTATTTATTTATTTATTTATGGTACTGGGGTTGGAACCAGGGGCATTCTACCTCTGAGCTACACCTCTTTTTTTTTAATTCTTTATTTTGAAACAGGATCTCACTAAATTGCAGAGGGCCTAAGTAGCTGAGGCTGGCTGCGAACCTCGATCCTCCTGTCTTAGCCTCCCAACTGCTGGAATTACAAGTGTGTGCCATCATGCCTGGCATCATCATCATGATCATTATTTTTTATTATTATTATTATTATTATTATTATTATTTTGTGATACTGGGGATGGAACTCAGGGGCATTCTACCTCTAAGATACACCCCCAGCCCTACTTTCTTATTCTTTATTTTGAAACAGCACTCACTAAGCTGCAAAAGGCCTCACTCAGTAGCTGAGGCTGTCCACGAACCTCGATCCTCCTGTCTCAGCCTCCCAACTGCTGGAATTACAAGTGTGTGCCACCATGCCTGGCATCATCATCATGATCATTTATTATTATTATTATTATTTTTTTTTGCAGTACTGGGGATGGAACCCAGGGGCATTCTACCTCTAAGATACACCCCCCAGCCCTACTTTTTTCTTCTTTATTTTGAAACAGCATCTCACTAAGTTGCAGAGGGCCTCACTCAGTAGCTGAGGCTGTCCGTGAACCACAATCCTCCTTTCTTAGCCTCCCGGATGCTGGGATTATAAGCGTGCGCCACCACGCCCGGCTTTATTATTATTTTTTAAACAGAGCTTTGTTGAGCTCCCAGTGTGGAGGCTGAGAGTCTAAGCTCAGCGGCCTGTTGCCCCCTTGGCTAAACCACACGATGGCAGATGGCATCACTGCAGGATCCTGGGCAGCAGAGGGAGATCACAGGGAGAGACTGGAAGTCAGAGCGCAGGGAAGAACCAACCAGTTTTATTTTATAACTTTTCTCTGGAAACTAATGGGGGTCCCATGATGGGGGCAGCACCATCACTGGCCTTCTCTCTTTCCCCTGGAGCCCACCTCTTAAAGGTCCCACCACCTCTTAACATGGTCACACTGAGAACCGCGCTTCTACCCCGTGAGCGCGTCAGAACCACAGCAGTCATGTTGCGGAACTGACTGCCCGAAAGGCTCCCGCAGCGGCTGCTCCGTGTGGCTGTGCGTGGCAGCTCCACGTTCACGCCAGAAACCGGCACCGTCTATTTTTGTTCTCCCGTTCTCTGCATTCTAGCTTGGCCTCAGATTGTCCCATCCAGGATCCAGGTAGTCTGTAGGGGGAAGAGACCAGGGGAGAGCCATGGGATTGGAGATGGAGGCCGGGGAGAGAGGGAAGGAGCCTCTGCCCTGTAAGGATGTGTTCAGACCTTGCGGCCACTCCTGCTCACACCCCATTGGCCAGAGCTTGGCCACGTGGCCAGCCTGGCCGGAAAGGAGCCTGGGAAATAGCCTTGTTCCCAACTAAAATTCAATGACTATGGAAGAAGAGCAAGAAAATTACCCAAAACAGTTCCATTTGCCCTAAATGTACTTTCCTTGCATAACATTGAAATTGAGTTGGGGGTGGAGAAGGAGGTAAACACCAGCCAAGTTATCAAAGGCCTCTTTAATTAAACTGGAACCTTTGGGCGAGGTCCGCCAACCATGGGGAAAGGGACTGATGGCCAATCAGCAGAGCCAGGAGGGCAGCAGAGTCGTGGTCGGTTGGCAGAGTCACGAGGTCAGAGAGGAACTGAGGGTATTATGTAATGGGGCTAGCACGTCCTCTCTCGACATCTATCTCCCGACCTCTGGAGTCGGCCTCGAGATTTCTAGTCTTGCGACACCTGGAGTCTCTTGACATCTTCACTCTGGCTTCTGGGGTTCTGCCTCCTGTCCCCACTGCGGGGTCGTGGAGGAAGGGAGGGACCTGACCTCTCACCTTGTCCCTGTGTAAGCCTCTCAGGATAAAGCCCAGCTTCACCTCTTTCAATTTTTGTTGGTTTTGTTTTGTTTTAGTACTGGGGATTGAACCCAGAGGCCTTCCACCTCTGAGCTACACCTCGCCCTTTTTTTTATTTATTTATTTATTTTTATGGTTTTGGGGATTGAACCCAAAGGCATTCTACCTCCACGTTATACCACCAGCCCTATTTTTTATTCTTTATTTTTAAACAGGGTCTCACTAAGTTGTGGAGGACCTCACTAAGTAGCTGAGGCTATCCATGAACCGTGATCCTCCTGTCTTGGCCTCCCAAGCACTGGGATTACAAGTGTGACCCACCACACCTGGCTTATTCTTTAAATTTTGAAACAGGCTCTCACAAGGTTACTGAGGATGTCACTAAGTTGCTGGAGCGATCCTCCTCCTCTCAGTCTCCCAAGTACTGGGATACCAGTGTGTACCACCACACCCCGTTCCTTTTTGTTTTATATATGGAATTGTTCAGCGCATGAAATGTAAATACCCACATAATTGTGCTTGAATTTCCCAATACTCTGTGAGTCACACATTTTTTTTTATCAGATTTCACCCAAAGCGGTGTGAAAATTAAACAGAGCTTAGAAAGGTGGGAGGATTAGTACAGGGTCACCGGCTGATGAAATCTGAAGCTTGAACTCAGATCCTCTCTCCAGACTCCTTGTGCTCACCACCATTAGGGGGCGCTGACTGTATCATTGTCATGATGGGAAGGCACAAACATCCCTGCCACTCACACCCTCATCAGTAGAGCTTATCAGCAAAGACAGCAGCTGAAGTCAGGCAGCCTTGATAGAGAGCAGGTAATCCTGTCCTCTTCACCAAAGGAGAAAAATCCGTTCCATCCCATCCGTGTGTGGGACGCGGAGGCAAAGCAGGCAGGACTGAGGGACCAGGACCAACCCTGGAACCAGGCCATGGGCCCCAGGGCCAGTGGCCTCCTGGTCCACAGCAGCTTCTGTGGTGACTGGCTAGCGTCTGCTCTCCGCAGTTGTTAAATATCCTTGATATCCTTTGTGCGGTCAGTCTTTGGTGGTCCCCGGGGTGTCTGATCCTCCAAGCCTCAGTTCCACATCTACAAAAAAAAGATCAAGTCAAGTTGGGCATGGGTGCTTGTAATCCCCATACTTGGGGGATCGCAGGTTCTCAGCAAGCCTCAGCTACTTGAGGCCCTCCGCAACTCAGTGATACCCTGTTTCAAAATAAAGAATAATAAAAAAAAAAATAGGGCTGGGGGTGTAACTCGGAGGTAGAATGCCCCTGGGTTTTATCCCCAATACTGAAAAATAAAAAAGATGAGGCTAAGCCGGGCATGTTAGCACATGCTTGTAATCCCAGTACTTGGGAGGCTGAGACAGGAGGATCGCACAGGTTCGCAGCCAGCCTCAGCTACTTAGTGAGGCCCTCTGCAACTTAGTGACACCCTGTTTCAAAATAAAAATCATAAACCTGAGGGTGTAGCGCAGAGGTAGAATGCTCCTGGGTTCAATAACCAGTACCACAAAAAAGAAAAAGAAAAATATAAAGAAACTGTCCAATCCCCTGTCCACAGTAGCTCCCCGCGGTAAAACCTTGAGGAGCATGCAAGCTGTGCTGACTGCATGTTGCTTTCTCTAACTCAAGTGCAGCGAGGCAGCTACGTGGCCTTTGGAGGCCCTGCTGCCTGGTTCTGATCCCAGCTCTGCCGTCTCTGGCTGGGTGGCCTCGGACAACTTGGGCAACCTCTCTGTGCCTTGGTGTGCTCAGTAATAAAATGTAGATAATCATGAGAGCAGAGCACCTACCTAGCTTGGCTGTCGTAGTAATAAAATGATTTAATATAATTAACTCTACTGTTATTTACAGCAATTGTGTCCTGGAGGCTTGCTGCGAACACTGAACTGGCGAATACTGAACGGTTTATTGCTCCTAGAAGAAACACAAGGTTAGGTTCCTGTGATTCCCTAGTTGCAATATTTTCATCAACCAATGAATGAATGCCTTTGTTTTATTTATGTGTGCTTCTGTTTAAAGATGCTATATTAAATGCGTATTGTTGATTCGCTAACTGTAAACTCACAGCCACCAGCATGGATAAAGCTTATCTAACGCATGTATTTGCTCCACAAGATACATCCTAGCTTCCTTTCACCTAGGAACACCAGACAGCACATCGGCACCACATTCGGGACAGTTTTAAACTGCAAAATCTCCCACAGAAGCTGGGCTTGGTGGCACACGCCTGTGACCCCGGCTACTCGAGGGGCTCAGGCAGGGAGATGGCAAGTTCGGGGCCAGTCTGGGCAACTTAGCAAGACCCTGTCTCAAAATAAAACAAAAAGGGCTGGGGATGTAGCTTACCTAGTATGTGACAGTCCCTGGCTTCTATCCCCAGTATTGAAAAAAAAAAAAAAAAAAATGAAACCAAAAGCCAGCTATGCTCACCTCCCCACCTGCGCTATTTGCATGAGTCTTAGATCTCTTTACCTGTTATTAAGGGTCAATAAACCAGGTGCTGCAGCCCAAATCCAGCCCCAGATTGTTCAAGAACATCTCACTCACTAAAAGTTGTTGTTGTTGTTGTTGTTGTTGTTGTTGTTGTTGTTATTGTTATTTGTTTGGTTTTTTTGATACTGGGGATCAAACCTAAAGGGCATTCTACCTCTGCGATACACCCCCATTTCTTTTATTTTTTTTATTTTTAAACAGAGCCTCGTTAAATTGCTGAGGCTCTCTCTAAAGTTACTGAGGCTGATCTGGAACCTGCAGTCCTCCTGTCTCAGCCTCCCAAGTACTGGGATTACCGGTGTGTGCCATCACGCCTGGCTAAAAATCTTCAAAGTTAATTGACAAAAAAAGAGAAGGTGGAGGAAAATCAGATGTGACCCTCGAAGTCTAAAATATTTACCTTTGTAGGGAAAGCTGCCTGATCTAACAGTGCGCTCCCTGGCAGCCCGGCAGGGTGCAGAGCACCAGGACCAGCCCTGCATCCAGCCACCCGAGCACAGGTGCGTCACTGCCCTGCTACGGGGCTCAGTTCTCCTGTCTACAAAGTGGAGACCATAACACACCGAGCTCCCGTGGCTGAGAGACTTAGACTGAGGGATTGTCTCGCTCAAGCCTTTAGCTCGGCGCATCCTGCCCAGCCACGTGTGGGCAGCAGAGGCGGGGAGGACAAAGAACGCAGCACATGCCGTGGAAAATAAGGGAAGGCCTCGTCCTGCCTGACTGTCTGCCTTCATGTCACAGACAGAGAAGTGGAGAAACTGAATCATGGGGATGACTCATCTGTCACCCGGCTATAAATAGGATGTCGCCCTGACAAGCTTACTGCAGACTCATGAAGGCCCACGAGCAGGTCCTGGGTATGCTCCCATCCACTGTTCCATTTAGGGAAAACACACACACACACACACACACACACACACACACACACACACACACACACTCATCCTGGGCCCCACCCTCCCGGGATTCGGCTCTTATCCATAAGCTGATTGGTCGACTTCTGCTGTATTTGTTGACAACAACTAAAGTCATTTCATATCCTGGGAGTGTTTTCATTTTAAGAGGTCATTCCTAGACCCCAAGTATTCACGGATATTTATCTCTAATTGTATGTCGGGGCACAGTGACAGGCGATCAGAGCTTCGCTGAAAATCACAGACACCAAGACACCACCTCACATCAAAGCATCCCAACATTGGGACCAAAGTGTGGCCCTAACGGCCTCTACTCTAGGATCAACGGCCCAAATCCTCAGGCTCACGTGATTTGGCTCTGGAACAGACAGACAAGTGCATATCAAAATGTGCCTCGGCCATGAATTCGGTCCAGCTAAACCTCTCAGGACCCCGTAATTCTCTTTCACCAGCCTCTTGGTGCTTGAGAGGCAAGGTCTCTCTGAGTTCATATGAGAGATTCCAGGCTACTCCCATTTGGGGATTACTAGGGCATATATTTATAAAATGAAGTGTTCATCCAAACAGGAATGTAGAATTTGTGGTCTGTTTTATTTTGGTGCTTAGGGTTGAATCCAGGGGTATTCTACCTTCCAGCTACACTCCCAGCTCTTTATTTTTAAACAGGTATCACGAAGTTGCTCTAAGCAACTAAGTTGCTCAGGCTGTCCTTGAACCTGCGATTCTCCTGCGTCAGCCTCTCAAGTGCTGGGATTACAGGCTTTACACCACCATGCCCAGCTTGTGGGCTATCTTAAATAATTATATTGCAAAATTAACACTGTGGTGCTAAATCTAGTGGTGCTAATCCATGAATTACTATCTGGATTTATCAGAAATGAGAAGCCGGGCATGGTGGCGCCCGCTTGTAACCCCAGAACTCGGGAGGCTGAGACAGGAGGTTCGTGGTTTGTGGCCAGCCTCAGCTATTTAGTGAGGCACTTCGCAACTCAGTGAGGCCCTGTTTCAAAATAAAGAATAAGCCGGGCGTGGTGGCGCACGCTTGTAATCCCCGCGCTTGGGAGGCAGAGACAGGAGGATCAGCGCAGGTTCGAAGCCAGCCGCGTGCGCTGGCTTAGGAGACCCTGTGTCCAAAATGAAAATGTAAAAATAGGTCTAGGAGTGTAGCCCGGAGGTAGAAGGGCTTCCAGGAACCCCAGTACCACCAAAATAAATAAATAAATAAATAAATAAATAAATAAATAAGGCTGAGGGTGTATCTCAGAGGTAGAATGCCCCTGGGTTCCATCTCTAGTACCGCAAAAAAAAAAAAAAAAAAAAAAAAAAAAAGGAAATGCTGATATATCCTGAACTAGTAGCAGGCAAAGCAACTCAGGACAGAGAGACAGAGTTTCGAGTTAAAGAGCACATGTCTCTTTCCACTCTATCAGCGTGGCTCTGTGTCTGATTACAACATCATTTTATTGGGAAACCAAGTCCTTGGATATGACACCCAGTTCTAAAGGTGAAGCTCCTCCGGCCTGGCTCTTTAGGGAATTCCTCGATGGCTCTCCTGTTGCCGAGTCGAGCCAAGTTGGCTGCTCTCGCCAGAATGCCGGGCAGGCTTCTCCACAGCTACTCCTTGTCGCCAAATGCAAATTATTTTTGGGTTTCCCAGACACCTGGCATTACCCTGCTCTGCCTGACTGCCCTCCCCTGGCTCCTAGGGAAAAGGCCAACCCTCTACTTCATGCTTAAAAAACATTATTTTTGAACCTTTTTTTTATGGGATTGGGGAAGCAGGACTGGAGATGGAAATTAGGGTTTGTGTGTGCCGGGCAAATGTCCTACCCCTGAGCTGCACCACCAGCAAGACTGATTGAGCACAGCATGGCAGGGGAGACAAGCAAACACTAGCTCAGCCAGGTGATCGAGGTGATGGAGGTCAGGATCCGCAGTCGCGAATCATGTTGATAGTAGGAAATAAATGTTGGTGGTGGTGCAAGCCTGTAACCCCAGTAACTTGGGAGGCCGACACAGGAGAATGGCAGGTTTGAGGCCAGCCTGAGCAACTTAGAGAGACCCCGATAGAGATGGGTGGCACTTTACCTCTGTAGTCTCCTCCCAAACCAGATTACCCAGTGCAAGAGCGAGGAAATCAGGAAACACAAAATTCCTCACCAGTACTCCCCAAAATTGTCACTGTCACCCAAAACAAAGTCTGAAAAACTTTTGTCACAGCCAAAAGGAGACTAAAGAGACAAGATCGTCAACAACTTAGAGGGTTGTTATTGTTGAGTTACTGAAAATTAAAAAAATAAACAAGAGTGTTTGAAGGTAGAATGCCCCTGGGATCAACCCCCAGTACTAAAAATAATAATAATAATAATAATTATTATTATTATTATTATTATTATTATTATTATTTAGAATCTTGGATCGTGGATGAAAACCCAGAATAGAAAAGGGACATTCCATAAAATTAAGTAATTAAGAAATCTAAGCCAGCATGGTGGCACATGTCTGTAATTCTAGTACCTGGGAGGCTGAGACAGGAGGATCACAGGTTCAAGGCCAGCTTCATCAACTTAGCAAAGCCCTCAGCAACCTGGTGAAACCCTGTTTCAAGATAAAACCAAAAGGGCTAGGAGCATACTTGAGGTGTGGGAATTGGCTCTGTGGTCTCCTGCTGAAATGCCTGTGTATAAGTTACTGGACTCCTCTAAGCTTCCGTTTCCTTTATATTAATGGGGAGGGAGTAATGACAATAGTATCAGAGGCCTAGAATTATTGAGAAAAAATTATATTAGAAAAAAAAACTTGGGCTGGGTATGGTAGCGCACATTTGGGAGGCTGAAACAGGAGGATCTCAGTTCACTGCCAGCCTCAGCTACTTAGTGAGGCTTTTTGCAACTCAGTGAGACCCTGTTTCAAAAAAAAAAAAATAAAGAATAAAAATTAAGGCTGGGGGTGTAGCTCGGAGGTAGGATGTCCCTGGGTTCCATCCCCAGTATTGAAAAAAAAAAAAAAAACTTATCATGCAGGGCCTATTTCAGAAAATATTAGCTGTGACTTAGCTAAGAGATTGGAAGGCTCGGAAGGAGGGCTGCTCTCCATAACCAAGTCCTGTGGTCCAGGCCTTCTGAGGCCCACACATCATGCCAGGAAGGGTTGCCTCTGTCTGAAGAGGATGGAGCCCAGGAGGAAGAGGAGGGAGAGGCTGTCTGGGAGACTCCAGAGCATCCTTGGAATGCAAGAGGAAGTACAGGGTGTTGCTGTGATTACCAGAGAGCATCCTGGTCTATCAGGCACAGCAGAAGTACAATACTCGGAAGTCCTACTCACAGCCTGGCAAAGCAGACAGCTTGTCGGCTGCCTGCCCTCGCTGCCCGAGAGAGCTGGTCACCAAATGATGCAGAATTACCGCACCTCCACCAGGAACACTGGGCCTCACACACACACAAAGTTCTGGGAAACCTGAGCCTCAGGCGCCCCCAGCAGCCGGGCCACAGCAAGGCCATCTCAGGGTGGACAGACCCACAACCACCCTGAGAAAATCGGGTTTCTCCAAGCCCAGCCCTTTTGTGTAGTGTCTTCTGTGAGCAGGCGCTGAGAGGTGCTGGCTTCCTTGGCAATTGGAGCCGAAGCCTGTCAGGAGCCCGAACTACAAGTCATAAAACTTGGTTGAAGCCGGGCCTGGTGGCACACGCTTGTAATTCCCCGCGCTTGGGAGGCGGAGACAGGAGGATCGCGCTGGTTCGAAGCCAGCCGCGCTGGCTTAAGAGAACCTGTTTCCAAATGAAAAAAATATAAAAATAGGTCTGGGAGTGTAACCCCCAGGTAGAAGGGTTTCCAGGAACCCCAGTACCACCAAAAAAAAAAAAAACCACTTGGTTGTGAGGTCAGGCATGGTGGTTCTTGCCTGTAATCCCAGTATTTGGAAGGCTTGAAACCAGAGGATCAAAAGTTCAAGGCCAGCCTTAACAATGTAGCAAGACCCTGTTTCGAAATAAAAATTAGAATAAGGCTAGGGGTGTAGCTCAGAGGTAGAATACCCCTAGGTTCAATCCCTAGTAACCATACCCCTAAAAAATAAGTGAATGTAAGATTAGACCCCAGTCTCTATAGAGCAAGTCACTCAGCTTCCCCATGACCCAGCTCCGTCTTCTGTCGCCAGAAGAAAGAGCATCTGTCTGAAGTATCTCACACCTGGGAACATCAAGGTGGCTGTGTAGACGAAGGTACTTGGTGAGCCCTAACACACCCCAGCTTTCTTACCCACCCAGCGCCTCCAGGCAGGACTTGAATTACTTACATAAGGAAACTGAGGCTTGAGGGCTAATGCCATGTGCCCCATCCGCAGCCGGGTAGTGACAACCTGGTCCTGGGCCCAGACTCCCCCTCCCATGTCTTTCTGTCTTGTCAGAGGGAGTTGACTGCGGAGCTGGGGACAGGAAGCCTGAGCCTGCTCTCGACCCTTCATCTCTGTGACTCCATCGTCCTCACCTGTACTAAGGGAAGAATGGGCCTGGGAAGTGCCCCTTTGGTTCAAACTGAGCACAGCTTAGGGAAAGACACGTCAGCAGTCCTTGTGGTCCCTACAAGCAAAACCCCAAAACCCCACAGTCCCTGCCCTCAGGGGACTCCTGGCTTCTCCTGGATGGCCAGTGCCATTGACACTGATCTACAAACGCCTCTGAGGTGGGAGGAACCGCCCAAGTGGCAGAGCTGTGATAGTCTGACCAAGTCCCATTTCCCTCTCCACCTGACTCACTGTCTCTAAGAAAACAAGAAGGTAAATCTAAGTGATGACTAATGCTTCGTTTAGGAATCTCTCAGAAACCAAATACCAGGTGATGGAGCTGAGAAGCCCAGGCGCAGGGCTGGCTGCCTTCCCGTGCCACCTGGCTCTGGAGGTCACAGGTCACAAAGAGCTGGTTTCTCTCCATTTTTCAGCTCAGCTTTATCTCGTTCACAAGCAGATGTTCTTCTCTAGCCACATACAATGACGGTATATGGACAGTAGTTCCAGCTGCTGTGCCCAGCCGCCACCTCTGGAAGATCTGCTCAAGTCTCCTCAGCTCTAAGTGAAGCACAAGCCGCGCCCCTAAGCATCACGGTTACCTTGACGACCAACCATGCCTCAACCAATTGGAACCAACTCAAAGAACTGAATCAATTCCACCCAAACTATACCTGCTAAGTGTAAGACCCATGGGCTCTTCAAGGAAATTGGGGTTACTGTTTCAAGCCAAAAGGTGAATGGGATGCTGGAGGGCCTGACTGGGAACACATATAGATTTCCACTGCAGGCATGCATGGCACTGTAGTAGCTTGATAAATATTTTTTCAGGGTCTGAGAATAAAAAACAGTGGTAGATCACTTGAGTAGTACACACAAGGCCCTGGGTTCTACCTCCAGTACTGCAAATAAGTAATTTTTTTATTCACTGATTGATTTACCAACAAAATCAATTTAAAAAAAACTGGGTTACGTGAAAGAAATCAAAATAAGACTTTTTTTTTCTGAAAACTGAACCCAGGGTATTCTATTTCCAAGCTACACTCTCAGCACTTTTTTACTTTTTATTTTAAAACAATGTCTTACTAAGTTGCTAAGAATCTCACTGAGTTGCTGAGGCCGACCTCGAACCTGCGATCCTCCTGTCTCACACGCCCAAATATTAATATTACAGGCATACACCATAGTGGGCTGTGGTTCTGTCTTACATGATAAGGAAGCCTTTTACCTGGGTTTTGCTATTACTGGACAAGTGCTAGGTTCTCCTGAGCCTTATGATTACTAGACTATTACTGCATAAAGAACAGGTTGTATCCACCTGGCCTCGGGCTCTGACTCTAACACTGGGGTTGTCCGAGGGAACCCCAGCCAGACTTTCTACAATGACATCCACTCACCCCAGAAGACCACACTGCTCTGCTCTGACTCACAGGGTCACACAGGGAGAGGGAGGGTGCTACCTGTCTACTCTTTTTTCTTTTTTTGTTTTTTGTTTTTTGGGTGGTACTAGGGATGGAACCCAGGGGCATTTTACCTCCGAGATATACCCCCAGCCCTATATTTTTATTCTTTATTTTGAAACAGGGTCTCTTTGAGTTGCAAAGGGCCTCACTAAGTAGCTGAGGCTGTCTGCCAACTGCGATCCTCCTGTCTCAGCCTCCCAAATGCTGGGGTTACAAGCGTGCACCACCACAGCCAGCTCACCTCTATTTATTCTAAGTAGACAGCTTGTCAAAGCATCTCTGAGGGACCCCAGGGAGAGAGACTCATTCCTCACCCATGAATACATGAAAATTCATGCATTCTTGCTTTTATAGGTCTGTACAGAGCACTCCAAAGTGTGCAGGCCGGGAGCAGGGCAATGAATGGGAGGGAGCACAGCAGGCCCCGGATGAGTGATCCTAGTGAGATGGGGTGCAGGGGAGAGAGAAGACAGGAAGACAGCAACGGCAAAAGCAAATGCAGGGGGAAAGGCCAAATGCAGAACTCCACAACCAGCTCCCCCTCTCCACTTCAGCCCCAATGCCAGCAATCAGGAGACTCAGCAGGAAGCACCAGGGAGCCACAGAGCCTCCCTGTTTGTTTCTGGGGCAGCAGTAACCAAACACCACAGGCAGGGTGCTTTCAACAGGAATTCATTGTCTTGCTCTGGAGGCCCTATGCAGAGATGGTGTGGGCTGGCCGGTCCCAGGCCTCTCCTGGCTGCAGTGCGTGGCTGCTGGGCTGTGGCGCTGGCTCCCGGGCTTTCAGCCGGGCTTCTCCCCGAGCCTCCGAGTTTATAGTATGTCTCCTTGTCTTCTCAAGGAGTGCACCCCTGTGGGTGCGCGCTTACCTATCAAAATAAAATAAATGCAACAGCCGGACATGGTGGTGCACGCTTGTAATTCCAGTATTTAGGGAGGCTGAAACAGGAGGATTGCTGTTTGAGGAGAGCCTCAGCTACTTAGTGAGGTTCTTTGCAACTTAGTGAGACCCTGTTTCAAAATAAAGAATAAAAAATAGGGCTGGGGGTGTAGCTTGGAGATAGAATGCCCCTGGGTTCCATCCCCAGTACCGAAAAAAAAAAAAAAAAAAAAAAGATTTAACAAAAACCTTTACCATTTTAGTCGTGCGTGGTGGTGCATGCTTGTAATCCCCGCGCTTGGGAGGAGGAGACAGGAGGATCACGCAGGTTCAAAGCCAGCCTTGCTGGCTCAAGAGACCCTGTTTCCAAATATATATATATAAAATAGGTCTGGGAGTGTATCACCGAGGTACAAGGGTTCCATTCCCAGTACCACAAAAAAAAAAAAAAACTTTACTATTTAACTATTTTTAGTTTTAGGTTTTTGTTTTTATTGTTTGGTTTGGTTTTTGGTTTGTTTTTTTTTTTTATACTGGGGATTAAACTAGGGGCATTCTGCCTCTGAGCTATCAGCCCTTTTCCCCTTTTTTTCTTTCTTTCTTTTTCCTCTTTTTTTCTGGGGGGGGGGGATATGTGTGTGTTTCTGGGGATTGAACACAGGGGCATTCTACCTCCAAGCTATAAAACCCCCCCAAAGCCCAATTTTATTTTTATTTTGAACCAGGCTCTCCCTAGGTTGCTGAGATGCTCACTACTTGCTGAGGCTGTCCTTGAACCTGTGATCTTCCTGTCTCAGCCTTCCAAATCCTGGGATTACAGGTGTTTACCACCATGCTCGGCTATAACCTCATTTTACTGTCACCAATCACATCTGTAGTAGCCCTATTTCCAACCGAATTCACAGTGTGAGGCGCTGGGGGTTAGAATGTGGGGAGCACATCCCAACCCCTGACAGGCACTCGGGGCAGCGGGGGAGGGGTGCATGAGCAATTTCTTGTTTTGTTGACCCTTAACTCCCCTGCACTCCTGGCAGGAGCCACAGGCTGGGAGCATTTCCCCAAGCTGACTCACTACACAGGAAGGGAAGGGCAGGAATCGCTGGCTCAAGAGCCAGGGATCCCCTCACCCCTGGCCAGGCCTCCCAGAGAGCCCTGCATGCCAGCCCGCCCCTGCATCCTCGGTGTGTCCTGCCTGGCTGGCCAGCAGCCTCCCAGCCTGCAAAAAGACACCAGGTGGGCCCTGATCCCCTTGTCCATGCCCCTCAATCAGAAGCCCAGCAGCCTGGGCGGAAAAGCGTCCTCTGCAAGACGTCTTTCCATCTACATGTACTAAACACTCACTTCTCACGTTCCACAAATGAGAATTAACATCCGATTGTAGGCCCTGGAGATACAGCAGAAAACAAAACAGCTGCTGCCCCCAAGAAGTTTACACCCGCGTGGAAAGAGACACAGAAGAAAAGAAAATTTCAAAATTGTACCCTGTACCAGGCGATAAGGAAACAGACTCCCCCTAAAAACGGACAACTCCCCAATAATTTGTTTTTCTGCCTTACCCCACACCTGAATAAAGGCTGAAGCACAGCCCTCCCTGGCTCGATAGGCACCCAGGAAGTTGAAACCAGGCTGAGACACTCGGTTTCTCTGACTATCTGAATCTGCTTATGCGAAGCCCGGTGAGGTGTCACACACTTGTAATCCCAGTACCTGGGAGGCTGAGACAGGAGGATCGCAGTTTGCAGACAGCCTCAGCTACTTAGTGAGGCCCTCAGCAACTCGGCGAGACCCTGTTTCAAAATAAAGAATAAAAAAATAGGGCTGGGTGTGTAGCTCGGAGGTCAAATGCCCCTGGGTTCCATCCCCCATACTGCTAAATAAATAATAAGCAAATAAGTCTGCATATGTGTGTTTTTATTTTATCTATTTCCCACCTCTTGTCTTTAAAAAAGCTTCCTTTGCCCTTGAATTCTTGGATGATGGAGATTTGAAACAAGAAAGTCTCCTCCCTCATCCTTCAAAGTTGGCTTTGAATGAAACCGATTTTCCTGCCACAATTTGACTCTTTTGTGGAGCAGTAAAGAAACAGAGAAGCCATCCCTAAAGAGGGCACCATTATGGTTTGGATACAAAATATCCCTGAGAGAAGCTTCTGTGTTGGGCTATGCAGACAGGTTTGAGGTTGGGTGTGACTGAGGAAGGTGAGCCACTGAGGGTGTGGTCTCCGGGACTATATCTGTCCCTGGCTCTGTCTGACTGTCTGTCTGTCTGTCTCTTTCCCTCCCCTTCCCAATACCATGAGATTGAGGGGCTTTTCTTCCACTGTACTGTACCACCACACCATTTCTTTTTTTTTTTTTTTTTTGGTGGTGGTACTGGGGTTCCTGGAAGCCCTTCTACCTCTGGGCTACACTCCCAGACCTATTTTTACATTTTTATTTGGAAACAGGGTCTCCTAAGCCAGCACGCGCGGCTGGCTTCGAACCTGCGCGCTCCTCCTGTCTCTGCCTCCCAAGTGCGGGGATTACAAGCGTGCGCCACCACGCCCGGCCGCCACCACGCCATTTCTGCCTTGGAGCCAGTCAATCATGGACTGACCTCTCAAACCCTGAGCACCAAATGACCCTTTCTTCCTCTAAGTTGAGCTTAACGAGTATTTTGGTGACAGCGATGGAAAAACTGAATTAAATAGGCAAAATGGAGCAGAGATACCAAAAAAGGGAGGGAACAGGCCATCTGGATGATCTTAGGTAACGGGGATCCAGGCTGAGGGGCCAACAAGTGCCCGAGCCAGAGGGGGAGTGTAGAGTCGAGAGTGTGCGTGAGGAGAAACTGGGGGTATAAACAGTGATGGGGATCTGGGTGTTGGCTCAGTGGCAGAGCGCGGGCCTAGGGTGCACAAGGCCCTAGGTTCTACCTCCAGCACTAGGGGGAAAGAAAAAAAGAATGAGAACAAAATGTCCCATGCCTCAGGAACTCCAGTCCAGGATTAGAAGTGGAGCGTCCCAGAAGGATCTCTGTCGACAGTAGAATTCATGCTAAAGATCCTTGTAACCCAGCCACCTTGAAAACCAGCTGGCTTCAGAAGAGACCAGAGCATCCGCATGGGGAAACACACAGATTTCAACTCATGAATCCCGTGTTCTCCCTCAGGGTTGGTTTAAAATGATTTTGCTTCAAAGGAGATTGTTGGTTTAAATTTATTTTTTTATTTTATTTTATTTTATTTTATTTTTATTTATTTATTTATTTTATTTATTTATTTTTTTTTTTTGGTGGTACTGGGGTTCCTGGAAGCCCTTCTGCCTCCAGGCTACACTCCCAGACCTATTTTTACATTTTTTTATTTGGAAACAGGGTCTCCTAAGCCAGCACGCGCGGCTGGCTTCAAACCTGCGCGCTCCTCCTGTCTCTGCCTCCCAAGCGCGGGGATTACAAGCGTGCGCCACCACGCCTGGCTGTTTGTTTAAATTTAAATTGAGGTGGTGCATGCCTGTAATCCCACCATTTGGGAGGCTGAGACAGGAGAATCATGGTTCGCGGACAGCCTCAGATACTTAGTGAGACCCTTTGCAACTCAGTGGGATCCTGTTTCAAAATATAGAATCAAAAATAGGGCTGGGGGTGTAGCTTGGAGGTCAAATGCCCCTGGGTTCCATCCCTAGTACTGAAAAGAGAAAAAAGAAAAAAAGACGCTGCAGAGCTGGCCAAGTACTGACCATGAGATGGACCAGGGCTAAAAGAGGTACCCTGCAAGAGCACTGGGGTCTGTGGGGTTTGTGTGTTGGGAAGAGAAAGATTGGAGCTGCTGCCAGGCCTCCATGGAAGGCCCAAGGGAAGGACTGAAAGCAGAGGAAAGATTGCAGGGATAAAGCTGGCCCACCTAGGAGGCTGGCTGGGTCTGTGTGTTGCACCCTGGAACAGCAGAGAGAGGGGGCACAAATCCTCCCCCCAGGAGCAGTTATGGGACCCAGACTGTGTGGCCTGGATCAGGAGGCGAGGGATGCCACCTTTAAATTTTTACTGGACATTGAACTCAGGGGCATTCTACCTCTGAACTACACCCCCAGCCCTATTTTTATTATGTATTTGTTTATTTCTTTTTGCGGTACAGGGGATGGAACCCAGAGGCATTCTACCTCCGAGCTACACCCCAGCCCCATTCTTTATTCTTTATTCTGAAACAGGGTCTCGCTGAGTTGCAAAGGGCCTCACTAAGTATCTGAGGCTGTCTGAGAACCACGATCCTCCCGTCTCAGCCTCACAAATGCTGGGGTTACAAGCGTGCGCTACCATGCCTGGCTAGTGTTTTCCTTTCTAACAGATTATAAAAACAGGGTTTGGAAAAGATTCGTGTAAGCAAGGATTAAAGGGTTGCAGAGGGAGGACAGGCCCCCACAGCTCTGTCTCCAGGTAGCCATCATTCTGGGGAACCCCAGACAGCAGTACACGGACAGGGGGAAACCTCTGCTAACCAGAACCACCAGCACAGAGAGGCCTGCCCCAGCGGGGGACCTCAGGAGGAAGCTGCCAGCTGGGGACATCAGGAGGGCCCTTGAGGTCTCTGAGTCTGTGCTCAGGGGAGCACCTTGGGAGCCTGCTGGCCCCTTGTGGAAGCACCTTTCACAGGGCCATCGCTGAGGCAGAATGCCACCTTGCGTGCCATCCCCACGACCTCTGAAGCCGTCTCAGACCTCGCACTGCTGGCCACAGCCTAGGGGAAGAAAGCCTGCCCACGAGGAAACCCAGTGTGCCATGTCAAAGGGGATTTGCTGTAGAAACCAAGGGCTGATTGATGGACCGCCTTCAAGGTCTGTAAAGAGACAGAAGAGCCGGGCGTGGTGGCACAAGCCTGTAATCCCAGTACTTGGGAGGCTGAGATAGGGGGATCCCAGGTTCAAGGACAGCTTCAGCAAGTGGTAGACTCTCATCAACCTAGTGAGACTCCGTTTCAAAATAAAACATAAGAATGAAAAAAGGGCTGGGGGTATAGCTTGGAGGTAGAATGTCCCTGGGTTCAATCTCCAGTGCCAGAGAGAGAGAGAGAGAGAGAGAGAGAGAGAGAGAGAGAGAGAGAAAAGAGAGAAGAGGTCAGTGAGAACTCTGGGAAAACTCTTGGTAATAACAATTATAATCTAATTCATAGCACTATTAATAGCCGTCCTTTCGTGAGCGTTTACTTTCTACCAGGCACTATGCTATATAGTGTGTGTGTGTATGTGTATGTGTGTATTATATGATTTAATATTCAGAGCAACCCTTTGAAACCAGGGCTTTTATTGTTCTTCTTTTGAGATGAGAGGACAGGTTCAGACGGTCACCTGACTCGTCCAAACTTGCTCCCCTCGTGTGTGGCCGGGCGTGTGCTCCAGCCCAGATGTGTCTGCTCCGGTCCTGTGTATGATCACGAGGGACTAATAGCTCCGTAATCTCCATGGTGCCTGGGAAATCGCTTCGAGGTAGAACAGAGTTGTTTTCTATTGTTGCCGCCACAACTTCAACGCACAAATTTACGATGTGTATTCTTCTTTGATAAGTCAGAAGTCTGACGTATGGAGTTCACTGTGCTAAGATCAAGAGGAGGGTAGGGCTGCTTTCCTTCTGGAGCCAAGACATTTCCTTGTCTTTTCCAGCTCCACAGGCTGCCCCATTCCTTGGCCCTGTGGCCCCTTCATTCATCGGCAAAGCCAACATCGTTGATCGTGTGTCCCCTGACGCATGGCCACACCTCCCCTCAACCACAGTCAGGAAAGAGTCTCCAATTTCAGCAATTCATGGAGTTAGATTGGGCCCACCTAGATTAGCTCAAGATAATCTCCCTTCAGAACCTTAAGCAGATCTGCAAAATCCCTTTTGCCACGTAAGGTAATAATTCTCAGGTTCTAGGGGACTGATTAGGTTGTGGACGTATTTAGAGGGCGATTATTCTGCCTATCACATTATTATAGAGAAAGAAAAGGCAAGGTGCCAATTATAACGATGTGCTTCTGGTGAAAAAAGAAATGGTGGTATGGTAATTAGATATATAATATGTGTCTATTAAAACATAGCATGTAGCTGGGCGTGGTGGTGCATGCTTGTAATCCCCACGCTCAGGAGACGGAGAGAGGAGGATCGCGCAGGTTCGAAGCCAGCCACACTGGCTTAAGAGACCCTGTTTCCAAATAAAATATAAAATAGGTCTGGGAGTGTAGCCCGGAGGTAGAGGGTTTCCAGGAACCCCAGTACCATAAAAAAGTATGTATATATTATATATGATGTATAATGTGTATTATGTTATAATAGCATATATCAATTTATAATTCTATATATATTAGCTGGGCATGGTTAGTGCACACTTATAATCTCAGCATTTGGGAGGCTGAGACAGGAGGATCTGGGTTCACGACCAACCTCAGCTACTATTTAGTGAGGCTTTTTGCAACTCAGTGAGACCCTGTTTCAAAATAAAGAATAAAAGCCGGGTGTGGTGGCGCACGCTTGTAATCCCTGAGCTTGGGAGGCTGAGACAGGAGGATCGCACAGGTTCAAAGCAACTTAGTGAGACCCTGTTTCCAATAAAATAGAAAATAGGTCCGGGAGTATAGCCCGGAGGTAGAAAGTCTCTGGGTTCCACCGCCAGTACCACCAAAAAATAAATAAAGAAATAAAATAAAAAGAATAAAAAATAGGGCTAGGGATGTTGCTTGTAGGTAGAATGTCCCTGGGTTTCAGCCACAGAACTGCAAAATAATAATAATAATAATAATTCTATACATGTTACATTATATATAACATATACTTGTGAATTAGCATTTGCTTATATTTACATAAAGATAGATACATAAACACCAGCATTGGCTTTTGGAGGAGGCCTAGACTCATAAGAGACAAGATTAATGGAACTTTTTTGTTATTATGGAAGTGTTTAAATACACACAAAACTAGAAAGACTAGTATAGTGAGTCCTATATACCCATCACCAGCATCAGAATTTGGCTTTTTTCTTTTTATTTATTTTTTCAATCTTATCGCTTCACTTTCAGAGAAGGGGGCTGAAATTCTTAGAGCAAATGCCAGGCATTATATCATTCTGCCCTTAGGACTTCAGCACACTTTTCTAAGATATAGGGTTTTCTCAAAAACACAACCACAATATCATCTTCACACATGATAAAGTTGGCATTATTTCCTTAATATCAGCTAATACTGAGTCCATTATTAAATTTCTCTGATTGCCTGCAAAAATTTTAAGACTTGGTTCGTCTGCCTGGGTGTGGTGGCTCACACTTATAATCCCAATACTTGGGAGGCTGAGACAGGAGGATCATAGGTTCAAGACCTGCAAAGCAAATTAGTGAGACCCTCAGAAATTTAGCAAGATCCTATTTCTAAATAAAAGATATAGGGCTAGAGGTGTAGCTCAGGGATATAACACCCCTGGGTTCAATCCCCAGTACCAAAAAAAAAAAAAAAAAATGTTTGTCTGAATCAGGATTCAAATAAGCCCCACCCACACATTGCCCTTGGTTAACACAATCCTTAAATCTTTTCTATAGATTGCTTAGCAGTTTCCAGGAAAATCACATGTCCCTCTTCCTCTTTTTTTTTTTCTTTTTTTTTTTTTTTTTTTTTTTTTTGGTGGTACTGGGGTTCCTGGAAGCCCTTCTACCTCCGGGCTACACTCCCAGACATATTTTATATTTTTGAAACAGGGTCTCTTATGCCAGCATGGCTGGCTTCGAACCTGCGCGATCCTCCTGTCTCCGCCTCCCAAGCGCAGGGATTACAAGCGTGCGCCACCACACCCGGCTCCTCTTCTTTATATCTATTTTTCAACTATGTAAATGAGTAAACTTTTTAAAACTTAAACTTCGACGCAAATACAAACCTAATGTTGCATGGTGAGTTGGCTTCCCAAAGGGGCCCCATTAAAGCCCCAGTGATGGGCAGAGTCAGGGACACTGGGGCGCTGGCACTCCAGTTTCCTGGCCTGCCTGGCGGGGGTGGGTGGTGACATCTCGATGTCACCTAGAACAGAACAACTAGATGAAAGTCCCCAAGACCAAGGATGCTACAACTGTTCTGTGTGTGCCAGGCGGGTAAAACACAGGAAACTTATCCCCAGCCAAATGGAGCCAGAGAACTCTCCTAGACCCAGGCATTGATGCAAAGCCCAGTCAGGCTGGACCACAGAGGACACTGGGATAGATAAAGAAAGCAGAGAGACAGAGGGGCAGGCCAAGCCCTACAAAAACTCTGTCACTGGCCCCCAGTGTCCTGTGAAAAACCCCCAAGTAGTATGGCCCGGGAAGGGATAACCGGTAATGTGTTGGTGTGTGCCATGGCGTGGGTCCTATTCATCCCCCAAAGGTCCATGTGCTGAGCGCTTGGTCCCCAGGGTGATGTGTTGGGAGGTGCTAGGGTTCCTTTAAGCAGTGGGGCCTAGCAGAAGGTCCTTTAGTCAACTGGGGGCAGAGGTGCTCTCGAAAGCAGGACCCTGGTCTCTGTCTCTGTCTGTCTGTCTGTCTGTCTGTCTGTCTGTCTGTCTGTCTGTCTGTCCAGAACAAGCCTGTATCTAGTCCACCCCAGACGCAGTTGGGTGAGACAAGGCCCTTCCTCAAGGAGATCATAGTCTCTGGAGTATCAGCCAACTATCCTATGAAGCAAAGCGCAGAGCCCCTTCCCCAGTGCCGCCCCCTCCCTCTTGTCCATGGCTACAGCTTCTCCAAGGTCAGCCCAGCTGTGCGCTCCCACCCTCGACACCCCCCAGCTCTTCACTCCCCCAGTTCTTCCCTCCTCTCTGAAACCCAGTGGTCCATGTCTACCGGATCATGCATCCTCAGTCAGAAAAACAGTTCCTTCCAAGTGAATCTAGAATCCAGCCCATCCCAGGCTCTGGCCCTTGGTCCATGTTCAGTAAACATGTGGCCAACAGGACACAGCATGTTGGACAGAGACGCTCCGAAGACAGAGGGCTTGCTCCTCAAAGAGCAGAAAGTTCTCTTCCTGCCAAAACTCCATGACTCCGAGGCTTGGCACCATTTAATGTTTTATAACAACCCAGTTCGCTGCCCTGGCCCATGAGGCTCAGACGCAAAGTCAGGCTTGTAAGCTCCCTCCCCGCTTAAAGAGTGCGTGAACATCCAGAATCTCACTGATTCACTTGTGCCGGTGATGTCAGAATTTCTATTAAGCCCATTTTATGCACAAAGAAATGGAGTCTCAGAAAAGCAAAGCCCAGGTTGTCATGGCTCCCGGGTGTGTACACTGGGGCTGGGGCCGGGGACTTCTTTTTTTAACATTCATAATATTTTCCTGTAATTTCTTCTCTGCCTTCCTAGGCAGGAAACACACACACACACACACACACACACACACACACACACACACACACATTCACTCACTCACCAGAGCCCAGTATTCTCCTCCTGAATCCAGAGGCACCTTCCAGAACTGAAGTTAGCTGCAGAGGGAGGAGAAGCCAAGAATGTACTACCTTAAGTACCACTGAGACAACCAGCCACCCAGCCCCTCCCCGCCTGGTGCAGAAAGAGCCATAATCCTCTTCGCAGCTGCAGAAAGGGAGGCTCAGATGAAACAGACACTAGCAGAAGCAAGTCCAAAATGCAAACTCAGCATCTATTGTCAGCCCCTAAGGCCCCAAGAATCAGCTCACTGGGAGACCCCTTCAGGGTGGTGTGACCCCTGGGAGGTCATCTGCAGCCCCTTGACCTACCTTTACAATCAAAAGGCAAAAATGGCACACACACACACACACACAAAAAAAAAAAAAAAAAAAAAAAAACAGGCAGGTGCAGTGTTGTGCACCTGCGTTCCCAGCTGCTTGGGAGACTGAGGTAAGAGGATCACTTGAGTCTACAAGACTATGGCCAGCCTGGGTGGCACCGTGAGACTTCATCACAAAATAATAATAGGGGCTGGGCATCAGTGATGTAGCACCCCTGGTTCAATCCTTAGTACCACACACACAAAGGCAATGAGTAGTGTCAATAGTAACACATCCACTCACCCCATGAAGAGGCAATTCAGTAGTTATGTTCTGGAGGCAGACCACCAGGTTAAAATCCTGGCTCTGCTGCTTCCTAGCAAGATAATGAACATCCTTGTAGCTTGTTCGCCCCATCTGTAACAAGGAAGCTGGGCATGGTGGCACACATCTGTAATTCCCGTACTTGGGAGGCTAAAACAGGATTACAGGTTCAAGGCCAGTAAGCTAGTGAGATCTTGTTTCAAAACAAAAAATAAAAAAGGGCTGGGAACTCAGGATGCCCCTGAGTTCCATCCCCAGTACCACAAAAAATAAATAAATAAAATTGGGTTCTTACAACTCCTCTCTGCCTCTACCTCCCCTCCTATAGGACAGATCCTGAGAAATAGTATTTGTTTTGCTGAGCAGAGGTGAGGTGAGGAGAGAGAGGCCCAGGAAATGCCTGGCTGGAGGTAAATTGTTCCCCAAGAACATGTGCAGAGGACCAGCCCAGGGCGGGGCGGGGAGAGAGAATGAGAATGAAGAGGATGGCCAGGGCTGGGCTGCGGGAAGGAGACAAGAGCGGTTGCCACAGAATGGATGATGGAGGAAAGTCATTCCAGGAAGGACCTTCAGCCTGGCGTCCTCTGGCATGTGCGCTGTAACCCCTCGTCTACCCCTCCTTGAACTCTTGGTCAGATGCACACTATACACCAGTGGTCTCTACGCGCTGTGCTTGTGTGTTTAATGCTAGGAGGGGGGGAGGAGGGGGAGGAGGAGGAGGAGGAGGAGGAGGAGGAGGAGGAGGAGGAGGAGGAGGAAGAGGTGAGAGTCTCACAGCCCAAGGCAGCCCATGAGTTTAAGAGGTGCAGACTGGATGGGTGAATGGCAAGGAGAGGCGATGGAGGGGAGGACAGTTGCTTGGGATACGGGCCAGCTTTGGGATGTGGTCCCTAGTATGAGGAGCAGCAAGAGGGATGAAAGATGGAGGAGTCAGTGCTGGGCTGAAGACCTGAGCCCTGGTCCTGACTAGCCACTAAGCCACTATATCCTGCCTTGTTTTTTTGGTGTTTGGTGTTTTGGGGGGTTTTGTTTTTGTTTTTTTCAGAACTAGGGGTTGAACCCAGGAGCATTCTACCTCCAAGCTACACCCCCTAGCCCTAACTTTTATTCTTTATTGTGAAACAGGGTCTCACTAAGTTGTTGCGAACTCACTAAGTAGCTGAGGCTGGCTGTGAACCTGTGATCCTCCTGTCTCAGCCTCCCAAAAACTTGGACTACAAACATGTGCCACCACGCCCAGCTTTGTTTTTGTTTTTTTTTTAATACTAGAAATTGAACTCTGGGTTTCTCTACCATTGAGCTACATCCCCAGCTCTTTATATTTGATTTGTTTTTGGTACTAAGGATTGAACTCAAATGTACTCTACCTCCGAGCTACACTCCTAACCCTTTTTTTTTTTCTTTTGTGGTACTGGGGATAGAACCCAAGGGCCTTCTACCTCCAGGATATACCCCCAGATCTAATTTATATTTTATTTGAAAACAGGATCTTACTAAGTCACTAAGAGCCTCGCTAAGCTGCTAAGGCTGACTTCAAACCTGAGATCCTCCTGTCTCAGCCTTCCATGTACTGGGATTATAAGCATGTGCCACCATGCTCAGTTCCCAACCCATTTTATTTATTTATTTATTTATTTATTTACTTATTTATTTATTTATTTTGCGGGTCTGGGAATGGAACCCAGAGGCATTTGACCTCCGAGCTACACCCCCTGCCCAATTTTTTATTCTTTATTTTGAAACCAGGTCACACTGAGTTGCAGAGGGCCTCACTAAGTAGCTGAGGCTGTCCGCAAACCAGGATCCTCCAGTCTCAGCCTCCCGAATGCTGGGATTACAAGCGTGCGCCACCACGCCCGGCTTATTTTATTTTTTGAGACAGAGTTTCATTAAATTGTGGAGGCTTGTGATCCTCCTGCCTTCGCCTCCTGAGTAGCTGGGATTAGAGGTGTTCACCACCACACCCAGGTTGGTTTCTTATCTTTAAACTGGATAGCATCTGTGGTGTCTCATAGCAACAACACTGAGATACACTGGGAAATAAGAATCACATTTGCTCAGCAGATGCGAGGCGAGGGGGAGGAGGTGGAGGAATCTCGGGTGACGTGAGTCTGTGCGCTCCCAAGCCCACATCAGCTGACTGACAGGAAGGATAAGGAGAGAAGAGGTCAGTTTCGGGTGTAGGAGGTTAGGGACCTCAGAGATTAAGATCTCTGATCCTGATGTTTACTTTGATAATTATATTCATTTCCTATTGCTTCTTTAATAAATTATTACCAATTTAGCAGCTTAAAACAACACATATTTAGCAGGGCATGGTGGCACACACCTGTAATCCCAGTACTTGGGAGGCTGAGACAGGAGAATCACAAGTTGAAAGCCAGCTTCAGTAACTTAAGGAGAGCCTGTTTTAGAATTAAAAACTGAAACAAAAGGGTTGGGGTACAACTCAGTGGCATAGCACCCTTGGGTTCCATCCCTCGTACCACAAGGAAAGAAAGAAAGAACATATATTTAGTTATTTCACAGGTCCAGATATCAGAAGTCTAAAATAAGTCCACAGAACGTTCTGAAAGCAGCCTAGGTATCCGTCAGCAGATGAGTAGACAAAGAAGCTGTGGTGCGTGCTCACGAGGAAGTCCTACTCAGCCAAGAAGAGGAACAAAATCACGTCATCTGCAGGGAAATGGCCGGGACTGGACAACATCGGAGAAAGCGAGCTCCTCCAGACGAAGGAAAGCAACACGGGCTTCCTCTCAGATGTGGAAGCTGGAGAGAAAAAAGAGAAGGGACCACGTGAAAATTAGGAGAGAGGCCATTTGAGCAGTGAGAGGGGGGTCGGGAGGGGAAAAGAAGTTGTAGGAAGCAAAAAGAACAGACGATTCTATGTGTACAAATGCATTTTTTTTTTTTTTTTTTGGTACTGGGGATGGAACCCAGGGGCATTCTACCTCCAAGCTACACCCCCCCGCCCTATTTTATTCTTTATTTTGAAACAGGGTCTCACTAAGTTGTGGAGGGCCTCACTAAATAGCTGAGGCTGGCTGGGAACCTGAGATCCTCCTGTCTCAGGAGGATGGCAGGTTTGAGGCCAGCCTGGGCAAAAACTTAGGGAGACCCTGTGCAGGGCTGGGAGTGGAGCTCAGAGGTAAAATGGCCCTGGATCTAATCTCGAGTACCAAAAAAGGTGAGTAGAACGGCATGTTGCTCCTGGGGAGAATTCTCTAGGGGAGAATTTGATTCTTGACCTTCCCAGAATTTTAATACTGGAAATTGAACTCTGGGTTTCTCTACCATTGAGCTACGTTCCCAGCTCTTTATATTTGCTGGTTGATTTGTTTTTGGTACTAGGGCTTAAACTCAAGGGGTCCTATACCTCCGGGCCTTTTTTTTTTTTTTTCTTTTGTGGTACTGGGGATAGAACCCAGGGGCCTTCTACCTCCGGGCTATACCCCCAGATCTATTTTATATTTTATTTGAAAACAGGAGCTTAGTCACTAAGCTGCTGAGGCTGGCTTCAAACCTGAGATCCTCCTATCTCAGCTTTCCAACTACTGGGATTACAAGCGTGTGCCACCATGCCCAATTCTCTCTTAAAAATCCTTTTGAGCCAGGACGATGGCGCATCCTTGTAATCCCAAGTACTTGGGAGACTGAGACAGGGGGATCACAGGTTCATGGATAGCCTCAGCAAGTAGCGAGACTCGCATCAACCTAGAGAGACTGTGTTTCAAAATAAAAATAAAGTATGGCTGGGGGGGTAGGTCAGAGGTAGAATGCCTCTGGGTTCAATCCCCAGTACCACCAAAAACAAACACACACAAAGAGAGAGAGGAGAGAGAGAGAGAGAGAGAGAGAGAGAGAGAGAGAGAGAGAGAGAGAGAGAGAGAGAGAGAGAGAGAGAGAGAGAGAGAGAGAGAGAGAACGAACACAGGACCCACCAGGACAAACTCTTCATTCCAGGATCCCTGAACATAATCACATCTTTAAAGCCCCTTATGCCCTGTAAGACGGCACATTCCCAGGCTTCAGGCCCTGAGAAGGGGCATACCTGGAGACTTGAATGTTGGGAAAGGTGAGTCAAACAAAGGAAATACAGGAGGAAACCAGCGCTCAGTGCAGAAGCTGAGCTGTCCACTCCTTTACAGAAGACCAGCAGGAGGCGGGGACAGTGAGGACTGGGGGCTCTGGAAATCAGAAATCAGTGGGAGCAACTGCACTTGTGGGAGCACACCACCAAAATATGTACAGATACAGGAAGATAAAGACGGCCAAAGAGTCAAACGTGAGAGACAAACAAGGAGACCCGTGGAGGAAGAGACCGGAGCCATCATCGGAGGCGCTGGAGTGCGAGGAACAGCAAAGAAGCTTCTACAAGTAAAGGAGATGAACCAAGATGGCCTCTAATATGGTGACTGGGAGAGCCTTCGGGCCTGGAGACTGGAAATCCAGCCCGCTGCCCTCTGAAGCCCCGGCCCAGCTGGCCCATAGCTGGACGAGGGATGGAAGTCCACCGGGTAGGTGTGGCTCATCACTAGCCCACCTGGTCCCTGCGTGGTCAGATCTCACCACCAGGGGGAGCACAGGAGCCAAGTGAACCCTGAACTGAGGGGTAGGGGGCGGGGAAGGGGTATTTCAGAAACAGGATGCCCCAGGAAAGGGAGGAGAAGTTTTTCCACTCCTGCTCCACAAAGCCTGGAAGGCCCCTGGCTGCCTTCATGTGATCTCTGACTCAAGGACTTACCCAGATTTTCCAGTTAAATCAAACCATATTTTTTTCCATCTCTCCGTTTCCCGGCCTCCCGCAGGACTGCCCGTAACAAACAGGCTTTGGCCCAGAGGTTTACAGCACCACAGATCGCCGGGATGGAGGAGACCTTTCCCGTTTCCTAACCCAAGATGCTCGCCGTAGAGAGGAGGCGATGGAGGCCCAGAGATGGGAGGCGACCTGTCTAAAATGAACCCCAGGGCCAGAACCAAGACCAGAACGCAAATCTCTACACTCCAGGCCCAACGCTCAGATCACCCGCGAAGGACTCCGGAGCGGCCAGCCGCCTCTCGTAGCTCCATGGTTGAAAATAATATCTATCGGTGATGATGGGCGATGTGTCAGGCATTGCATCAAGACCTGGGTGTTTGAATTATCCAAAGAAGTTTCTAGTGTAGACTGAAATATTTACTGAACTCCTCCCACAGGTGCTTAACTGCAGGAGGAGGAAGGAGTTGTACAGAGATAAAATCTTTTTTTTTTTTTTTTTACTTTAGACCTGTTCTCCCCAGATACGTGGCCTCTGGCCAGAAGAGCATAATGGGGCATTGTTTGGCGCCTTTCTCCTCCACTGTGCTTTACCCACTGGGGTAGAACCTTCCTCCTGGCTGGGAGGGTGAGTAACCGGCATTCCTGGCTCACCCTCTTCTTCCTCATCCTCTCTCCGCCCCCAGCTCACCCACCACCGCTGGTTTCCGGGCTCAGCTGGCTGCCTGTGGTTTGAGTCTCTGAGCCTTTGCATATTCAGTTACCACTGCCTGGAAGTCCCTCTCTACCTGCCCACCTGCTACTGACCCCATCCTCCCAACTCAGCTACTGCCTGCTTCCTGCTCCCAACAACTTCAAGGTGACTGACAGGAGGGCGTGCCCTGCTCTCCTTCTTGTTGCAGCTTTCCTGAACAGAATTCGTGGGCTTGAACTGTTTGTGGGCCTCTCCACCCTACCCTGAGGTTCTCCCATGCTATCTATCCTCAGACAGAGGGGGTTTCATCTCAGGACTCTCGCCTCCGCCATTGCCGAGACACCCGGCAAGCTCTCTAGAAATGCTAGTAGAGTTGGGACAGTGTCGTACTGAGATCCCAGTACGACAGGCAGGAGGGTCGCCGGTGCATGGCAGGCCTGGGCAACTTAGGAAAACCCTGTCTCAAAGTAAAATCAAAAGGGCTGGAGGTGGCGCTCAGGGGTATAGCGCCCCTGGGTTCAATCCTCAGTACTACAAAAAAGCAGAAAAAATAAAAGAACAAAGAGAACTTGGAACAAATAAAGTTGGAACAAATAAATGAGTCTGGCCCCTGCTGCCGGGACTCCCTCTCTCTTCCCGCTCCCACTTCATTCCCTCGTCACTCTCTGAATCCATGCCCACCCTCCCTCTCGTCTCCTGTCTCCTAACACATTTCCACCGGCCCTCAGTTCAGCTTTCCCACTGCTCCCCTCGGGCTACCCAACTGCACCTCCCCAAACACATCTCAGTTTTCTGTCCAATTCCCCATAGCTCTGAGCCAAAGACAAGGCACACAAGCAATGGTTCTTATCAACACGGAGCTCCCTGCCCACCCAACAAGTACCCACCTGAGATAAAGGGAGGGATCCCCCAGAGGCTAGCACAGCTGGACCGCTCCCCCTCCACCTGACATTGCCCTCATATTCAGAGTGCAAAGCTGGGGACCAGGGGCCCTCCCGGCATCCCACTGAGCCCCAGCCTTGGTACCCAAGATTCTCCACTGACAGCCTAGCACAGCTGAGTCTTCCCAATCCAGGGGAGGAGCCCCTCCTCGGAGCTCTCTTAGCCCCCAGGCCTATCTCCATAACCCCAAATAGCACCCTCAGCCCTTGGCAGAGAGCCAGTCTCCCTCCCCCCACCAGATCTAAGCTCCTACTTGGCAGAAAGGGGATTTAAATCACTGTCCCAAGCTCCTTCTCCTAGAGAAATACCCTCACTAAGTAGATTCAGATTTTTTTTTTTCTAAACTAGGGATGGAACCCAGGGGCATTCTACCTCCAAACTACACCCACAGCCCTATATTTTTATTCTTATTTTGAAACAGGTCTCACTAAGTTGCAGAGAGCCTCACTGCGACCCTCCTGTCTCAGAAAAAAAAAAGTGTTTGGGTGAATCAAGGAGACAGGTTGGGGAGATAGCTGAGTGGTAGAGTCTTCACGTGGAAGCCCGCTCCCTTCCCCACACTGCTTAAAAAAATCAGTGAGATCAGTCTAATGATAATAAACAAAGTAAAGACTACCGTGTGCCAACAGTATGCTGTGTAAAATTTTGAGTTCCGGACTTTTGGCTTCTTGGTAGTTTCTGATGTTTCTGTAAGGAGCATGATTCGGTTTTGTTCAGACGAGAGAACACTAATGTTAATAATGGGGGAGCTCTGTACTTTCTGCTTAATTTTCCTACAAACCTAAAACAGCTCTAACAAAAGTATAGCAATAAAAAAATGAAATTAAAAAAATTGACAAAGAAAAGAAAAGCACTCAAGGAAACTACATTTTGAAAAACACGCAAAGGATTTAGAGGAACCCCCTCGCCCAGTCCTGAGAATCAGAAAGTCGGAATTCCTTCCAGTGGAGGGGGTGGGGCCGGCCACGGCACGCACCCCCAGGTGGAGTGGGGTGGGGTCCGGGCGCAGCACAAAGTCCCGCAGGTGTCCCGTGCCGGGCCACTAATGCAAGATGGGGAGTTTGGACTTAGGTCACTGAACGTAAGGAGCTACAGAAGTTTTTGAGAGCAGGAGAAAGGGCACCTGGCACTTTCCACCGCAAGACGCACGAGGGAGGGCGGGGTGGAGCGGTGGGACGCCGAAGCCCCTCCGCACCCTCGCTTCCCCTCCAGGGCTTTAAGCCGCAAGCCCAGGCCAGCCCTCCTGCCTGTCCAGTCCCCCCGCCGAATTACTACGGGGCGATCGGGATTTGATTACTTCCAAAGGCTCCCGATGTCCTCCCACCTGGACCGCGGGCGAGCTTCTGATTCCACCTACTCCGCACCCTGTGCCAAATAAGAATACGTGCAATAAGTAAACGTTTGCAAAGAGACGGCTCAAGGAAGGCATTTTCCTTCCAAATCGAGGTCAAAGCCGGAGCCGCAGGCTGGCAGCCGGCCTTCGGGGTTAGGGTCCTTCAGCCTAGCCGGCCCGGGAAGACCCTTCCCAGGCTAAGGGCTTGGGCGGAGCGCCCGGACTCGGCTGGGAAGAACCGGAAGGGCGAGGCCTCCATGAAAGCACCGGTCCAAGGGGCTGGGTATGGCGGCTTGGGAAGACCCCGGGCGCTCGGAAGGAGAGGGGGCCCCGGGAGGACGACGTCGGGATGGAGGGTGGGTCAGCTCGGGGCTTAGCGGAGGCCGAGCTCGGCGGGATGCGCGGGCCGGGGTCCCGGGGACCTGGGCGGGGCGGGGGGCGGGGCCGGGGCGGGGGGCGGGGCCGGGGCGGCACCCCACGGCACATGCGCAGCGCGGCCCGCCGCGCGCCCCGAGGAGTGGCACTTTTTAAAAGTGCAGCCGCAGGCCAGCCCACATCCGCCAGCGCCTCTGTCCAGCGCCCGGTCCCTCGCGTCCCAGCCGCGCGCCCCCGGCTCCCACATCACCATCCCGGCCCAGACCAGCCCAGCCAACCCTCACCATGCCGGTCAAAGGAGGTACCAAGTGCATCAAATATCTGCTCTTCGGATTTAACTTCGTCTTCTGGGTGAGTGAGCGCCGACGGCCGCGCGCTCCGCGGCGGGGCCACCTGTTCCCGGGCCCCGCACGCTGTCTACACCCGGGGGCGCCGGGTGGCTGGGAGTCCGCGTAGCTGGCACTGCCCGCGCCGGGCAGACTGGCGCGGAGAGAGAAGGCGCTGTGGCCGCCAGCTGGCTCCTCGGCCGGGGCCGGGCGCTGGCGGGACGGGCGCGTCCGTGGGGGGCCTGCGGCAGCCGAGCCGGCGGGGTAACCTGGGGGTCCTGGTGGGCTGGGACGCGCGGGCTGGCCTCGGCCCTCTCCTTCGCCGAGGACTTGGGGTGGGTTTGTGTCAGCTCCCACCCTGATCCCCTCGAGTGCGGTAGACAGAAGCTGCACAGTCGTCATCGGGGAACTTGGGTCCTGGCCAGGAAGACTTGGGCGGTCAGTGCAGGTCGAGACCCAGTCCCCGCCCCCCCCCCCAAGTGGCCAGGGCGCAGGGAAGGGCGCCCTTCTAAAGGACTCGATGGCGCAGGGAGCGCTCAGAGAACAGCTGTTGCACTTTTGCACAGGAGCGAGGCCGGGGGTCCCCCCTCCACCCTCCAGGGGGAACCTCGCAGACCCGCGGTTCGCCCAGGCTTTGAGTCTGAGCCGCCGCGTTGAGAATGTCCCAGCGCCCTCGAAGCTACCTGAAAGACCAGCTAGTCGTGATTCTCTTTCCAAGAGCGATAACTATCTTCACTGGAGAGAACTCTGAGACTAGAGTTTGGGACGAGAAGGAGGGAGGGGTAGATGCCTATCGACCCCTCGGGTGGGATGAGTCCTGCGCTTCTGTCTTTCCGGCAGAGATCAGGTGCCCCCCCCCCCCGCCCCGGAGCCTCGCCCCCCTCCCCCACCAGCCCACCCAAGGGCAAGGCGGAGCCCTGGAGAAGGGGCGTTCACCTGGAGAGAGAGCTCTTGCCCGCTCGCTCAGCCTCTCAGCAAATGGGAAGCCTGAACCAGGAGACCGACAGGGGCTGCGTCCACTCCCAACTTTCCAACCTTTGCTTGGGGCACGGAGGGACCGCCCAGGGACTGGAGCCTGGAGTCACCAGCGCCTTATGCCTTGACTTTGAGGGCCACCTCCCCTACACACAGATGGACAGTCTTTGCTACTCTGCCAGCAGTAAAGGTTTCAGCACAGTAACCCCAGTACCACCCCTGAGCGAGATGGCTGCAGAAACAGGTGTGCGCCAACAGAGGCGTGTGACCAAAACATGTGTGTATTTTCTTTCAGCTGGTCACTGCGGTCTTTTGGCTCCTAGGGGCAAATATTGAGTTAATCCCCCCACCCCACCCGACCCCACCGCCGTCCCCTGGGGCTGAAGGAGTGGTAGGGAGCAGATCCGCATCCCGAGAAGTCCCCTTACCCAACTCAAAATAGTGAGGATGGCACCTGCGTGTACGTACCCCCTGCCCAGGGCAACCTTTGACCTGCCTTAGACCCCGCCTGCAGCAGTCACCCCCTCCAGCACTAGCAGCCTCTCCACTACCAGGCTTGGCTTTCTCCACTTACCAACTCCAGGCACCACAAAAGAATGTCTGAGGTTGGCTCCGCCTCAGCTGTCCCCGCCCCACCCTACCCCACCCCACCCTGTCCTTTAGGGACTTTTCCTCTCCCTGGAGGGCCTGTAGGGGTAGCATTGGAGCAAGGCTTGGGGCTGGGGAGAGCCACAGACTGCCACCGTGTGCCTGCGTACCCCATCTGCCCCCCTGGCATGTGCAGGAGGCTCCTCTGGCCACCGGAGTCTGCCAGTCTGCTGCCTGCTGGCCCGCAATCTGTCCTCCTGTCTCCCTCCTGCCTCCCCCCCCCCTCTCTCTCTCCTCTCCTCTCGCAGCCCAAGCTCCCCTGCCTGGCTGTGGTCTCAAACAGAACCGTCTGTCTCTGGAAGTTGTGGTTTTCCGGTTGGGAGTGACCTTAACCTTGTTTCCTTCAGCCTTTGGTCTCCATCAAGCCGAGATGAGCACTCAGCCACACTTTTCTGAATTTGTCATTGTTCACCTGTCCTAAGTTGGGGGGTCCTAGAGAGACTATGCCCTAACCTTCCTGGAGATGAAAAAATATGGGAGTGGCGGGTCTACTTGTACAGCGTTTCACAGTCTGCAGAGTGTGCGCCCCCAAATCCCATGATATAGACAAAGCTGGGAGCAAGATCTGCATCTTACTCTTTGGTGATCAGGAATCTGGTCCCTGGAAGGTTAAATGACTTGTCCAGGGTCACGTGGCCCGAGAGTATCAGAAGTAACCTGACCCGGCTGGGGAAGAAGGGTGTAATGAGGATCCCCAAATATCTGGAATCCTTATAATGTCACCATTTCTTTCTCTTTTGAGACCAGCGATTTGTACATTTGGCATTTGGAACTGAATGTGGGCCTTTAATTCAGGAGTCGGGAGGCCGGGGGCCACCAACACACCTGTGTGCAGAGGCTGCTGAGAGGGGATGGGTGGCAGGGATCCTTAGAGGAGCCAGCCTCAGTGGCGGTAGGACGGTTGGGCGCTGGGGGTGCCTCCACCCTGGTCCTGCTCTGATCCCTCTGGGTCACTCCATGACAGCTGAGCCCAGGCAGCCTGGGCCTCCCCAAACTGGGCATCTGATGCCTACAGCCAAACCAGCCACCGGTCTGTTTTCCCAACATCCCCGGAGCCAAATTCCCCAGCCCCATTTGGGTTTGTTTTTGCATTTCCTTCAGACCTCCCTGCCTACCTCCCCAAAATAAAAAAGGCTGAAAAGGAAAACATTTTACTAAGGTCAGAGCAAACACAATTTTGCCAGGCTTGAGCCAGGCCAGGAATGTCTCGCTCATTCTATCCCCCCACATCGTTTGGAACAAACGTCTCAGAAGAACCCTTAAAGCCAGCCTCGTGCCTCCCTCCTGCAGCAACAAGACTGTCCCACACGACCCCAAAAGAGGAGTCAGGAAATGGAAGTGAACAGTGGTTGCAGAGTCTTGACCCAGATCCTGGCTTCTCTTGACCTTTTACCTTGGAGCGAGAGCCCGGTTCTCACGTCTCTTTCCTGCTGGCAGCTCCTTGTCCCCGTCCTGGGTGGGGTCTCTCTGAGACTTCTGTTCTCAGTGCCCATGTACCTGAGGGGTCTGTGGCCATACAGCAGGATGGTCTAAGCTCTGGATTCAACACCGCCACAGCCCTGGGGTCCCAGGGAGGGTTCAGCGCAGCTGTGGAAGGCACTTGGCACCTCCGCTTGGAGTCAGCTTCCCCCACAGCTGTTGTTCTGCGTTGGTGCAAAGTAGCTTGAGGCTGTATGCACAGAGTAGGAACAGTTCTCCATGAAGTGGACGTTGAAGCCACAGGAGCGGACTCAGCCCACAGGGCCTCTGTCTTTCCAGCTCCTGCCAACCTCCTTCTCCAGGGCAAAACACTGACTCCATTTCAAGGGCTGCTACACACCTGACCGGGAGAGGGGCACTTCTGAAAATAAAACTGCAAGGCAGAGAGCCCTGAGGTATCAGGATTCAGGGGCCGGGCACAGTAGGGATGAGTTGGGTGGCAAAATTCCCGGTTCCCCACCCACTGCCTCCCCAGAAGCTGTCTGGCTTGGATGTTGGGCTGAGCAAGTACCGGGCTGCTGTGTAAAATGGCTCCCGTGGCTGGCTCACAAACCGCCAGGGCCAGTGGAGAAGCCGCTGTGTTCAGACCTGGCAGGGTAAGAGAGGTGAGCTGAGGCCAGGTGTCTGCGCTGCTCAGGAAAATAGGACCTCTATCCTCCCCGCATCTTTATGGCTTCTCCGCCACCCCTGCGATGGTTGCCAGCAGCAAAGATCTAGACTCCTGATCTTGGGGTTGGGGATAGACAGACTAAATTCACTCTCTACACACTAACAGCACCCGCCCCAGGCCCTGCCGCCTTGTGCTGGGGAAGACCCACACTTGGAAAGGCTTTCATAAACAGCTGCAGTGGGGGAGGGGGCTCTCCAGACCGCTGGCTCCTCTGGGGCTTCTCTCACCTCTTCCTTGGAGAGGCGCATTGAGAGTGAACCATCCCCCTTGCACACAGGACTTGTGTGTGCCCAGATTGCTCTGTTTATTTTCCTGTTCAGCTCAGTTATATGAAGAGGTGCGGCTTCTGCAATTGGTCGCAGCTTGGAACTTAAGAATACCTTAGACTTACAAAAGCACCTTTTCTCCCCAGAGCGCGGCCCTGGAGAGGTTGTGCCTGGCATATCTGGCTGGGAGGTAGGGGCCGGAGGTCACCAGGTTTCTTTGGCTTCTGACAGTATATTTTAGATAGACCTGTGTGGCGTCGGGGGGGAAAAGAGAGCAGAGAAGTTTGAAGAAGCTGCTTGCTTATTTACATTCTGCGTTCCTTCCTCCCCCAGGTTGGGTGAGTGAGATTTTATTTGGACTCACTCACTGCAATTTTTTTTTTTTCAATCAAGCTTTATTTACCTCCTCTACGCGGAAGAGCCACGACTTCTCTGTTGCAGGGTTTGAAAATCTCAGACTTGGATCTGGAGTCTCGGGAGAAGCTGATGGCAGCTGGAGGAATTCAGGAGACCAAACGGGCTAAGCCTAATACATTTTGTGATTTATGCTTTGGAGGTCTGACTGCGGATCGCTTCCCTGCCCCATCCCATGGGAAAAGTCAGGCGGGTCCAGGGACATTTTCGTTTTCATCCAATGATGGCATACAGCCGTGGAAAGCAACATTCTGTCCCCAGATGAGATAATTTTATTATAATTACTTCCATCCGGTAATTTCACACACACACCAAAAAAAAAAAAAAACTTAGTTGTGGATAATTTTAAAGTATTGTATGTTGTCATCCAAAACTCGGAAATCTTAACCTTTCTAGGGAATCCCATGAAGTCAATGCCTGTGAAAAAATGTTTTGCTCTTTTTTTTTTTTTAATTTATTTTTTGTGTGTACTGGGGTTCCTGGAAGCCCTTCCACCTCCAGGCTACACTCCTAGAACCTATTTTTTATATTTTTATTTGGAAACAGGGTCTCTTAAGCCAGTATGGCTGGCTTCGAACCTGCGTGATCCTCCTGTCTCCGCCTCCTAAGTGCGGGGATTACAAGCGTGTGCCACCACGCCCGGCATATGCTCATATTTTCAATCTTTTTTTTTTTTGGTCTGAATCTCAGGTCATAAATGCCCCATATTAGTTTTCTGCCTCAGTTTCTAGGCAGTTCCTGTCCTGTCCTGAATCCCATCTTTCTTTCCTTCCTTCTTTCTTTCTTTCTTCCTTTCTTTCTTCTTTACTTCCTTACGTCCTTACTTCTTCCTTCCTTCCCTCCTTCCTTTTTTTTTTTGTGGTTCTAGGGGTGAAACCCAGGGGCACTCTACCTCTCAGCTACACCCCCAACTCTATTTTATTCTTTATTTTGAAATAGGGTCTCTCTACATTGCGGAGGGCCTCACTAAATAGCTGAGGCTGGCTGCGAACTCACGATCCTCCTGTTTCAGCCCCCCAAGTATTAGGATTACAAGCGTGCGCCACCACGCCCGGCAGGATCCCGCGTTTCTATCATAAGGAGCAGGTGGCCTTGCCACTTCCTGGGGACAGCATGGGCAGGGAATGGGGACTTTGCAAAAGGCATTAGAAACGAGAAGCGCTAGGTTCTCATGATGATGAAGTGGGGCCCAACCTGGGGAGCCGGCCTCCCCACCCATTCCCGCTGACTCTCAGCTTAATCACTGCCCAAGGAGTGGCTTTGACTCTCACTTCACTTAACGAGTGTTGTGTGTTTCTAGTCCACAGGAAAAACCCAGTGTTACGAGCTTCCAGCCAAGTTTTGCTTCTTGGGTTAGGTTTTCCCACAGCTTGGGGGATGCTACCTGTCGAGGAGCAACTTGCTTTCTCCTCTTTCCCACAAGATGGGGCTGGAAGGGTCATGCCCTCTTCTCCTCTTCCCTCTGAAGATTTGGGGAAAGGAGACATCTCTCACCTGGGGTCCTTTTAGGAACTGAGACTCTTGAGGGGACAAACAGCCTTGTTAAGTGATAGAGACAGACAGAGCCGTCTGACTTGGAGAGGGCCCCAGCTTAATGTGAGTCTAAGGAAGGTCCCTGGGTAGAGAGGTGTGTGAACCACTACTTAGTTCAGTCTCCTTGCTGAGCACTGCAGGGGCGCGGGGATGAGCAGCTATCTCTGGCTGTCAGGGAAGGGACTGACCTTCACGGCTTAGCCAGTGCACATCCAGGGTTCCAGTGAACACCTCGCAGACCTGAGCAGGCCATTGGTGGGACTCCTCCCAGGCCCTGCCTCTGAACTGAGCATCTCAGCATCAGATAGTCTTTGCGTGCACTTCTGGCCTAAGCTGCATGTAAGTGTCCAGATGTAGAAGCAACACAATTCCTGTGTGGACCACAGGAGAATATCCTTAGCTTGGGTGTTAAGAATATCATAAGCCCAGCATTGTGGCACATGCTTGTAATTACTTCCAGCATTTGGGAGGCTGAGACAGAAGGATCGTGATTTGAGGGCAGCCTCAGCTATTACTTAGTGAGGCTTTTTGCAATTCAGTGAGACCTTGTTTCCAAGTAAAGAATAAAAAATAAGGCTGAGGGTGTAGCTCAGCGGTAGAATGCCCCTGGGTTCCATCCCCAGTACCGCAAAAACAAAACAAAACAAAAACACATAAAGTAAATTGGACAGTTGTATTCAATTCCAAACAGATTTCTATAACATACCAGTTTTCATTTCTTTTCGCCCTACATTGATGGAGTCTGTGGCATAAGAGATAATCACAATTCACTAAAATTTTAAGTGAAAATATCAGCAAAACCATAGTTCCTTGTGAACCCATCATTGCCATTCCACTCAATAGAAGTCAGATGCTTGAATCCAGACCACCTCTACCCTTCAGGTGAGCCACGGCAGCGTGCCAGTTTGCATGCTCACCTCAGATCCCATGCCCAGCTCCAATGGGTGTTTTCCAGGTGAGAGACCTTGTGCACCTCTCTCTGCGGCCCACTCCTAGAGAGGAATGTGTGCCCCGAGGGCACTAAGGCAATGCCTTCTGATCCCCCATTGCCAAGCGAATGCCTTCTGGCGATGCAGGCTGCAGATTTAAACGCATTACTACCATAATCATTGTTTGAAAGCTTCCTTTCAGCAAGCCTGGGCAGTCTTTCATGCCCTACTTCATTCCCCCCTAATCAAAGGATAGCCCTGGCTTCCTAACACAGGCAACCTCATTACCAGAAAACTTAACGTGGTGGCGCATGCCTGTAATCCCAGCATACGGGAGGCTGAGACAGGAGAATCACGGTTTGCAGACAGCCTCAGCTACCTAGGCCCTTTGCAACTCAGTGAGACCCTGTTTCAAAATAAAGACTAAAAAATAGGACTGGGAGTGTAGCTCGGAGTAGAAGGCCCCTGGGGTTCCACCCCCAGTACCACACACACACACACACAAAAAGCCCGCACATAGAAATTTCCACCCATGCGAGGGTGGGACCTTCACCTTTCTGTGTCGTGGGAAGCTGGTACCATTCTCACGTCGCAAGTGCCTCCAGGACCCGTTGGTATGTCTCCAGAGCTGTAGCAGAGCCTATGAGGGTGCTATCTTGTGCTCTTTGCTGGCCGGGTGGTGCTGTGGGAGAAGGGCAGAGGCTCCGGGGCTATTCCTATAGGGAGTGCAGGGTGAGGGGTCACTGGACGGGCCACAGCCCCGTCTCACACACAGTGGCCAATGGGCAGCTGTACCAACAGTGAGGAGGCCAGGATGAGAAGCCGACATGCCAAGTGGCTGTAGAGGATCCGCATCCCAGGGCACGGCTGGGGTTGAGTGCGGCCAGAATGTGGACCGCCCTCCCGGCCAGAGCCCAGCGGAGGGAGCAGCATCTCCCCCGAGGGAGGCCGGGCCCTGGCAGCACCTCGGGCCACGCGGACAGTGCAGGTGTCTTCTCTCTGGTACATATGCGCCTTCTTGGGGCCTTTAGCAATAGAAGATGCTCCTGTTTAAAGGGGGATCAGGCCGGGTGTGGTGGCGCACGCTTGTAATCCCAGCATTTGAGAGGCTGAGACTGGAGGATCACGACAACCTCGGCTACTCAGTGAGGGCCTTTGCCACTTAGCGAGACCCGGTTTCAAAATAAATAATTAAAAAAAAATAATAGGGCAGGGGGTGTAGCTCGGAGTTCAAATGCCCTTGGGTTCCATCCCCAGACCCGCAAAAATAAAAGGGGGGAGGGATCGGATGTGGCCAGGAAGGAGGAAGAGAGAAAAGGAAAAAACTCTGGCTTGGGAGTAAAAAAAAGGGATCAAAAAGATCAACAGTACAGAGTCGAGCGTGGTGGCACAAACTCGTGATCCCAACATTGGGAGGCTGAGACCAGAGGAGAGCCCAGCCTCAGCTACTTAGTGAGGCCCTTTGCAACTCAGTGAGACCCTGTTTCAAAATAAAGAATAAAAAATAGGGCTGGGGGTGTCTCTCAGAGGTAGAATGCCCCTGGGTTCCATCCTAGTACCACACACCAAAAAAAATTAAAATTAAAAATAAAATAAAAAGGGGCTGGGTATGCAACTCAGAGGCAGAATACCTTGGCTTTAATCTCCAGTAACACACACACACACACACACACACACACACACACACACACACATCATTTTACCTACCCAGTGAGGCAAGTAAAGTACTTAGGGTACAATGTGGAGATTAGCAAATATTTGCGTGCTCACTAATAATAACTAATAATTCACCTGGAACGAAGGTGAAGTCACAGTGAGGGACAGAGCAGGTGGCAGGTGAGACACAGGAGTTTGGGGGACTCGCCCCCCTGAACCCTTGCTGGGTGTCCCATGATGGGAGAGAAGGGTACCGCACTGAGCAGCACTGAGAGTGTCCTTTGCCAACACTGCCAGGCCACAACCACATGGCTCTGCTCAGAAGCCGTAAAGAAGGGCACCTCGTACCTCTGGGGCTGTGCAGCCACGTGGTAGCCAGCTCTGCGGATAGGATGAGCGCCCACTGGTCCCCGTGGTGGAGTGTGTAAGCAAGAGTGTGTGTGCATAATCGCCAGACATCTCAGTGAGGCGTACACAATGGGAAACAAATGTGTGGTACGCTGGAATTTAAAGCACAACTTGCCCCAAACAATCCCCCACATCAGATGATTTTGGTTAAGATCAGAATGCCTGCTTTCAGCAGAAAAGGGATTTATTTATGGGCCGGCCCATACGCGCTATGCATCTGGCGAGCAGGCGGTGGAAACTTGAGAGCTCTTGTTTAGAAAGGTTACCTTGGGCTTCCCACTTGTGGGGCAAGATGCCACTGCCACTGAGCTACACCCCCAGCCCCAGGGCTCTGGTTTTTTAAACGATGATGCTGACTTCGTCCTTGGAAGGGAAGATTTCTCAGCCCTTGAACTTGTCCAAACCAGGTAGCTTCCTCATTTCAGTAAAGGTATGCTGAGAAAAAGCTTAGGTGGCCCTCAATCCCTTGCCACACCCTGGAGAGGAGGCCCTGGCTACCTCCCTGCTCCTGAGAATGAGACAGACATGGAGTCTGATCTCCTGTGGGCCGTGCTGTGCAGGGAGGGAGCGGGAGAGCTCGCCGCTGAGTCACTATTTGCTCTGAAACCCTGGGCAAGCCACTTCCCATCTCTGAGCCTGTCTCCCCATCTCTTAACTGGGATGATCCAGACCACTTTTGAGGCAGTCTGTCCACTAAGAATGAAAAGGGGTGTCAGGTCACAGTAAAACTCTCGTCTCCCAGCATCCCTCCTATCCCTGGGAAACCCTTGGTGCCTGCACTCTTGTTGCTCAATAATGAAGGAAACGTCCTAGGAAGGCAGAGCCCCGCACCAGCCTGAGGCCTGGCTGGGGACCTGTAAACACAGTTGCCCAAAGAGACTGCGGAGTGGTACCCATCATCAGGCCTCACAGCTGTTGTATTGGGCCTCCTGCACCCCTGCACCCAGGAGCCCCAGGAGGGCTGGAATCCCCAGAAAGGGTGAGCCTGCGGCCAGTATGTGCTTAGGACACCAGCACAGGCGTCAGGAGATAAAGGCATGCTCTTTGAGTTCTTTATACCCATTTTATAATTTGGGTTTCTTTTTTATGTTGAATTATATGGATGGTGGGGTAAGGGACTATAATTTGAGTTTAAGATACTGCATGGACATAAGAGGCAGAAGTCTTCCTCCCCATGGACCTGACTTCTTGAGACTGGTTTGGAATTTTTTTTGATGTGGCACACATACACACACACACACACACACACACACACACACACACACACACCTTCCCCAGCCCCCTGAAGTCCTTAAAGATCAACATGAAACAGCAAGGGCCATTTATGACTGGGGTAATTATTAGGGGCAGGGAATGGGGGAGGCAGCAAATCTGTGATCTCTGCAGCCTCATTTTCCTTATCTGCTTAATGAAGGCGATAATCCACCAAGCAGTTAGCGTGGGCCGCAGGAAGAGCTCTCGGGTAGATTCTGCTGCCGCCGCTGTGTTCAGGTATCTGTCTCCTCCTAAATGCTCATATCCAGCCGTAGCCCACTACTTCCGCATCACACAGGGTTGCTTAGAGCTGACTTTTCCCTAAGGCTCTTCTTTCAGGACACAGATTGGAGGGCTTATCTTCCCTCCTGCCTATGGAACTCACAGTTCCAGCCACCCCAGAGGTGGGTGAGGGGAGAGATCAGTGCTGTACTTTCCTGGAAATGCCCCTCCAAGGTGCCCGGCTGGCGGAGCCTCTTAGGAGAAATGGAGAGAAACCACCCTACTTTGCATCCAAATCAGAAAGGGTGGCCTTAGCACCCCACATCCCCACCTTCTGTGCACACCTGGTACTTCCTAGAAAGGGATTCCTCTTATCTAGTACTTTCTTAACACCTAGGACACCCAGAAACCAGGTCCAACAGAGCCAAAGGAAGCCCCCATTGCTTCTGTGTGGGTAGAAAATGAGAGAAAGGTGGGGTTGACCCTGGGCAAAGCCTCCTCTCCCAGCCTGGGAGAGAAAACAGTCCCAGGCGAGGAGTGAGGGGCAGCCCCCTCCGCTCACCTAGGTGCTGGGTGTCACTGAATCTAAGTCATCGGTCAAGCCAGGGCAGGTAGAGGGACCCTACCTCTGAGTTACAGTGAAATCCCCCGTGTCCAGGCCGCCCTCCTCTTTCAGGGTTCCTGTGCCTGGGAAAGAGTGTAGCTTTGAGCCATCTGCGTAGACCTGAATCCGTTTGAGCCCTGCCTCTTCACTGACTGTCTTTCTGAGTGAATTGCTTAACATTGTTGATCCAGAACCTGCTCTGAGTAAGAGCGGTGAGAAGACGCAGTGAGATTCCGTACGCACACCGCCTCCTCACGGAGAGTGACCGCTCTAATCCCTATTATCCTATTATTTATTTCCCTTCACCAGCCTCTGGACGAGTTGTTTATGGGCCAAAGAACCCGCCAGAAGTGGAGTCTATCGCCAGCCTCTGTGTGTTCTTTTTTTTTCTTTTTCTTCTTTCTTTTTTTCTTTCTTTCTTATCTTTTCTGTGTGTGTGTGTGTGTGTGTGTGTGTGTGTGTGTGTGTGTGTTACTGGAAATGAAACCCAGGGGCCTTCTACCTCCGAGCTACACCTCCAGCTCTATTTTTATATTTTATTTGGAAACAGGGTCTCACTAAGCTGCTGAGGCTAGCTTCAAACCGGCGATCCTCCTGTCTCTGCCTCCCAAGTACTGGGATTACAAGGGTGTACCACAATGCTTGGCTTGTTTTCTTATTTTTAAAAATGATCTTTTGTAGAGTTCAGGGTGGTGGGCGGTCGGAGTCCACTCTCACGCATAATAGCGGCCTGGCCTGGGACAAGAGGGGAGGTTTTTGCCAAACCTCAGCACTGCCCTGCTACGAAGGCCATGGGAGCCTCTCGCCTGCACCCTGAGCCATCGGGGCCTGGGCTGGAGGGAGCGGGACTCGGGCAGAGCCGCGGCCGGTGCAAGTGCAGGTTCCTTGAACGGTTGCCTGGCCCCGTGAATTTCCTTCGGGAATTTCCTTCCTGACCTTCGTGCCTTCCCGTTAGCTCCACACACCCCTTCCTCCACAGTCACCGTGTCCCATCCCAGGGTGCCAGAGACCTGCTTGGCAGAGCTCAGAGAAGTGAGAGGACCAGCTCTGTGTCAAAGTCTCCCCTGGGGACTCCACCAAGCCCAACTGCTGAGCCCCTCCCACACCTGAGTACATATGGAGTCTAGAATGGGAGGGCCAATTTGACTTCTGGCAGGTTCCAGGGGCACACCTGAAAACTGCTGCCTACACAAGGGATAGCCGGAAGGCTAGCCTCATACCCGGTATCTTTCCGAAAGAATTTAAGTCCGCACACTGTAATGATACATGCATTCCCATGTTTATGGCAGTGGCCAAGTTATAGAACCAGCCTAGGGTCTGTCAACAGATGAATGGGTTTTTAAAATGTGGTACCTAGCCAGGTAGGGTGGCACACACCTATAATCCTAGTACTTGGGAAGCTGAGACAGGAGGATCACAGGTTTGAAGCCAGCCTCAGCAACTTATTGAGGCCTTATTTCAAAAAAAAAAAAAAAAAAAAGGGCAGGCATGGTGGTGCATGCCTTTAATCCCAGCATTCGGGAGGCGGAGACTGGAGGATCTCAGCTACTTAATGAGGCCCTTTGCAACTCAGAGACCCTGTTTCAAAAATAGAAAGACTAAAAAATGGGGCTGGGGGTGTAACTTGGAGGTACAATGCCCTTGGGTTCCATCTCTGATTCCGAAAAAAAAAAAGCAGTGTTTGGGAGGCTGAGACAGGAAGGTTGCAAGTTTGAGGACAGCCTCAGCAACATAGCAAGATTCCCAACAACCCATCAAGACCCTGTTTCCAAACGAAAAATAAATAAAAAGGGCTGGGGATGTTGCTCGGCAGTAGAATGCCCCTGAGTTCAGTCCCCAATATGTGTGGTATATATACACGATGGGATTTTGTTCAGCCATAAAAAACAAAATGATGCCATTTGCAGGAAAATGGATGGAAGTGAAGAACATCGGGCTAAGTGACATTAGCCAGACTCAGAAAGTCCGGGGTCATGTGCTTGCCCTCATATGGAAGCTAGAGAGAAGAGAAAGATAATCCTGAAAACAGGAGGAAGAACAGGAGCAGAAAGGACAGTGATCAAGGGGAGGGAAGAGGAGGCTCTAGGAATGAAATTGACCAAATTTTAATTCTATGCACATATGACTGTATCACAGTGAACCCCACTTTTATGTGTAATTATAATGCACTGATAAAAAGAAGTGTTTTGTTTTGTTTTGTTTGTGGTACTGGGGATTGAACCCGGGGGCATTCTACCTCCAAGCAACATCCTCAGCCCTATTTTTTATTTTTTATTTTGAAACAGGGTCTCACTAAGTTGCAGAGGGCCTCACTAAGTAGCTGAGGCTGACCACAAACTCACGATTCTCCTGTCTCAGCCTCCCAAATGCTGGGATTACAAGTCTGTGTCACCATGCCAGGCTTAAGTTATTATTATTATTTTTTATTCTTTTTGGTGGTACTGGGGATGGAACCCAGGGGCCTTCTACCTCTGGGCTACACTCCCAGACCTATTTTATATTTTATTTGGAAACAGGGTCTCTTAAGCCAGCTGAGGCTGGCTTCGAACCTGCTCGATCCTCCTGTCTCAGCCTCCCAAGCGTGGGGATTACAAGCGTGTGCCACCACTCCTGGCTTAAGTCAATTATTTTTATTTAAAAAATGGATTGCTCTTGAAGATGCCGATTTCTGGCCATTTGAACGCTGCCTTCAGACAGCAACTTGGTAGAAGTTCAGGCTGACCGCGTTTTCTGGAGAGGGCTGAGGGTGTAGCTCGGTGGTAGAACATTTGCCTAGCACGCCTGATGGCTCGGGCTCCACACCCAGTACTGAAAAAAGAAAAAGAAAAAAAAGAGCTTTCTAATGAGAAAGCCTGGCCCTCAGGCTGGGCTGCCCACCAGCCTCCAGGATGGTCATGGCCACAAGAAGACTTCTGTTCTCTATGGAGGCTGTCCCTGGGGCTTTTCAGCTTACCTCTAATAAAACTAAAGTTAGTCCTGGGCCCCATGGATGCCTTCGAATTCAGCCTGAGTGATATTTTGCTGCCGGTGGCGTCTCTCTGCCGATTGGACTGGAGTTTGGTTTTGTTGTTGTTTAATTTTGTGGAAGGCCTGCGTGAGGGCGGACTCCAGGACCTCTAGCTCTGCCCAGACGCCTCCGCCTGTCCAAAGCTCCAGCCTCCCTCTGAAGTGGGGGAGGAGGACGCAGGAGAGGATTAGAGGAGACTGCAACACTGGGATCCTGTTTGTTCTTGCTGGCACCGCCCGGCCTTCTGACTGGTGACGCGCCCATCCTCGGCTTGGCATACAGTGCTGAGCTGAGGTTGCTATGGAGGTGGGTGAGGCCCAGAGCCCGCAGGTCTGGGTGGCCTGACTTGTTTTTAAATGTCGAAGCCTGTGTGGACACAGAAGGCCTTATCTCCACCTCCGTGGCTTTCTTAAAAGCGTCACTGGTATTTCGGAGCCTGGGAAAGGCTGGCAGGGAAACCTGCGCCCTCAGTATTTGGTCTCTTATTATAACTTCTTAGGTGCCACGGATAACTATCTGCTTCTGTTTACCCAAGTCCAGGTATGTAAAAAAAAAAAAAAAAAAAAAAAACAGGCTGATAAGCATCTTACCCAAGGAGAGAATTCTAGAGAACAGGGTTTTCTGGGTGCTATGGTACACGCCTGGGATCCAGCTACCTGGGAGCCTGAGGCAGGAGGATTGCAAGTTTGAGGCCAGCCTGGGCAAGTTAGCCAGACTTTTGTCTCAAAATAAAATAAAAAGGACTGGGGCTGTAGCTCCCTGATAGAGCCCTTGCCTGCCCCTAAATAAACAGACAGATAAGAGTATAAGGTTTCCTTTCCTACCCCACCCAGGAAAGCTCCCTCCCTCCCTGTCCCTGCCTCTGTAATAACTCCCTTCTGCAGAGTCCAAGCTGGGATCCCAGGAAGAATGGAAGCCTGGAACCCAGCAGTCCCTCCACCTTCCGTCCCCACAGAGCTTTGGCATTCTCAGCCCGATCACAGGGAAGTGTGGACGGTGCTGTGTGGGCGTGACGAAGGTAAATTTATCCACCTTCCTCCACCACCCAACACTCCACACAGACATTCACAGAAACCAGAAAACAGGAGCCCACTGTCCTAGGCGACCCCGCCCCGCCAGCCTCCCTCGCCCATCGTAGGAGGACACACAGCAGATGACCACGGAGTGGCCCTGAGCTATACACTGCCATCCCCTGTCCCGCTCCAGGTCTATTACTGTTAGTATTCTTATTACACTCATTTTTTTTTCTTCTTTTTGGTGGTACTGGGGTTCCTGGAAACCTTTCTGCCTCCAAGCTACACTCCCAGACCTATTTTATACTTTATTTGGAAACAGGGTCTCACTAAGTTGCTGAGAGCCTCACCAAGTAGCCGAGGCTGGCTTCGAACCTGCGCGATCCTCCTGTCTCAGCCTCCCAAGCACGGGGATTACAAGTGTGCGCCACCACGCCCAGCGTCTCACTTTTATTTTTCCCTACTGAATCTGGCTGGCTCTAGCTGTTCAGTTTTCAGCCTGGCTATATGCAGTACTTCATTTAATACTCACCTTCAACCTAAGTTGAAGGCAAGACAGGTATCATACTATATTATTTTTTCTTTTCTTTGTTTCTTTTTTAATGCAGTACTGGGGATGGAACCCAGGGGCATTCTACCTCCACACTACACCCCCAGCCCTATTTTTTTATTCTTTATTTTGAAACAGGGTCTCACTACGTTGCAATGGGCCTAGTACTGAGGCTGTCCATGAACCACGATCCTCCTGTCTCAACCTCCCAACTGCTGGGATTACAAGCATGCTCCACCACACCCAACTTATATATATATATATTTTTTTTTTTTTTAAATACATCAGGACTCCAAGGTTCAGAGAAGTTGGGGAAAGTGTTTGAATTCCTGGTGGTAGAATTAGAGCCCAGAGTCTGTGTCCATCCTCCGGCAGCACCATTCTTACCCAGGAGTGCAGCAGAGTTGCCTGGGAGCACTCAGAATCCCCCTGTGCTGGAATCGAGGCCGGCTTGTGTTTAGAATCTCATAGGTCAAGCCAGGTGCAGTGCTACATGCCTATAATCCTAGTACTTGGGAGGCTGAGACAAAAGGATCGCTGGATAAAGGCCAGCCTGGGCAGCTTAGTGAGAAACCCTGTCTCAAAATAAAAAGGGCTGGGAGTATAGCTTGCTGGTAGAGTACCCTTGGTCTCAATCCCCAGCACTGCAAGAAAAATAAAAATAAAAAATTTCGCCGGGCGTGGTGGCGCACGCTTGTAATCCCCGCGCTTGGGAGGCAGAGACAGGAGGATCGCGCAGGTTCGAAGCCAGCCGCGCACACTGGCTTAGGAGACCCTGTTTCCAAATAAAAATGTAAAAAAATAGGTCTGGGAGTGTAGCCCGGAGGTAGAAGGGCTTCCAGGAACCCCAGTACCACCCAAAAAAAAAAAAAAAAAAATTCAAGCCAGGCATGGTGGTGCACACTTGTAATCCCGGCATTTGGGAGGCTGAGACTGGAGTATCGCGGTTCGCGGACAGCCTCAGCTACTCAGTGAGGCCCTTTGCAACCTAGTGAGACCCAGTTTCAAAATAAAGAATAAAAAAATAGGACAGGGGGTGTAGCTTGGAGGTAGAATGCCCCTGGGTTCCATCCCTAGTACCGAAAAAAAGAAAAATATCCTAAGTCATTCTGACGCCCACTCCGTGTTGAGGCATGCTCCGGGCCAGGCTAGCCGTGCAGGTGACAGGTGACAGGTGTCAGCTCCAGCGCCTCCCGTCCCTTGTGAGCTACTTCCTATTATGCCACCTGTTCCTTCCTGAAATAGCCCTTGCTTTTCCAGAAGGACAGTGAAAAACAGGGAAGAATGAATCCTCTCCCTCTCCCCAGGACCCCATCCACCCACCGCCTCCCCAGTGTGGCAGGTCTGGCCACTTCTAGTCCACAGCAGACCACGGAGAGAAAGCACCGTGGAGAGTCAACCACTCTGTGCTCTCTGGGCTTCCTAAGACAGCTGGATGGGAAGGTGTGATGAGTATTTTGTCCTTTAAGAAAAGAAAAATGAACAGCCAGTCAGGCCCTAGGAGGGGGCGTCGCCGAGACCCTGCAGTTTGTTTGCAGTTTGTTTGACTCAGGGATCCTCAGAGCACTGGGCGCCCCTAAGCGCCATTACACTTTATTTCTCTTTCTTCATTCTTGTTTAATCCTCCTCTGGAATTGGAGACAGTTCCTCTAACTCCAGGTATGTGTTTTCAGGAGAGGTTTCTGTCCTGTACCTGAGGTTAGCAGTGACTCACCGGGCCCTTCGCTGTGCTGGTGCCTTTTAGCAAAGGTGCACTGTCAAGGTGTTTGTGAAGGAGAGGAGGCAGCCAGGCCGCTCTTCACTGGGCCACGGTTCGGAGCAGTGTTAGGTTTCTGTGTCTCTGAAGCTGTCATAAACCCCACGTGACCAGGTTACCTGTGAGTTCATCAAAAATCGGAGCGTCAAACTGGGTCTCTCAGAGAGGTGGAGAGGCGGGTGGACTTGTAAGTACAGAGCAAAGCGGAAGATTTTCAAGAGACTCTATAAGGATTATAATCTCATGGTGACATCACATACAAAGAGAGAAGATTTGTCACCCACCAAGTGCTTCCCAGCCAGGCCTCCTGGGTCCTCCCCAGTGCGCTCTCTAGGAAAGCAGTTGGTCTTGTCGTTTCTGGCTCTTGTTGTGTGATAGTAAAAGATGAATCCAGCCAGTCGGGCGTGGTGGCGCATGCTTGTAAATCCCAGCATTCGGGAGGCTGAGACAGGAGGATCGCGGTTCGCGGACAGCCTCAGCTACTTAGTGAGGCCCTCTGCAACTCAGTGAGACCCGGTTTCAAAATAAAGAATAAGAAACAGGGCTGTGGGTGTAGCTCAGAGGTTGAATGCCCCTGGGTTTTCATTCCCAGTACCATAAAAAAAAATAAATAAATAAATAAAAAGAATCCAGATGGGTGGGAAAGAAAGTTTGTCCAAAGGGAGAGGTCTTTGGGGTGGATTTCAGAGTTCTTTTCTGTGAAGTCTTTATTTATTGAGTAATCATGCGCTAATGACTATTCTTTCCAAAGTATGGACAGACAGGGGAGACAAGAAAAAAAACTAAGGAGTAACATGGTGGCACACATTTGTAATTCCCAGTACCAGGGAGGCTGAGACAAGAGAATGGCAGGTTCGAGGCCAGCCTCAGCAACTTAGGGAGACCTTGTTTCAAAATAGAAAAATAAAATAGGGCTATGGGGATAGCCCAGAGATAGAATGCCCCTGGGTTCAGTTTCCGGTACCAAAAAAAAAAAAAAAAAAAAAAGGAAAGAAACAGACTAAAAAGTCTTTCTAACGTCAAAGAGTGTGTGTTCTGGTGAGACGGGAGGTGAGTGCTGAGGTTAGACAAAGGACGAACATGAAGGTACTGGAGGATTAAACACTTGAGGACTGCATCGGTCTTGGAGGAGACTGGGGAGACCAGGGCGGGCACAGCCTAGGTTGACAGGGTGGCGTTTCAGGAGGAAGGACCTGCATGGGCAGGGGTGGGATGCAGGAGGCTGATGGGGAAGCTTGGAGTCTGTGTCTGAGGATGGGAGGGGGCAGGTGCCCTGATGGCCGCTGCTGGGGACGGGGGTGGGTGGGTGGGTGGGGAGCAGTCGAGCAGTTTGTTCCGTTTGGTTGTTTTAGGGTGGAAGACCTGCCCGTGTGTTGGCAGAGATGGAATCGCAGAGGCAGGAAAGAGGCTAATTCATGGCAGGTTCTTGAAGGAGCCAGGGAGAGAGGGGCCCCAGCTGTTGCTGCGGCTGCTGCTACTGTTGCTTTTTTAGACCTTTAATTTCGTTTTAGGCCAACAGAAAAGTTGGGAAGATAGTATAGAGAATCCTAAAGTCCTTGCTGTGTGCCCCATTGTTTTTGTTAGTTTGGGTTTTTGGGGGGTTTTTTAGTGGTACTGGGTGGGGTTCCTGGAAGCCCTTCTACCTCCGGGCTAGGCTACACTCCCAGACCTATTTTATACTTTTTATTTGGAAACAGGGTCTCTTAAGCCAGCGCGGCTGGCTTCGAACCTGCACGATCCTCCTGTCTCCACCTCCCAAGCGCGGGGATTACAAGCGTGCGCCACCGTGCCCGGCTTGTGCGTCCCAGTGTACCAGGTTACATTTGTCACAACAGAAGCCAGCACTGGTGTATAACAAGTCAGAAATCCAGACTTAAGCCGGGCGTGGTGGCGCACGCTGTAATCCCAGCATTCAGCAGGCTGAGACAGGAGGATCGCGGTTTGCAGACAGCCTCAGCTACTTAGTGAGGCCCTTTGCAACTTAGTGAGGCCCTTTGCAACTCAGTGAGACCCTGTTTCAAAATAAAGAATAAAAAATAGGGCAGAGGGTGTAGCTCGGAGGTAGAATGCCCCTGGGCTCCATCCCCAGTAAAAGTCCAGACCTAACTGGCAGGACACCAGCATCCACGATGATGTCCTCTCTCTGTTCCAGGATCCTGCCCAGGGTACCACGGGATGGCCCTGTGTCTCCTTGCAACCCCTGGTCCGTGACAGCTGACTTTCCTTTTCGGCACCACCTTAACAGTGTTGAGAAGTACCAGTTAAAGTATTTTGTAAACTCTCATCACCTTAGGTTTGTCCCATTTTTTTCCCTTGTGATTGCCCGTTCATCTTCTCAGAGGGAAAAATGAGCATAAATGAAGAAAGAAATGTCTGATAAAACAATGGGGGAGAAATTATCCCTCTTTTCCGTCTACTGTGAAATGGATGGAACCATTCTGAGCCAGATGGCAAAGCAACTTTTCCTGGCAAAACCAGGAAAAGGAAACGGGGCAGACTGCGGATGGGGCCGAGGCTGAGTGTGACGGCCCCAGGCTTTCCTCCTCCCTCCACACCCGCTGGCGACGGGGCAAGTTGCTGTCCTCTTCCTAGGGCCCTGTGAGCAGCGGCTTGTCTGAGCCTCTGCAGCAAACCTGCTCAGACCGGGTGATGAAGGAAAAGAGAAGCGGCCGTGACAATCATGTGGCCGGCGTGACTACCAGTCTGCCAATTAACCTGGGAGGAATCCACCCATCTCTTGACCTCCCAGACCCCTGTACAGGCATCCCTCGGTACCCACAGGGAGTGATTCCAGCCCCCACCCACCACCACCATGGCCAAGTGCAAGGATGCTCAAGTTCTGTATATAAAATGATGTTGTAGCTGGGCGTGGTGGCACACGCTTGTAATCCCAGCATTCAGGAGGCTGAGACCGGAGGATCGCAGTTTGTGGCCAGCCTCAGCTACTTAGTGAGGCCCTTTGCAACTCAGTGAGACCCTGTTTCAAAATAAAGATTAAGAGCCAGGCATGGTGGTGCACACTTGTAATCCCAGCATTTGGGAGGCTGAGACCGGAGGATCGTGGTTCGCAGCCAGCCTCAGCTACTTAGTGAGGCCCTTTGCAACTTAGTGAGGCCCTTTGCAACTCTGAGGTAGAATGCCCCTGGGTTCCATCCCCAAACCCGCCTTGTTTCAAAATAAAAATAGGATGGAGGTATAACTTGGAAGTAGAATGCCTCTGGATTCAAACCCAGTACCGCAAAAAGAAAAGTCAAAAATTAAAAGGGCTAGGGTTCAGTCCCCAGTTCTGCAAAAAAAAAAAAAGGCAGCAGGCCTATGTTTGTGTGTGTGTGTGTATGTGTGTGTGTGTGTGTGTGTGTGTGTGTGTGTGAGAGAGAGAGAGAGAGAGAGAGAGAGAGAGAGAGAGAGAGAGAGAGAGAGAGAGAGAGACAAACAGACAGACAGACATGCTCTGTGTTCCCGCCTTTCCTTCCTTCTGGGATTTTTTTTTTTCCAGTACTGGGTATGGAACCCAGGGGCATTCAACCTCCCAGCTACACCCCCTGCCCTATTTTTTATTCTTTATTTTGAAACGGTCTCTCACTGAGTTGCAAAGGACCTCACTAAGTAGCTGAGGCTGTCGGTGAACCGCGATCCCCCTGTCTCAGCCTCCCGAATTGCTGGGATTGCAAGATTGTGCCACCATGCCCAGCTTCCTCTTGGGATTCTCGAACCTTCCCCCTCTCTATTGGTAGCCTTTTAGGTATAAAAGGCCAGTATCTATTATAGTTTTTCTTTATCTCTTCGGCCAGCTGCTTTCTTTTCTCGTTGTCTTGGTGCTGTGGCTTTGAAAACCCAGCAGCATGACTTAAGGTTTGGAGAAGAGCCCTAGCACCCAGGCCTCCCAGCTCTGCGTTGCCTTTGACCCAGGTGAGACCTGAAATACTTCCGTCCCCTCCTGGTTCCAGTTCTGTGATCCAGCGCCCTCCTCTCCACCTGTGCATTCAGACCGGCTGGACAGCTGGGCTCTCAAGGGTCTCCGTGGGATGGGTGGGGTCTTCCTCTGTGGGTTTTACTCAGGCACCTGTCCCTAAGTGAGCCTGGGGTCATCCCCAAAGAGACCCAGCTCCTGCCCCGGGAGCTTTCTGTGCAGAGCACAGCTTTATGCCATCCTCTGAAGCTTGTCCCCAAGCATGGGATTATTTTAATTCTTTTCGCAGCTACTGGTTTAATTTTTCTCACTGAGAAAGGGTAGGTGAGTTGCCTGGCTCTGTGGGGGATACGATCACTGAGATAATTCCTTGGCATGCACAGGCTGGAGCAGACAGAAAGAAAAGAGCCCCGCCTCTCACCCTCTCAACAAAGTCCCGAGGGTCAAGGGCAGCAGGAGACCTGTGTGCCCAGGGGCCCAGACCCACCAGGCGTGCACCTGTCTAGCACCCCTGCACACCGGGGTCGAGACACATATTTTTCCTCGCCCAGGTGCACTCAGCTGGGCCCCACCTCCCCGAGCTCTTGTTGTTTGGGAAACCCCAATTAGAGGAGAGTGTCCTGGCTGGGGCCAGGGTAGAAGACTCCTGCTTCTCTCCCAAGCGTGCTCTGTTATCTTTGGGTTAGACCAGGAGACTCCTGCTCACCTGCATGTCTTACTAATAAAAACCTAAGCCGGGCGTGGTGGTGCACGCTTGTAACCCCGGTACTTGGGAGGCTGAGACAGGAGGATCACGCAGGTTCGTGGCCAGCCTCAGCTACTTAGTGAGGCTCTCTGCAACTCGGTGAGACCCTGTTTCCAAATAAAGGATAAAAAATAGGGCTGGGGTGTAGCTCAGAAGAATGCCCCAGGGTTAAATCCCCAGTACAGAAAGAAAAACCTGACCCATGTCTTTTAAGCAAAGTTCTCAGATTCGTGTGTGTGTGTGTGTGTGTGCGCGCGCGCGCGTGTGTGTGTGTGTGTGTGTGTGTGTGTGTGTGTGTGTGTGGTATTGTTTTTGTTTTGTTCTGTTTTGGTACTGGGATTGAGCCCAGGGGCATTCTACCTCCAGTCTACTATACCCACTAAATTGCTGAGGCTAGTCTCAAACCTATGATCCTCCTATCTCAGCCTCCCAAAAACTGGGAGTGCAGGTGTGTGCCACTGAGCCGGGCTGCCTGCTGCCTTTTTGCATTGAATTTCTCAGTTAACCGGCCTGGGAGAGTGGTGTGGAAGCCATTAGCTGTCCTGTTTGCCCCAGTGCTAATCCAGAGACCGCTTCCGTTGGCCGGGTCCCAAGGACTGGGAGGCAGAGCTACGATGACTCTATAGCCCACGGTTGTACAGGCTGTGCTATCTAAGGGTGCTGAGGCACCTGCCAGTGAACTCACGTTTTGGTGCTGCCTTACCCAGCTCTCAGATTCATCTTAATGGCAGAATCTCTACACCTCCGAGCTTGGCATCCATGAGGTCGTGGCTCCCAGGGTCAGGCCCTGGGCACTTGGCTTTGAGTAGTTCTTGCTGGTGTTTGCCATCGCCTTACTAAGGGGAGGGGATGAGAGGTGTGGGGAGAGGCCGAGTGGCTGCCCACAGAGCCCAGGGCCCATGCTGCAGACCCCCGTGCTGGGAAGGGCAGATTCTCCCAAAGCCCACGTGGCGCCCCCTCCTTCAGAGTAATCCTGACATAATCTCCATCCGTCTTTAACCATACTAAAAAGGCAAGGAAGGGCCACATCTTCCCATTACAATTTTACAGATGGCAGGAGAATTTATGACAGTACCTCTACCATCTTTTCTCCATTAAGATGTATGACTACAATGCACCAATTAAAAAAAAATATTTAAAAAAAAAAGAATGTATGGCAGGAGCCCGGCCATGGTGACGCAGCGCCTCTAATCCCAGTACTTGGGAGGCTGAGACAGGAGGATCACAGGTTTGAGGACAGTCTCAGCAACTTAGTGATACTCTTTCAAAATTAGTGAGGCCTTTTGCAACTCAGTGAGACCCTGTTAAAATAAATAATAAAAAATCGGGCTGGGGGTATAGCTTGGAGGTAGAATGCCCCTGGGTTCCATCCCCAGTACCGCAAAAAAATAAAAATAAAAATAAAAAAAGGGCTGGGATTGTAGCTCGGAGGCAGAACGCCCCGGGGTTCAACCCCCAGTGGGGGAGCTCGCCTGTGTGACCAGGGCCAGTCGGCTCGTGCTGGGGATGCGGGCAGCAGAGGTCTTGGGCGGCCCCTTACCTTATGACTGTCCCCACTTCCCATCCCTCATGCCCAAACTCTTGCCATGTTGTGGGGAAAAGACGAGGGGAAGTGGCAAAGAAAGGGGCCCGTCCACCTGGCCCCGCACCCATGCCGGCTGCCGCTCGGGAGGGCCACACGTCACGCCCCCAGCCAGCCCTGGTACCAGCGACGACGCGGGAGCCCAGCTGGCACTGGGGTGGGGGCTGGCAGGAGGCCTCCCCATGGCATCTGGTTGAACAATGCCCGGCCGGGATTTGGCCTTTGAATAGAGGACCGATGTGGACGTGCGAGGGAGGCTCTGATATGTCCTCTGCTAAGTGAGCAGCGTGGCCTCAGAGGACATCGCAGCCGCCCCCCTGTGCCCGTGCGCGTTCACAGTTACATTGCCATCGTCCAAGTCGAAACTAAGGATATTATACTAGGCTCAGTGGCACGTGCCCATAGGCCCAGCTGCTCAAGAGGCTGAGACGGGAGGATCCCTTGAGCCCGGGAGTTCAAGGCCAGCCTGGGCTACGTAGCAGGGTAACTCACAGTATTGCTGTACCCCAGACACCCACCTACCCACTTTTTTTTTTTTTTTTTTTTTTGCAGTACTGGGGATGGAATCCAGGGGCTTTCTACCTCTGAGCAACACCCCAGCCTATTTTTTTTATTCTTTATTTTGAAACAGGGTCTCACTGAGTGGCCAAGGGCTCACCTAAGTAGTTGAGGCTGTCAGCCAGCTGCGATCCTGTCTCGGTGACGTGCACTCTTTCCTGAGCATAAATCCTTTCCTGTACCCACAGGATACCACTCACTTCATGATCATTAATGCTTTCTTATGTCTCCTGTATGCACAGATACATGTACAGTAATTATAATAGTTTTTACTTATATAAAATCATACCGTATCAATTCGTGTGGCTCTTGCGTTTGTTTAGCATCGTAAAATGCACTTAGAGCGTCGTACGTAGATGTTGTTATTAATCTTCAGTGCCGTGTACTAGCCTAAGGCTTTCTAGAAAGTATTCATCCACAGCCATACTGCTGGTGGGTAATTGTTGATTCCCAGCTTGGTGATATTTTGACCCATGGATCTATCACACGCACCCACTGGCTTCTGCACATGAAGGGCAGAGCCGGAGGGTGATCCCAGAGGCTTTTGTGAGCTTCAAATCTTACCCTTCAGCATTTGGGGACTGTGTTGGCCCTGGCAGCCAGAATTAATTCCAGTGTCCTGTTGTCTCGCAGCTTGCTGGGATTGCCGTCCTGGCCATCGGACTATGGCTCCGATTCGACTCTCAGACCAAGAGCATCTTTGAGCAAGAAAATAACAATTCGAGCTTCTACACAGGTAAGCAGGGAGGACCGGGTCTGGGAAAGACTCTGGCCGCATGAGCCAGTCCTGCCCCTTTCAAGTAGTGTAGTTTGTGTGTGCGAGCGTGTGTAGTTGCGCCCATGAATCTGCATCTGACTGATGTGGTTTCCTTTCGTGCCGGCCGAGTTTGGCATTCTGACCAGCCTCTGATGTGAGGCTGGCGCTGGCAAAGTCGCTTCCACTCTGTTGAGGGTTTATGAACCTTCGTTCACATCCCTCATGCGCTCTCCTAATTACCCACCCTCGTAGGCTTCTTTTTTTGTTTTCTCTTCATTCAGAAAACCTTTGTTCTTCTTCTACCAGGAAGATAGGTAGCCCCTCTCCCCACTATCGGGATGAGAACTCAGACCCAAAAGAAGACAGCCCCCTGGATCACATGGCCAGAAGTAATAGGGGAGGCCGGGGTGTAGCTCGGTGATAGAGCACGTGCCCGATGTGCACGTGGCCCTGGGTCTCACAAAAGAAAGTGAACAGCGAGGCCAGGCCTGTTGGCCGACTCCTATAATCCCAGTACTCGGAAGGCTGACAAAGGAGGGTCTCAGGTTCGAGGCCAGCCTTCAGCCACTTAGCAAGACTCTGAATCAAAATAAAAAATAAAGAAGGCTAGGGGTGTAGCTCAGAGGTAGACTGCCCTGGGTTCAACCCTCCTGCACCCAAAGAAGGAAAAGAAGTTTCTAGAAGAGACCCCATCCAGCCCTTGTGAGGGCCATGGCGTTTGGTTTCATTTTTGATTTTGCTTTTCTGAACTGCTTTTACCACAGAGGAAGGTTTGCAACGTCGACATGCCTGGGCTTTTCTGAACGTGAACAGACTTACCAGGTCTCTTTCTGCGCACGGGCTCCTTGGCATCCTTTCTGGCATCCTTTCTGGCATCCTTTCTGGCATCTTCCGGTTAGCTTCTCGAAGGGGAAAAGAGACTCGGGCCTGTCGAACGCGACTTCCCGGTTTCTGAGTAAGCTCAGACCCTGCGGTTCCGCTTTATGTCTAGTTTGGCCGTGGGAACCTTGTCATTTGCAAGAAACAGAAGAAGACCCCTATTTTTAGGGTGTTTCTGTCATGTCATCAGGCTCCAAGTGTAAGTCTGGTCATTTCCTTCCCACCCACCAAAGTTATTTTTACAAAAAGATGGAGAAAACAGCCTCGTGGGGGTTATCTCCCCAGCTTCAGGGACGGGCGGCCGGGGCTGGCCGGCCACGCCACCTCCCTTTATACCTCCCTGAGGTATAAAATACAAAAATTTATATTAAGAAAAATACAGTTTATTGATATAAAAATTATATTTTCTATAAATAAATTTTTATTTTTATAAAAATATAGCCCAAAGCCGGGCATGGTAGCTCACACTTGTAATCCCAGCATTCGGGAGGCCGAGACAGGAGGATCGCGGTTCGCAGGCAGCCTCAGCTACTTAGTGAGGCCCTCTGCAACTCAGTGAGACCTTGTTTCAAAATAAAGAATAAAAGTAGGGCAGAGGGTGTAGCTCAGAGGCAGAATGCCCTGGATTCCATGCCCAGTACCAAATATACATATATATATAATCCCAATATAAATATATGTAATATATAGATTATATTATATATAATATATATTATAATATATATTATATTTATCCCAGTTGACTGCATAGCCCCTGAGCCCTGTGGACAGCTTTCCTGCCTTAACGAGTTGTTAACTGGTTTTTTTTTGGGGGGGGGGGGGTCACGGCTCCCCATTGTCAGAAAGCAAGGAAAGGAAAGGAAAGCACAATGTGTTTTGTTTTTAACTACACATGCAGAGTTTTCAGGCAGCGGGTTTCCATAGTGCCCTGACTTGTTTTAGCAACAGAGCATTTTTTGCGCCAGCAGGCTTGGAATGCCACGGGGGGGGGGGGGGGGGGTGCTCTGAGCAGGGAGCGGGGACGAGGTGCTCCACCCTGACCCGACCTGCACTAGAGCTGCTTCAGGCTGGGCCTCCCCAGCACAGGCCCGGGGCCTCCCAGAGAGCTCCTCCCCTCCTGTCCTGTCCGCTCCTAGCCACCCAGGGTTTCCCCTCTGCTGCCCAGCTCTGCTAGTTCAGTGCGTGTGTCGACAAGGGAGGAAGGCCCTGGCACACTGAGCTGGTTCCTCACACTGACTGTCTCTTCCGTTCACTGTTATGTTGTCCATATTTAATCCCATAACCCTTCGGAGAGAGCATGGAATGATTCTCCTCTCGCAGATAAAGAGGCCAGAATTTAGAGAGGCCAAATTAACCATCCACGAAGGACCTCGAGAGGCAGGGCTGCACCCGGGCGTGCTGGTGCACAGCTGTCATCTACTAGTACTTGGGAAGCTGAGACAGGAGGAGCACAGGTTCAAGGCTAGCCTCAGCCACTTAGCGAGGCTCTCAGCAACCTAGTGAGACCTTGTTTACAAACAAAAAAATAAAAAATAACAAAAAGGGCTGAGTGTGTAGCTCAGAAGTAAAATGCCTCTGGGTTCAATCCCCAGTATCAATCAATAAATAGGGCTAGGGGTAGAGCTCAGAGGCAGAATGCTCCTGGGTTCAATCCCCAATAAGAAAGAAAGGGAGGGAGAGAGGGGGGAGGGGGAGGGGGAGGGGAGAGGAGAGGAGAGGAGAGGAGAGGAGAGGAGAGGAGAGGAGAGGAGAGGAGAGGAGAGGAGAGGAGAAAGAGAAACCCCGGCTGCCTCTCTTAGATTCTCTGTGCTAGGTCTTGGAAGGATCTCCACATGTAAATATAGAAAAAAATAGTACTAGCAGAACATTCCCGGGTGACAGGGCTGGAGTGGGGCCCTCTTGGTCTTTTACTTTCGGCCGACGTGGTCATGGGAGAGAAGCCATCCGTGGCCCTAGCTAGCAAGTAACATATAGAGAGAAACGAGCACGCCTTTGGAGGAGCCAGACTTGAGGCCATCATGGGCCCCTGCACACACACACACACACACACACACACACACACACACACACACACACCTGGCTAGAAGTGATCAGGAGGGTTATTTGAAGGTGCAGTCCCTGCCTGGGGGTGAGGAGCTTTGAAGACAGCTCTGTTTACAGAAGCCTGGGGACCAGGGGACCATGAGTGACCCCAGAATCTCATCAGGAGCAGCAGCTGTTTGCATCTGGCCAAGCCCCGCCTTCGGGTCACTAAATGGGAAACTGAATCCTGTTGGTCCCTGAGCGAACAGACAAGGAAGCTTCTCTCTGCGAGCCCCCTTCCCCACTGGGCTGAGACCAGCGCATACGCCTGCGCCCTCCACCCGCCCTCCCAGCAAACGAGCCAGGAGTGCCAGCTACACCCAGGCCGCTGTCCTGACATCACCTGCACACTGGGCACAACTGTCTGCAAAGCTGCCCGCGGGGCAGCCTGACACACACTGACCCTTCAGGAAACCTGCAGGACCCGGGGCCATCTCCCTTCCAGGGGGGCTGCGGCTTGCACAGCGAGTCCAGAACAGCTGACGGCCTTATATGGGCCTTCTCTCCCATTCAGGCCCTGGGAGAGCCGCCCGTCAGCAGTATCCATAATCCCGGGCTGCGCACACGCTGGAGGACTTCGCTTGCTTGGTCCCAGGCCAGCGGCTCTTCTTAACTCCTTGGTGTCCTTCAGAATGTGGCCCCTGCATGGGGGAAGTGAAGGGGCTCAGCCAGAGGCCGTGAATGTCCACACCTCCCTGGGACCATCCCTGTTCTCGAACAGGTGCCCAAGGATTTGCAGGACTGTGCTACCTCTGAGCTATACCCTTAGCCCTTTAAAAAAAAAAAGTATTTTGAAACAGGATCTTGCTAAGTTGCTGAGGCTGGCCTCGAACCTGCCATCCTCTCGTTTCAGCCTCCCAAGTAGTGGGATTACAGGCGTGCACCACCATGCCTGGCTTGTGCCCCTTATTAATGAGCAGCCGTCCGGGGGAGGGAGAAGAACCAAAGGAGAGCCACTGGGGCAGAGTTAGGGCTCCTGTGAACCCCTGGTTATTTGGAGATAATAAACTCTGTTAAGCCAGAGACTCCAGTGGGGTTTGTTCTCCCCGCGCCCTGCTGTGAGGACTGCTGTTTGCAAAGTAGAGTTGAGGTCCCCACAGGAGACTGGTGTGTTTTCTCCGAGCCTGAGCCCCATGAGAACCTGGAAACACAGGCAAAAAAAACAATGTGCCGCTTTACGTGTAAAGGGCACCCCCAACATATGCTACTCCAGCCTTCTTTTTCTTTTTCTTTCTTTTTTTTTAAATAGGCCTATAATGTCAGCCTGAAAGAAAAAAAAAAAAAAAACAGAATAAACAACCCTTAAGCAATTTAACATGGTAATCCTCGAGAAGGCCCTGTGACGAATAACTTTTTCCATGAGTCAGACAGAGAGCCAGCCTTCGCTTATTTTATGAAGAGGAACACTTTGTCATCATTGCCAGCCCTTGCTAACAAGCTTGGCGGGCTGGGTTCTAAGCAGCTTTCTCAAAGAGAGGCATTAGCCGGGCGTGGTGGCGCACGCCTGTAATCCCAGTGCTTGGGAGGCTGAGACAGGAGGATCGCGGGTTCGTGGCCAGCCTCAGCAACTTAGAAAGACCCTGTTTCAAAATAACAAAATAAAAAAAAAGGCTGGGGGTGCAGCTTGGAAGCAGAATGTCACTGGGTTCGATCGATTATCAGTATGGAAGGGAGGGAGGAAGGAAGAGAAGTACTAGACAGTCCTTGTTTTATTTTGTTTTTTTGTGTATATGTGTGGTGTTTTTTGGTACTGGGGATTGAACCCAGGTTATTTTACCTCTGAGCTATATCCCCTAGCCCTTTTCTTAAATTTTTCTTTTCTTTTCTTTTTTTTTTTTTTTTTTGTTTGTTTCGGGGTTTTTTTGTTGTTGTTGTTGTTGTTGTTGTTTTGGTTCGTTGGTTTTTGCAGGTCTGGGGATGGAACCCAGGGGCATTCGACCTCCAAGCCACACCCCCTGCTCTATTTTTTATTCTTTATTTTGAAACAGGGTCTCTTACGCCAGCGCGGCTGGCTTCGAACCTGCGCGATCCTCCTGTCTCCGCCTCCCAAGCGCGGGGATTGCAAGCGTGCGCCACCACGCCAGGCATATTTTGGGGGTTTTTTGTTTGGTTGGTTTTGGTTTTTGCAGGTCTGGGGATGGAACCCAAGGGCATTCGACCTCCAAGCTATACCCCCTGCCCTATTTTTTATTCTTTATTTTGTAACAGGGTCTCACTGAGTTGCAGAGGGCCTCACTAAGTAGCTGAGGCTGTCCATGAACCAAGATCCTATGGTCTTAGCCTCCTGGATGCTGGGATTACAAGTGTGCACCACCACCCATGCCCTCACTAACAGAGTCTCACTAAGTTGCAGAGGGCCTCACTAAGTACCCGAGGCTGGCCATGAACCCCAACCTCCTGTCTCAGCCTCCCAAGTACTAGGATTACAAGCTTGTGCTACCCCTCCCAGCTTCTTTTCTTGTTTTGAAATAGGGTCTTGCTAAGTTGCTGAGAGAGTCTGAGTACTCTGCTGGGGCTGTCCTTGAACCTGTGATTCCCCTGTCTCAGTCTCCTAAGTGCTGGGATTACAGACGTGCGCCACCACCCCTGACTTGGACAGTCCTTTTAAGAAGCAAGCCAAGCCCTGCAGTGGTTCCAGGACCTCTTGGGAGAGGGACCTGCTTCCGGATGAACTACGGTGTAGCTTGACAGCCGCTGCTCGGGCGCCCTGCCCCCTTGGACAGCTGCTGGGCTACAAGCCATGACCCATGACTCCAGAGGGCTCATGTCAAGTGCGTAGACCTGCAGCTGGCCAAGCAAGATTTGAAGCCAACCGAAACTTTTTATTTTAAAATCTTCCTAGCCAGGCACGGTGGCAGACATCTATAATCCCAGGACTCGAGAGGCTGAGTGAGGTAGGAGGATCGCAGGTTTGAGGCTCAGTCTCTGCTGAGCCCTAGGATGAGTATGTAATGTTAACCAAGAGGCCTGTTAAGAGAATGTTCTCTGTTCTTCCCTGTACATTGACCCACCCGCCCTGGCTTCTGTCGGGGTCCGCGGGCCTCTGCGCTGGGCCGTGGACTTGGAGAAAACGCGGCCGCCGTTCTGTCTGTTCTTGCTGGGCTGTATTTCATGGGCTTGTAAATCCTTTTGATCTCTTAATACCCTCATTTATTCGGCCCTGCTCTGGAGCCCAGAGGAGTGACCTCAGCATTTGTCGTCCTCGTCTTGATGAGATGGCGAGAAACCCGGGGCGTGTCTACTGTCCCACTCGCCGCTGTCGCTGTCCCCGTGTGAGAGCCGGGAACAGAGGGCTGCGCGGCCTCCCCAGCCCGGGCCCCGCCGCACTTGGCCGCCTGGGAGGATGGCTCGGGACAAGCCACGCTTGTCCCCTGGCCCAATCTGGGCCAGGCGTGCGCTGCAACAATACCCATATTCATACAGTCGGGGTTGCCAGGAGCCCCACGTGACTTGACATCATGACAGATGTGGGGAGAAGGGAGAGGCACAAACGCGCCCTGTGTGTGTCCTGCTCCTCGCTGCCCCAGCCTCGGCTGCAGGCGGCTCGCAGGCTCCCTTGCCTGCAAAGCCCGGCCCGAGGATCAGCCGCAGATGCGGGACAGTGAGGTCACTGCCACCTGCGGAGAGTTCTCATCGCGGGTCCTGCAGTGGATGGTGGGAAATATCTCTCTCTCTCTCTCTCTCTCTCTCTCTCTCTCTCTCTCTCTCTCTCTCATTTTCAGCCTGTACTTGAAGTAAGTCTCTTGTCCCAGTTAAAGAACAATGGGGAACTGGGCGTGGTGGCACACTGCCTGTAATGCCAGTACTTGGGAGGCTGAGACTTGAGGAGGATCACAGGCCAGCCTCAGCAACTTCATGAAGCCCTCAGTAACTTAGAAAGGCTCTGTTTCAAAATAAAAAATAAAAAAATAGGGCTGGGATGAGGACACCCCTGGGTTCAATACCCAGTAACAACAAAAATTGTTTTAAACAAATAAGAAAAACGTTAGAATAGGGAAGCCAGGTGTGGTGGCACATGCTTGTAATCCCAGTACTTGGGAGGCAGAGACAGGAGGATCCAGGTTCTCAGGCAGCCTCAGCTACTTAGTGAGGCCCTCTGCCACTTACTGAGACCCTGTTTAAAAATAAAGACTAAAAAATTGGGCTGGGGGTATAGATCAGAGGTAGAATGACCCTGGGTTCGGTCCCCAACACCACAAAAAAAAATAATAGTAATAATAATAACAAAGAGCAATGAGTTCATAAAATTCATCACTGTGGTTCTTAATAATTGTTGCCCAGCCCTGTATTATCCAGAGTAATAACAGGTGGCACTTGTTGCACACATGTGAATCATACATTTAACCCTCAAACAGTCCTTGAAGTAGATGGGTGTTACCATCCCTTCCACTTCTTGGGCTGAGCCTTGAACCCAGGTCCCTGCGCTTACAAAGCACAGCTCCTAACACTGAGCTACACCCCCAGCCCCAACCATTCCAGTATTGCGTACAGAAAACTTACATAGAGCCTGGTACACTGGCGCACACCTGTCATCCCGGTGACTCAGGAGGCTGAGGCAGGAGGATTGCAAGTTTGAGGCAACCTAGTGAGATCCTGTCTCAAAATAAACAAGGCTGGGGTGTAGCTTAGGGATAGAGCACTCTTGTGTTCAATTCCAAGAAATGATGATGATGATGATGATGATGAGGAGGAGGAGGAGGAGGAGGAGGAGGAGGCAGAAGAAGAGACAGAAGAGGAGAAAAGGAAAAGTAAACGTTAAGTTGCACAGAGAGATGCAGTGACCAGCCCGGGATAGCAGAGCGCCATCCAACCCAGGAGGGGACAGGCCTGCTGGAGGTTCTGCTTCTCTTCTGGTTTGCCCATGGGGCTCTTGGGGGCTGGGGGGACAGGGGTAATCCCTATGGAACAGCTATGGCATCTGTAGGATGGGCCCCTGGGCGGGCTGGGCAGTGAAGTCATCCCAGGCTGCTCCACAGCGCCCCCCTGTCCCCGGAATTTGCATTGTTTGGGGTGTAGGCAAGCAGTGTAGAAGGAGCTGCCCCTCCCCCCGCCTCTTGCAGGGAGACCCTGGAACAGCTGCTCACCCTGCCCTTAGCAAGCAGGGGCCTTTACACCCTTAACCTGGAGTTAGGGTGCTGCAGGCTGTCTTTGAAATGTCCCAACACGCAACCTCTTTAATTCCAATAAGTAAGGAAACTGTAGGCCAGGGAGGGAAAATTTCTTAACTGAAAGCCACACAGTAGTTGCTAGCTGTGTTAGAACTAAAGCAAGGGTTTTCTGACACCCAGATGTGTGTCCTTGCACTAGAGCGAGGTACTTGCACAGTTACCAGCAGGTGCCCTTGGTAGTACTAACTGCACGTGCCTGATGGCCGCCCTGCAGTCAGCAGGGCCCGGAGGCATCGCTGTGAGCGTCCGAGAGAACTGGCCTCCTGGACCAGAAGTACCTGGGTGTGCAGAGTCCTTCCTGCTAGAAGGACAGGATCCTTCCAGGGGGCTCAAGGGCTCGTCCAAGTCCCAGAAGGTAGCCTGAGTTGGGAGGGTCTGTGTTAACTAATTCCAGTGAACTCATTGTGTGTGTGTGTGTGTGTGTGTGTGTGTGTGTGTGTGTGTGTGTGTGTGTGTGTGGTATGGGGGACGGAACTGAGGGGCCTTCTACCTTCAAGCTATACCCCAGCCCTGTTGGTTTCTTTTTTCTTTTATTTTGAAACAGGGTCTTACTAAGTTGCAGAGGGTCTTTACTAAGTTGCTCGGGCTGCCCTTGAACCTGCGACCCCCCTGTCTCAACCTCCCATTACTAGGATTACACGCATGCACCACCACACTGGGATGAGTGGACTCAACTTACTGGGAACGCTGGCAGACTAGACCGGGTTGTGTCTCAAGGAGAACCGGGAGGGCCCCCTGGATAGCCCTGCTCGCGATTACGGATTAACAAGCCCCTTCCAGAAAGGCCGAGGGCCAGGTAGAAGTAGAGGCGTGAGGAAGCCGGGTCCTCAAAGAGGACCTGGGGGCGGGGGCGCAGCAGAGGTGGAAGATGCTGTGGTCTAAGGAAGGAGCCTTCTTCCCTAAGATGGGAACCAAAGGTTGGGAGCAGTCACGGAATCGCGCAGAGGAATAAAAGAATGGTGGCAGCTATCACGACCTCCAAACTAATTTCTCTATTTGTGCGGGTTTTTTTTCCTCTGTCCTCCCCCAGGAGTTTACATTCTGATTGGAGCCGGGGCCCTCATGATGCTGGTGGGCTTCTTGGGCTGCTGTGGGGCCGTGCAGGAGTCCCAGTGCATGCTGGGATTGGTGAGTCTCCCTCCGTGTTATGGAGCCCGCCTCTGACTCCTAACCCCGCTCCCTCAACCGAACCTCAGCAGGCCATAATCACAAACAATCCCAGGCCTTCCCAGCACCCCTCCCTCCAGGCCCTGCCCCGCCACCATCTTGCCTGTGGCCCTGGGCCCCTCCCCTTTGGTAGGCTTGCTTTTCCGCAGCCCGTCTTGTCACTTCCCGTAGGCAGCTAAGTGCCAGGATTTTGTTTTCCCCTCTCTTGAGGACCACGTTTGCTTTTTCCCCTGAATCCACAGGTGCTTTTGCTTTCTCTCCTCGTTTCCAAATATGTTAGTCTTCCCTACAGAGTGTAGCCACTGCCCGATTCCCCCAGAGCCTGCGGGCTTCGCCAGCAGCAGCAGTATTTATCGCCCGCTGGACTCCTAACTAACACCCTCTAAACACCACTCTGGGGGTGAGCTGTGTCCGCTCTCCTCCAAGATGGGGCCTCCTCCCAGAGTTGCACACCTGCCCTCCGTACCTCCTTCTCCGCACCTTCTAGGCCAGTCATTTGTGACCCCCCCACCCTGCCTGGGCCCAGACAGTTGTCCTTCTTCCTTGTCCTCAAACACGCTGTGGTCCCCTGGCTGCTGGGCTGGGATCGTCCTCACTCCCCGCTTTGCCTCCTAGTTCTTCGGCTTCCTCTTGGTGATATTTGCCATCGAGATAGCTGCGGCCATCTGGGGCTATTCCCACAAGGATGAGGTAGGTGTCTCCCAGAAAGTCCCGTGGGTTGGAGAATCAGGGGCGGACGGAGGGGTCCTGGCGGGGTCCGGGTCGGCTGGCAGCCTTGCGCGAGCCTCCTCATCCAGCACATTGCCTCGTGCGAGCAGAACCAGGTGCCTGGGCTGGCTGTGCCGAGCTCGGGCTGCCCAAGAGGCCGGTGGCTACTAGACGTTCAGGAACTATTCATTTGGGGGAAGTTAGTGCACATGTGCGCGCACACACACTGTGTGTGTGTGTGTGTGTGTGTGTGTGTGTGTGTGTGTGTGTGTGTGTGTGTGTGTTAGAGAGAGAGTTTATGTCTCAATTCAGTTCCGCTCTCAACTCCTGGAAAAATTGCTCAGAAAAACAACTTTTAGCCAGGTGCACACATGATGTAATCCCATCAACCTGGAGACTGAAGTAGGAGGATTGTAAGTTTGAGGCCAGCCTGGGCTAGCGATCTCAGAGTGAAGCCCCTGGGTTCAATCCCCAGGGGGGAGAGAGAGAGGAGAGAGGAGAGAGGAGAGAGGAGAGAGGAGAGAGAGAGAGAGAGAGAGAGAGAGAGAGAGAGAGAGAGAGAGGAGAGAGAGAGGAGAGAAGAGGGAGAGAGGGAGAGAGGAAGAAGGAGGAGGAGGAGGAGGAAAGACAGAGAGGAGAGGGGAGGGGAAGGGAGAGGAGAGGAGAGGAGAGGAGAGGAGAGGAGAGGAGAGGAGAGGAGAGGAGAGGAGAGGAGAGGAGAGGAGAGGAGAGGGAAAATTTCCTAGAAGAGGTAGGAGATGACAGGTGCCACACAACCCTGAGAGGTGACACTAGTGGCTTTAGTCTGACACACAGGAATTCGAGTGACGGGTAACGCACTAATGAAAACATGCAAAAATTGTCTGTCTGCCGTAGGTGATTAAGGAAGTCCAGGAGTTTTACAAGGACACCTACAACAAGCTGAAGAACAAAGACGAGCCACAGCAGGAGACGCTGAAAGCCATCCACTACGCGGTAGGTCGACAGGTCTCAGAGGTGTCTGTGCGCGGGGCACTCGGGCCACTCGGCGTACCGGGCCAGCACGCCTCTGATTTGGCTATCTTTGTCATTAATGTCTCCCTCCCCATCCCTGCCTTCTCTCCACAGCTGGACTGCTGTGGAATAGCTGGGGGTGTGGAGCAATTTATCTTGGACATCTGCCCCAAAAAGGACATTATACAAACTATCCAAGTGAAGGTAAGTTCGAGAGCAAGCCTCCCGCGCGCTGCTCCGCGGCCCTGGGCAGCTCCTTCGAGAGTGGGAGAGAAAGTGACCGCGGGCATCCACGTGGTGGACGAGTCCTCCTTCCATAGAAGGGGGGAGGGCCCCAGAGGGTGAGAGGGAGGATGGAGATGTCGGGTGAAGCCCATCAATGTGTGCAGCAAGTGTGTGTTAATGATTCCAAGGAAAAGAAAGCAACCACGATAATAACAATAATAATCCCTTTACTTTATGGATAAAGATTAAATAAGTATGGATAAAGATTAAATGAGTACCGAGCCAGGCTCGGTGGCACACACCCAAAATCTCAGTACTTGGGAGGCTGAAAAAGAAGGATCATAGATCCAAGGCCAGACTCAGCAACTTAGCAAGACCCTAATTAAAAATAAAAAGTGCTGCGGGGCGTGGTTGCACACCCTTGTAATCCCAGTGCTGGGGAGGCTGAGACAGGAGGATCACAGGTTTGCGGCCAGCCTCAGCTACTTAGTGAGGCCCTCCTCGACTTAATGAGACCTTGCTTCAAAATAAAGAATAAAAGCCGGGCAGGGTGGCGCATGCTTGTAATCCCAGAATTTGGGAGGCTGAGACCAGAGTATCGCAGGTTCAAAGCCAGCCTCAGCGGCTTAGTGAGGCTCGCAGAAATGTAATGAGACCCTGTTTCCAAATAAAATATAAACTCGGTCTGAAGGTATAGCCCGGAGGTAAAAGGCTCCTAGGTTCCGTCCCAGTACTACCAAAAAAAAAAAAAATCTGAAAAAAAAAAAAGAATAAAAAATCGGACTGGGGGTGTAGCTCAGAGGTAGAATGCCCCTGGGTTCCATCCCCAGCAGCACAATAAATAAATAAATAAATAAATAAATAAATAAATAAATAAATAAATGGCTGGGGGTATAGGTCAGAGGTAGAGTGCCCCTGGGTTCCATCCCCAGTACTACAATTAATTAATTAATTAATTAATGGCTGGGGGTATAGGTCAGAGGTAGAGTGCCCCTGGGTCCAGCCTCCAGTAGCCCCCCGAAAGAACAATAATAATAATGATGAAAACCCCAACTTCATCCTTCCCCAATGTCTCACTCAGATTTCAGGAATGCACTACGCATACCTTCTCCGTTCCCCTTTCCCTCTAGGACATCTCTTATCCCAGAATACCTACCCCCAACCCTTCCTGTGTGGGGCAGGTGCTTGGGGGAGGGGGAGAGGGATCTCCCAGCGAGGATTCCGAGTGACCTGGGTCTCATTTGCTCCCCAAGCCCTGCCCTGAGGCCATCAAAGAGGTCTTCGACAACAAGTTCCACATCATCGGAGCCGTGGGCATCGGCATCGCCGTGGTGATGGTGAGTGGCAGGTGCCTGGGATTGCATGGGTTCGAAGCCAGCCGTGCTGGCTTAAGAGACCCTGTTTCCAAATAAAAAGTGTAAAATGGGTCTGGGAGTGTAGCCCGGAGGTAGAAGGTTTCCAGGAACTCCATTACCACCAAAATAATAATAATAATAATAATAATAATAATAATAATAATAATGTAAAATAAAATAAAATAAAATTGGATTGGAGGTGTAACTCAGAAGTAAAATGCTCCCGGGGGTTCAATCTCTAGTACCACCACTAAAAAAAAAAAAAAAAAAAAAAATTGTGGTACTAAGGATGGAACCCAGGGGCATTCTACCTCCGAGCTACGCCCCCAGTCCTATTTTTTTGTCTTTTTATTTTTTGAAACAGGGTCTCACTGAGTTGCAAAGGGCCTCACTAAGTAGCTAAGGTTGTCTGCGAACTGTGATCCTCTGGTCTCCACCTCCCGAATGCTAGGATTACAAGCAAGTGCCACCACGCCTACCTGGCTAGGAATTTTAAACATGTACATATACAAAGATGGACGCAAATATACTAACATCAAGCTGGAGGTGTGGCTCAGTCATCCAGCCTTATCCTAGCATGCTGAAAGTTCTGGGGTTCTGGATTCCATCCTCTGCCCTACCCAAAAAAAAGTCCTAACCTGTGTGGTCTATTGGAGTGCCTGGAGTCTGGGCACTGAATTCTGTGATGACCTTGTTGGTTCTCACCCTAAAAGTTCTCCAAAGAAAGCCCTTGTGCATAGCCAGGCATGGTGGCGCACGCTTGTAATCCCAGCATTCGGGAGGCTGAGACAGGAGGGTCACGGTTCGAGGACAGCCTCAGCTACTTAGTGAGGCCCTTTGCAATTCGGTGAGACCCTGTTTCAAAAAGAGAATAAAAAATAAGGCTGGGGGTGTAGCTCAGAGGTAGGATGCCCCGGGGTTCCATCCCCAGTACCGCCAAAAAAAAAAAAAAGAAAATGAAAAATAAAGCCCTGTGGGCTTATATTGGCAGATGTCCCTCGAGCCCAGCGTCCTCCCCGTTACCTAGCCCTCATCTCTCTGGCTTCCGTGCCTCCTGGAGGTTCCGGTTGTCGTCTGTCTTGAGCTGAATGCGCACGCCTTTCGCTCTCCCTCCGCCTTCCGTAACAGAGCCGCCCGTCCTGTCTTGCAGATCTTCGGCATGATCTTCAGTATGATCTTGTGCTGTGCCATTCGCAGGAGCCGTGAGATGGTCTAGAGTCAGCTCGCACCCCGGAGCAGGAAAGCCCACCCCCGAGGATTGCTGGGGGTTTGGGTTTTTTGCCACTAACCTTAGTATCCATTCTGCATTTCTAAACAAAAGTTATTCTGTGTTTGTCTTTTTAATGCTTTGTTCAAGATTGACACTTGTAGTTAAGAGTTCTGGGGGGACAGTTTGCTTTGGTTTATATTTTTTTAGTTGTTATTTTTTTTTTTTTTGGCTTGTATGTTAAGCAGATATCCTGCAATGAAAGGTACTATATTTGCTAGACTCTAGGCAAACCATATTGTACATAAAGAGAATTTTTTTGTCTTAAATAAAAATGTTTATCAAATTTAATCAGGTTGTAACTTATATTGAAGACAATTTGATACATAATAAAAGATTATGACAACATTGTGGGCTGGTTTGGTTTTGCTTTTGCTTTCTTTAAATCATCCTTAGATCTATTTGATTTGCAAATATTTTTTTTACCTACGATTTACTCTTGACTGCGTATTTATGAGAAGTAGATTGGCTGCTACGATTGAACTTTGCACGTGTTAGGGAGGTACCCTACCACTGAGCTACACCCTCGACCCTACTGTGTTTATTTTGAGACATAACTCTTGCTAAGTTGCTGAGGTTGACCTAGATCTTGCGATCCTCCTGCCTCAGGCTCGCGAGCCGCTGGGGTTACAGGTATGCACCGAGCCCACCCGGGTGGAGGGCTTTGGATCTGAGATCACACAGTTCTTGGCAGGAGGGTCAGCACCAAGACCACCCAGCACTCGCTCAGCGGCATGCTGCATCTTGGGGACACAAGAGTAAACAAAGGGACTTTGTTTGACTTGGCGCCGCGCTCACCCCTCACCCCCAGTGCCTAATGTATGACAGGTGCTCAGTATTCACCTCCATGAAGGTCTGTTGATTGAATGACTAATTGTGTATCCATCACGGTTTTATGAGAGGTATACAAGAAATACATCTATGTACGGATTTGTCACAGAAATCTGACCCCATGCAATTATGGCAGCCGGCCGAGCAGTCTCTGTTATCACTGTGACAGGAAGGACAGGTGGAGGTAAAGAAAGAGCAAGAAGCAGGAGCCGGACCTGCCACCATGGAGACAGGCAAATCTGTGTCCGCTCTTGTCTTCTCCAATGATGGATGGAGTGAGACGTGCGGGGCCAGGGCGCTCTATAATGGAGCCAGACACACACGCCAGCCTGGGAGGTGGAGAGAAGAACAACTCCTATGAGCTACTGAGGCTTCTCTCCTCTGAACCTCCCACAAGGATCTTCCTAGTGTTCCACCACAACAGGAAATGCCCAGAGGGGAATTCTGGGAAGTGTAGTTTGGCTTACCCAAGTTGTCAAGTCACAAACCCTCACAGTATAGGTCCTCCGGAGGGAGATAAGCGTAATGAGAAGGGTGGACAGAGGCTCAGGGAGCCCCGTTCCTATCCCACTTGCTGATTGGCTTTAGGTTCTTTCTTAATAAAGGAGAGGCTGGAAAAGGGATCAAAATGCCCCCGAATCCATCCATTATATTCAGAAACCAGAACACCCATGTTCATAGAGTACCTTCACAACAGCCATAGATAGAGACAACCCAAGTGTCCAACGAGGGGCACAACAGGATATTATTTGGCCTTAAAAAGAAGTGCAAGCCGGGCGTGGTGGCGCACACTTGTAATCCCAGCATTCCGGAGGCTGAGACAGGAGGATCGCGGTTCGCGGACAGCCTCAGCTACTTAGTGAGGCCCTTTGCAACTCAGTGAGACCCTGTTTCAAAATAAAGAATACAAAATAGGGCTGGAGGCGTAGCTCAGAGGTAGACTGTCCCTGGGTTCCATCCCCAATACCACCAAAAAAAAAAAAAAAAAAAGTGCATTTCTGGAATCCCAGACAGGCAAGAGAATCACAAGTTCAAGGTTAGTCTGGGCAACTAAAAGAATCACAAGTTCAAGATTAGGCTGAGAAGTGTGCATGTATGTCTACAAAAGTTTGTATCCCACTATGATGTATGAATACAGTGCACCAATAAAATAAAATTTAAAAAAAAAAAAGATTAGGCTGAGCAACTAAAAGAACCCTGTCTCAAAAAAAAAAAAAAAAATGCAGTTCTGATCCATGCCACATCATGGTTGAACCTTGAAGCTATTATGCTAAGTGAATGAGGCAGATACAAAAGACATTCTATAATTCCAATAATCAGAGCTGCTAGGATAAGTAAATCTGTGTAGCTGGAAAGTCAGAGTAAACAAGAGGCAGGGGGGAATAGGAGTTTCTGTTTGGGCTGATGAAGTTCAGGAAATAGCGGTGATGGTTACACACTGATTAGACTTAGTGTCACTATATTGTACACTTAAAAATAGTTCAAATGGGCCAGGCGTAGTGGCACACGCTTGTAATCCCAGCATTTGGGAGGCTGAGATAGGAGGCTCGGGGTTCAAGGACAGCCTCAGCTACTACTTAGTGAGCCCCTTTGCAACTCAGTGAGACCCTGTTTCAAGATAAAGAATAAAAAGTAGGGCTGGGGGTGGAGCTCGGAGGTTGAATGCCCCTGGGTTCCATCCCCAGTACTGCAAAAACACACACACACACACACACACACACAAATAGTTAAAATGGTAGATTGTGCATGAGGGCTATTTTACTTCACATGCAGAAACTCAGCTGGGTTTGGGCTCTCATCTTCTCTAAGTGACCCTAGATCCCTTCATTTATGGTATTTGCGGCTAACTACTGCTCTTGTTGTGAGAATAGCAGGTCAACTGTTAGGTTTTTATTCGTTTTTTGTTTCCTGTTTCGTGGCACTGGGGATGGAACCCAGGGCCTTGCACATACTAAACCAAGCATTCCACCACTGGACTATATAACCCCAGGCCTTTTTAGTTTTTTATTCTAAGACAGAATCTCACTAAGTTAATTGCCCAGGCTGGCTTCAAACCTGACATCCTGCCTCAAACTGCCTCAGCCTCCCGAGTCTCTGGGATTACAGGTGTACAGTACTGTGCCCAGCAACTGTGGGAGTTTTTTTTTTATAAATTGTAGAGAAGGTCTGAGAAAGGAAGGGGAGATGGTAGAGTCGGCTGCCGGCTCCTGGGTCCAGCCCGGGATCATCAGAGGACTATTCCACCAAGCAAATCCTCTCTTCTTCCCCCAGCCATGATTAGAACCAGCCAGGAATGTGTGAGCCTGGGTATTTCCCACCCCAGCCGCGCTCAGCCTTCAGGCTGGCTGCTGAGGCTGGAACATCTAATATGATTGTCCCTACTCAAGACTTGGCCATCAGATCCCAGAGAGTTAATTGAATTTCTTTCATTTTAAATTGGATTTCCCCAAACCATCTGCTTCCCCTGTGGAAATTCAGGCAGGATCCAATCTGATCCCAGTGTAGAATCTCCACCACACTGCAAAGCTCGGGATCCAGGTCTGATCTATCCCTTCTTTCTACCTTTTTTTTTTTTTTTTTTTTGAGGGTCTGGGGATGGAACCCAGGGGCATTCGACCTCCGAACTATACCCTTGCCCTATTTTTTCATTCTTTATTTTGAAACAGGGTCTCACTAAGTTGCAGAAGGCCTCACTAAGTAGCTGAGGCTGTCCTCGAACCTGGATCCTCCTGTCTCAGCTTCTCGAATGCTGGGATTACAAGTCTGCGCCACCACGCCCGGCTCTACCATTTTAATAATAAAGTTTGCTTTATTTTAAAATTTAAATTTTAAATAAATAAATAAATAATACTTTAAATAAATAAAATTTAAATTTAAATTTTATTTATTTAAATTTTTTAGCAGTATATTTCTGGCTATTTTTTCTAAACTAGCTAAAAACTAGTTTTTCTAAACTAGCTAAAAACAAGAACCCACGTTGACATCTCAAATTGTTACAGGTTCCTTTGTGCATAAATTGAAGATAGCAACAATCTCTCTCTTAGGCAACAGTCTCATGGCTATACTCCAAAACAACTGGCCACGCAACTTAGAGGAAGGAAGATTTACTTGCTTGCAGACGTTTGGAGATGTCCTCAGAGGTCAGGGTGTGGAAAGAACATGAAACTTTGCTCTCACATAATGGAAGCCAGAAGCAGAGAGCAAGTGGGGAGGAGGAGGCTCAATGATCCCCAAGGTCACACCCCCAGGGACCCCTCCTCAGCCACCAAGCCCCGAAACAACATGGCTACCTTGTTTCTGTGAGGGCGAGGGGAACATTCTAAACCCAAACCATCATACACAGGTTAGTGTTTTTAAATGGTAGGTTTTTTTTTTTTTTTTTAATTACATATGTAAGAGCTGGGTGTGGTGCTGCATGCTTGTAATCCCAGCATTTGGGAGGCTGAGACAGGAGGATCTGGGTTCGAGGACAGCCTCAGCTACTTAGTGAGGCCCTCTGCAACTTAGTGAGACCCTGTTTCAAAATAAAGAATGAAAAATAGGGCTGAGGGTATAGCTTGGAGATAGAATACCCCTGGGTTTTATCCCCAGTACCACAAAAAATAAATAAAATAAAATTGCATATGTATGTTAGGTAGCTAGGCCGATATGAGCAAGGTGTGGGATAGGACTTGCTCCACTTGCAGTGACAAAATATGACTCCACCTTAGGTGACAGAAAAACTCCATCCCTTGGCTTTCATGGCCAGAGACAACCTCCTTAAATCTAAAAGGAGAGGGCATGTCCCAGCTCCTGCCTGGTCCTCTAGGTGCAGGAGAGGCCAGTTCTGAGGAGCAGGAGGAGGAGGTTGAGGAGGTTGAGGAGGAGGAGGAGGAGAAGGAGGAGGTTGAGGAGGAGGAGGAGGAGAAGGAGGAGGTTGAGGAGGAGGTTGAGGAGGAGGAGAAGGAGGAGGTTGAGGAGGAGGAGGAGGAGAAGGAGGAGGTTGAGGAGGAGGAGGAGGAGAGGAAGAGGAAGAGGAAGAGGAAGAAGAAGAAGAAGAAGAAGAAGAAGAAGAAGAAGAAGAAGAAGAAGAAGAAGAAGAGGAGGAGGAGGAGGAGGAGAGGAAGAGGAAGAAGAAGAAGAAGAAGAAGAAGAAGAAGAAGAAGAAGAAGAAGAAGAAGAAGAAGAGGAGGAGGAGGAGGAGGAGGAGGAGGAGGAGGAGGAAGGAGGAAGGAGGAAGGAGGAAGGAGAAGGAGAAGAAGAAGAAGAAGTTGTTGTTGTTGAAGCCATGGAATAGGATCAAGGGCCACCTTGAAGCTATCACTTGCTGACTCCTGAGGCATTTCTTGAAGATTCTTTTTTTGGAGTGTGTGTGTGTGTGTGTTGTATGTGTGTGTTGTGTGTGTGTGTGTTGCTGTGATTGAAGCCAGGGGCTACACTATCAGCCCTCTTTTATTTTTGTTTTGAATCAGCATCTCACGAGGTTGCTAAGCATCTCACTACTTGCTGAGGCGGCCCTCAAACCTATTATCCTCCTGTCTCAGCCTCCCAAGTCCTGGGATTACAAGCCCACGCCACCATGCCTGGCTTTTTGAAGATTTTTGACACTGATAAATTATCTTTCTATTAAAAACTATCCCTACACAGTCATGGTGAGTTTAGGATTCACAATAAAATCCTTCCATTGCGGGCTGAGGGTGTAGTTCAATGGTAGAGCAGGTACTTAGCATGAAGGAGGCCATGGATTTAATCCCCAGAACCAAAAGAAGGCAAAATCTTTCCAGTGACCTGGCCTTCCCATTAACCTACTCTCATATCTAGCGGTGTGCAAATACGTTGCCATGACCCAACCCTACATGTGGCTCAGTACACACACACACACACACACACACACACACACACACCCCATCTATAAGTGCCTACATGTATATATACATAAATGAAACAGTTGCGGTGATACTTACCCATGCAATATACTCCAGGATATTTTCTATTCTAAGTATACAGCTGCTGGTTGCAGCCAGCTAACTTAATTGTACATCCACTAATGGGCTGTGTCTCTCCATTTGCAAAACACCACCCTCCACGCTTTCATGACTTCGCTTCATTTTTAGAGATCAAAAAGTTGGAGGGGAACCAGCAAGAGAAACTGAGATGAAATTGCCAGTGAGGTAGAGGGACAAAGAGACCCTTCATGGGCTCAAATGGAGCATCGTCCTCTCTGACCTCTCCCTGTCCTCCAAACGCATTCCCTCCAGGCTTCCAAATCCCACCCTTTCTCCATCTCTCCATTCACCGGGCCACCTCCTCCCCAACCCCCGCTGCCTCCTCCTCATGTCACTTCTTCTATATCTGTTTTATTTCTTTTGTTTTTTGTGGCACTCGGGACTGAACCCAAGGGCATTCACCTCTGAGCTACACCCCCAACTCTATTTTATTTTATTTTTTTATTTGGAAACAGGGTCTCACTCGGCTGATGAGAATCTCACTACTTGCAGAGGCTGTCCTCAAACCTGTGATCCTCCTGTCTTAGCCTCCCAAGTCCTGGGATTACAAGCGTGCGCCATCAAGCCCAGCTTATATCCGGTTTAGACTATGTAGATTGTTAAATAAAAAATACAGATAGCCAGGTGTGGTGGTGTATGCTTGTAATCCCCGCGCTTGAGAGGCTGACACAGGAGGATCGCGCAGGTTCAGAGCCAGCCTCAGCTACTTAGTGAGGCTCTCAGCAACTTAGCAAGACCCTGTTTCCAAATAAAATATAAAATAGGTCTAGGAGTGTAGCCCAGAGGTAGGCGGCCTCTGGGTTCCACCCCCAGTACCACCAAAAATAAATAAATAAATAAAATATATAAAAATATAGGAAGCCATTGTTTGGAACTAAGCTCCAGCCCTAGGTCACCACAGACAGAGAGACCTCAGCAAAATTTCCCAAATAAGCCGTTTTCAATTACCATGCTAATGAGGTTCCCTCAGCTCAAGGGGGGGGGGGCCTAACCTGAAAGAACCCAGTGCTAATCAGTAATTTTCCTCTCAATCTGTCTCCCAGTCCCAACTTTGCAAAGAAAGTAGCTTTGCAATGCCCTGCTTCTTGTTGCCGTTTTCACTTTCTTTTTTTTTTTAAGCCCTTTTCTAGGTATAGAACTAAACCGCTTTATTCTGGCCATCGGAACGCGCCTTCTGTGTTATGAAATGTAGCGCTGCCTTGATTCTAGAAAAGAAAATAAAGCCAATCAAGATGGTGAAGCTAAATTCTTGTGATTTTGTCCTTTGAGAGCAGCTCATAAAATCACCCAATCGTTGGTTCGTGGCCTAAGTCGCCGCTCAGCAGCTCAGCATACTTGGCGGTTCTGCTCCAAGCACTCTTGCAGGTGCTGTAGACCAAGCAGCGAGCAAAGCCCAGGTCTTGCTGGGGAAGATCATCTCGATAAGGTAGAAGAGAAGAAATAAAATTTTAGGTGCCTCTGCCTGTGTCTGACGGGCGCGTGTTGAAATTCCTTTCGCCCTGGAAGCCAAGAACCCACAGAAGTTATCGTGTTCCTCGTGACAGTCTTACTGCAGAAGCAGACAATGAGAAAAGAAACTAAAAATTCTGATATGTTAGTGCATGCCTGTAATCCCAGTATTTGGGAGGCTGAGACGGGAGGACGGCAGGTTGAAGGCCAGCATGTGTTCACTTGGCAAGACCTTGTTTCAAAATAAAATAAAATAGAATAGAATAGGTCGCCAGGCGTGGTGGCGCACGCTGTAATCCCCGCGCTTGGGAGGCGGAGACAGGAGGATCGCGCAGGTTCGCAGCCAGCCACACTGGCTTAAGAGACCCTGTTTCCAAATTTTAAAAAGTATAAAAATGGGTCTGGGAGTATAGCCCGGAGGTAGAAGGGTTTCCAGGAACCCCAGTACAATAATAATAATAATAATAATAATAATAATAATAATAATAATAATAAATAGGTCTGGAGGGATAGCTCAGATGTAGAACGCCCCTGGCTTCAGTCCCCAGCACTGTCGGTGATGAACTCAGGATCATCAGGGTCCTTGGCTAACGTGATGGCAAAGAATTTCAGCACGAGACAGAGACATAAACAGAGGTTTATTTAGGAAAGTAGGAAATATAGTTAAGGGAAAATTCAGGCCACCTCAGGAAGGAGAGACATTCTGGGGAGTGCAGGACTTCTTCTTATGGGGAACTTTGCATGAGGTGTGGGCTAAAGAGGTAGGTGGGGGTGCCATCATCCCGAGGGAATCTGTCCCAGAGCCCCGAGGCGACCTCTGGTGGCTTGGCGAAGGGCCCGCCCCAGGAGGATGCTCTCAGCCCGTCATCCCGAGGTGGTTTCTGGTGGTCTGGTCCTCCTTAGGGTCCCCGCACTGGTCTTCATTATTTGATAAGCTGGAGAGCCTCCTCAATTATAATTCTCAAGATATTATATCTGTCTTTTTAACAATGCACAGGGCAATTATTGTTTATTTCAGTTAACTCTAGGATCTACAGATTTCACAGAAATTTGGAAAAGTTTGGCCAGGGAAAGAGAACTGGTTTTAGGAATAAAGGCTGAGGCCCTTTAGCACCAGATTCTTACATCAGAATTATATTTTACTTTTCTTCCTGTCGTGTGTGTGTGTGTGTGTGTGTGTGTGTGTGTGTGTGTATGACTGAGGCTTGAGGCCAGGGGCATAATACTTCCAATCTAAACCCCCAGTCCTTTTTATTTTTTATTTTGAAACGGGATCATCCTTGCTAAGTTGCTGAGACTGACTTCAATCCTCCTGTCTCAGCCTCCCAAGTGCTGGGATTCCAGGCATGGGCTGCCACACCCAGCTAAGGGTTCACATTTTATATATATATATATATATATATATATATATATATATATATATATATATATATTTATATTTATTTGCATATTTATTTATTTGTGTATGTATGTATGTATATATGTATTATGTGTTTGTGGTACTGGGGATAGAACCCAGGGGCATTCTACCTCTGAGTTATACCCCGGCCCCATTTTTTATTCTTTATTTTGAAACAGGGTCTCACTGAGTTGCAAAGGGCCTCGCTAAGTAGCTGAGGCTGGCTGCGAACCATGATCCTCCTGTCTCAGCCTCCCAAATGCTGGGATTACAAGCGTGCGCCACCACACCCGGCTCAGCTTCACATTTTAAAGCAAGAAAAATGTGAGCATGTTTATATGCTGATCAGAAGGAGCCAGTAGAGAGAGAGGGTGAAGATTTGGGTGAGGAGGTAAAGGGCAGAGGAAGCCCAAGGTGGGGCCCCCAGAGGGCTGAGGGGGCGAGGCAGCCTCGGACTCCAGACCAGAAGGAAGCAAGTGGTGGATGCAGTGGGTGGTGTGGGTGGGAAGTGGAGGAGGAGCCTTCTGTTTACTCCGTGGGGTAGAAATGTCACCATCGACTGGGAATAAGCAGGTGGGTGGGGTGAAGGAGAAGACAGCCCTTAAGGGAGAATGGCCACGGCTGCTTCTGATAATAACCCCTCAGTGCCGGGACGTGACAGTTCACAAGAGAGTTTCTCAACACGCCCTCACCCCATCCTCTGGAAAGCCCCGGAGCATAGTCTTGTCACTCTTCTGTGCAGAGAGGAAACTGAACTGGGGTGGTGGGAGGCCTGAGGAGTATTGGCGGAACCCCAGAGCTACTGAGAGACGACAGTATCCAGGAGGTGGAGCCTAGCGGGCGGCCATGGGGACCCTGGCCCCTCCTCTTCCTTATTACTTGTTTTTTATTTACTTTGTGTGTGTGTGTGTGTGTGTGTGTGTGTGTGTGTGTGTGTGTGTGTGTTACTGAGAATTGAACCCGGGGCATTCTACCTCTGAGCTAAACCCCCAATCCTATTTTACATTTTAGTTTGAAACAGGGCCTCAGTAAATTGCCGAGACTGGCTTTGAACCTGTGATCTTCTTGCCTCAGCCTCCCAGGTACTGGGAGTATAAACCTGTGCCACCAACGCCCAGCTTCCTCTTCCTCTTTCTCTCTCTTACATTCTGGCTGCTACACGGTGTGCAGCCTCCTCACCCACATGCTCCAGCTACAGTGGACTTACTGAGCCCTCACAGGCCAAAGCAACAGGGCCAAGGCACCATGGGCAGAAACCTCTGAAAAAACAAGCCAAAACAAACCTTTTTGCCTTTTAAGTTGACTGTGTCAGGTATTTTATCACAGCAATGGAAAGCTGACTGACACGGGCCACCACATTGAGTCCTACTCCGGATCTTCCTGGAAGCACACTCTTGCACACACATGTGAACACACACGTCCACACATACTCTCCCAGGGGATTCGGAGCTCTGCTGACCACTCTTATCTCCCTCACAGAAAGGAACAAAGGAATGTAAACGAGTGAGACTGCCCTTGTTATAGGGATGACCTCAGATCTGTCCCCACTGAGGGGAAAAGTTAGTTAATTATTCATAACTGAAAAAAGAAGCTGAAAGACAATGGCGATAGTATGCTAACATTTGTGTAAGAAAATGAGAAGAGAAAAAACAGAATGTGTACGCAATTGTGTTTGCTTGGATACGCGTACAGCATTTCTGGAAGGAGGCCCACAAAACTGGTAAGGGTGGCTGCCTCGGGGGAGAGAGCCTGCCTGACGGAATAAGGGGGACATTGCAGCATTTCCCCCGCTGGGCCTTTTGCAATTTGAAAGTTACAGTTAATTTGGGGCTGTGGGTGTGGCGCAGAGATGGAACTTTTGTGTGTGTGATGGAACCCGCAGGCTTTCTACTTCCAGGCTACACTCCCAGGCCTATTTTATATTTTATTTGGAAACAGGGTCTCACTAAGTTGCTGAGAGCCTCACTAAGTAGCCGAGGCTGGCTTCGAACCTGCGCGATCCTCCTGTGTCAGCCTCCCAAGCGCGGGGATTACAAGCGTGCGCCACCATACCTGGTCAGAGATAGAACTCTTTCCTAGCATACCTGAGTTCAATCACCAGCAGAGAAACAAAATAAAAACAACGAATTAATTAATTAAATACAAAATACACACAAGTGCTTCAACTATGAGGAGAAACAAAGGTCTCAAAGCCATGCTGGCCCACTGCCCCACCGTGGTCCCCCAACTTCCTTTCTCTCCCCTAGGGCGTCTAGCCCGAATCTCTGCCCCACATCGGTCTCTCGGGATGCAGGCCCGCACCTCCTCCGCGTGCCCTTGTTTGCCTCTTTGGGTTACCACGGTCTCACGCAAGTGAGTCTAAAACTGAGGGGATCTGGGATTTAGGGTGTCTGTGAGTCAGGCCTGCCAGGCCATGGCTCGGCCGTTTTGCGGGCCTCATACTCAGGACCCCAGGGCACACCAAAGACAGTCGCCTCTCTGGAGCCAGCCTCTTCCTCTGCCCATCTCCCTGTTTCTGTGCCCTGTGCCAGGAGGCCCAGCTCATCGTCAAGGTCCTGTATCATCACAGCCCTGACACCAAAGCGGCATCGTCACCCCTCAGGCTGGGGCGGGGCTACCCTGGGCCAGTAGATCCTGGGCCAATCAGCTGTGGAGACGTGGGAGCCCACATGGGTAGACAGGGAGCCCTGGGCCTTAGAGAGGCTGGCAGGGGCCTGCGAAAGCCCCCGTGTCAAAAGGCACTGTGGGCAGGGCCACCAAGTGGTGCTCAATAGTCCCCTGGTGAAAGTGCAAGCTTGTAATCCCAGAACTTGGAAGGCTGAGACGAGGGTCGCAAGTTCACGGCCAGCCTCAGCTACTTAGTGAGGCCCTCCACAACCTAGTGAGACTCTGTTTCAAAATATATAATAAAAAGATAGGGCAGGGGGTGTAGCTCAGAGGTAGGATGTTCCTGAGTTCAATCCCCAGTACTGCAAAAAGAAATTTTTTATAATACCCAGAGACCTGGCGCCCACTCCCTCCCTCCCCCTTCTTCCCTCCTCTCTCTGCCTCTTGCTGTCTTGACCAAGACTCCAGCCATGGGGAAACTACATAAAAACAAAGAAATAAGTCACAGAAAAGGGGTGGGATTTTAAATTACAAAGGCCTGGATTTGCTGGGGTGGGATGGTGCACGCCTGTAAATCCCAGCTACTGGGGAGGTTGAGGTGGAAAGATGGTGAGTTCCAGGCCAGACTTGGCAGCGTAGTGAGACCCTGTTTCAAAACAAAAACTTAAGAGCCAGGCATGGTGGCGCAGGTTTGTAATCCCAGTACTTGAGAGGCCGAGACAGGAGGATAGCAGGCAAGTTCGGGCAGGTTCACGGTCAGCCTCAGCAACTTAGGCCCTCTGCAGCTTAGAGAGACCCTATTTCAAAATTAAAAAAAAAAAAAAATTAAAAGAGCTGAGGGGTATAATTTGGAGGTAGAATCTAGCCTCTGAGTTCAATCCCCCATACCAAAAAAAAAAAAAAAAAAAATCCCTAGGTGATGGGGAAGAGGAGATTACATGAATTTTTCCTATCACAGAACAAAAGTCATAAGTCAATACATTTACCAATGACATGGTGAGCACATCCCAAATCAGGAAAATCTCGTCTGTTTAGTACAGATTTTATCCTCCTTAGCTTTGGTGTTGGAGGCTAAAGGTCGGCTGAGTTTAATGACACATTCCAGGAATTTAGAGTCACAAGAATGTTCGGCCAGATACGAAAGTTAAGGGAATGGCGATTGCCGAGTTTAGAGGGCCCAGGCGCACTCTGGGTCTGGAGGTTGGCATCCCAGCCTCCCAGATGGGGAGGCTCCGCCTGGCCAAGGCTCAGCCGCCCGCAGCTCTTTACAGACAGACGCAGCTTCCTCAGAGAACTGCGGTTCACACAACTCAGGTCGTTTCTGCTGCCCCCAAATGTGTGGGGATTTCCCCGCCAGCAAGCCGGCCATTGCACAGGACACGCCAGCTGGGCCTCCTCTAACCCGATTCATTCCCACGCTGTATAGCTGCAGGTGGTGTCAGGTCCCAAGGTGGAAGGTTCAATCCCTGAGGCTGCCTGACCCCCCTCACATGTACATCCCAAGCCCCAGGTCACCCAAAAAAACATTTGGCCCACAGGTTATAAATTGGGGTTTTCGTATCCCTTTCCTTGGGTTCAATTAATTTGTTTCAGTGTTTCACAGACCTCCAGGAAACAAATTTACTGGCTTATTATAAAGAATGTCACAAAGGAAGCCGGGTGTGGTGGTGCATTCCTGTAATCCCTGTACTTGGGAGGCTGAGAAAAGAGGATCGCAATTTGAGGTCTTTTGCAACTCGGTGAGACCCTGTTTCTTTTTCCTATCTTTTTCTTTCTTTCTTTCCTTTTTCTTTTTTTTTTTTTTTTTTTTTTTGTGGTACTAGAGGTGAAACCCAGGGGCTTTTCTACCTCCGGGCTATACTCCCAGACCTATTTTATACTTTATCTGGAAACAGGGTCTCACTAAATTGCTGAGAGCCTCACTAAGCACCCAAGGCTGGCTTCGAACCTGTGCAATCCTCCTGTCTCAGCCTCCCAAACACTGGGATTACAAGTGTGCACCACCACGCCCTGCGAGACCCTGTTTCAAAATAAATAATTTAAAAATAGGGCTGGGGGTGTAGCTCGGAGGTAGATTACCTCCTGGTTCCATCTCCAGTACCACGAAAAATAAAATAAAATAACTGGAATTTTCGCTGGATGTGGTGGTGCATGTTTGTGATACCAGTACAGGAGGATAGCACAGGTTGGAGGCCAGCCTCAGCTACTTAGCGAGGCCCTTGGCAACTTAGTGAGACCCTGTTTCAAAATAAAAGATAAAACATAGGGCTGAATAGCTTGGAGGTAGAATGCCTCTGGATTCAAACCTCAGTATTGAAAAAAATATATATCACAAAGAAATCTGGGCGTGGTGGTGCACACCTGGACTCCCTGTACTTGGGGGGCTGAGAAAGGAGGATCGCAGGTTCGAGAACAGTCAAGTAGTGAGACTTTCATCAACCTAGCGAGACCCTATTTCCAAATAAGAAATAAAATTGGGCTGGGGGTATAGCTTGAAGGTAGAATGCCTCTGAGTTCAATCCCAGTACCACAGAAAAGAGGAAGGAAGGAAGGGAGGGAGGGAAGGAGGGAGGGAGGAGGGAAGGAGGGAGGGAGGGAGGGAGGGAATCACACAGAATCCAGATGCAGTAGTGAGAAATGGGAGCGGGGTGGAGCCGCCATGCATTCCCCCTCCAGGAACCTCCATGTGTCCAGCCATCCAGCTCCCTGAATTGTTATGTAGGCGTGATTGAAATCATTGGCCCCTGATACCGACTCAGCCTTCAGCTCCTCAGAGCTTAGGATAGGGCTGGAAGTCCCAACCCTAATCCTGCCTTGGTCTTCCTGGCGACCGCCCCGTCCTGCAGCTGCCAGCCGCCAGTCAACTTACACATATACAAAAAGACACTGTCCAGAAAGGACTCTAGGAGCTGTATGTCAGGAAACTGGGACAAAGACCAAATACCTATTTCACAATATCATATTTCATGCACTTTTATACACAGCACCAGTTGTTTTTAATATGGCCTGTTACACTATGTTAAACTCCACCAATAAAGGGTTAGTTATAAAATATATCCACTCTAAAAACTCCAACCGGGCGTGGTGGTGCAGGCTTGTAATCCCAGCATTTGGGAGGCTGAGACAGGAGGATCGCAGGTTTACCGTCAGCTTCAGCTACTTAGTGAGGCCCATTGAAACTTAGATCCCGTTTCAAAATAAAGAATAGAAATTAGGGTTGGAGAATGTAGATCAGAGGTAGAATGGCCCTGGGTTTAACCCAGCACAAGAAAGAAGAAAAGAAAGAAAGAAAAGAAAAGAAAGAAAGAAAGAAAGAAAGAAAGAAAGAAAGAAAGAAAGAAAGAAAGAGAGGGAGGGAGGGAAAGAGAGAGAAAAAAAGAAGGAAAGAAAGAGAGAGAGAGAAAGAGAAAGAAAGAAAGAAAGAAAGAAAGAAAGAAAGAAAGAAAGAAAGAAAGAAAGAAAGAACCCTCCAGCCAGGCGTGGTGGTGCACACTTATAATTCCAGTACTTGGGAGCTGAAATAGGAGGATCACAGGTTCATAGCCAGCCTCAACTACTTAGTGAGGTCCTCTGCAACTTAGTGGGACCCTGTTTCAAACTAAAAAAATAAAGTAGGAAGTGTAGCTAGGATGTAGAATGGCCCTGAGTTTAATCCCCAGCCAAAAAAAAAACCTCCAGGGAGCCAGCAGTGGTGTCCACCTGGGATTCCAGCTATTCGAGAGGCTGAGGCCGGAGATTGCAAATTCCAGGCAGCCCAGGCAATTTAGCAATACCATTTCAAAGCTTTAAAATAGGCCGGGGATGTAGCTCAAGGGTAGAGCATGTGCTTGGCATTCTTGAGGGCCTGGGTTCAATGCCCAGGACCATGAAAAACAAAGAAACTCCCAGGTGTCGCACCCATCTCTTTTATCAGGAGCCTTGGACCCCGGTCAGCTCTCTTGGAGACAGGCTAGAAGACTTAACAAACCCCTCTTGCAGGGCGTGACAGCTCTTGCCTGTAATCCCTTAACAAACCCCTTCTTGCAGGGCATGGCAGCTCTTGCCTGTGATCCCAGTGCTCAGGAGGCTAAGGCAGGAGGATCGCAGGTTTGAGACCAGCCTCAGCAACTCAGTGAGACCCGGTTTCAAAATAAAATAAAAATGCCCCTGGGTTCAATCTCCATTACTGGAAAAAAAAAAAAATAGAGCCCAGCAGGTATTCAGTGCTTAGTAAAAAAATAAAAAAATAAAAAATAAAGGATGCTTGGGGAAAGGTGGGAAGGGGCAGGTGTGTCAGGATGACATCAGCTGGTTTAGAGTGATCTGGTCATCTTCTGGATCCTGAAGACGCCTCTCCCATCCCTGGTAAGATAGTTGGGGGGGCTCGTTCATTATCACGAGTGAGGGAGCTCCCTGCGTGGTAGATGGTCTTGTTGTCCGATTAATAGGTAGCTCTCCTGCTTAAACTATTCCTAAGCGAGATATTAACAGTTCTCGCAGTATTATCACAAGTGAAAGAGTAAAGATACCTCCCTTTCCCAGAAACTTGGAGGTGACAGGGAGGACTTGGGAGGGAGGGACTTCGGTGCAAAGCTTTCACCTTCCTTCCTCTCCCTTTAAGTCTCCTTTCTGCCTATTTCGTTTATTTATTCTATTCTACTTCACAGCCATTAATCAGTTGTGGTGGGGAGGGGCCCCCAGGGGAGGGGATGAGCTTGTTGTGCGGTTGTCATGGCAACCACTCTGCACAGCCCGCCAGGTCCAAGTCTGTCTGTCCGCCTATTCCATTCCCGTCCCTCTTCCCTCTTTCCTCCCTCCACGGCCCCAGATGCAGGGATTCCCCTTGCTGCGTGCATCCCTGAGCGGAGTTTTCGTGAGGACACTGGGTGGTGGCACTGGATGGGCACACTTGAGCAGCTGTGGCTGATGTGATGCCGGGGAGTGAGGTGGCAGAGGGTGCCAGAGAGCCCAGGGTGAAGGAGAGAGGACCAAGGGGCGGGGAGACCCATCGGAGAGCACACAGCCAGACTGTTTTCCTTATAAAGGCACCAAAGCCAGGCGTGGTGGTGCACACTTGTAATCCCAGCATTCGGGAGGCTGAGACAGGAGGATCGTGGTTCGCGGACAGCCTCAGCTACTTGGTGGGGCTCTTTGCAACTCAGTGAGAATCTGTTTCAAAATAAAGAATAAAAAATAGGGCTGGGTTATAGCTCGAAGATAGAATGCCCCTGGGTTCCATCCCCATTAAAAAAAAAAAAAAAAAAAAAAAAGCACCAGAAATGGTTATCAGGAACCTGTAGAAGAGAAAGAAAGAGGCAGAGGAGGGAGAAGTTTCCTTTCAAGAGACACTAATGGGAGAAGGAATCCCGTGTGAGTGTGTGTGTGTGTGTGTGTGTGTGTGTGTGTGTGTGTGTGTGTTGGGGACTGAAGCCAAGGGCATTCTACCTCCAAGCTACACCCCCAGCCGTTTTTTAACTTATTGTTTTGAAATAAGGTCTCCCTAGGTTCCTGAGCGTCTGCTTACTGAGGCTGGCTTTGAGTGATCCTCCCGTCTCAGCCTCCCAAGTCCTGGGCTTACAGGTGTGTGCCACCATGCCTGGCAGGAAGCTCATTTCTGCTTAAGAAAGGGGGAAGAAAAGGAGGGCAGTGGCTTCACACAGAGGCTTGATTTAGTATACCTTGGGGGGTATGTAATGGGGATTAAACCCCAGTTACTCCAACTTCAAGCTGCACCCCCAGCCCTTTTCATTATGTTTTTAATTTTTTTAATTTATTTTTTATTGGTGCAATGTATTCATACATCATAATGGTATAAAGAAAATACTTTTGTAGACATACATGCACACATCGCCCAGTTAGCCCCCACCCGATCCCCACCCCGTTCCCTCCCCATCCCTCCTTCCAATGCTTGGCTTAGTGGTTGATATCTAGTTTTATAGCAATTTATCCAATATTAACAATGATAGTCTCACATAACAGTTTCATTTGTCTGATACCAAGCTTTTGATGACTTAAAGATAACATTTCAATATTTCTTTTTGCTTTCTTTCTTACTAGAGAATATTTTTTTCTTTTTTCTTTTTTCTTTTTTAGGTGAAACTATCATACATTTATTTATTTACTTTTCAGAAGAAATCTATCCTGATATGGAATATGAACTCTAGATACCCAAAACAATCTTGAAGAAGAACAAAGCTAGATGTATATTTTCTGATTTCAAACCATATAAAGCTACAATAATTGAAACAGTGTAGTACTGTTCTAAAGGCAGATATATAAACCATTTGAGTTAAATAAAAACCTAGAGATAAATTCTTCCATATATCGTCAAGTTATTTTTGACAAGGTTTCCACGAACATTTGGTGGAGGAAATACTAATCTTTTAACTAAATATTGTTGAAAAATAATAATTACATGAAAAAGAATAAAATTGGACCCTTACCTAATCCCATATACAAATATTAACTCAAAATAGATAAAAGACCTAAATATAAATCTTAATACTATAAACTTTTAGAAGAAAATCTGGGTCATAAAACCTCACAACATTGAAATTGGCAGTGATTTCTTGGATATGATTTCAATGGCACAGGCAACAAAAGGGTAAATAAACTCCCTAAAAAATAAAAAAAAAAAATATTGTATATCCAAAGACAATGTAAACAGAGTTAAAAGTTACTGACAGAATGGGATAAAATATTTCCAAATGCTATATCTGAAGGTATATTAATATTCCAACTAGAAATCCTAAAAATTAGCAACAATAAAAGCAAACAATACCATTTAGAGATAGGTAAAAGACTAACATAAATAATGAATCTCCACAGATAACCAATCTTAGTTGTCTGTTGGATGGAAAATCTTGTTTCTCTGGTTCTGGTGTGTGTTACCTATTTCTTCTTTGTAGTTAATCTCTTTGAGTATTTTCTCTAGCGCTGGTTTTGAAGACATAAATTCCTTCAGTTTCTGTTTGTCATGGAAGCTTCTTATTTCCCCATCTAATTTGATAGAAAGTTTTGCTGGGTAGGAAATTTTTGTCTGGAAGTTGTTTTCTTTCAGAGTTTGGAATATGTTACTCCAAGCCCTTCTGGCTCTCATGACTTGGTTTGGGAAGTCTGGAGTGATTCTAATTGGTTTGCCTCTGAATGTCACTTGGCCCTTTGTTTTTGTTGCCTTTAAGATTCTCTGCTTGGCTTCCACATTGGTCATTTTGACAATTATGTGGCGTGGGGATCCTCTTCTCTGATCCTGTCTAAAGGGACTTCTATAAGTTTCCTGGACCTGTGTATCGACCTCTTGCTCTACGTTTGGAAAATTTTCTGCTATTACTTCCTTGAAAAGTTTGTTGATCCCTTTGGTTTCACCCTCTTTTCCCTCCTCTATTCCAATTATTCTCAGGTTAACTCTCTTAAAATGGACCCATATTTCTTCAATGTCAGTTTCCTGCTGTCGGATATTTTTTTTCTAAATTAGAAACTATGCGTTCATTTTTGGATTGATCATCTTCTAAGAGCGAGATTCTATTCTCCATGTGGTCTAATCGGTTGTTTGTACTTTGAATTGAGGCCTTTACTTCATTAATTGCATCCTTTATCTCTTTTTGGCTCTCTCTGAATTCTTTTCGAAACACCTCTATTATTTCTACAGTTATTTTCCTGATTTAATCTTCTGGAAATCTCTGAATTTCTGTTTTATCAGGTTCTGATGTTGTGGGGTTGTGGGCATTCATTGCTCCATTGTTATTCCTCTTTCCCATGATTTCAGAAGTTTGTGCCTTCTCTGGGTTCTTCCCTTGGGTCACTATGACTTCACTTAAGGTGCTCTGGATCTCGAGTCTGTGGTATCTCAGTCCCCACTACTTCTTTACTGCGTTGTATCGCAGAGTCTCAGACCCAGGGAGTCGATAGAGGCTGCTTTAGACTATGGGGGGGTGCCAGGTTGGTTGTTCTCCTATGGTATGTTCTCCTATATCTCTGCCACTGCCACTCCCCCACTGGGTCAAGTCCCTGGGAGTACAGTACTGGGATTTCTCCTCTAGGGGCCACAATTTGACTCACTGTTGTTGAGTGTGCAGATGGAGCTGTCGTGGACTAGGTGAATTCGTTGCTGCTGCCGCCGGTAGCAATATGGCACCGCTGCCACGCCCTCAGCTGTGAGGCTGGCGTATTTCTTTTCTGTTTTTGAGCTCCACTCTGAGTCCCTGCAGGGTGTGCTGAGCCCAGCCTCTGGGAGCTTAAGATGCTCCCTGCACCAAGAAATCTGCCAAATTCCTCCCGGCTGATCCGCAGCAGCTCACCTCGGCTCACTGTCTGCCGCTCCTCTCTGGAGCCTGGTGGGCTGTTGAGTGTGTTGGTCTGGTGCCATCCAGTGAATTCGCCGCTGCCGCCGGCAGTAAGGCGCTGCTGCCGCGTCCTTGAGCGTGAGGCCGGCTTATCTCCTCTGTGGCTCTGAACTCCGTTATGAGTTCCCTTCCTCTCTGGAGCCTGGTGCTGCAAGGGAAAATGGCACCCGCCGCTTCGCGCCGCAGCTCCGGCTGCAGCACTGCGGTCTGGTTTCTGGTGTCTCATTTTTCCAGCCCTCTTTTTCTCTGTCCCTTGAAATTACATTTTTTGTTTCTCTGCTGATGGTGTTTTCTGGCTATTAAAGGCGCTGATTTTGTGGTAATAGAGATTGGTTGTTAGTGGGGCTCATAGGCCCCACTTTTCTCCGTCTCCATCTTCCCAGAAGTCCTCATGTTTTTAAATTTTGAAACAGGTCTCACTAAGTTGCTGAGACTCTTACTAAGCTGCTGAGGCTGCCTCAAACCTCAATCCTCCTGTCTCAGCCTCCCGAATAGTGAGATTACAGTAGTAATCATGCCCAGGGAGGACACCACTGTTTGATGCTGGTGCCTTAGAGGTCTCCAAATCTGGGTCAGTCCTGCTGAGCAGGAATCAAGGTGGGGGGGGGGCAGGTGCCACCCCAACCTTCTGGCCCTCAGGCCTCCTCCTCTACAGGCTCTGCAGCCCTTCCCAAGGCACCTCTGCCTTCCCCTTCCCTTTCCCTACCCAAACCCAACCTGTCCTCTTGAGCTTGTCTGGTTCCCGGTCCTCCTCTGCAGAAAGTACTTGTCCTCTGGCTGCACTCTCTGCAGTTGCCATGCATTCGGAGCTCAGCACGCTGGCCTGTGCTCACCCAGCACGATTCCTCTTTGGGTGTGGGTCACCTCGCTTCTCAACCGTGACCTCAAACCCCCTCACACCTGTCTCTATGCCAGCTACATGCAGTAGGCCCTCAATTGGTGCACCTGCTTCAGTGCAGAACAAAGACAAGATTCTAGGATCCACCATTGACAAGGGCCTTAGTATCCGCTGAGGCCCTCATGGGCATTCCCTAAGAAAGGGCAAAGGAGCCCTTGTTTTGCCAACCAGGCCAGAAACGCTCCCGTTATCCAGTTCACTGAGTAACATCAGTGAAACCGTGCACAGTCACCAAAGCACTCTTCTTTCTTTCTCTCTCCCTTTCTTTCTTTTTTAACTCTCTTATTTGAGCCGCATAGCAATCCTGGAAGGTGCCTATTTCACAGATGAGGAAATTAAGAGTCCAGGAGGTTAAGTGACAGACCGCAGGCCACTGGGCCCAGAACGCAGGTTCCTCCTAGGCTCCTAGTTCAACACTTAAAAGTGAAAATGCCGGCATTGGCGGCACACGCTTGTAATCCCAGTACTTGGGAGGCTGAGACAGGAGGATTGCAGGTTCCAGTCCAGTCTTGGCAACCTTGTGAGGCCCTCTGCAATTAGTGAGACTCTGCCTCAAAATAAAAAATAAAATGGGGCTGGGAGTGTAGCTCAGAGGTAGAATGCATCTGGGTTCCATCCTCAGTGGAACACACGTGCGCGCGCATACACACACACACACACACACACACACACACACACACACACACACTGAAGTGAAAAAAAGATAAACAAACTGGGAGATGCCAGTTACAACTTTACTCCAAGATGGAATACAATACACAAAGACAGGGACAAACTATTTGCCCAGCAGATCCCACATGCCATGATAATACCACCGCCTGCAGGACCGCAGAAAGCGGGCAGATATGAGCATCACAAAGGTCCCTGAGCCGCTACCAGGGATGCTCTGAACCCTGAGTGTTCAAGGGTCCAGCCCCAGGTGGAGAGTCCAAAGCACCTAGAACCAGTGAGAAACTAACCCCACTGGGTGAGGAAGAATACGAGTGCCTGGCAAAGAGAGACTCCTAGAACTGATACAGGGGCCAGGAGAGGCTGCATGGGGACCAGACTCTTGATCAGCCTTGCAGGTGACCTTAGAGCTCCGGAGGAAGAATCCTACATTCTTCCGGCTCCAAATAGAAAACAGGGAGTTCTCTAACAGTCTGCAACACGATTTTCTGCACATGAAAGTCACTGGAGCAGATTGTTCAAAACAGGTCCTAGGACCACCTCCACCCACCGACTCCATCCCCCAAGCAGTGGCTCTCAGCTTCAGAGGCTCACTGAAAGTTTGTTAAAATCCTGCCGCCCAGGCTGAGCCCCACAGCTCCTCAGTCAGACTCTCTGTGGGGTAGCGCCCAGGCAACAGCATTTCTTCAAGCCCCCTGTATCAGCGCAAGAAGCTGAGAATCCTGGGCATGGTGGCGCACGCTTGTAATCCAGTACTTGGGAGACTGAGACAGGAGGATCGCACAGGTTCAAAGCCAGCTTCAGCTACTTGGTGAGGTTCTCAGCAACTTAGTTATACCCTGTTTCCGAATAAAATACAAAATAGATTTGGGAGTAGAGAGCCCCTGGATTCCATTGCCAGTAACACACACACACACACACACACACACACACACACACACACACAAGCCGGGCGTGGTGGCACATACTTTTAATCCCCACACTTGGGAGGTGGAGACAGGAGGATCGCGCAGGTTCGAAGCCAGCCTCACTGGCTTAAGAGACCCTGTTTCCAAATAAAAATATAAAAATAGGTCTTGGAGTGTAGCCTGGAGGTAGAAAGGCTTCCAGGAATCCCAGTGCCACCAGAAGGAGGAGGAGGAGGAGGAGGAGGAGGAGGAGGAGGAGGAGGAGGAGGAAGAGGAGGAGGAAGAGGAGGAGGAGGAGGAGGGGAGAATCACTGCTCTCAAAGAGTGGGGGAATGTGTTTATAACACATCTCCAAGAGATTCTAATATTCTAATGGGCCCCAAATTAGCTCCACTTTGTGGACAGGTATTTGGGAAACACTGCTAAAAGCAACTGTCCAGCCGGGCAAGGTGGCACATACTTGCAATCCTACTTGGAGTAGGCTGAGACAAGAGGATCACAGGTTCCAGACCAGCCTCAGCAACTTAGTGGAACCCTGTTTCAAAATAAAAAATAAAATCGGGCTGGGGGAAGTGGCTAGGAGTTAGAATGTTCCCGGGTTCAATTTCCAGGACCACCGACCCCGAAAAAGAAACAAAAAATAAAAATAAATAAAAAAACAGCAAGGACAGTCAAAAACCCACGAGGTGGGAGGGGACGATGGAGAGCTCAGGAGGAGACACAGCCTTGTTCCGGGAGTTTCTCTGGCCTTTGGGCACCTTGGGGATGGCTACAGGGAGTGGTCCCCTCAAGGGTTTCTGTAAGGAAAATGGTTCCTCCTCCCAGGGCGGGGTCAACTATGCTGTTCAGACATGGGGAAGGGCGTCTATACGGTATGTTCAGTATGCACCGTATGTTGCTAGACTCCGCTGGTAACCAAACACTCACTGAACACAGCTTCTCCATAGGAGGCCGAGGCAGGGCCTCTGGCTTCCCAGCTACCTCTAGCAAGTTTCCTTCCTTTGGTAAACTGTTTCTCCTCGGCTACCGACTAACAGTACTTAGGGCTTAGTGTAGTTGTGGAAGTCACATGACTAAGGCCTGGGCACCTTGGAACCATACCTGGGATACAGTAAGCGCTGTATAAAGATTTACACACATAGCCGGGCGTGGTGGCGCACGCTTGTAATCCCAGCATTTGGGAGGCTGAGACCTCAGGATCATCATTTGCGGACAGCCTCAGCTACTTAGTGAGGCCCTCTGCAACTTAGTGAGACCCTGTTTCAAAATAAAGAATAAAAAATTAGGGCAGGAGGTGTAGCTTGGAGGTCCAATGCCCCTGGATTCCATCCATAGACCCACCCAAAAAAAATTTACACACACGTGCATAAATATTTGTATTATACATTAATAAAATTGTATAGATAAACATGTAATGTTTGTTAAACACTGAGTACCTGCTAGGCTCTATTATTTTTTTTTCAATACTGGGGATAGAACCCAGGGGCATTCTACCTCCGAGCTACACCCCCAGCCCTGTTTGATAACGGGGTCTCATTGAGTTGCAAAGGGCCTCACTAAGTAGTAGCTGAGGCTGTCTGCGAACCTCTATCTCCTGTCTCAGCCTCCCAAAGGCTGGAATTACTAGCTTGCACCACCACGCCCGGCTGGCTGGGCTCTATTTTGAGCACTTTCCAGCCCCTTGTGAGCGCGCGCACGCGCGCGCACACACACACACACACACACACACACACACACACACACACCCGACTCGGGGGCCTCGGGACACTTAGTGGCTTTCTTCCTGGGCAGGATCTCCAGGGAGGCGGCCTCGGGTTTTGCAACATCCGCGCGACTTTAACATCCCAAAGTCCTGAGCTGGACCCTGGCTGGGCACCTTCTTTATCCCGTGGGTAGGATTCACCAGGGGTTCCTTCTTCCTAATGCCTTTTTCTGAGAAGAGTCCCAAACACGCGGGCACGCCCAGGGAGCAGAGCCGGCCTCCCCACCCCACCGCCGCGGCTTTGGCCGGGGACGCGTTTCCCTCTGCGGCCGCCGCCCACAGGGCCTGGCAGGGACTCACCGCGGATTCCCGCCCAGGCCAGGGCGCGGCCCTGGGACTCAGCCCTGCAGGGACGCAAATCCCGGCCCCCGGGGACGCGGACCCCCGAGGGCCCCGCGCGCCCTCCGAGCCCCTGCAAAAGACGCCAGGCTGGGGTGCAGGGCTCCCGGCCCAGCCCGCTCCCCGGCCCCTTGGACTGACTCGGCCTCCCGCCGCGCAGCCCAGGTGCGACCCTTGGGCCACCTAGCACAGGGTGTAGGGGTCTTTGTAGTATTTTTCCTGCATGCTTGTACATAGGGATTTTTTTTTTTTAATGCTGGGGGTTGAACCCAGGAGTATTCAGAATGCCGAAGCTGAACTCGAACCTGCGATCCTCCTGTCTCAGCCTCCCAAGTACTTAGGATCGCAGGCTAAGGACACCACCCCCAGCAGATAGGAACATTTTCTTTCTTCCTTCCTTTCTTTCTTTCTTTCTTTCTTTTTTTTTTTTCTTTTTTTTTTTGCGGTACTGGAGTTGGGACCCAGGGACATCCTACCTCCGAGCTACACCCCCAGCCCTACTTTTTATTCTTTATTTTGAAACAGGGTCTCACTGAGTTGCAAAGGGCCTCACTAAGAATCTGAGGCTGTCTGAACTGTGATCCTCCTGTCTCAGCCTCCCAAATGCTGAGATTACAAGCGTGCCCCACCTCCCCGGTTTAGGAACAGTTTCTGAATGCAAGGCCCGCCCCCTTTCTCAGTGGATGGATGAGGAACTTTGCAGGACAGAGAAGGAAGCCTTCACTATCAAAGACTTCATTATCAGCGGGCTTCCTCCTCCTCCTGGGCTCCCAAGAAACTCCTGGGCGCACTAAGAGGGCACCAGGCCACGCACAAGTCGAGCCACGGGTTCCATCCGTGGCCCCAGCCACTACCCTGACCCCCAGCCCTGCCTATGACAGTTACCCCTTTCTCTTTCCCGACGGAACTTTTTCTTTCTTTATGTTTTTCTTTCTTTCTTTCTTTTTCCTTTCTTCTTTCTTTCTTTTTTATTTTGGCGTACTAGGGATTGAACCCAGGGACATTCTACGGAGCTACACTCCCAGCCCAATTTTTTCATCTTTATTGGGAAACAGGGTCTCATTGAATTTCAGAGGGCCTCCCTCACCAAGTAGCTGAGGCTGACCTCCAACCTGCAATCCTATCTCAGCCTCCCAAGTACTGGGATTACAAACGTGCACCACCACGCCCAGCGCGATGGAGCTTTATGTGAAACAGCAGAAATTCACTGGAGATTCACGGGCACTCAGCTAATGAGTGAGGAACAGCGCTAAGGCTAACAGTGACCCGTGTGCCAGGGGCTCCTGAGCCCCAGCTGTCCACACATCATCCCACCCAACGTTCAGCACCGCCCTGGCAGAGGTGCGTGCATTGCTGCGCCCGCGGCGCTCAGAGGAGGAAATGAAGACTTATGTAATAGTTTAAGGAGCATTTCTGTAGCACCCAACTGTCTATGCAACACTTCCATTTAACTCCAGGACAGCTGGGGGATGAGGGCTCATCTTTCGGCCTGACAGGCCAGGCACCATGATAAGCAAATTATTTTCTCAAGGTCTCTCGGCCCTGGACCTCAGAAAGGCCCTGGTCCTGCTTCTTTCCATTTCCCCCCCCACCTCTCCCCACCCTCAAGCAACACAATGACTCACCCCTCGAACTCATTCCACAGCCAAATTCCAGCACCTGTGAGTAACCATCCTCCCGGTGGGCGGAGATCCAGAGCAAAGCCTAACAGACCTCCCTGATCATCCAGCGCCGCCAGGACAGGCAGGCGGTTCTTTTCTGCTCTGTTCCTTCTGTGTTTCCAGAAGGGCGGGTGTCTTGGAGCTCCGTCCACCTCTGCTCGATGAGTTTAAGTAAGAAACGTCTACACCAAGTTGGGCATGGAGGCACACATCTGTAATCCCAGGACTTAGGAGGCTGAGACAGGAGGATCATAGGTTTGAGGCCAACTTCTGCAATTTAGCAAGACTCAAAGTAAATAAAATAGGGCTGGGGGTGTAGCTCAGAGGTAGAATGCCCCTAGGTTTAATCCCCAGTACCAAAAAAAAAAAAAAAAAAAAAAAAGGAGTAAAAAGAAAATACACCTCTAGAGCCCCGTAAGCTGCCAGTCTTCGGGCCTCATTTTGCCAGGGTTAGGGAACACTTCCTTAAACCCAGCAATCATCTCCCATGTGCCCTAGGGGCAGAAAGAGATCGGTGTCTTCCCCATTTCCCTGGGCCACTTGGAGAAGTTTCATCCCCCACCGCCCCCTCCTTCCCCTTCCAAACATCAGAGCGGCCAGGCATGGTGCTGCAGGCCTGTGACCCCAGCTACCACGGAGGTTGAACCAAGAAGATCACAAGTTCAAGGTCAGCCCAGGTCACCTAGTAAGACCTCATCTCACAATAAAAAGGGCTGGGGACCCGAGCGTGGTGGCACACGCTTGTAATCCCAGCATTTGGGAGGCTGAGACAGGAGGATCGCGGTTACTACTGGACAGCCAGCCTCAGCTACTTAGTGAGGCCCTTTGCAACTCAGTGAGACCCTGTTTCAAAATAAAGAATAAAAAATAGGCTGGGGGTATAGCTCAGAGGTGGAATGCCCCTGGATTTAATCCCCAGTACCGCAAAAGAAAGAAAGAAAGAAAGAAAGAAAGAAAGAAAGAAAGAAAGAAAGAAAGAAAGATGGGTTTGTGTTTGTGGCTCGGTAGTAGAGCACCCCCAACTCCTCTCACTGATGCTTTCTGGCCTCCTGGTCCCTCCTCCCCACTCCCCAAAGACTCCCCCCCCCCCTTGCCCCTTGCCAGGTTCCACTTCCTGGCAATTCTAGGCGGCCCCACAGCTGCATGGGAGACCCTTCGGGGGCCCCTTGGTTTCTTGTTCTCTCTTCCTCTCTGATGACCACTTCCTCCACCTCCCAGGCCTCCCGGGCCACATCCTGTACATTGTCATTGACTTGAAGCTGCCCACCTCCCCAGGCACAGGAGCTCAAGGTTAGGGAACTAGGGAACTGCTTCCTTAAACCCAGCAATCATCTACATGCCCTAGGAGCAGAAAGAGAGCTCCTCCTGGCTCCCGGAGGTCACTCTGAGAAGTTCCATCCCCCACCACCTGCTCAGGAATCACAGAGGTTCCTTCAGGAATCACAGAAGGCTCCGAGGTTCAAGGCCAGGCTTAGCAATTTAGCATTTAGCGAGACCTTCAGCAACTTAGAACCTGTTTTGAAATAACAAGGGGCAGAGGTGTAGCTCACAGGGGGAATGCCGTGGCGTTCAATCCCCATCCCCTGTACCACAAAACAAGCAGAAAACAACTGTACTAAAGCAAAGTAGCATCCATCATTTTACAATTTGCTTTTGTTTTTGTGGCAAGACCAGCAACATCTGCTCATTTCTAAGACCCTCACACACAGCACAATCTCATTTTGTACAGTCTTGAGGACCCACTGGTGAGGTTCCAGTCCTGTACATCCTGCAGTCGGCTACTCTGTTCTCCGACTGGGGTCTCCCCATTGCCTCCTGCCTACTCCCTGGTCCACCTCTAGTAAGTAACCAGTGTCTTCGTTTAACAGCATGTAGTCCAGGCTTATTCATCTAGTGGCAATAACAAGGGCTCCCTCTTTTTTAGAGCTGAATGATATTCCACTGTATAAATGGGTCACGGTTTCTTTTATCCACTGAGCTTCGTCCCCAGCCTTTTTTTTTTTTTTTAATTTATTTTGGGAGCCAGGAATGGCAGTGCACGTTTGTAATCCCAGTACTTGGGAGGCTGAGACAGGAGGATCCAGTTTCGAAGCCAGCCTTGGAAACTTAGAGTCTCAGCAACACAGTGAGACCCTATTTCCAAATAAGAAATAAAATCAGGCTGGGAGTGTAGCTTGGAGGTAGGATGCCTATGGGTTCAATCCCCCATATTAAAAAAAAATTATTTTGAGACAGGGTCTCATTAAGTTACCTTGGCCAGTTAAACTGGCCTTGACCTTGTGATCTTCCTGTCTCAGCCTCCTGAGCAGATGGGATTATAGGCATGGACCAGCACACCCAGTTTTTAAATGTATATATATATATATATATATATATATATATATATATTTTTTTTTTTTTTTTTTTTTTTTTTTTTTGCAGTACTGGGTGTTATGGTTTGGGAATGTTATGGTTTTGGGGATACTGTCCCCGGGGACCCCTGTTAGGGTCCCAGACACAATTTCTGTCAAACCACAACAAACCCAAAAAACAAGAAGAAGAAAAAAAAAAAAACAGAAAAACCACAGGTTCTTGTCCTGAGCTAAGGGTAAATACACATTAGTCCAGACTCTTGCTGAAGATTTAAAGAAGTTTATTGAAAAGATAGAAATACAGAAGATAGTTACAGCCCCATGCCAGAATGGCATGGGGGGTTCAAATGAATGCCCCACCAAAGATACAACACGTGGACCGGACCTTTGATACCCATGACATACATCCTTTTATACCCGTGACCTCCATCTTGTAAGGTCCGTTAGGTTCCTCCCCCAGCAAGGTGTCTCCTTTCACTCCACCCCTCCTCCCATCCTTGCTAGATCATCCAGTTATTATGTAAACCTGTCTGTAGAATGAGGATGAGGAAGTCCTAGTTCCCCTCTCCTACAGACTTGCTAATTACCTTCAGCTAGGTTAATTTACTTTGGAATAATTGCCTGCTTCTAGGCAGAAACCAAGTCCTTTCACAGATTTGCTCCTCACCCAATTTTTGGAATATATTAATCATCATAGCTTTCTCAAATCTTCCTAGGCCATTCCCAATACTGGTACACCAGGGATGGAACCCAGGGGCAACTACCTCTAAGCTACACCCCCAGCCCTATTTTCTAAACAGGGTCTCACTGAATTGCAAAGGGCCTCACTAGGTAGCTGAGGCTGTCCACGAACCACGTTCCTCCTGTCTCAACCTCCTGGATGCTGGGATTACAAATGTGTGCCACCTTGCCTGGTTTGTAAAAGTAATTTTAAATCAGAAGAACAAAGCCTGCAGCTTTGATTTTCTTTCTCTGAATTCTTTTAGTTATTTCGGGGGGTCTTTTATGATTCCATGTGAATTTCAGGACTTCTTTTTTTCCTATTTCTGTGAGCATGCCGTAGGGGTCTTGACGTGCTTGCACTGGGCACCCCGAAGCCCCAGGAATAGCAGATGTGCTGGGGTGCAGAGTGAGCAGGTGGGGCTGGGGCTGGCTGCAAGATGGGGGCTGGTGGAGCCGGTGGATGCTGAAGAGAAGACAGCAGACCAGCAGGCAGCTCAGTCCCGGGGCCCAAGAGGGAGCGCGGCTTGTGTGAAGCCTGGAGGCCCCGCCAGCTGCAGGGCCCAGGCCCCGGGCAGAAGTGGGGCACCAGAGAGAAGGGAGGTGCGAGGGCAGAAAGCAGAGGGCTCCGTGAAGATGCAGCTGTGCGTCCTGGGACTACAGGGCATAGACTAGAGAGATGGAGAAGGTCCCACAAAACATTTTATTCTTTCTTTTTTTTTTTTTTTGGCTAGTCTAGGGATGGAACCCAGGGGCATTCAACCTCTGAGCTACAGCCCCTGACCTATTTTTTATTCTTTATTTTGAAACCGGGTCTCACTGAGTTGCAGAGAGCCTCACTAAGTAGCTGAGGCTGTTCGCAAACCGCGATCCTCCCGTCTCAGCATCCCAGCATCCCAAATGCTGGGATTACAAGTGCGTGCTACCATGCCTGGCTCGAGACCCTGTTTCTAAATAAAAAATAAAAAATAAAAAATAAAAAAAAATAAATAGGGATGGGGACGTAGCTCGGAGGTAGAATACCCCTGGGTTCCATCCCAGTAACCCCCCCCAAAAAAAGAGGACCACATGACCCCCTTCTCCTTCACCAGGCCTGCCACACTGGACAGACCACCTCCTCTCTTCCCAGAGCCATGTCCCCGCCACCCTTGCACTGTTCACCACCCCCAGCCTCTGCCCACCACAGCCAGTGTACCTTATGAACTGGGTACCAAGTCCATGAATTATGACTTCCAAAACATTAATTAAGAAGAAAGAAAAAAGCCAGGCATAATGACGCACGCTTGTAATACCAGCATTTGGGAGGCTGAGACAAGAAGATCACAGGTTCAAGGACAGCCTCGGCAAGTAGTGAGACTTTCATCAACCTAGCGAGACTCTGTTCAAAATAAAAATGAAGCCGGGCGTGGTGGCGCACGCTTGTAATCCCCGCGCTTGGGAGGCTGAGACAGGAGAATCGCGCAGGTTCGAAGCCAGCCTCAGCTACTTAGTGAGGCTCTCAGCAACTTAGTGAGACCCTGTTTCCAAATAAAATATAAAAATGGGTCTGGGGAATATAGCCCGGAGGTAGAAAGCCTCTGGGTTCCACCCCCAGTACCACAAAAAAATAAAAATAAAAAAATAAAAATAATAAAAATGAAATAGGGCTGTGAGTGTAGCACAGAGGTAGAATGCCCGCCGGGTTCAATCCCTAATACTAAAAACAAAAAAGGAAATTCTGATACATGCTATATAGCACAGATGAACCATTATGCTACGTGAAATATGACCTTGACCTCACCACTAGAAAGCCTCCCATGACCTTAAGAAGAGAACCATGTGCCCCCAATCCTGTCACAAAATGGAAATGCACGTTTGATTCCACTGTGTGGGGTACTTAGAGGAGTCAGATGCGCAGAGAAAAATATAGACTGCTGGCTGCCAGGGGAAAGAGGGTGGGAGTCAGGGTTGAATGAGTCAGAGTTTCAGTTTCGCAGGATGAAAAGATTTCTGGAGTCTGGCTGCAAAACAATGTAAAAATATTTAATGCTACCGAAATGTACACTTAAGAATAGTAAAAGCCGGGCGTGGCGGTGCACGCCTTTAATCCCAGTACTTGGGAGACTGAGATAAGAGAATTGCAGGTTTGAGGTCGGTACAGGGTAATTTAGCAAGACCCCCAGCAACTTTGAGAGACCCTGCTTCAAAATTTAAAAAAAAAATGAGCTGGGAATATAGCCCAGTGGTAGAAACCCGTGACGGCTTCCCATTTCACAGAGAATAAAACCTGAACGCACCAGCCTAGACCCCCCCCCCCGCTGAGCTCCGCCCCTTGGGCCCCGCCCACCCGGCGCATGCCTCCTCCCTCGGCTCCCCTGCTCCCTTTACTCCTGCACGCTGCTTGATTGTCTTCTACTAACATACTTACCATTGCTCCAAATGCCGAGCCCCACCAGGGCAGGAAGCCAGGCTGTTTTGCTTAGTACCTAGTCCTTAGTACCCAGAACAGCTCTGGACCCACCCTCAGTACCCTCATAAATGAATGAATCAGTCTCTCTCTCTCTCTCTCTCTCTCTCTCTCTCTCTCTCTCTCTCTCCTCTCCTCTCCTCTCCTCTCCTCTCCTCTCTTCTCCTCCTCCCTCCTCCTCCTCCTCCTCCTTATTCTTCTTCTTCTCTCTCTCTCCTCTCTCTCTCTTCTCCTCTCCTCTCTCCTCCCCCTATTCCTCCTCTCTCTCTCTCTCTCTCTCTCTCTCTCTCTCTCTCTCTCTCTCTCCCCCCCCCTCTCTCTCCCTCTCCTGGGTACTGAACCCAGGGACATTCTAACTCCAAGCTACATGCCCAGCTCTTTTTAATTTTTATTATGAAACAAAGTCTCACGAAGTTGATGAGGGTCTAAGTTGCTCAACCTGGCCTCAAACCTGTGATCCTCTTGTCTCAGCCTCTCAAGTATTGGGATTACAACCATGTGCCATCATGCCTGGCACCTCTCCTTTTTTTCTCGGTGTAGCAGTAGCAAAGTGCAAGTCACACGTTCCTGGAATTTAAAGGGAAAAAAAAAAAAACAGACAAAACAGTTAACCCAGGGCCTCATGCCTGCTAGGCAAGCGCTCCACCACTGAGCGATCTATCCACACCCAGGGCAAAGTACTCTAATGTCTTTGAACTTCATGCCCTTTATCTGTGAATGGGGTTATCTTGAAAGGTAGTTTTGAGGATTACATTATATTACCTATATAAAGTGCTTACCTTGGTAGTTGCTACCTAACATTATTATAATCTATACCTTCAAGGGGCTACTACTTCCGCAGTAATTCTTAACTTTTTGGGGGGTGGGAGGGGGCCCATGTATCCCTTCAAGAGTCTGATAAAAACTCTACAGCTCAGCCAAGTAAACTGGCATGAGTCTAAAATCCCAGTACTTGGAGGGCTTAGACAGGAGGATCACAGGTTCAAGGCCAGCCTCAGCAACTTAGTAAGATCTTAGTTAAAAAAAAAAAAAAAAAAAAAAAAAGCTGGAAGGAGTAGAATTTCCTTGGGCTCAAGCCTTTCTCTACACCAGGTATGGTGATGCACACTTGTAATCCTAGTACTTGGGAGGCGGCTGAGACAGGAAAAGCACAGGTTCAAGGCCACCCTCAGCAACTTAGTGAGGCCCAATTTCAAAATAAAATAGGGTTGAGAATGTAACTCAGAAGTCGATTTCCCCTGGTTCTATCCCCAGAATCAAAAAACAAAAACAAAAAACAAAACCTCTCTTAAGACAGAAAAATGAGAAAAATATACCTAAATCATAGTGGGTTTTTTGTTGTTTTGTTTTTTGTTTTGCAGTACTGAGGATGGAACCCTGGGGCATTCTACCTCTGAGCTACACCTCCAGCCCTATTTTTTTATTCAACAGGGTCTCACTGAGTTGCAAAGGGCCTCGCTAAGTAGCTGAGGCTGTCCATGAACCCGGATCCTCCTGTCTCAGCCTCCAAAGAACATTAGGAAGTTATATATAGAATATAATAAGTGCCTAGCCGGGCGTGGTGGTGCACGCTTGTAATCCCAGTACTTGTGAGGCTGAGACAGGAGGATCTCAATTCGCGGACAGCCTCAGCTACTTAGGCCCTTTGCAACTCAGTGAGACCCAGTTTTTAATAAAGAATACAAAAGTTGGGCTGGGGGTATAGCTCGGAGGTAGAATGCCCCTGGGTTCTATTCCCAGTACCGGGAAGGAAAAAAAAAAATTCTAATGTTCACTGCACATCAGAAGCCACAGTTCCAGTTTAAGAACCTTTAATTTGAGGCAAGAAACAATACAGTTAAAGAGCGAAGGAGAGATGGCTCACGGCTGTAATCTCAGCACTGGGGAGGCTGAAGCAGGAGGATCTCAGGTTCAAGGTCAGCCTGAGCAACTTAAAGTGACCCTCTCTCAAGAACAAAATTAAAGAAAGAATTGGGAGGTGTGTCGGTAGTGGAATGCTCCTCTGGAACCAGCTTGCATGGGTTCCACCCCAATTCAGTGGATTCCACCCCAATTCTGCAGAAGAATGTGGTTAGCAATGGTGGATGCCTGGAGAATATGAACTCTATACGTAGCTCCACGGCGCCATCTGGTGGCAAAATATCGCTACTGCACAGGACTCCTAGGCCGGGGCGGGGGGGGGGGGGGGTGCCCCCCAGCCCATCTTTTAGGCGTCTGACATCTCCCGGAGCCGTGAAATGTTTCTCAGGGAGAGGCCCAAGAACAGTTTAATCAGCGGGTCCTCAGGTAGACCACTAGTTCCATTTGTTGCTGTTTTCCTATTTTTACAAGTTTGAAATATGACATAGAAATATTATTATGTGACCCAGGCGTGGTGGATCACAGGTTAGAGGACAGCCTCAGCAAGTTGTGAGACTCTAATCAACCTAAAGAGATCCTGTTTCAAAATAAAAATAAAATAGGGCTGTGGGTGTGGGGGTGTAGCTCAGAGGTAGAATGCCCCTGGGTTCAATCTCCAGTAATACACACACACACACACACACACACACACACACACACACACACACACATTATTATGCCTGCTCTCCAGAGCAAAGCTGTGGACCTCTGCCTTTGGAGAGAGGACAAAATTCATTGCCACTAGGAATTTGGGGTCCCAGCTTTGGCAAAAGACATGTACTGCTCTCTCATATTAAAAAAAAAATCGAAGAATGCCATGTGTGGGGGCGCACACTTGTGGTCCCCGTGCTTGGGAGGCGAAGACAGGAGGATTGCACAGGTTCGTGGCTAGCCTTGATGGCCTGAGAGACCCTGTTTCCAAATTAAAAAAAAAAAAAAGTGGGTCCCTGGGGTGGAGCCTGGAGGTGGAAGGAAGGGTTTCCAGGAACCCCAGTACCACAAAAAAAGGAAGAAAATAGGGAACATCTGTAGACAACCTGATTATAGTTGCAGAGAACAGAGCTCAATGCACAGCAAGATAAAAAGGCCGGTGCCAGGGCTTTTGAGGCCAGGATGGGAGCCTACCCGGGCGGCTAGGCTGGTGCCAGGGCCAGTAAGGCCGGGATCTGAGCCTATCATGAGGCAAGGCCGGTGCTTGGGCCTCTAAGGCAGGATTGGAGGCTGGCGAGGGGTGAGGCTAGTGTCAGTGCCAGTGAGGCCAGGATCAGAGCCTGTCTGAGAAAAGGCCAGTGCTGGGGCCTCTGAGGCCAGGATCAGAGCCTGCTGAGGGGTGAGGCCAGTGCTGGGGTCAGCGAGGCCAGAATCGAAGCCTGCCATGATACAAGGCTGGTGCTGGGGCCTCCGAGGCGAGGATTGGAGCCTGCTGAGGGGTGAGGCTAGTGTCGGGGCCAGCGAGACTGGGATTGGAGCCTGCCATGAGGCAAGGCCAGTGCTGGGGCCTCCAAGGCCGAGATCGGAGCCTGCTGAGGGGTGAGGCTGGTGCTGGGGCCAGCAAAGCCAGAATCAGAGCCTGCTGTGAGGCTAGGCTGGTGCTGGAGCCAGCAAGACTGGGATCAGAGCCTGCCATGAGGCAAGGCCGGTGCTGGGGTCTCCAAGGCCGGGATCAGAGCCTGCCGAGGGGTGAGGCTGGTGCCGGGGCCAGCGAGGCTGGGATCAGAGCCTGCCATGAGGCAAGGCAAGTACTAGGGCCTCAGGCTGGGATTGGAGCCTGCCGAAGGGTGAGGCTGGGGTCGGAGCCAGTGTGGCCGGGGCCAGTGTGGCCAGGATCGGGGCCTGCCATTTTAGTAAGGCCATAGATGGAGCCAGCGAGGCCAGGATAGGAACCTGCCTGAAGGCAAGGCCGGTACAGGGGCCTCTGAGGCTGGGATCAGAGCCTGCCATGAGGCAAGGCCAGTGCTGGAGACAGCGAGACCAGGAACAGAATCTGCCAGGTGACCAGGCCGGTGCCGGGGCCTTTGCGAGTGGGATCAGAACTTGTGATGTGGCATACACAGAGAAATATCAAAGAAAAATAAAAAACCAGATGCTCTCCCTAATATACCAAAACTAGGAAGAAATGGGTAATAGGAGGGAATCTAGTGGAAGAAAGGGCCCTATGGAGGAGCAGTTAAGGTGACCAATCAGAGGGGATGGGAAGGGGGAAGATGGAATCTCATTAAAACATAAGATGTACGTAAACAAATATACCAATGTTAAACACTAAATCAAGCATGGGATTGAGAGAGGGGGAGGGAATGGGATGGGGATTGGATAAAGGCTAATTGGATGATGTGTGCTTGGATATCCACACAAGTTTTGTATTCCATTGTGATGTTTGATTACAATGCAACAATAAAAATTTATTTATTTATTTATTTATTTTTGGTGGACTGGGGTTCCTGGAAGCCCTTCTACCTCCGGGCTACACTCCCAGACCTATTTTTACATTTTTATTTGGAAACAGGGTCTCCTAAGCCAGCTCGCACGGCTGGCTTCGAACCTGCGCGATCCTCCTGTCTCTGCCTCCCAAGCGCGGGGATTACAAGCATGCGCCACCACGCCCGGCTTCTAAAAATTTATTTTTAAAAAATCGGGTTGGGGGTGTAGCTCGGAGGTAGAATGCCCCTGGGTTCAATCCCCAGCACCACAAAAAAATAAAAATAAAAACATAAAAATAAAAAATAAAATAGTACTAGGGGTGTAGCTCAGAGGTAGAATGTCCCTGGCTTCAATCCCCAATACCACACCCAACCACACACGCAAAAAAAAAAAAAAAAAAAAAATCACCTGGAAACCAGGTTTTATTCCACATTCTCCTCTTATGTCAATCCATTGTCTGCTGTAAAATGTCAAGTCGTGATTCAGTCATCAAACTTTTTTTTAGTAGTCACACTCGGGAGCCTACTGGGTTTTGTTCCCCCCAGAATACAATTTAAATGTCATGACCAGCACCCAGTTGTCCTCACTTCACAGGTACATGTCATGTCACTGAGCGGTGAAGGAGCCGGATGGACCAGCTTAGACAGAGGCAGTTTTACCAAGAGCCGCTGTTGGATGCCACGAAGCGATCTCAAACAATGTGTAAAAGCAATCACTGCCATGCGTGCGTGCTAGTGTACAGCTCACCATTGTTAGTACAATTGCTAACAGCTCACGGTGGCTGCCTGCGATTCTATAGCATTGCTGTTAGAATGGGAAAAGCGAGTACGGAGGCAAATTACTCAATGAATGTGTGTTTTCTTTATCATCTCTAAATAGCCTATTAGGCCATGGACAGTGATACACACCTGTGATCCCAGTCCTTGGGAGGCAAAGACAGGAGGATCACAGGTTCGAAGCCAGCCTCAGCAAGTTAGCTAGACCCTCAGCAACTTAGCAAGACCCTGCTTCAAAATAAAAAAATAACAAAGGGCTGAGGGTGTAGCTCAGAGGTAGAATATACCCGGGTTAAATCCCCAGCATGACAAAACTAAAAAAACAAATACGTAAAATAACTTGCTGTAAAAGAAGTTTTGGTTTGGTTTGGTATGGTACTGGGGATTGAACCCAGAAACATCCTACCTCCAGGCTACACCCCAGTTCTTTTTACTTTGAAACCTGTGATCCTCCTGACTCAGCCTCCCAAGTACTGACAGGCATGTGCTATCATGTTGGCTAAAGTGTGTGTGTGTGTGTGTATGTGTGTGTGTGTGTGTGTGTGTGTGTGTGAGCATGCTAGGAATTAAATCCAGGGCCATTCTACCCTCTAGCTACAGCCCCAGCCCTGTTTTTTTTTTTTTTTTTTTTTTTTAATTTATTTTTTTTTTTTAGCAGGATCTCACTAAGTTGCCTACAGCCTCACTAAATTACAGATCATAACTTCAAACCTGCAATCCTCCTGTCTCAGCCTCCCAGGTCCTGGGATTACAGGTGGGCACCACCACACCCAGCTGAATATTTTGTTTTAATAGAGATTATTTTGTGAATGAAAAATGCACACTGGAATTAGTACAGATGGGGTACTATCTTTGGGAACAATAAGACATTAGCTGAAATTCTGATCAAAGAGGTTCAACCTCTCTGGACTTCCATTTTTTTCCCCTCTGAAAATTAGGAATGATAATAATAATAGTGATAATAATGCCTGCTCCATCCTGTTGTGGTAAACATCAGGAAGAAGTACTCCAGTGTGACCTGCAAATGTGTCTAGTAAGTGCTGTTATTATTACTACCGTTACTGGAATGCCAGTTTAATTCACAGAGAACCGCCGGCAGGCCACGGGATGCCTCCTGAACCCAAATGAGCGTGGAAGAAAATAAAAACCATGTTCACCGTGATGTAAACTACAGTCACCAAGGAAACTTTTTTGTTTTTGTTTTTGTTTGCGGTTCCGGGGATGGAACCCAGGGGCATTCTACCTACGAGCTACACCCCCAGCCCTATTTTTTAATTCTTTCTTTTGAAACAGGGTCTCACTGAGTTGCAAAGGGCCTCCCTAAGTAGCTGAGGCTGTCCTTGAACCACGATCCTCCTGTCTCAGCCCCTCAAATTCTGGGATTACAAGCTTGGGCCACCACACCCGGCAGAAAACATTCTTCTCTGTGTGTTCACAAACAGGCAGCAAATACCAGGACCTGCTTCCTCCCTCCTGCTGTGATTCCAAAGGGCAAAGGTGCTCACACGAGTTTTGTTTTGTTCTGTTTGGCATTTTTATTGGGCTATAATTCACATGATATCAAATTCACCATTTTAAAGTGCATCGAGTCATGTTTAATATATTTTCTGTAGTATGCATCCACCACCACTCTCGTATCTGAATATTTTCTTTCTATTTATTTATTTATTTTTGGTGGTATTGGGGATGGGGCATTCTACCTCCAAGCTACATCGCAGCCCTATTTTATTCTTTTATTTTAAAACAGGGTCTCACTAAGTTGCCGAGGCTGGCCTCAAACCTGCAATCATCCTGTCTCAGCCTCCCAAGTACTGGGATTATAAACCTGAGCCACCATACCCGGATATACCCGAATATATCTAACACCTCCGAAAGAAACCCTATACCTAAACTGAACAGGGTGGTACATGCCTGTAATCCCAATACTTGGGAAGCTGAGACTGGAGGATTGCAGGCTCAAGGCCTGCCCTAGTAATTTAGCAAGCCCCTCAGATATTTATCAAGACTCTATTTCAACATAAAAAGGGCTGGGGGTCTAGCTCAGAACACACCCATTACAGATAAATAAATAAACAAATAAATAGTCAAGGTCAGAGCTGGGGATGTAACTCCATGGTAGAGCGTTTGCCGAGCACGTGTGAGGCTCTGGGTTCAACCCCCAGCACTGTGAAAATAAAAAATTAATAACAAATAAAAATAAATGGCCAAGGACACCAACATTTGAGAAACACTGATTTAATAGTGAGGCTAGGCCAGGCATGGTGGCGCACGCTTGTAATCCCCGCGCTTGGGAGGCGGAGACAGGAGGATGGCGCAGGTTCGAAGCCAGCTGCGAGTGCTGGCTTAGGAGACCCTGTTTCTAAATAAAAATATAAAATAGGCCTGGGAGTGTAGCCCCGATGTAGAAGGGCTTCCAGGAACCCCAGTACCACCAAAAAAAAAAAAAAAAAAAAATAGTGAGGCTAATGAGGTGAGCCTGGTGGTGCAGGCTTGTAATCCTAGCATTTGGGAGACTGAGGCAGGAGGAACTGGGTTGTGTACAGCCTCAACTAGTGAGGCCCTTTGCAACTCAGTGAGACCCTGTTTCAAAGAATAAAAACAGGGCTGGGGTGTAGCTAGGAGGTAGAATACCCCTGGGTTTCATCTCCAGTACCACACACACACACACACACACACACACACACACACACACACACAAAGAACCTGGTCAGGCCTCCCAAATCTGTGCTGTGACTTTTCCTTTTCTATTGCTAATTCTCTCTCTCTCTCTCTCTCTCTCTCTCTCTCTCCCTCTCTCCCTCTCCCTCTCCCTCTCCCTCTCCCTCTCCCTCTCTCCCTCCCTCCCTCCCTCCCTCCCTCCCTCTCCCTCCCTCCCTCCCTCCCTCCCTCTCTCTCTATCTCTCTCTCTCTCTCTCTCTCTCTCTCTCTTTCTCTCTCTCTCTCTCTCATCTTCGGGCTCTTTCCCTAATCAGATGGGGAGAGAGAGATGTGTGGAACACAATATGCCCTGACTGTGGGGGTCAGTCCTTAACCTTGCTCAGCACAAAGACACCTCCACTCCCAACTGCAACCTCATAAGCTGGGAAGCTCTGCTGGGTTGGAGCCAGACAGAAAAGGGAGGGGCCGGCTCTGGCCTGCAGACCCCGCCCTCTAGGAAAGGCTTTCCGCTTCATTGTTGGGCACCATGGAAACCACAGGTGCCCGGTGAGTCAGCCCGTGATGAACCGGATTCTTTACTAACAGGAGTTGCCTGGGGCAACCCTGGGAGGGGAGGGCCTGGATATTTTGGGTTGGTTTATGAGAATAACCTGGGATCCTGGAGCTGCCAAACCAATGGGTAATGCCAGTGAGCACAGATAAAGGGGCCAGTTCTTTCTCGGCTTCCTTCTTGAGAAACCCTGGATCTGTGTTCCCCCATCCAGACCGTCTCTCCAGTCTAATTCTCCGTGTGATCTTATGTCTCCCCCCACCCCTAGTCCTAGGGATGGAACCTCAGGGCACCCTACCCCTGAGCAACACCCCAGCCCTTTCTTTAGCTTTATTTTGAGATAGGGCCCCCCTAAATAAATTGCCCAGGCTGGCCTTGAACTTGGGGCCCCCTCCCCCAGCCTCCAGAGCAGCTGGGATTATAGGCTCACCCCACCTTGCTCAGCGGCCCCTTCGCTCTTTGGTTTTCCTACCTGAGCCTCCCACTCCACCCTCTCTACCCAAATAATGCCTATTAATCCTCTCCATCTTGGCTTAAATGTCAGGACCTTCCCTGACCCTTGGAAGCACCAGAAGCCTTATAAAATATGGGATCTTACTTTTTCCACACATAGTCTGGAGATAGAGAGTTCTCCCCATGCAGATCTCCGGGGTCCCCGGCTCCTTCTTGTTCTGCTGGCCCTAACGTGAGTCCTCAGCCTTGTGGTCCACCATGGCTGGACCAGTCTACACAGCCCGCTAGAGACAGGGAAGTCGATGACAGACCAAGCCATATAGACATGGCAGTCCCATAAACGTCTGCCAAAGGGTGCTCAGACTGTTGAAAGGCAATCGATTCTCACCAATTCTAATTCCCTGTCTCCTTCCTAAAATATTCCCAACTACAGTCAAAGCATCCAACCATTTTCTTATTCTATCTGACAAGAGCCACCCTCTGCCACTTTATGAAAGAAGCTGGGCTGGAGGTGGTGGTACACACCTGAAATCCCAGTACTTGAGGTTGAGACTGGAGAATCGCAGGTCCAAGGCCAGCCTCAGCAACTTAGAGACACCCTGTTTCAAATTTTAAAAAGGGAGGGGAGATGGCTAAGGTGTAACTCAGAGGTAGAATGTCCCTGGGTTCAACCTATGAAAAGAAAAAAGAGAAGAGAAGAGAAGAGAAGAGAAGAGAAGAGAAGGAAGGAAGGAAGGAAGGAAGGAAGGAAGGAAGGAAGGAAGGAAAAAAGAAAACGAGGAGCCAGGTGTGCAGGGGCGCACTTGTAATCCCAGTATTTGGGATTGAGACAGGAGTATCACAGGTTCAAGGCCAGCCTCAGGATCTTAAACCTGGTTTCAAAATTTTAAAAAATAAAAAAGCTGGGGTGTAGCTCAGAGGTAGAAGACCCCTGGGTTGAATCCATGGTACAGAAGAGAGGGAGGGAGACATGGGGGTGTGGTATCATACACCTATAATCCCAGGACTTGGGAGGCTGAGATAGGAGGGTGGCAGATTCAAGGTCAGCCTCAGCAACTTACAAGACCTGTTTCAAAATAAAAAATATAAAGGTCTGGGGATGTAACTCGGAGGTAAAAGAAAGGTAGTGGTCTGGTGTATGACTCAGTGGTAGAACAATGGCCTCGTGTGTGTGTGAGGCCCTGGGTCCCACCCCCAGCGCCACAAATTAAACATATAAAAAAGAAAGATAGACCTCTTTACCAGTAATGCTGTAGAGCAGGGCCAGTGGAGCTGTGCCCCACACCACCAAGGTCCGGCAGTAAAGGAAGGGTGCCTCGTCCTAGGATTTTAGAACAGTAATCAAAACCTGGCTGTTCTAATCAAAGTCAGTGACACTGGATTCCTCCCTGAAAAAAAATATAAGGTTGGTCTAAAAGAGTTTTTGTTGCTTCTTGTTTTTGTATTATTTGTCAGTGCTGGAAATCAGACCCTTTGCCTGGCACATGCCAGACAAACGCTCTGCTGCCGAGCTACATTCTCAGCCCTTGTCTAAGTTCTTAAATGCAGGAGGGACCACTGGGTTTCAGTAATATGTGAACTTCCAAATAGCAGGTTTTTATAACAGCCTTTCAAAAACATATTCAAAAGCCAGGTGTGGTGGCTCACGTTTGTAATCTCAGTTCCTGGGAAGCTGAGACAGGAGGATCGCAGGCTCCAGGTCAGCCTCAGCAACTTAGTGAGACCCTGTTTCAAAGTAAAAAAATAAAATAGGGCTGGGGTGTGGCTCAGAGGTAGAATGCCCCTGGGTTAGATCCCCAGTACCACAAAAATAAAATAAGGTAAAACCACACACACACACACACACACACACACACACACACACACACACATTGTTTTATTTTGTTAGTACTGAGGATTGAACCCAAAGGATTCTACCTTTGAGCTACACCCCCAGCTCTTTATTATTTCTTGTTTTATTTTGGGTTTTTTGCAGTACTAGGGATGGAATCCAGGGCATTCTGCCTTCAAGCTATACCCCCAGCTCTATTATTTATTATTTATTTTTATTTTTTATTTTTTATTTTTGGTGGTACTGGGGTGGAACCCAGAAGCTTTCTACCTCCGGGCTATACTCCCAGACCTATTTTATATTTTATTTGGAAACAGGGTCTCACTAAGTTGCTGAGAGCCTCACTAAGTAGCTGAGGCTGGCTTCGAACCTGTGTGATCCTCCTGTCTCAGCCTCCCAAACGCGGGGATTACAAGCGTGCGCCACCATGCCCGGCTTTATTTATATTGAAACAACATCTCACTAAGTTGCAGAGAGCCTCACCAAGTAAGTAGATGAGGCTGTCTGCAAACCGGCAATCCTAATGTCTCAGCCTCCCAACAACTGGGATTACAAGCAAGCTCCACCACACCCAGCTTATTTTTTTATGTTGAAACAGGGTCTCCCCAAGTTGCTGAGAGCTTCGTTAAGTAGCTGAGGCAGGCCTGGAACCTGAGATCCTCCTGTCTCTGCCTCCCAAGTACTGGAATTACAGGCGTGTGCCATTTTGCTTTGCTTACTTGTACTTTTTATTTGTGTTTAAAGCTTACAACAGTAAGAAGGAGAGCAAGCTATAAACGGTAATATTTTTGTTTGGTAAGATCCAACATAAAATTCATCATCATTGCCAAAAGTAATTTTGTCTAATGGAGGAGAGAGGTGTTAAAAAATGGCCCACGTGGGCTGGGGATGTAGCCCAGTGGCAGAACATTGCCCAGCATGCACTGAGGGACTAGGTGCCATCCAGAGTTTGGAAAAAATAATGATGGTGATCCACAGTATGTGGGATGCTTTAGATACCCCACATCCCTCACCCCTCCTGAATTTCAAGATATAATGCTTGGAGTGTAAAAGTCTCATAACCCTGAACAAAAAGACATTTCACAATATGTGTGGCACATTTTGTTGGGTTTTATTTTATTTTTTTTTCATATTATTCTTTTTTGGAGTCTAACTAGAGATGGAACACCAGTCTCCTGCATGCTAAGCAAGCACTCTGCCCCTGGCCCAAAGTAGGGGTTCCAGTGAGTCCTCTTAAATCAAAGCTCCACACACCTGTGATAGGTCTTTGGATCTTCTCTTTCACATGCATTTTTTTTTTTTTTTTTTTTTTTTTGCTATTAAGGACAAATGGGAAATTAAAAAGAAGACAATTTGGCCGGGTGTGGTGGCACACGCTTGTAATCCCTGCGCTCGGGAGGCGGAGACGGGAGGATCGCGCAGGTTCGCGCTGGCTTAAGAGACCCTGTTTCCAAATAAAATATAAAATAGGTCTGGGAGTGTAGCCCAGAGGTAGAAGGGTTTCCAGGAACCCCAGTACCACCAAAAAAAAGGAGGAGGAGGAGGAGGAGGAGGAGGAGGAGGAGGAGGAGGAGGAGGAGGAGGAGAAGGAGAAGAAGAAGAAGAAGACAGTTTGACCTAGGTGGGAGTATTCTGGATTCAGACAGAGGGGGACACAGGAGTGCTGACGGTGTTCATTTCCATACGCCCTAAGTCGTCCCAAAACATCCGAGGCTGGAGCGAGAGTCCCTTGAGCACAAAACAAGGAAATACAGAAGGTGACGCGTCCTGTAAGCGCAGGTGCCAGGGGCGGCACAGGCCAGGCCTTAGCGACATCCTGAAGATGCTCATGATTCTTAAAAAGCACCCGGGGACCGCAGCCTCTGGAGGTAGAGGACGAGAGCTGCACTCGCAGCCCGGCGTGGGTCTCTTCTCTGCGTATTTGCATGACTTCAAGGAGGAGGAAGTGAAACGGTTCACATTTACTTCCAACCACAGAGCATTACATCTTGGGGGGAAAAAAGGGAAACAGTCATGTCTTGGTAAGCCTCTATTCAGACTTGAGCAATTTTTTTTTTTTTTTTTTTTTTTTTTTTGCAGTACTAAAGATTGAACCCAGGGGCATTCTACCTCCAAAATACACCCCAGCTCTACTTTTTTTTTTTTTTTTTCATTTTGAAAAGAGGATCTCACTAAATTGCGGAGGGCCTAAATAGGTAGCTCAGACTGGTGAACCTACGATCCTCCTGTTTCAGCCTCTGAAGGAGCAGAGAGATGATGCCACGGCCGCAAAGGCTTTAGCTGTAGCAAGTCTGACTTTTCTACTCCCAGTCTTTTCTACTCCCTGACTTTTCTACTCACCAGTCATGGCTGCCCCAGGGAGGGCACGGAAGCTTGGATGAGGCAGCTCTTCACCGTAAGCAATCGCTGGGACATGCTGATAACTAAGGCCGTCAACAACACCCACTGCGTCCTCATTTTATAAGCAAGGAAGTTGAGCTAACAGAGACTAATATCTTTCCCAATGCTACAGACCTAGCGAACAGTTATGAATTGCTACATTAATGCTACCTAACAATTATCCACAAAATCTCTAAGAGGCTAATAACTATAAGCATTTACTTTTTTTAAGCTTTTGCTGGGTGAGGAATCGAACTTAGGGCCTCACACATGCTAGGTAAGCTCTCTACCACTGACCTACGCCTCCAGTTCATTCATTCATTCATTTGTAGAACTGGGGATTGAACACAGGGGCATCCTACACCTGCACCACCATCCCTTTTTATTTTGTTTTGAAACAGAGTCTCTCTAAGTTGCTGAGGCTTGCCTGAAACCTGCAAACCTCCTGTCTCAGCCCCTCAAGTACAAGGATTGTAGGTGTGCGTCATTGTTCCATTGTTCCCAGGGCCTTTTTTTTTTTTTTTGCGGGTCTGGGGATGAAACCCAGGGGCATTCAACCTCCGAGCTACACCCCCTGCCCTATTTTTTATTCTTTATTTTGAAATAGGGTCTCATAAGTTGCAGAGGGCCTCACTAAGTAGCTGAGGCTGTCCACGAACCAGGATCCTCAAGTCTCAGCGTGCACCACCACGCCCGGCTTTTATTTTTTTTTTATTTTGAGGTAGGATCTCGCTAAATTGCCCAGACTGGCCTTAAACTTGTAATCCTTTCTGCCTCTGCCCCCTGAGCCACTAGGATTACCAGCCACCTGACTACATGCTTACTTTTGTACATAAGTCTATACACTGGCCAGCTTGTTTTGATGATCGGCCCAGGCGAGGCTCGTGCCCTTGTGTCTGTGGGTCAGCTACTGCCGCCTGGTCTAGGAAGATCTCACCTACGATGATGTGGCTCTGCCACCGGTCTCTTGCCCTGGAAAAGCGCTCCTGGGCTTGTTTGCCACCGTGGCTGGATGATTCCGAGAGAAAGAAAGAAAACACACCTCCAAGCCTTGAGGTTGGAACTAGTTCTTGGCCACCTCTACTACACTTTAGTGGTCAAAGCAAACCATGAGACCAGGCCAGAGTCGCTGTGAGAGGATGCTACCAAATGACATGGTCATGAAAACTCAGGGACGTTCTCCCCCAATGATGGAACCAGAATGCACACCCCAGAGACCTGGCTCTCCACCGCACTGCATAGTCATTTCCCTATCAAATCTTTTATTGGTTTCTATTTCAAGTTCCCTCGTTTCATGTACCCAACATCTCAATGGATGCTGTAAAACAAGGTCCTACTTTGTTTGTTTGTTTTTATGGTAACAGGGATTGAACTCAAGGGTATTCTGGAGTCCAAATCCTGCCTTTTTCCTCTTGCTACCTGTGTGATCTGGAACGTGCTATGTGCGCTCTCTGAGGTTGTAATCTCACCTGTTTGGGGAGGGTAATAACTACCTTGTGTGTTTGTGTGTGCATGTGTGTGTGTGTGTGTGGATTAAGTGAAATAAAGCAAAGTACTTAATTATGCCTTGCCCACATTAATTGCTTTATTTAAAAGTTAGCTGCTATTAGAGTGATCCTAAAATTTAGTTATTATTATCCTCGTAAGGATGGAGACTTAGACCAGTCAAGTCTACCTGCCCAAAAGCCTGTAGGAAGGGCTTCCTGGACTGAGACATTGCTCAGAGGTACAGCGCTTGCCTAGCTAGTGTGATGCTCTGGATTTGATCCACAGAGCCGCAAGAAAGGAGGAGGAGGAGAAAGAGGAGGAAGAAGAAGAACATGAGGAGGAAGAGGAGAACAAAGAGGAGAAAGAGGAGGACAAAGAGGAAGAATTCTCCAGTGCATGAGTTAAACTTGAGGTAGAGGTATTTGGGTCAGAGATGAGAAAGAACTTCCTGAAAGTTAAGGTTGTCAAGTTAAATTAGAAGTAATGCTTTAGGACTGTGATGCTAGCGTCCATGCTGAGAGGAAAGGGCCTGGTCTTGGGCTGAGTGAGGTGTGGTGTAGTGAGATGGGCCGGGACAGTCAGCCACCTTGCAGCTGGGCCTTGACCCGCGGCAGTGAGCCAGGGCGGGCTGTGACCCTGAGCCAAGTAACAAGAGCTGCAGAGCTGATAGAAACTGGCCAAGCTGTGAGGCAGCAGCTGTTCTAGCTTTGAAAAACATCTGCAAGGGCTGACCCCGAGCCTTCAGCTACCCAAGTGTATGTCTCAGGCACCCTCAGGCTATAGAAACCCCAGGACACCCAAGGGTGACCTCAGAGCTGAGGGAGGGAATCAGGTGAGCACTGGAGGGGGCCCGAGGGACTGAGCATGGTCACACACCAGGGCCACGTGAGCCATGGCGCAGACCCCGGGAGAAGCCTCCCTGGAGGTCGTCAGGTGGAGGCAGGACCCTCTGCCTAGGGTCCGCCAGCATTCCTGCCGGAGAAGAAATGTTGGACGGCAAGATCCGAGGTATCCTGCATCCTCTCCAACTGCGAAAGGCCAGGGCTCGGGGCCGTTTCCACTCGGGTACCTCAAAATCAAAGCAAGTCAGGCATGGAGGCACACACCTGTAACCCAGTACTTGGGAGGCTGAGACAGGAGGGTCACAGGATCACGGTCAACAACTTAGGGAGGCCCTCTGAAACTTACCGAGACCCTGTTTCAAAATGAAAAATAAGAGCCGGGCGTGGTGGCGCACGCTTGTCATCCCCGCGCTTGGGAGGCAGAGACAGGAGGATCGCGCAGGTTCGAAGCCAGGAGACCCTGTTTCCAAATAAAAATGTAAAAATAGGTCTGGGAGTGTAGCCCGGAGGTAGAAGGGCTTCCAGGAACCCCAGTACCACAAAATTAATTAATTAACTAATTAATTAAATTTAAAAATTTTTTTAAAAATTTTAAAGTGTTGGGGATGTAGCTGGAAGGTAGAATGTTCCAGGGTTCCAATTCTCAGTAACACACACACACACACACACTCACTTAATTGCATTTTCGGGGGACACCACTAGGGGCGACCTTGACTTCCGGGTACAACTGGAAACAAACAAAATGTCTCTAGAAGTCACTCCACTCACTGTGGAAATATTGCCATTTTTTCTTTCTCTTTCTCTTTTTTCTTTCTTTCTTTTTAGTGTGTGTGTGTGTGTGTGTGTGTGTGTGTGTGTGTGTGTGGTGTGTGTGTGGCACCAGGAATTGAACCCAGGGGCAGTCTACCCCTGAGCTACACCCACAGCCCGATTTTGAAACAGGATCTCCTTAGGTTGATGAGAGTCTTACTACTAGCTGAGGCTGTCCTCGAACCTGCAATCTTCCCATCTCAGCCTCCCAGGTTCTGGGATTACAGATGTGCATCGCTATGCCTGGCTCATATATTGCCATTTCTGAATGCCCTGGGTTGTCTGCAAGGAGAGAAAGGTGGGGAGCTTTCCCACAGGTGGGAAACCGGGTGTGATCACCTAAGCCTCACCTACCAAGGACCTCCTGCGGATTACCCATCCTCTGTGCACACATGGAAATTTGTCAAGAGTTCGCAGCCTCTTGGCACAGTACCACGCACCTGTAAGCCTAGTACTTGGGAGGCTGAGATAAGGGGATCGCAGGTTTGAGTCCAGCCTGGGCAACTTAGCAAAGACCCTGTCTCGAAATTTAAAAGGGAGAGGGAGCTATAGTGTGGCTCAGAGGCAGAATGCCCCTGGGTTCAGTTCCCAGTACTACAAAACGGGGGGAGGGAGGGAGAGAGAGAGAGAAGAGAAGAGAAAGAGGAAGAGGAAGAGGAAAGGAGAGGGAGAGAGAGAGAAGAGAGAGAGAGAGAGAGAGAGAGAGAGAGAGAGAGAGAGAGAGAGACTCCATAGTCCATCAAAAATAAGAGGGTGTGCCATTGAACACAGACCTGGACACGGTTCACCCAGCTCCAAGGTTTAAGGTTTATCTCAGGAAGGTCCCAGGGCACTCTGCCTCTGAGACCCCAGCTCCACTGCTACATGCACAGTGGCAAAGGGGCTGCCCGCTCACAGTGCCCCAGCCTCAATTCAATGCAAAAGCTTTCGATGCTCTAACATCTTCCCATGAGGCAGAGGAGCCCCCCCACACCCAAGAAAAAGACATGGCTAAGCCACCTGGGTGGCCTTCCTGCTTAATGGCAACTATACACAGAATCCCGCTTCGTCCACATTCTAGAAAACCACCAAAGCCCGTTGTGTTGGCCGGCAACGTAAGATGCATGAGGCTCCTTTGTCCCCCGGGGTCGGGAACTTTCGGGAGCAGAAAAGAAATGCTAGCGTGGCAGTAACGAACCGGGAATGCCGAACTACAGTTGTGGGAAAATCCCAGGTATCTAAAAGGACAAAAAGCACAGCCTCGGCTACTTAGTGAGGTCCCTTGCAACTCAGTGAGACCCTGTTTCCAAATAAAGAATAAAAAAAAAAAATAGGGCTGGGGGTGTAGCTCAGAGGTAGAAAGCCTCTGGGTTCCATCCCTGGTACCACAATCAGTCAATCAATCAATTAATCAATCAATGAAACAAAAGCACACCTGGCTGCAGGTGTCTATCAGCGTGTTCTTTCCCTTCTGTCTTTGCTCACACTCTCTCCTGCACAAACATCCTTCCTGCCTTCTGGGCTCAGCAGATGCCTACTTATCCTGCCCGGTCCCTGCACTAAGCTCCTGTCCTCCTCCGGAAAGCCTTCCCTGCCTTCCTGCACAAAGTTCCCACAGCTCCTGCCTCGGTCCTCCTAGGTCACCTTATAAAGCATCCACCTCGCTGTCTGTTCACCTTGGTGTCGCCCCGTGACGCTGCAAACCCACACAGGTTTGGGGACTCTCTTACTCATCTCTGAACAGGAAGGAGGCAGGAAGGGAGGGAAAGGGCAGGAGGGCCGCAGCCCTGCTCTAAGGCCCTGGCATCCGGACCCAGTGGCGGAACTCCCAGCGTTTCTGTCTTACATGGCCTGGTGCCTCCGGTTCAGGTCCTCAGTTTCTCCCGCACTGGGAGCAGGAAGGACCCAGTTCCCATTAGCGCCCCTAGCAGGGCACTCAGGTGGGCCCACCCCTGCCCCGAGGTGCGGGCTGGCCAGGGCGGGCTGGGCAGGGCTCAAGGCTCAACTGAGTCATTCCTACCGTCCCACCTGGCGAGCCCCGTGCCAGACCCACAGGAGCCTGGCAGCCACCCAGAACACGCCCCTCGGGCCGCTATGCGAAGGGGCATTTGGCCTCAGAGTTCTGACCCCGGACAGGCAGGCCCCTCATCTGCTGTGGGGTCAAGCTGGGGGCCTGCTAAGGGGAGATACTGAGGCTTGGGGAAGGAATATAGTTGATGCTAGAGGTGCCGGGAACACCTGAGTGTCCGGGTGGTGCACTCTGCTCTGAGGACCAGGTGGCCGCCAGCCCCACTCGGCAGGGCCAAGCCTCCAGCCCCCTCACCCTAGCTGAATAGGGCTTGAGCTGTGCTCCTTCCACAGCCCGCTGCAGGGCTCTTCTCCGCACAGCTCAGAAGAGGCTACTGAAAATGGAGGTTGTAGCTGGGTGTGGTGACGCATGCTTGTAATCCCAGCATTCCAGAGGCTGAGACCAGAGGATGACGATTTGTGGACAGCCTCGGCTACTTAGTGAGGCCCTTTGCAACTCAGTGAGACCCTGTTTCAAAAAATAAAGAATTAAAAATAGGGCTGGGGGGCGTAGCTCAGAGGCACAATGCCCCTGGGTTCAACCCCTAGTACCACAAAAAAAAAAAAAAAGGAAAAAAACCTGAAAAAAGAAAAAGAAAATAGAGAAAATGGAGGTTGTCAGAGAGATAATCAGACAGAACCAGAGTAGGGCTGGGGCAGGGGCGCATGCCTGTAAGACCTGGGCACTTTCATACATGAACAAATGAAAAGCGGGTGGGGAAGAAGGAAAATGGGGGCCACAGTTAAGTGGTCTAAGGTACTGGCATCTGGACCCAGTGGCCAGCACTTGGGAGGCTGAGACAGGAGGATCACAGGCTTGAGACCAGCCTCAGCAACTTAGCAAGACTCTGTTTCAAAATAAAAATTTTAAGCTGGGCATGATGGCACATGCTTATAATCCCCCATACTTTGGGAGGCGGAGACAGGAGAATCGCAGGTTCAAAGTCAGCCCCAGCAACTTAGCAAGACCCTGTTTCCAAATAAGAAACAAAATCGGGCTGGTGGGTTGTCACTCAGAGGTAGAATCCCTCCAGGTTCAATCCCCAGTGCCAGAAATAAATAAACAAACCAACAAATATTTTTAAAAGGGGTGGGAGTATAGCTGGGTTCAATCCCCAGTACCGAAAATTAAAAAAAAAAAAAAAAACTTTAAAAAGTCAGAGTAGAAGGAGTGGAGCCTCAGAGCCCCGCCTTCCAGCCCACACACCTGGGCCCAGCCACACCTCTGACTTCTAGACTCCAGCTTTCCCTGGGAACCTCTCCTCCCTGGGAAGCTGAAGACAGGCCCTCGGGGTGCTGGTGGGTGGAGGCTGGAACTCAGCCTTGCAGGAAGGGAAAGGGTTAACTCTCCCTGAGTCCACTGGGCCAGCTCAGCCCAGAGATGTGAGTCCAGGCTTGTCTCTGGTGCCCTCTCAATCCCAACCTCCCCCTTACTCCTCCTTCTACCTCTTTCTGGGAGACGGTGGGAGGAGAGGCTAGGAGTACTTGGAACCGCTGTCTCTGGGGTATCATTTATTACCGCCATAATCACCACCTCCTGGTCCATGAGAACTCTCTCCCTCTTGTCATCCCTGGATACAGCTGCTTGTCATTCTCTTATTGTCTAAGTCTCACCACACACAGGCACACACACACACACACACACACACACACACACACACACACATGCGTGCACAGTGACTAGGAAGGGGAGGCTCAGAACAGGCACCCACTGTTTCTTGCCTCTGTTGGCTCCTGTCCCACCCAAGTTCTTCTCCTAAAGCGGGTCCTGTTGATCCTGTGGGAGGCAGAAGGCAGGAACCAGGGTAGAGGACTCTTTAGAACCACATTAGCCGGGCGTGGTGGCACATGCCTGTAATCCCAGCATTCGGGAAGCTGAGACAGGAGGATCACGGTTCGTAGACAGCTTCAGCTACTTGGTGAGGCCCTTTGCAACTCAGTGAGACCCTGTTTCATAATAAAGAATAAAAAATAGGGCTGGGGGTGTAGTTCGGAGGCAGAATGCCCCAGGGTTCCATCCCTAGTACTGCAAATAAAATAAAAAATAAAAAAAAACACAACATTATACTCAGAAAAAATTTTAAAAAAGCACACTGGAGCCACAAAATTAGAAACCACCCAGTGACAAAGATTCTTCCCTCAGACCAAACAGTCATCAGTCAGCGAGGTCTAGAACATTTTTTATTTATTTATTTATTTATTTGGTGGTACTGGGGTTCCTGGAAACCCTTCTACCTCCAGGCTACACTCCCAGACCTATTTTATACTTTTTTATTTGGAAACAGGGTCTCTTAAGCCAGCGCGGCTGGCTTGGAACCTGCACGATCCTCCTGTCTCCGCCTCCCAAGAGCAGGGATTACAAGCGTGCGCCACCACCCCCGGCTCAAGGATAGCTTATGTGCTTAATAACGCTAGATGAGAGAGGAGGGTTGGAGACCTTTTCCCTGGTGGCCCAGTGGATTCCATTTCTGGAATTATTTAGTGAACTTCAGGATGCATTCTGAATGTCTAGGAATGTAGACCACCAGCCTCAGACCTGCCGGCTGGGGTTATGATGACCACACTCTGACTTCAAATATCCAGCTGTGATCTGGGGTGTGAAAGGGCACTCCTTCCACAACACCCAGCCAGCGCCCTTAGTAGGTGATGCAGGCGCTGGCTGGCCCATATAGCAGAGAGGTGGGGGAGGCGCCCAGCTGGTGTCCCTTCTCCTCCCACCCCAGCCTTGGGTAATAGAAGTATGGGGTCCGGGCTCCACCTGGCTCCTGACCCTGTCCCTGCAGCGAAGGCAAAGTCCAGAGGCAGTCTTGCGCCCGGTTGCCAGGGCAGGCGGGCAACCTGAGAGATAAGGGCCAGCCACACTTTGGACTCAGGGCCCCAGGCTGGCAGCGGCTCCCCTGCCTGGTTAATGGCTGTAGCCCGCCGCTCTCTGGGCCTTGAAAAGGAGCTGGGCACCGCCACGAGTCACTCGGTCACTGCCTCCTCCGGAGCCTGGTCTCTCCTCTGATCCTGGTTACTCGGGCGCCTCGCCTGGTGGCCGCGGTTCCAGCTCTTCTGCCCGGGCCAGGTGGGTGGTTAGTTCAGGTGCGAGAAGGGGAAGGAGCGCCCTGCGACGTGAGCGCCCCGGCCGGGAGGCGGCGCCGCGTGGGAGGCGCGGGGCTCCCTGTCCCCGGGCCCTAGTGGCCGCAGTGCACAGGTGCGCGCCCGCGGAGGGGGCGGTGCCAGCCCGCGTCCCCGCCCCGTCTTCCCGCCTCCTCCTCCCTGCCGGGCGCTGCGGGCCGCTCGGTCCCGATCCCAGGCTGGGCAGCGGGGCTGGCTGTCATCGCTGGGGCTGACGACAGCGACCCCGAGCCCCGCGAGGGGGCGGGCGGCGAGGGCCGCGGGAGCCGGGACACCTGGGCATAGGTGAGCGGCCGGCGGGAAGGGGCGGGGCGGGCAGGGGGCAGGGGGCCTGGGAGCCGGGCGCGGGGCGCAGGGGCCTCCCCAGGGAAAGAGGAAGGGAAAGCCGGGACCAAAGCTGGGGTGGGGGGAAATGGGTAGAGAGGGAGAGGGAGACAGCCCTTAGGGGGAGAGGGCAGGAGAGACCCTGTCTCTGTTTATAAATCAGAGACAGCTTGTTCATAAGCAAGAGAGGGCTGAGGACCTCAAGCCCCCAGGGAGGGGGAACCTACATCTTCTTAGGAGGCCTCTCCCCTCCAGGCCCTGACTACTCAGAGGTTGGGTCTCTCGCACAGGTTGGGGAAGGAGGGATGGAGCCCCACACCTGGCTCCCAGCTCCAAGGTGGTGTCCCCAGAGGCCAGAGACCAACTCTAGTCCTAGACCAGAGTGCTTCTTCTCCTGGGCTGATCTCTAAGCCAGCCTCCTGAGAGCTGCCTGCACCTCACCTCCTTGACTGTGGCCAGGAGCGTCCAGGTAAGGGGTGGGCAAACTTTTCAGTAAAGGACCCACTAGTAAATGTTTTAGACTTTGCAGCCAATGCCCTCTCAGCCCCCTGAGTAAATAGGGGTATATTCCAACAAAAAAAAATGTATTTATAGATGCTGAATTTAAATTTGTTCTATTTTTTTTTTACTTTTCCCAAAATATTATTTTTCTTTTGACTTTTTTTTTTTCAACAGCCCCACCCCACCCATGACCTCCCTTTGGCTTTTCCCAGGCTACCTGTGGGAATGGGGGTGTGTCTAGAAGCCGGGTAATGCTCCCACTTGGGGGTATCCCAAGCACCAGAGACTTGCCTGCAACCCTTCCTCCCAGCTCCTCTGAGGCCTCCAGCATCCTTGGAGGCCAGTGTGAGAGTTTGTACCCAAATGTGCACACATAGAAAAGATATATCACCAAGAGGCTTTCTACCTAGCATGTGCCTGGATCTGCCTACCCTAATCCCATCGAGTTAGAGACGACGCAGTCCTTCTCTCCCCTTCCAAAGTGGCCAAAGCCCTTGACCCTCTCTCCCCCCACTCCACCTCCTTGAGCTCCAACCTGGTACCACTGACCACCAATCTAACCTGGGCCTTCCACACCTTTCTCTTCTGTTTCACAGTTTCAGGGAACCACTTTCTCCTGGACGATGGAGCTATGACCCCTCAGTGGTGACCCAGAAGACAAGGGATGCAGGCCTTTGGTCCTCCAGATGAGAGCCCCCTCCAGGGCCTTGTGGCCTCTCGCATCGAGACTTACGGGGGCCGCCATCGGGCCTCTGCCCAGAGCGCTGCTGCCAGTCTCTATCCCCGAGGAGGGCCCAGCCCCGTAAGTCCAGGCTGTGCCCGGAAGGTGACCTGGGTGGGGCAGAGGAAGGACACCCAGGCTTTGAAGTCACTGTCCCCTCTGCAGCAGGTTCATGGGCTGCTCTATTATTGTCCCTTGTTCTCCTCTTCTTTCCCGGGTTGCGGGGGAGAGGAGGGCAGCGCCTGAGCCAGGCTCCCAGCCCCAGAGAGCGGCAGAGAGCCAGAAGCCAAGCCCACAGAGGCGGTGCTGTAAAACAGGTCGCAGGCTGCGGGAAAGGTGCCTCCCAGTCTCCCAGCGCCTGGGCTTGGGAGGAGCCAGGGGGGCTGGAGACTGGCCTTCCTCTGAGTCAGGTCTGAAGAGCAAAGGTTTAGGGTGTCCCTGCTCTCTGGGCAGGGGAGGGTGTGGGGATCTGTGCTGGCTCCGCCCCGGCTCCACCTGCCTGGCCCACCTCCAACTGTGACCCTGGAGAGGGGCGTGTACCCGGGGCTGTCCCTCCAGGAAAGAACAGCTCTGCTTCTCACTGGGCTATCCCGGCCTCCCTGGAGGAGAGTTGGAGACTGCCGCTCTCCCAGGCAGAGGGCAGGAAGGGCCACTGGGAAATGCGCAGGGTAATTCAGGCCACGGGCTGATCAAGGAATGTGATCAGGCCTGCCCTGGCAGGAGACTTGTGGCTGTGGCCTCAGCCTCTCACGCGGAAGGGCAGCCGCTCCCAGCTGGATGGGACACAGCTGCACACACCCAGGGAAGAGAGCGCGCGCGCACACACACACACACACACGTGTGCTCTTGTCCCCACGTGTTGGGGAAGCTGTTGTGATGGGGAACCCAGAATTCAACATTCACAGTATCCCTGCAAGCCCTAGGTGCGGGAGCAGGCATGGGAGTGGGCAGATCCCGGGGCACGCGCTGCAGGGCCCAGGCGTGTGTGTGCCTGTACGCCGGCTCTGGAGGAAGCACCTTTGGGGAGCCTGGCCGGCATGCTCCAACATGGCACAGGCCCGACTCAGGGCAGTAGCAGCCCACACCAAACTGGTGTGGGAGAAGAGATGAGCCAGGCCAACCTGCAGGGGCGGGCGGCCATGTCGGGAGCCAAGCCTGGCACCCCCAGAACTTCCCCTGCTCCTCCCAGGATCCCAGTCGCCAGGGCTTCCAGCACTACGTCCCCTTTGCCAAGGGCCCTGGCCAGGCCCGGGGCGCGCCCCTCCTGATGCTGAGAGAACGGGAGCCCGAGAGGAGGCATGGAGGTTATTTGGCAGCTGGCCCGCCTCACTCCCCCAAATCCAAGGTAAGGGGTCCCCTGCTCCCTTCTGCATGCTCACAGCCCCAGCTGGGATGGCCTCTGCAGGCAGGCCGAGCGAGCCCCCAGGGCTGAGGCGGCTTCTGTCCCGTGGCCCCTCCAGGAAATTAGATATAGTCCGCGAACAGTAATGCCTGTAATCCCAGCGATTTGTTTTTTTTTTTTTTTGCTGTTGTTGTTTTTGTTTTGGTGTTACTGGGGTTCCTGGAAACCCTTCTAACTCCGGGCTACACTCCCAGACCTATTTTATACTTTTTTAAAATTTGGAAACAGGGTCTCTTAAGCCAGCCAGGCTGGCTCTGAACCAGCGCCATCCTCCTGTCTCCGCCTCCCAAGCGAGGGGTGGGGGGTGGGGGGATTACAAGTGTGTGTGCCACCACGGCCCGGCTAATCCCGGTGATTTGGGAGGCTGAGGCAGGATGTTCTCAAGTTTGAGGTCAGCCTGAGCGACATAGCAAGACCCTGTCCCAAGTAAATAAGAGGAAGAAAGAAAGGAAGGAAGGAAGGAAGGAAGGAAGGAAGGAAGGAAGGAAGAAAGAAGACACAGCTCTGTACAGAAATCCTCTCCAGGATGGATACCTCTATACTTGGCCCACACATTAGACCAAGGGACTTTCATTTCCTTCTATTTTTTAATATATATTTTTACTGGTGCATTATATTCTCACATCAAAATGTAAATTATAGTGATAGCTCCATGCACACCGCACTTGGCGGGCTATCCTCGGGCTGACCAAGGGACTTTAACTTAAGGCATTTCAATACACGCTGAAGGATAAACTGTTCATATTAAACCTTCAGCTTTTAGAAATTCCCAAGTAACGCAGGAGCTGAATATGCGCCCTCGGCCAGGTGTGGTGGCATAATTTTGTAATCCCAGCATTCAGGAGGATGAGACAGGAGGATAGCAGATTGGAGGACAGCCTCAGCTGCTACTTAGTGAGGCCCTTTGCAACTCAGTAAGACCCTGTTTCAAAATAGAGAATAAAAAACAGGGCTGAAGGTGTAGCTTGGAGGTAGAATGCCCCTGGGTTCCATCCCCAGTACCACAAAAAGAAAGGAAGAAAGAAAGAATATGCACCCTCATTGTATCCCTCTATGAGCCCCTACCCCTCTCCTCTGAAGCCTCACTGTGGATAGAGTGAGGGTCAGGAATATCCATTGCCTACATTTTTCTGTCCCCAAGCAATTGTAAAATTAAAGCCATGTCAATGACAAATGTCAAAATACTGCCTGAGACTACTGGTTCCATCAGTCTTACTCTGGTCTCCACATGAAACCTCTCCAAAGAGTGATTCTGCCCCCCACTCCTGTCCTGAAGCAGGAGACCCCCTGGAAGGTCTCTTTCTGATCAGGGAGCCACAATCAGACCCCCCTTATCCAGGGAACTTTCTGCAGACCAGGTCACCTCTCCAATTACATTCTCGCAACATCCATCTTCTTGTAACTCCAGTAAGGGCCATCGCTACTCATGCCCAGTACTGCCCGCCACCTCCCATGGCTGGCACACGCGTGGACGCCCAGCGCTCCGTGAGCCGGGCTGGCGGGCTGCTGCGGATGTGGCCGCCTGAGCCCCTTCTCCGCTCTCCCAGGAGGTCCCCAAGGTCCAGGAGCTGCAGAGGAGGCTGCACACATTCAGCATGTTCGGAATGCCCCGCTTGCCCCGAGAGGAGCGGCAGCACTGGGAGATTGGAGAGGGCGGTGACAGCAGCCTGACCATCGAGAAGTCCTGGAGGGAGCTGGTGCCCGGACACAAGGTGGCTCTCAGCTATGTCTGTCCTCCTGGGCGCACGCGCACATCACTTCTGCCTTGGTGGAGGGACTGGGGTGACCTTGGGGTGTGGAGTTAGAAATGAAAACCAGGCCGGGCATGCCGGCGCACACCTGTAATCCCAGCCCCTGGGGTTCCATCCCCAACACCCCAAAGAAGGAAGAAAGGAAGGAAGGAAAGAAGGAAGGAAGGGAGGGAGGGAGGGAGACAGACAGACATCTGGAGACACACATTCATCTTCTTCACATCCCACTTACTGACGGGACCTTGGCTGAGCCTGGGGGCTTCCCTGAGCCCCGTAGCCTCATCTGTAAAGCGCATCAGCCCCGAATGTGCTGAGGACTTGGTCCAGGCACCGAGACAGTGCCAGGAACCGGTGAAAACCCAGCCGCCGCGCTTAATCATGAGGCCCGCAGTTGTCTTCATCGTCCCGGATCTGAACCAGCTCTGTCCTCGCCCAGGAGATGAGCCGGGAGCTGTGCCATCAGCAGGAAGCCCTGTGGGAGCTCCTGACCACCGAGCTGGCCTACGTGAGGAAGCTGAAGATCCTGACGGACGTGAGCACCCGCAGCTCCCTCTGCGCCCCCTGCACTGTCCCCGCGTCCTGCCTCGCAAACTGAGAGGGGGAGGGGCAGGATTCCAAGAGACCCGGATGAGGGAAAGAGGTTGGGGTTGGCGGGATGGGGCGGCCCCCAAGGGCCAGGTTGGGGTTCCTAGGCGGGGACATCAGATGCTGAGATCCTCCTCTCTCTCTCTCTCTGTCTCTCTGCTTCTAGCTCCTGGCTGCTGGTCTGCTGAACTTGCAGCGGGTGGGAATCCTGATGGAAGTGAGTGGGGACTGGGATGGCGGGCTGGCCCAAGGCGGGTGGGGGCAGGCCGCCCAGTCTGTATCCCACTGCCTTGCTTTCTGGGTACTTCCCCTTGGTTCTCCGCCCTGCCAAAGGCCTATTGCTGAGTTCTCCCTCCTCAGGTGTCCGTGGAGATCCTATTTGGAAATGTCCCCAGCCTGATTCAAGCCCACCGGGGCTTTTGGGAGGAGGTGCTGAAGCCCTTCTTGGAGGAGACGCGGGCCTCAGGCCAGCCCCTGGACCCTGTCAGCTTACAAGACGGCTTCCTGACGGTAAGGCCCGGTGGCACCCAGAGAGGACAGGCTGTGTGATTTGAGGGGCCCGCAGGGCACAGCCCCCTCCCTAAACATCACCCACCTCCTGCACCTCGTTCCACCAGGTGGTCTGTCCCAAGGGCTCTCTAGGCATCCGGCGGCCCTTAGAGGTAGCAAAAATACAGCTCTTAGGTATAATCCAGGAAAGTTTACGCCTAAGCGCTCATCAACTCTAAAATCTGAATTATGTGGCCCATCAACAAACAACTACGGGCAAGAATGGGGCATAAGCACCAGGCCAGGTGGCATACACCAGTAATCCCAGTGATCTGGGAGACTGAGACAGGAAGATCTCAAGTTCAAGGCCAGCTGGGCAATTCAGTGAGACTTTATCTCAAAAGAAAAAGGGCAGGATGTAGCTCAGTGGTAGAGCATCCCAGGGTCCAATCCTAAGTACTAGGAGCAGGGGAGGTACTAGGGATAAGGAAAGAGTCCCTTGGGATGACTTGGGGTGTAGAAAACTATGGGGAAGCCAGGCATGGTGGTGCACGCTTGTAATCCCAGCATTCGGGAGGCTGAGACAGGAGGATCGTGGGTCAAGGACAGCCTCAGCTACTTAGTGAAGCTCTCCGCAACTCAGTGAGACCCTGTTTCAAAACAAAGAATAAAAAACAGGGCAGGGGATATAGCTTGGCGGTAGAATGCCCCCTGGGTTCCATCCCCAGTACTGGGGAAAAAAAAAAAAAAAAAAAAACCTACAGGGACACCTGAAATATGGAGAAGAGGAAGTGAGATGGCCTGAGGGTCCGACTTCACTCCAGTGTTACCGCCCCCCCTCCCAAATGGGGGTTCTGTGGGAAAGCGCTGCTGTGGGGTGGGGAGGTAGGGCATAGCTTCCTGGGTGCCCCAGGCTCAGTCGGCTATGGACACGGGGCTCTTAGGCAACCTGTAGCTTGCAGAAATAGGAGCTATGGTGTCCTGAAAACAGGCTGGCTGAATTATTGATGGTGGGAGAGTGAGTCCAGAGGCGTGGAGTGCAGCGGGCGGCGGTGGACAGCAGGAATGCCCAGGCTTCGGCCCCTCCCCGGAATACAGAGAGAGGGGCCCTGGGAGTCCACACCGGCCTGCGCCTCACTAGGGGGCCACGCCAAGCGCCCCCCACCCTGCTCCCATGTTCTACAGCCAGAGTCTGCATTCAGGAGCATCTTCCACTGCCTGCTCCTGAATCTGCCCCTGTATCTGTCCCTCCAGTTTAGCCAGCGGTTCCAGCCCTATGTCCGTTACTGCCTGAGAGTGAAGCAGACCATGGCTTACGCCCGGGAGCAGCAAGACACGAACCCTCTCTTCCACGTCTTCGTGCAGGTGCAAGAGGCGGGGCCTGGGGAGGGGGGGCGGCTGGTCATCCCCGGCTGCAGCTGCGTCCAGGCTGGTGGGCCGGAGGCGGAGGCGCTGGCCAGCTCCTGAGCCCCTGCCCCTCTGCCCCAGCAGTGGTGTGAGAAGCATAAGAACTCAGGGAAGCAGATGCTGGGGGACTTGCTCATCAAGCCCCACCAGCGCATCACCAAGTACCCGCTGCTGCTCCAAGCTGTGCTCAAGAGGACCCCCGAGGCACAGGCCCAAGAGGCTCTGAAGGCTATGGTGGGCGCCAGGGTGGGCGGGGACCCTTGGGGTTGGGGGCTGGTGGGTGGGACCCGATCTCCGGGGATCCTTGAGGGCTGTGCCGAGTAGGGAGCTGAGCTTTACCTCCTTCGCACCCCCACCCCGACCAAGATCGAAGCTGTGGAGTCGTTCCTACGACACATTAACGGGCAGGTGCGCAAGGGCGAGGAGCTAGAGAGCTTGGAGACCGCGGCGCAGCGCATTGGGCCCTACGAGGTGCTGGAACCAGCCAGCGAGGAGGTGGAGAAGGTGAGGGGGGTGCAGAGGGAAGACCGCAAGGTCCCCGCCCCCACCCTGGAAATGGATGAAGGGGAATCCTGGCCGGGAGGAGCAAGGATCGGAACACCCCGGGCTTGGGCACCACGGAGGGGGTATGCCCATCGTTCCTTGGGGATGAGAGTCAGAAGAATTCAGAAGATGAGAAAAGAGATGCTGGGCACTTGTCCTGGCTCCAGGTGGGGAAGGATGGAGAGAGAAAATGCTGGCGGCCCCACGAGAGCCCCCGAGGGCTGGGATGTGGAGACGCACCCGCCGCTGCCTTCATCCCTCTGTCCATCAGCATTCTTGCAATCCCCAAGGCTTCGCCCCCAGGGACCCACCTCCAGCCGTACCCTACGAACATACTAGGTACCACCCAGGGAAATCCATTACTTCAAAACTCTCATGACCCAATGACATCAGCCACAGACCTCAATAAACGAGCTTTTTAGGGGACATTTTATATCTCACTATCAAATCCCCTCCCCTCTCTGCCCCTCAGAACCTGCGTCTCTTCTCCACCCTGGACCTGATGTCCCCCATGGCAGGGGTCGCCCCCGAGCACATCAGGCAGCTGCTGCTAGAGGGGCCCGTGCGGGTGAAAGAGGGGCGAGAAGGAAAGGTGAGGATGAGTGGGAGATGGAGTGGAGGGAGGGAGGGAGGGAGGGCGGGCGGGCGGGCGAGCTGGAGGTGGGAAACGGGATCTATGGGGCTCAGGATACAACATATTTCTGGCTGTTTCTACCACCTCCAGTCAGCCCTTTTCCCTGCCAATAAATGAAAGATGCAGCCAAATTGACCCCCTTGCAGCTGGCATCGCACAACCCTTGCACTTGTGGCTGGTGTGTTTGCATACCCACACCTGAGCTACAGTCTCTTTCTCCTGTCCCCCCTCCTGCAGCTGGACGTCTACCTGTTCCTCTTCTCCGACGTGCTCCTGGTGACCAAGCCCCAACGGAAGGCGGACAAGGCCAAGGTCATCCGCCCCCCTCTCATGCTGGAGAAGCTGGTGTGCCTGCCACTGCGAGACCCCAGTACGTCGGGGTGGGGAGGGAGAGAGAGGGGTGGCGATGCAGGTCAGAACGGCCCCAACCCTTAAAGCAGATCCTCTCTCTTCCACCCAGATAGCTTCCTGGCGATCCACCTCACTGAATTCCAGTGCGTCTCCAGTGCCCTCGTCATGTACTGTCCCAGCCCCACAGATCGGGCACAGTGGCTGCTGAAGACCCAGCAGGCCCAGGTACGTGAGAGCCCAGGAGGAATGGGCAGGCACCCCAAACTCACAAAGGGGACCCCAGAGGGGAGGGGAGGGGAGCTCCGCCGCACCATCAGCCCCTCAGGTGCCCTCAAGAGGAGACAGAGTCGGGTACGATGGCACACGCCTGTAACCCCAGTACTTGGGGGCTGGCATAGGAGGATCGCAGGCTCAATTGAGGCCAGCCTCAGAAACTTAGTCTTTTTTTTTTTTTTTCAAAAACATATAAAACAGCCAGGCATGGTAGCTTACACTTATAATCCCAGTACTTAGGAGGCTGAGACAGGAAGATCACACAGGTTCAAAGCTAACCTCAGCTACTTAGTGGGGCCCTCTGAAACTTAGTGAGACCCTCTTTCCAAATAAAAATATAAAACAGGTCTGGGAGTATAGCCTGGAAGTAGAAGACCCCTGGGTTCCATCCCCAGTGCCAATAAATAAATAAATAAATAAATAAATAGTTAAAAAAAATAGCTTAGAGGTAGAATGACCCTGGGTTCAATCACTAGAGCCAAATAAAAAAGAGAGTGAGAGGAAAATGTATTCCAAATGGAGAAGCAGAAGACACAAGGGCCAGAAATACAAAGCAGCCGCCGGCAGAACCGCTGGCCTAGTAGTCTGGTATGGCTACGGCAGAGAGTACAGGGTGGGGGCGGGCGTGGCAGGGGAGAGGCTGGGAGGTAGATGCCACCGGATGTCATACCAAAAAAATCTAAGTTCTGTGCTATGGAGAACATAGAACCCGTGAAGGTATAAGAAGGACAGTGACATGGGCAGGTTTATGTGATAAAAGCAGGAACTGCCCTGTCTCAAAAATAAAGAATAAGCCGGGCGTGGTGGCGCACACTTGTAATTCCATCACTTGGGAGACCGAGACAGGGGGATCCAGGTTCGCAGTCAGCTTTAGTTACTTAGTGAGGCCCTCTGCAACTTAGTGAGACCCTGTTTTAAAAATAAAGAAAAAAATCGGGTTTGGGGTGGAGCTTGGAGGTAGGATGCCCCTAGGTTCAATCCCCAGCATCACACACACACACACACACACACGCACACACACGCACACACACGCGCGCACACACACACACACACACACACACACACACAGCATTTTGAAAATGAGGTGGTAGAGCTAGCCAAGTAGAGGTATCTTGGGGGCTTTGAGACATGTGGAAACACAGGCTTGAAGTTTGGGTGAGGAATAAGAAATACCTGTTCCTCCAGCCACAGGGCTACTCCTTCCTTGAATACCTGAACGAGAGGGGACAGGCCCGGGGAGGTAGAAGGCAAGGGGAGAGGGCAGGGATTTGTGACTTGGGGTGAGAGCACTCTTCCATCTGCCCTGACCCCTACTCACAGAATCCCCCCTCTGCACGGCTGGGCCTTCTCTCTATACTGCTTCTCACTAAGTTTAAACACGATTCCACCAGGCTAGACTGATGGCAGTTGACCCCATTAGAGTGGTTGGTGAAGCTTTCCTGAAGGCTGGGGTTCAATTCAAGGGGACTGGAGACAAAAATTGGAAGCACACATCTCCAGCACAGCCATTACTGCCAGACTCCCTCCCTCCTCCTTTTGCCCCCCCCCCTCCTTTTGCAGTACTGGGGATAGAACCCAGGGGCATCCTACCTCCGAGCTCCACCCCAGCCCTGTTTTTTTTATTCTTTAGTTTGAAACAGGGTCTCACTGAGTTGCAAAGGGCCTCACTAAGTAGCTGAGTCTGTCCACGAACTGAGATCCTCCTGTCTCAGTCTCCCAAATGCTGGGATCACAAGCCTGCACCCCAGCCCTATTTTGTTTATTTACGTACTTCTGCAAAATAATCTAGCCCCTAGTGGTCCCACCCCAGGCCGATAGACAGCAGGTCACTTCTGATCTGCAACCTTAACTGTGCACTGAGGGTGCCAGCTCCTTCAGCAAACCAAAGAAGCCTGACTGGTCCGTACCAGATCCTCAGGGAATCCTGGGCTCCATTGCCAGCCAACTTCTTACATGGAGGAGAACAGCAGAATAGCTCACAGTCGCCTTCATGGCAACCTGCAGGGAGCAGACACTTTTCTTGCAGGAATGTTGACGTTTCTCCCTAGCAGATCTAGCAAGAGGTGACTGATGCTTTTATTTTATTATTATTATTATTATTATTATTATTATTATTATTTTTGGTGGTACTGGGGGTGGAACCCAGAGGCTTTCTACCTCCGGGCTATACTCCCAGACCTTCTTTATATTTTATTTGGAAACAGGGTCTCACTAAGTTGCTGAGAGCCTCACTAAGTAGCTGAGGCTGGCTTCGAACCCGTGTGATCCTCCTGTCTCAGCCTCCCCAGCGCAGGGATTACAAGCATGCGCCACCACGCCCGGCTTCGCTGATGCTTTTAGAGAAAAGGAGCTTCTCCAAGCGGGAAGCGATGGAATCTTGATGGATGCCCATATTTAGTGTCTGGAAAGAGGAACTTGTGAGGGGAACAGAAAGAGCCATCAGAGACAGTGGCCAAGAAATAAAGGCAGGGAAACTGCAGCTGAGAAGGCAGCTGAGAGGAAGGGTCCAGAGCCTCCATGGCTGCTGGTAACCCATGTTCTTGGGTGAATTGCTCACCCCCGTGCCTGACCTTCACCTAGGGAACAGTGGATAACGGAAATACAGGTGGGATGGATGGAGAATTAAGACAGCAGCTTGGCGCAAGGCCCCTGCTTCTGGACACTCGGTCAGTGATTACTGTCCACTTTTGAAGGAGGTGGGCAGTGGTGCTGAGGCTGGGAGGGAGGATACTGGGGACTGAACTCAGGGGCATTCTACCTGCGAGCTATATCCCCAGCCCTATTTTATATACTTTATTTATTTCCTTTTTTTAATTTATTTTGGTACTAGGGATTGAACCCAGGGGCATTCTACCTTTGAGCTACATCCCCAAACCTCCTCCCCCCTTTTTCTTTGAAACAGGTTCTTGTAAGTTGCTGAAGGCCTCACTAAGTTGCTGAGGCTGGTCTCAAAGCCGCAATCCTCCTGTCTCAGCCTCTCAAGTAGTGAGCTTACAGGCATGTACCTTCATGCTCCAGTTTGGAGCTCCCCTTTAGCCTGGTGCAGTGGTGCACTCCTATCATCCCAGCATTTTACAGGCCAAAACAGGAGGACTTCAGGTTCTAGACCAGCCTCAACAACTTAGTGAGACCCTGTTTCAAAATTTAAAAAAGGGCCGGGTGTGGTGGCGCACGCTTGTAATCCCAGTGCTTGGGAGGCGGAGACAGGAGGATTGTGCAGGTTCAAGGCCAGCCTCTCTGGCTTAAGAGACCCTGTTTCCAAATAAAAATATTAAAAAATGGGTGTCTGGGAGTGTAGCCCAGAGGTAGAAGGGTTCCCAGAAACCCCAGTACCACCAAAAATTTTTTAAAATTTAAATTTAAAAAAATTAAAAAGGGCTGGAGGTATAGCTCAGAGGTAGAATGCCCCTGGGTTCCATCCCTAGTTACCAAAAGAAAAGAAAAATAAGATTCCTTTTAATCCTCTCCAGGGACTTCTGGGGAGCCCTCCCTTCCTTTCCCCAGCCATGCGGGGGTGTCACATTCTGCCAGAAGCACCAGTTTCCTCTTGGTTTCCCACTCTGGCTGTCCCCGGGGCCCCTCTGTTAGAGAAGCCCAGTGGTAGCCCGCAGCGTGCGCTGGCGCCCGAGCCTCTGCCCCCACGTCCCCGCTGCTTCCTGGGGAAGGGCAAGGGGCAAGCTGAGAGGAGGCGCTGGCGCTGGGCGTCCCTTACAGAAGCCCCCTCTTCCTTCCTGTTCTTTGGCTTCCCGCTACATTCCTATCCTGGGCCTCCCAAACACAACCTTGAAGGTGGGGCCTTGGATCTCAAGGGTAGAATGGCTGCCCGGCTCTCTATGGCCTTTCCCTCATTCCTCTGCTGGGAGAAGAGAGCCCAGCCAGCCACAGGACCTCAGGCATCATCCCTGCCCCCAGGGGAAAGGAAAATTGGGAGTAGCAGCCCCATGTCATCTTCCTAGCCCTGTTCATCATTGCTCCAACTTGCCTCTTGCTCTGCCAGCTGCCCCCATTGTTCCCCAAGAGGCTCTGGGAAAGCCCGGCAGCCTAGGAGTCGCTGGCCCATGTGACTGAAGCTGGGGAGAGGTTAAAAATACAGGCCAGATCCTGTCTCAAAATGCAAAAAAAAAAAAAAAAAAAAATGTGGATGGGAGTGTAGCTTGGAGATAGAGTGCCCACTGGGTTCAACCTCCAGCACAAAAACAACTGGCTGGCCGGCCGCGGTGGCGCACGCTTGTAATCCCCACTGCGATCCTCCTGTCTCAGCCTCCCCAAGGCTGGGATTACAAGTGTGCACCACCATGCCCGGCTCACCACTGCTTTCTCACTGTAAGAATTACCCCTATGCACTTGCTTAATCTTCCAGCGTCCATTTCTTGCTAGTAAAGTGAATACTGCCTCAGAGGAGCATCATGAGTTTAAACAAGATAATGTATGCAAGCCAGGCGTGGTGGCACACACTTGTAATCCCAGCGCTTGGGAGGCTGAGACAGGAGGACCGCACGGGTTCGAAGCCAGCCTCAGCTACAGAGTGAGGCTGTCAGCAACTGAGTGAGACCCTGTTTCCAAATAAAGTATAAAATAGGTCTGGGAATATAGCCCAGAGGTAGAAAAGCCCCTGGGTTCCACCCCAATAACACACACACACACACACACACACACACACACACACACACACACAAATAATGTATGCAAATGACCTAGCACAGTGCCCCTCAGACAGCAGGTGCCCCATGCAGGAGAGCGCTTCATCATGAAAGGCCCTCCTTCCCTCTCTCTCTCCCTCCCTCCCTCCCTCCACCAGGCAGCTCTGCAGAAGTTGAAGGCAGAGGAGTATATCCAACAGAAGAGGGAGCTCCTGGCCCTCTACCGGGACCGAGAGAGGGAGTCCCCCAGCACCAGGCCCTCCACGCCTTCCCCGGAGGGCTCTCAGAGCAGTGCAGAGGGGAGGTAAGACCCGCGCATGCACGCAGGCCACCAGAGTTGGGGGGCCCAGGCAAGGGAGGGGAGGAGGAGCCCAAATGGCTGCGAAGTGGCAGGAGAGCCTTAGGGACAGGCATAGACTAAGGAACACAAGCTCCAGGTTGGAGTGGAGCACACTGGTGCCATGGGAAGGGATGGGTGGGCAGCCTGCAGGGGTAGCCAGCCTAGGGTGGGCACTTGTGAAGGAGAAAGGAACCCAGCACAGGAATTCCCTGCGAGGAGCAGGCTCCAGATGAAGGTGCGCATGGACTGGCAGAATGTCAGAGTTGCCAGGCTGCAGCAAGTCCGCATTTCCAGAGCGAACGAGGTTCCTCTGGGATAGCACAGATGCTCAGCAGCTGGCTGAGGGAGAAGAGAAGACTCTTTACCCCGGGGAGAGGGTGGCCTGAGTTCTCCTCGGCTCAGGATCCACTGGGCAAGTACCTGTGCACCTGCTCCATACACGGTCCCAGACCAGGCGCTGTAGATGAAATGTCTTAGAAGCAGCATCTTTATAGCTCGCAGACTAGCCAGTGAGGTGAGGAACCCGATCACAGAACCATGTAAGGTGACTCAGGAAGTAAATTTGGAGATGCCATTTCTGGATGGAGTGATCTAGGGAGACTTCCTAGGCTTGCACTTGACCCCTAAGCCCTGGAGTCTGACCATCCGCTGTTAATTAATTCCAGGACTCCTGAGTTCTCCGCCATCATCCCCCACCTAGTAGTGACTGAAGACACGGATGAAGAGGGCTCCTGTGTGCCAGATGATGCCTCAGACTCTGGATACGGCACGCTGATCCCAAGCTCCCCCAAAAGGTCCCACTCCCCCATCAGCCGACTTCGCCCCAAGGCGCTCCGGAGGGACCCTCGCCTCACCTTCTCCACCCTGGACCTCCGAGATGTCCCTTTGCGCCCCCAGCCTCCTGACCCCCAAGCTCCCCAACGCCGGAGCGCCCCCGAACTTCCAGAGGGGTTCCAGAGAGGAGGCAGTCTCCCCAGGAGAGATCCGCCCACCTGGTCTGAGGAGGAAGATGAGACTCCCGTGGGAAGGGATGTGGTGGTGGAGACCCTGCACAGGGCCCAACTCCGGAGCCAGCTCCCCGCCTCCCCGACCCACGCGGACTCTGCTGGCGAAAGCCCTTGGGAGTCCTCTGAGGAAGACGAGGGGCCTCCCTGCCCGCGCCCACTCCAGACTGAGGACATGCTCAGGGAGATCCGGGAGGACCTGGCCAGCCAAAGGATTGAGGGAGCCCCAGAGCCCGCGGACAGCAGGCCCCGGAAGCTGACCCGGGCCCAGCTGCAGAGGATGAGGGGGGCCCACGTCATCCAGCTGGACACCCCTGTGTCCACCTCGTAAGTACCAAAAGGAGGTCGACATGGGAGGAGCAGGGGAAGGGGGCCTGTGGTAAGGGAGAGGATCAGAGTCAAAGGAGGGCAGCAGAGAGAGGAGACCAAGGTGGGAAGGGCTCCTGGCCTCCTCCCACCCCCATGCCTGGCCCACACTCGCCCTTAATCTTCCTTTGTGTGTGGGGGGGTTTGTTGTTGTTGTTGTTGCTTTGTGTGTGTGTGTGTGGTACTGGGGATGGAACCCAGGGGCATTCTACCTCCAAGCCACACCCCCCAGCCCTATTTTTTTATTCTTTATTTTGAAACAGTGTCTCACTGAGTTGCAGAGGGCCTCACTAAGTAGCTGAGGCTGTCTGTGAACCAGGATCCTCCTGTCTCAGCCTCCCAAATGCTGGGATTACAAACATGTGCCACCATGCCTGGCTTTTTTCTTTCTTTCTTTCCTTTCTTTCCTTTTTCTTCTCTTCCTCCTCCTTCTTCTTTCTTTCCTTTTTTTTTTTTTTTTGTACTAAGGACTAACTCCTGAGCATTCTACCTCTGAGCCGTACCCCCAGCCCTTTATATTTATTTATTTACTTACTTATTTAGTGGTACTGGGGGTGGAAGCCAGAGGCCTTCTACCTTCGAGTACAGCTCCATCACCACTTTATTTACTTGGAAACAGGATCTCACTAGGTAGATAAGAGTCTCACTGCTTGTTGAGGCTGTCCTTGAACCTGTGATCCTCCTGTCTCAGCCTCCCAAGTACTGGGATTACAGGCATGTACCACCACATCTGGCTCCCATTTTTATTTTTTTATTTTTGTATCTTATTTTATTTTTTTGGTACTGGGGATTGAGCCCAGGACCCTAGCTCTGAGCTGCTCTCCCAGACCTACTTTTTATTTTGAAACAGGGTTTCACTAGATTTATGAGAGTTTTACGACTTGCTGAGGCTATCCTGGAACCTGCGATCCTCCTGTCTCAGCCTCCAAGTACTGGGATTACAGGCATGTCTGTGCCACCATGATGGCTCGTCACTGACCTTAACATCGACCTCTTTGGTTTTCAGAGAGGTGTGAGGCATACTGAAGACCTTGGGCCTTCCTCCAGATGTACTGTCTCCCCAAAGGTGCTGGTCACCACCCCCATCCCTGGACTCTACCTCAAGGACCACAACTTCCCACTAAAAAGCTTCACCCAGGAACCTGCCTCCTGCTCTGAGGATTTTGGGGTCAAAAACTGTACAGCTATGTATCATAGACACCTCCAAGCCCCACATAAAGTTGTGAATAGAACTGCTGCTTGGTCCATGCCAGATGAGGGCGAGAAGAAAGAGAAGGGGTGGAGGCGTTCCCGACAGCACCGCCATGCCTCTGTAAGCAGGCATGATGGCGTTGGGCTGCCTGTCCCTAATGAGGGTTCTGCCCATCCCATCCGTCAAGATTCCCGGTCCCTGTCCCAGCCTCTTACACCCAGACACTACTCACTTCCTCCAGGAGCAGAGGTTTAATTTCAGTTTTAGTGTATTTACAAAAGTCCATGGCTCCAGCTGGAGGCCCCGTTGTTTGGGGCTTGCCCCTGATCTGGGGCAATTTCAGCTTACTATAGGCTTGCCCAGACAGACTGGGCTGAATTTCCATTAGTGTAATAGAATTGTTACAAAGATTGCTTATCTACTGTAAAAAACGGGGGGGGGGGGCTAAAGACCAAGCAGAGGCCCCTGAGCAGCCTGCTGGGCCCCCCACACCCCAAAAGGGCATGAAGCATGGCGCCCCATCCCCACAGCTACCTGCAGGGCTCCGGACACACACGCAGCCAGCCACCAGCAGACTCCTGTGCTCCACACCACCCCGCACACACCCAGGGTTCTCTGGCGGTGCTCAGGCAGCTGGGGAAAGCTCTGTACACCTAAGGGGTAGCACCAAGTGGCTGCCAAGTCATGCCTGTCCGTCCAAGACCCGCCTCTCCAGAAAAAAGGGGATCCGGAGAGCATCCTGCGGGAGGATCCTCGCGGGCTGCAGGAGCAGGATGCAGCAGTCCCCAGCGCAGGCCACGCCCCTGGGAGGGGCGGGGCCTCATCGGGGGAGGCGGGGCGCGGGCAGGTGGGAGGCGGGGCCACACAGCGCCTCCTCCAGGTCCTCCAGGCAGTGGCGCAGGTCCATTTCGCAGAGGACCGGGCGCAGCAGGTCCAGCGTGGCCTCGCATCTCGGGGCGCGCCGCCGCCAGGCCGCCAGCATGCTGTAGTGCGCCTCGCGCAGGCAGCGCCCGTTCTGCAGCTCCAGCCGCTCGATCTCGTGCTCGCCCAGCCCCAGGCGGCGCACCAACTCCTTCCAGCGCAACGGGGGCACCAGGTCCACCACCGCGTACAGCGTCGCGGGGTCTGCGGAGGGGCACAAGGGCAGTGAGCCTCCAGAGCCCGCCCCCGCCCCCTACCCGGCGAGCCCCCCGCCTCCACCCACTCGGCTCCCTCGGAGCTCACCGTCCGGGCGCTGCAAGTGGGCGCTGTCCTCCCACTTCGGAGCCGAGGCCACCATGGGCGTGGTGAGGCTGGGCGCAGCCCCCTGGGGCGTTGAAGCCTCCTCCCTGACGGTTGACACAACCCTGAAGTTGGGCCAGTCACTGGGGGTGAGGGTGGCGCCGGAGGGGGAGATGGAGCTGGAGGGGAGGGTGGGGCTAAAGCTTGGGGTTGGGACAAAGGGCTTGGTAGTCATTCCTTCAGGGTCCCCCTGAAAGAGAGAAGGCGCTGCATTAGTGGGTGAGCAGAGGAGCGTCGAGAGATGGGAGGTGGGGACGGGTGTAAGGGCGACCCAGAAGTGGAGGGTAATTGGCTATTATAAGAATATTAAGGACAATCAGGGAAGTTTGAGGGTGGATTCCTGCTTTCTACTCACCTCTTTTACAGGTATTGATTTTCCACAAACTGATAGGCGAAAAAAGGAAAGAAACAAAACGTCATAAATTTCACTTCCCTTCTCAACCCTAGCAACCCTGTGCTGGGGGCTGGCGTGGGGACTTGTGGTGACATGCCTCGGCGCCTATGTGGCCCCAGGGACAAGAGAACCACGGAGGCAGCGTGACCGCCCACCCGCCAACCAGAGCCATCTTCTGCCCAGAGTCCTCAGCAGCGAAGTAAGGGACACTCCTCATCTCTATCCCTTTCACCCAACACAATTCCCCCAAAGGCCCTGCTCACCGATGGAGTACAGCTTGGGCTTCCACTTGGGGTAGCGGCACATTAAGCTGATGAAGATTACAGACAGGAGGCAAAGACCAAGGAAGATCACCAGGGGCAATAGGACCGTGGTGCCTGGGACAGAGGGATCATAGTCAGAGAGGAGGAGCAGAGACTGGGGAGGGGCCAGGTGAGCAGGGGCACAGCATCATTTCTCCTCACCTGAGTCCTGAGGGCCCTGGATAGATTCAGACGTGGATGGGCACCACTTCCTGCAGTTCTGGGTATTCTTACAGCTAAAAGAAGAGATAGCACTGGTGACCAGAGGCCCTACCATTAGAGGTACACAGAAAGAAAACACACAGGCACATTGTCGGAAATGCTTTGCTTTCCCTCTTAACATAAGGAATTCTTTTCTTTTTAGCTGAGGGTTGAACCCAAGGGCATTCTACCTCTGAACTACATCCTCAGCCCTTTTTATTTTTAAACTTGTTGTGTGTGATACCAAGGATTGAACCCAGTGGCATTCTTCCTTTGAGCTAAACCTCCAGCCCTATTTTTTGTTTGAAACTGGATTTTGCCAGGTTGATGAGAGTCTCACTACTTGCTGAGGCTGTCCTCGAACCTGCGATCCTCCTAGCTCAGCCTCTCTAGTACTGAGATTACAGGCATGTGCCACATGACTGGATATTATATTGCATTTAGCCTATTTTAAGAACTGGTGCAGAAGAATAAAACGTAGTTCCTCGGAGAACCATTTAATTTTAGAATTGTGTGCTGTGTGTGCTATGCTTTTATGATCAATGACACTTTAGGTTAGATGCAGTATTCCCTGTAAAGGGAAAGAAAGAGAGAGAGGGAAGGAGGGAGGAAGGGGCCGGGGATTTTGGAAAGACCATGTTGCAAAAAGTTAAAAGTGCCCAAGGACACAGGTCTAGAGCCCTACCATTCACACAGCCATGTTCTATTCCCATAACCACACACACACACACACACACACACACACACACACACACACACACAGAGTTGTCAAGGTCAGGACATAAATTCCAGCCCATTCATTGGCTAGCAGTATGCCATCAGCCATTTCACCACTAACCCTCAATGCCCTTATGAGAGCAACAGGGATCGTACCCACATCTCAGGATTGAGAATTAAGATAATTATGCCTGACAGCGTAAGTACTTGATAAATGGTAGCTGATAATGAAGTTATTTTGTCACGTTTTGCAGTTGGGATGTGGCACTGTAAGGTGGTAGTTTTGGATCTGAAGCCTTCTGCAGAGGCTCGTGTGTTAAAGGCTGGGTCCTCAGCCTGTGGTGCTATCGGGAGGTGGTGGAACATTTAGGAGGCGGAGCCTCGTGGAAGGAAGTTATGTTGTTGGGGGGTGCTCTCGACTGAGATGTTGGGACCCTGGCCCCTGCTTCCCTCCCTCCCTTTCTCTCTGCCTTTCTTTCTCTCTGCAGGAACTACTATATTGCATCGATCTAAAGTGCTATTTATTGATCATAAGAGGCACAGCACACACACAGCACACGCACCCAGAGCTGCCGAGTCAACCATGACACCTCATCAACTGTAGTAAGATGCAGTCAGATTTCAGAGGTGTGAAAGAATGTGTTCTAGAATTAATAGATAAAACCCTGTTGTCCAGGGGTCTGAAAACATGAGCTGGGAGGATGGCAAGTCCTGAGAGGATAAGCTTTTCTCTCCAAAAGTTTAAGACTTAAGAAATATAGTGTGAGGAAGGGAGAAGGGAGAAGGACTCTGGTGTCTTGATGCAGTCTCTCCCACTCAGCCAGCCAGTAGGGGAAGGAACATTCTGAGGGTCTCTTTTGCCCAGCTAGGGGTTCTCAGCCACAGCCACCCCCACACGCCTCCCATCCAACCCCCAGAGCTATTAGATACTCACTCACTGCAGGGGACACACACATTTTTTCTTAGAAAGAACCCTGAATGGCAGGTACACACGGTGTTCTGTCTCTCCTGGCCTGTGGGGAGAAGCCCAACACAGCTGACGGAGGTGTTTCCTGCACCCCAGGGACCAGGACACGGGAGAGGGGAGGGTGGGGATGGCCAGGAAGGAGCTGATCCCCAAACCCACGGCCACGGGAGTGAGAAGGAGCACGAGGGTGGGGATGGCCAGGAAGGAGCTGATCCCCAAACCCACGGCCACGGGAGTGAGAAGGAGCACGCCCCTCACGGAGCAGGAGTGAAGGGGACAGAAAGGCGGAGACCTTCCTTCTGGGAGAAGGGCGGCCCAGGGTGGGGAGAAGCAAGCCATACTCACAGGGAATAGTCACGGTGCCGTTGAGGCAGGAGCTACAGTTCTGGCACTGAAAAATTTTTTCACTGAGATAATTCCGGAACTGGTTCTCCCTGCAGCCACACACGGTGTCCCGGTCCACTGTGCAAGGAGAAAGCTCCACCTGCAACAGTTCTGGTGAGGGAGGAGGAAACGGCATGAGTCCTGCATCCATATTCCGCAGGAATTCGACTCTCCCTTTCCCTGGAGCCCATGTATTTTTATTTATTTATTTATTTATTTATTTATTTATTTATTTTTATTGCAGTACTGGGGATGGAACCCAGTGTCATCCTACCTCCGAGATAGACCCCCAGCCCAATTTTTTATGATTTATTTTGAAACAGGGTCTCGCTGATTTGCAAGGAGCCTCACTAAGTAACTAAGGCTGTCTGGGAACCACGATCCTCCTGTCTCAGCCTCCCAAATACTGGAATTCCAAGCGTGTGCCACCATGCCCAGCTTCCTACAACCCTTTTAAACACCCACCACCATAGGCCGGGCATGGTGGCACACGCTTGTAATCCCTGCGCTTGGGAGGCTGAGACAGGAGGATCACACAGGTTCGAAGCCAGCCTCAGCTACTTAGTGAGGCTTTCAGGAACTTAGTGAGACTCTGTTTCCAAATAAAATATTTTTTAAAAGGTCTAGGAGTATAGCCCGGAGGTAGAAAGCCTCTGGGTTCCACCCCCAGTACCATAAATAAATAAATAAAATAAAAATAAAAAAATAAACACCCACCACCATCGCCATGTGTCTGTCTCGGTAACACAAACACACCCAAGCACATAAGCCCATGTGGTTCACTCACTCCTGCCCATACCCACCTGCACCAGCTTGCACACCTCAATGAGTCCTAGGCCCACTCTAAGACTCCAGGCCACAAATGCTCCTGCTGGAGCCCCGCCCTGCCCTGAGACTCACCTTCGCGGCACACGGCGCAGCTGAAGCAATGCGGGGAGCTGTTCTCAGAAGCCGTGAACGTGCCAGCTCCGCATTCCCTGCAGTCCGTGTTCAGGTCCGGGCCCGGGCAGTCATCATACAGGTAGGTTCCTGTGAGTGGGGCATCAGGCTCGGGTTACAGCTGCGAGCTCAAGCAAGGAGCCCCGTGCCAGGAAGCCCCGCGAGGAAATCCCAGCCCAGCAGAGGGAGCAAAGTGAGGGGCCTCCGGAGGAGCAGGGACCCACTGCGGAGGGGACTCACTGTTAACAGCTTCCTCTTACCTTTGTGGCACTTGTTACAGCAGATTGAACTATTTTGCGGGTGGTGGTATTTTCCGTGGGGACATGGACTGTCCCTCTTCTCCCGGTCCCCGAGGGAAGGGACCAGTCCAATGACCCCTGAGAAATGTATCCCCACCAGCAGAGCCAGAAGCCCCTGGGGGGAGGGAACCAGAGAGTTGGACACCATCAGGAGAGGTGGGGGCAAGGTCTTAGACAAGCCAAGCTCAAGTCTCCCCAGCTCAAGTCCCTTCTCTGAAGACCACTCTACCCTTCCACAGTTGGCACTGATTTTTTTTTTTTTTTTTTTTTTTTGTGGGTTTGGGGATGGAACCCAGAGGCATTTGACCTCCGAGCTACACCCCCTGCCCAATTTTTTTTTATATTCTTTATTTTGAAACAGGGTCTCACTAAGTTGCAGAGGGCCTCACTCAGTAGCTCAGCCTGTCTGCAAACCTCAATTCTCCTGTCTCGGCCTCCCAAATGCTGGGATTACAAGCATGCACCACCACGCCCGGCTTCTATTTTTTGTTTAGAAACAGGGTCTCGCTAGGTTGCTGAGAGCCTCGCTATGGTGCTGAGGTTGTCCTAGAACCTGAGCTCCTCCTGTCTCTGCCTCCCAAGTATTGGGATTACAGGCGTGCACCGCCTGGCCCACAGCTCAAGAATTTCTTTATACATTTGAATCAGACCTCACTCAGTCTCTTGCCTGCACACTCAAAGCTCATCACCTTCCAGTGCTAAATTTGCACATACGCCGTGGGTTGACAGGAGGGGAGGGGAGTCAAAGTGAAACCTTGGGGGTCAGGTAGGTGGTGAGAAAGTTGTGGGGCACCAGGAGTGGGCAGGTACGAAGGTCACACGTAATTAGAGCCGGCCAGAGGCTGGTGTTCTGGCTCCGATGACTGTTAGGTCAGGAGCTGAGAATGTGCAGCCCTTTGCACAGTAGGGCGTTCTGGAGGCAGGCTTTATACCGATGACGGGTCAAGCCCACAACAGCTAAATAAATGGGTCTCCAGATTCTAGTGTCAGCTTCAACTCAGACTTTGCTCCTTGACCCCTGCGCAGGAGAGGTGGCCAGCAGCCCTCGGGCACTGAGCTCCACAGCTCCCCGCAGGTCCTGAGACCTCAAGGGCCCCAGCTGCAGAGCAGACAGGCAAGTCGCACCCTGCCATGGGCTCCCAGCTGCCGCCGCCGCCACTGCCACCTTTGCCACTGCAGCCCTGCAAGGGTCCGGAAGCTTATGCTTCAGCCACAAACTTGGAAAGCCGCAAGGCAGAAACACAGCAGCCGCCCCCCAGGGAAAGCAGGGCCCTCCAGGGCCACAGGAAAGCTCCGTTATGGGAAGAACCCAGTCCTGAAAGCGTGATCTCTTTCCTTGAAGAACAGCCTGGATGTTACTGGCACTTCACAGGGGCTTGGAGCAAAGCCACCAGGCAGAGGCAGTCAGGAAGAGTGTTGGGGGGCTCTGGTCTTAGGACAGCTTTGGGGGGGGGCGCTTTTCAAAGTTCTCTGAACAGTGAGGGATAAGCCTCCCTAGAGGGAGGTAGAGAAAGGCTTTCTCAGGCCATGCACATGTCCATCCTTCTCCAAGACTTTGGGGGTTAAGTCAGATCCGGGAAAGGAAAATCTTTTCCCAGCAGCTCCGCCCCAGTGACTCAGGGCAGAGGGAGGAGATCTGAAGGGAAGGAGAGGGAACTCACAGCTTCCCCAAGTCCTCAGGGGTCATGAATCAGCAGAAAGGAAGGCCCAGCCAGCAAGTGGGACCCTATCTGATCCCTTTCTCTTGCAGGCACAGCCCCTATTCTCCCCCTTAAAAGAGCCAGGCAACGCACCCCTGTCCCACTTGGTCCACAGATTTCTGGGAAATGCCTCCCTCCCCCATTCTATCCTAAAGGGAAGTCTCCCTTGACCCCTGGCTTCCTCCCATTAGGTCAATGGCGTCCCCTCGTCCCCTCCTGGAGGGCCGCGCAGCTCCTTCCCACCCTGACCATCTTTCCTGTTGCCTAAGCCCCACCCTGGCTCCTCCTCCTGGCTCTTCAAGTCCCAGACAGATAAACCTGTTCCCTGGGCTCTTGCACCCCTGACGCTCCCTGGTTCCCGCAGGAAGCAAAACAAGACTGCCCTGCCCCTGGGTTCACAGCCTTCCCACAGCCTGGATGCCTCTGGCTAGTTGCATCAGGTTTGGGGTCTCCCTGGGGGTGCCCAGGCAATTCTAAGGAAACAGGACCAGTTCTGAGGCTCCACAGCTCCTGCCCAAGCCTGGCTTATAGAAAACACAGAGCCCCAAAGGCCCGCTTCCAAGAACAAGGAGCAGCCAAGAAGAGACGTGAGGAGAAGCCAGCACATCTCTCCTGCCCTCACAGCAGTGACCCCGAGGTGCCAGGGCCCTCGGGCTCCTCCCCACCCACTTATTGGCACCAGCTGGCCCAGCGAGCCCTGTCTCAGCACTTGCATGGCGAGTTTCTGAGGGTGGGACCCCAGCCTGCATGCCCGGAGTCAAGGAAGTACAGGAAGTTTGGGGTTCCTGTGCAGAGACAGCTGAGGGGGTGGCCCAGCACCCCTCCACCTTCCCCCACAACTTCCGCCTGGGAGGCTTTAAAGTGTGACTTCCGGTGCTGCACACTGGGTTGGAGAAGCTGAGATGGACCCCGCGGTTTATCCTGACCCGGCCCTGTCTCAGGGACCCTTTTTGCAGTGCCTCCCCCAGCCTCTGTGCGTCAATCAATTAGAATGCGTTCCTCCATAATGTCAAGATGTGGGGGGCAGCTCATGACAGCATCTCCTCCAAGGGCTCGGTTGAAATCCCACCTCCCACCCATGAAGCCCTCCGCTAATGACGCATGGCTCCCCAGGCACCTGAGATGCTCGGCCCTGGTGGCTTTGAATACCATGAACTGACCACATATACTTTGTCCTCTTATCATAATATGGTTATTTCAGAGTAGATATGATCTCCCCAAACAGACCACAAGTCCCATGGGATGAGAGATCAGAGAGTGTTTTGGTCAGACCCTATCGCATTCTCCTGGGAAGACCCAGAACTGCAGACCTGGAGGGGCAGATTAATATATATGGATGGATGGATGGATGGATGGATGGATGGATGGATGGATCAATGGATGGATGGATGGATCGATCAATGGATGGATTGATGGATGGATCGATCGATCAATGGATGGATTGATGGATGGATCCATCTATCTTTCATTCAAGTCACAGCCAGTAATGCCCTCAAGAGATGCTGTCTCCCCTCCTCCTCCCGCACACACAGCCCCTATAAATGGCACACATCTTCATGGGAGAATTTGCAAACTGCACTCCCAACACTCACGCTCACACACAGGCTTCTACTGAAGATTCTGCCATGCACTCCTCCCCTTTTGAGACCTACTCACAAGGGATGCAACAGGTCCTGAGGACACCAACGCAGGAAAGAGGCTGAGAACCTCTGCTCCAGCCTGGCAGACCCGCGCCCCCACTTGGCTAGTCCCCGGTCCTTAACGTGCCCCAAACAGAGTTCGTCATCGTCTCGCCTAGACAAGTGTCGCAGCGCCAAATCCTTGGTACCAAGGCGGGGACCTTTGCCACCTGCGACTCCCTTCTCACAGGTCCTGTCCCTTGCCCTGTGATGTCTGCCAGCACTGCAAGTCCTTCCTCTGTGATTTCTCCACCCCTTCCATGTCCTTTGGTTCCCTCAAACCTGGATTACCGGCTACTGCAACTGCCCAGGCTGGCCTTGAACTCCTGGCTCAAGCCACCCTCCCCACTCAGCCTCCAGAGGAGGAGCTGGGCCGGGCGCCGCCTCTCCAGGCTTCCTGCATTCTTTCCTGTGAATTCAGGCTTCAACTTACACAACAGACACGGGAATCTTCTCTCCAGGAACTGACTTGAAACATCCTTTCCATAGGGCACTCGGTCCCTGAATGTGCAGGTTAAGGTTAGCACACTCTACTCTCCCGCACAGGAGGCCCCTTGGGGAACAGTGAGTGAGTGAATGAATGAATGCATGAATTTCTCCACCTGGGCCTGTTTTCTTTTTTCACTCCCACCCTTATTCCTGTCTTCCTTTCTTCTCTCTGTCTCTGTTTCTGTCTCTTTTCTCTGTCTGTCTGTCTCTCTTCTCTTTTCTTTCTTTCTTTCTTTTTGTTTTTGACAGTGGGGATTGTGCCCAAGGGCATTCTATTTGCCCCAGCCCCTATTTTATTTGCGTGTGTGTGTGTGTGTGTGTGTGTGTGTGTGTGTGTGTGTGTGTGTTACTGGGAATTGAACCTAGAGGCATTCTAATTGTAAGCTACACCTCCAGACCTGTTTTATTTGTATTTAGAAACGGTATCTTGCTAGGTTGATGAGAGTCTTACTGCTTGCTGAGGCTGTCCTCAAACCCAGGATCCTCTTGTCTCAGCCTCCTGAGTCCTGGGATTCTAGGCGTGCGCCACCACACCTGGCGTTCCACTCTCATTTCTTAGTGTTCTGTTCTGGGTCCTTCCAGTCTGGTAAAGTTTTCAGCTCCTGTCCTCACCACCCCATAACACAAAGTCCCATCTCTCCACTCCTCTGCTTTCCCCAAACTGGTCTTCCAATTCCGCTGCCTCCCTCCTTTCTAGCACCCTGCCAGGCAGTAACTTCAGATGTCAGCTCCAAATCAACTTTCATTTTTTTTGTATTTTTCCCCCTTAGTACTGGGGATAGAACCCAGGGGCCTTCTACCTCCAGGCTATCTCCCCAGACCTATTTTTAATTTTTATTTGGAATCAAAGTCTCACTAAGTTGCTAAGATTGGCTTCAAACCTGCAATCCTCCTGTCTCAGCCCCCCAAGTCCTGGAATTACAGGCATCTGCCACCAAATCCAGCTCCAATTCCCCCCCCCCTTTTTTTTGCGGTACTGGAGATAGCACCCAGAGACATTCTACCTCCGAGCTGCAACTCCAGCCCTATTTTTTATTCTTTATTTTGAAACCGGGTCTCACTGAGTTGCAAAGGCCTCACTAAGTAATTGAGGCTGTTCACAAACCGCGATCCTCCGGTCTCAGCCTCCCAAATGCTGGGATTACAAGCGTGTACCACCACGCCCGGCTCCAAATCCACTTTTTAAAAATTTCTTGGTGGTACTGGGGTTCCTGGAAACCCTTCTACCTCTGGGCTATACTCCCAGACCCATTTTTATATTTTTATTTGGAAACAGGGTCTCTTAAGCCAGCGCAGCTGACGTCGAACCTGCACGATCCTCCTGTCTCAGCCTCCTAAGCGTGGGGATTACAAGAGTACGCCAACACACCCGGCTCCAAATCCACTTTTCTATAAGGCTTTCTTTCCCTCCCTCAGCCCCTCTAACGATCCCTTGCTCCTTAATGTAGTCAACAGACAGTTGAGGGCACAGTCTCCGTGCCAGGCCCATACAGGTGCGGGGATGCTGAGACGGAGAATACACAGCCCTTGCTCTGCAGAGCTCTCAGTCCCTGTGAGCCCTGGTATCTATGTGGGCAGTGCTCCAGCCCTGGCAAAGGAAGAACGCCTGAGTCTGGGGGAAGCTCTGGGTTTCCTGAAGCCGAGGTCCACTAAACACGAACTGGACTCCAGCTCTGGTCCACCTCCATTGCTGCTCCGGGACACACCACGGCACATCCCTGGCCCTTCTACAACTGTTCTAATATTGTTTATCACTGTAAATCGTCCTGGCTCCTGGGATGTAAATTTGTGGAAAGTCAGATTCCTATTTGCTGTGCCCCACTCTTCCTGTATTCGTTGTTCCCGGCCCCCGCCAGCACCTCCACTCACACCTCCCGGTAGACACAGTGCGCTCTGTCCTGTCCACTGACTGGTGAGAAACCAAAGTGGCTGTGAACAGTCCGATATGGACCTCACCTGCTCCTGCTGTCCCCTCAGCTCCGAGCTTCTGTTCCTCAGGGTCGCGTCCGCCTGGGCTGCAGCAACCCAGTACCAGGCACTTTGCTTTGGTCTGCTTTGGGGGGGTTTACTGCTCTGGGGATGGGCGCCAGGGCCTCCCAAGTGGTAGGGCCAGTGCTCTACCACTGAGCTACGCCCCCAGCCCAGGCATTTTCCTTGATCTGTTCAGGTTACCTTTACTCTTCATTTTCCAAACATAGGTAGCCACTGAATAATTACTACCAAATCTACTAATGACAACAATATAAAAAGTAAGCATGCCGGGCGTGGTGGCGCACGCTTGTAATCCCCGCGCTTGGGAGGCTGAGACAGGAGGATCGCGCGCGCTGGCTTAGGAGACCCTGTTTCCAAATAAAAAATGTAAAAATAGGTCTGGGAGTGTAGCCCAGAGGTAGAAGGGCTTCCAGGAATCCCAGTACCATCCCCCCCCCAAAAAAAAAAGCCAGCCTCAGCTACTTAGTGAGGCTCTCAGCAAGTTAGTGAGACCCTGTTTCCAAATAAAATATAAAATAGGTCTGGGAGTATAGCCCGGAGGTAGAAAGCCTCTGGGTTCCACCCCCAGTACCACCAAACAAACAAACAAAATTAAACTAAGCATTTGTGGAATTTTTGTTGTTGTTGGTGGTGGTGGTGTTCCCTTACTAGACCGTAGGTAAACTTAAGAGCTGGGATCTCATTCAGAGCTGTAATCCCAGCACCTTGAACAGTGTCTAGCACAGAATAGACAATAACTAGAACAAACACTTCAAATGTATCCATCTATCCCATCTTAAAAATAACACCACAGCCAGGCGTGGATGTGGTGCAGGCTCGTAACCCCAGTACTCAGGAGGCTGACACAGGAGGATCGCAAGTTCGAGGGCAGCCTCAGCAAGTAGTGAGATGCCCATCAAACTAGCAAGACCCTGTTTCCAAATAATGAAATAAAATTAAGCCGGAGGGTGTAGCTCGAAGATAGAATGCCTCTGGGTTCAATCCCCAGTATATATGCACAAAATAACACCATGAAGTAGTGACCCTTAACTTTCATTTTAGAGATAAAGAAACTTAAGATCGGAGGAGCTGCTCACATTCACATGGCTGTGACAAGACTCCAGGTAATCTACCCACACAGGGGGACAGAATCAAGAGGACAGGGGAGCTGGATGGTGGAGGTCTTGGTGCTTGGGGCGGGACTAGGGGCACAGGAGGAAGGAGAAGAGACCAAGAGGCCATGGCAGAGACGGTACTGCTTGGTCTAGAAATACGGGGCTGGAGAGGAGAAGCGAAGGGAAGGCCTGGATAGAAAGGGGCTCAAAAGGGGCTCAGGAGACGTAGCAAGCAAGGAAGGCTGTAAGACCCAGAGCAGAAGCCAGAGCCGGCCAGGCCCAGGAGAGACTGTCCAGGCGGGAAAGTCCTCCCAACTAGACAGGGTAGCCGGGCCAGGAACGGTCCCAGCACATGGAGAAAGACCAAGGTACCTTAAAACAAGGCTGTGGCCGGACAAAGGGACATTTTCCAGTGAGGGAAACAACTTGTTACCAAGTTCCTCAAACCGAGCAGTGGAATGAGAAGCCAAGGGATTGTTGTGTAGGCCTGTGGGGAGGGGCCGGAGGACAGGCGCGGGGCGAGGGTGGGGGAGAGGCTAGCTCCCTAGAGGCTCAGTCTCACGGAGGCTGCCGGTCTGGAAACTGAGGCAGGGACAGAAGGGCAAAGGCGGCCCCCAGGTGGGAGGCCTGGGCCATCTCTCCATTGCTGGTCCCAACCCTACCCGGTTGCCCCCACGACTCCCAGACACCTATCCCTATCACACGGCATCCCAAACTTACCCATCAGCCCACCCCCTTCTGGGACTCAGTCTCCCCATTCCACAAGCCACCAACTCCCGCCCTCCCACAGGCAGTTTCCCCTCCTCAGGCCGGCACACTCCCGGGCCATGCCGGTGACCAAGAGGGACAGAATTCAGAATCATCTGAACACTGAGAGAAGGGCCCCCTCTCTCCCATTCCCCCAAAATCTGCCCCACCCTTGGCCTACTGCCCCTCCCCCACATTCCCAGACCACTACCCCCTACCGCTGTCAAACCTCCTTGGCAGTCAGGGCCCCTCCGCGGCCCCCATGGCCCCGGCCTCTGATGGCTCATCCCTGCTGGGGTTAGGCCACACAGGTCTGAGGGAGGCACCAGAGACAGGCCAAGGCAGGAGAGAGGCTCAGCCCCCTCCTGGGAAAGGCCCCACTCCTGCCAGGGGGCTCCTCACCCACAGCCCCCTCTTCCCGGGGCCCCAGGTCTCACCAGTGGCGGCAGCAGGCCAGGCACGGTGGGGAGGCCCATGTCCGGCCGGCTGTGGGCCTCTTACTCCCCCATTGGGGCTGAGGACTGCGGTGGTGGCTCCGGTCTGACCGGGAGGTCCCAGGCACGGCCTGGGTCTTGGGTCAGGGGATTGGAGGGCTGAGACTCAGGGGTGGAGATCAGCCTGGTCCCAGGAACCTCAAAGCCCAACCCTGGAGGCCAGAACTGGAGCCCAAAGTTGGTGAAATAAAGCGCAGAGAAGAGAGAGGAGGTGGGAGGGGAGAGGGGAGGGAGAGTGGCGGAGGTGGTGTTGCAACCGCGGGGCAGGAAGACACAGGAGGAGGCGGCCCGGAGGAGGAGAAGGGCGCAGGGCCAAGGTTCTTTAACGCTTTGTAGCCCAGCCAGAGGTGCCTGGAGTCCCAGATCCTACCGCCTCCAGCCGGGACCCGCCAATCCAGTCCCGAGGTCCACGCACCCTCAGCCCAGCCTTTCCCAGATGGAAAAGTCAGATTCACCGAGTTCCAGGTCAAAATCTTCTACGTGTTACCTGGGTGAATTTAGACACAGAACCTGAGTGCTCGGAACCTGTTTTCCAATTTGCCAAATGAAGACCCCCTGCTTCCTAAGGCCGGAGTGAGGATGGGTTGATGTGGGCCTTCAGTCCTCCTTTACCCTGGAGTTTCCTGCTGGTACCTCATCTCCCACTTGGGGGGAGCTACCAATCCAACCCAGTCTTCAGAGTAAATCTGTTTCCCTTGTGTGTGTTGTGTTGTATGTTGTGTGTGTGGTATGTATATGTGTGTGTTACATGTATGTGTTTGTGTGTGGTATGTATGTGAACATGTGCACGTTGTGTGTTTTACTGAGGATTAAACTCAAGCATATTCTATCTCTGAACTGTACCTCCCAGCCTTTTTTTTTTTTTTAAAGTACTGGGGGTTGAACCCAGAGTCATTCTACCTCCAAGCTACGAGCTACCCCGGCTTATTTTTTTTTTTATCTTGAAACAAGGTCATACTAAGTTGCTGACACTGGCCTCAAACCTGCAATCCTCCTGTCTCAGCCTCCCAAGTACTGGGATAACAGGTGTGTGCCACTATGGCTTGGCCTTAGAGTAAATCTTGGTCTTAGGCTGGTCATGGTAGTGCGAGTTTGTAATCCCGGTACTTGGGAGGCTGAAACAGGAAGATCGCAGCAGGTTTGCGGCCAGCCTTAGCGACTTAGTGAGGCCCTCTGAAACTTAGTGAAATCCTGCTTCAAAAATAAAGAATAAAATATAGGGCTGAGAGTGTAGCTCAGAGGTAGAATTCCCTTGGGTTCCATCCCGAGTACCACAAAAAAAAAAAAAAAAAAAAATCTGGGTCTTAGATTGTCCCTGATCAGGGCCTCAGCCTCACCCCATCAGTCTCTGCCTGGCGGGTTCCCCAAATTGCTGATTCTGCACATCAAGCGACCCTGCTCCTGGGCTTTGGTTGAGTCCCTATTTACTAAACACAGGTAAAAATGTCTGCCCACCAATGAGGAGAGGACGCCCTGATCAATGAGATCGTGTCTGTGGAGATGCTGTGGGTTTGGGGCATATGGACCCTCCCTGAGAGATCACTAGTGCGTCCCAGTGTCCTTTCTCCAAATATTCTGATCCATCAACCAGAATAGACCCTGGAGTTAACCTACTGCCGCCCTCTGGCTTTCTAGAAAAGTGAGGTAGAAGGAGGGCGTGGTGGCATACGCCTGCAATCCCAGGGCTTGGGCTGAGACAGGAGGATCGCAGGTTCCAGTCCAGCCTCAGCAACTTAGCGAGACCTTGTTTCAAATAACAAATCAAAAGGGCTAGGGGCAGAGCTCAGAGGTAGAATGCCCCTGGATTTCATCCTCAGCACCAGACAAAAAGTTAAAATAAATGACAAACATGCTCGGTACCTCCAGCAGGGCTGAGCTGATGATTAAATGTGTATATAAGCCGGGCGTGGTAACGCACGCTTGTAATCCCCGCGCTTAGGAGGCGGAGACAGGAGGATCACATAGGTTTGAAGCCAGCTGCACTGGCTTTGGAGACCCTGTTTCCAAATAAAAAATATAAAATAGGTCTGGGAGTGGAGCCTGGAGGTAAAAGGGCTTCCAGGAACCCCAGTACCACCAAAAAAAAAAAAAAAAAAAAAAAGGCATATATAAGTGTTTGCCATAACAAGCAACTAAAAGCATTCTATAAGTGGTAGCAATACTAATAGTTTATATTAATAGCAACTTCAATGTCCCATTTTGTGTGTTTGTGTGGTACTACGAATCGAACCTAGAGGTGTTCTACCTCCGAGCTACACCCCCAGCCCAGGGTCTCACTAAGTTTCTGAGACTAGCTGTGAATCTGCGATCCTCCTGTCTCAGCCTCACAAATCCTGGGATTACAAACAAGAGCCACTATGCCCGGCTTCAATGCCCCATATTTAATGTCTGAAGGAATTTCTGATCATCTGTGCAAACTGCCAAAGTCATTACACATAGCTTGACACAAAAAGGAGAATATCTTTTATGATATAGGGTAAATACTGATTTACTCAATAAGTTCAAAGGCTTGATACATGTGCTACTAAATCATTCAATAAAATTCTGCTTAAAACAACAAGGAGAAAAGATGGTAAGAAGTGGGTGGGTCTAGAGCCTGTGGTGGCATGTGCCTGTAATCCCAGTACTTGGGAGGCTGAGAGAGAAGGATCGCAGATTCCAGACCAGCCTCAGCAACTTAGCAAGGCTTTCAGCAACCTATCAAGACCGGTTTCAAAAACAAAAAATAAAAAGGGCTGGGGGTGTAGATCCAAGGTAGAATTCCCCTAGGTTCAATCCCTAACACCATGCAAAAAAAAAAAAGAGGAGGAGCAGCCGGGCGTGATGGTGCACACTTGTATTACCAGCATTTGAGAGGCTGAGGCAGGAGGTTCACAGTTCAAGGACAGCCTCAGCTACTTGATGAGGCCCTTTGCAACTCAGTGAGACCCTGTTTCAAAATAAAGAATAAAAGTGGGGCCGGGCGTGGTGGCGCACGCTTGTAATCCCCGTGCTTGGGAGGCAGAGACAGGAGGATCGCGCAGGTTCGAAGCCAGCCGCGCGCGCTGGCTTAGGAGACCCTGTTTCCAAATAAAAATGTAAAAATAGGTCTGGGAGTGTAGCCCGGAGATAGAAGGGCTTCCAGGAACCCCAGTACCACCAAAAAAAAAAAAGAATAAAAGTGGGGCTGGGGGTGTAGCTCAGAGGTAGAACGCCCGAGTTCCATCCCGCAAAAAAAAAAAAGAAGTTAAGAAGGAAGAGAGAAGGAGGAAAAGCAGAGGAGGAGGAGGAGGAGGAGGAGGAGGAGGAGGAGGAGGAGGAGGAGGAGGAGGAGGAGGGTCTATGAATAGAAAAAAAATGATGGTGGGAGGGGTGATGGATGATGGAGAAACAAAAGAGGGACCAAATAGAGAATAACAGAGTTGGTTGTTAGCGTTTATGGAGCAAAGGAGGAAGAAAAGAGCCTCAGAGGGCAAAAATAGCCCTTCCCATCCCATCTCACACACGCACCTGCCCAGCAACACACACACGTTGAAGGGCACTGAACTCAGGGCTCGGGTGACGTGGGTTCTAGACCCCGCCCTGCTGTTCAAGAGTCCACCTGTCCCAGGAAGGCAGGGTGAGTCATAGAGAGAAACCTGGTTCCTGGCTGGCTTTGGGAAGTTGCTGTGCCTCCTAAGCCCAGTAAGGAGATGACTTGATGACTTAACCCCTCTCTTCTCTAACTCCTGACCCCAGCTCCTAGGTGAAGGTTGGAGATGTAGGAAGCCCTTGGGGTAGAGGTGCAGGCGGGCGAGGGGAAGAGGATCATGGGTGGAAGGGGCTGATGGCAGTCACCAGGTAGGTCCTCCCTTCCCAGCCACAGGAGAGGGCACTGGGGACAGGATGAGGGCGAGGCCAAGGGAGTGGCAGAGAGAAGACAGGGCAGGAGGCTCCCGCGGGCTCCGATGGAGGAGGCTGTTGACAACCCCTTTCCCCTTATCAGCTTGAATCCAGGAAAGGGAAGTCACGTTGTCCCAGGTCATGACCTTTTCTACCCCAGTTCCTTCCCCTTCTTCCCCCCAGCCTTGTTTTCCTCTGGCTCCTCAGGACAGACAGATCATGATGGACAGAAATGAGACCAGGGCAGCAGGGGAAGTACCCCAAGGAGAATGAAAAGGTCACTCCTGGCTCCCAGGCCTGATGCTGGAGAGGGCGGAGGACCTGGAGGATCAGAAAGAGGGTCCCATTCAGACACCCCTCGGCCTCTCCCTGGACCTCACTTTCTCCCGTATTAAAACTGGGAGGAGCCAGGAACGGCTGCACCTGCTGTAATCCCAGTGCTTGGGTGGCTGAGACAGGAGCATCACAGGTTCAAGGCCAGCCTCAGCAATAAGACTGTTTAAAAACAAAAATAAAAAATAAAAAAAGAAGAGTGTGAGGATGTATCTCGAGGTAGAATGCTTCTGGGTTCAATCCCCAGGACTAAACACAAAACAAAACCCTGGGAGGATTCTCTTTGTACTGATGTGTGAATAAGGCTGCACAGGACTTTACTACCAGGTAGTGGATGAAGAAGGAGGCCAAAGAAGGGTTGTATTGCAGCTGGGTGTGAGTGGTACCCAGCAAATGCAAGAAAAGGTTAATGATTTAATGAGGCCCTTTGCAACTCAGTGAGACCCAGTTTCAAAATAAAAAAATAAAAATAGGGCTAGGGGTGTCGCTCAGAGGTAGAATGCCCCTGGGTTTCATCCCCATACTGAAAAATAAACAAATATTAAAAATAAAAAATAAAAGGTTAATTGATTACTAAAGTTGGGAAGGAGATTCAGTTCGAGAGGGTCCCCCTTTCACCCCGACATGGTAACAGAGATAGAACAGCTGCTTCACCATCCCTATGGATGAACTCGCCCCTAAGGATAGTTTATCTGTCCCAAGGCCCCTGAAGAATGGTCCTTCCATGATGTGCCGGGGAGCATGGGAGTCCATCCCCTTCCTCCACCCCAGGGCCTCCCCAAACCTGGGCAGTGACGCCTGCCTCCCGGGCCCCGTCCAGCCCTCAGACACAGTTTAATGCAACAACATTTATTGAACACCTGCCTACTTGTGCTAAGAGGAGCACTGGGATAGGCGTGGGCTTGACATAACTGGACAGAAGTCCATCCTTGGCTGCAGAAAGCTCGCAGTCTAGTCCCAGGAGGCAGGTCCAGCGAGCAGGAGAGTGTGGGGCAACCTCAGGGCTCTAGTGAATGCAACAGCCTGCTATGGGAAGGGGCCAGGGAGAGGGACTGGGTACCGAGGAGGGCCAGGGAGAGGGACTGGGTACCAAGGAGGGCCAGGGAGAGGGTCTGAAGGACCAGAGGAGGGGCCCAGGAAGAGGGTCTGGGGACCCAAGGAGGACCAGGGAGAAGGACTGGGACAGGAGGGGGCCAGGGAGAAGGACTGGGTACCGAGGAGGGCCAGGGAGAGGGATTCAGGAGAGACCAGAATCTTCTCAGAAGCCTTCAAAGAAGTCAAGGGGGCTGTAAAGGACGCAGAGTTCTGCAGGAGACGGTGGGGAGGCTTCCAGCTGAGCAAATGGCTTGAGCTGACTGGCAGAGATATGAAGGACGCAGGATTTGGGGCAGAGGCGCCGGGGTGCGTCTGTTTGCGGGTGCGACTCTGACGCCACGGAAGTCTTGGGAACGGCCTAAGTCTCACCACCCTGCTCGGCTCCAGCCCCTGCCCAGGACAGTCCAGGAGGGGAATTGCCCAAGAACGAACAAAGGGGGCTTTTGGGTGGGGTTCCCCACCCAAGTTCAAGAAAAGGCGCAGACGTTGTGTCACCGGTGGGTCGGCAGGCAGCGTGGCCGGGCCAACGCGGGGCTGGTTTCGGTGGTGGGTCGGGAGGCAACGCGCGCTGCCCATGCGCGCCCTTACTGACGCTCTGTTCTGGCCTCAGTCGGTTCCTAGGAAAGTTCCTTGTCAAAGCTCCAAGTCTGGCTTGGCCCGTCCAAGGGAAAAGGAGACTTGTCTGCGCTTGTGTGGGACCCAGAGTGTTCCAAGGCAGTACGGAGGATTCTTGGGCAGCTTCGTAGGCCTCTGTTCTCTGGGCCCCTTTATCCATCCTTCTATCCCCCACAGCAAAGGCAGCTCTGAGAAGCCCCGACATCTTTAAGTCCTGCCAGCTGCCCCTCCCGCCACCGGAGGACCTGCCACGGCAGGAGGGGGCTTTCCTGTTCCTGCTCAGGGCCCTCCCAGAGCACAAGCAGCCGCAGAGCTGGCCTTTGCAGGGCCCAGGGCAGGGGGACTGGGACCGAGGCTGGCATAGGCAGGCGGAGGCGCGGTCAGGGCTGGGGAGGGCGCTGGGCCTGGCTGGACCGAACCGGGGGACGTGGGGCATGGGCAGAAGCGGGAGGGGAGGGAAGACGTGGGGGTGGAGGCTACCTCCCTCGCACCCCGGGCCCCACGCCCCGGGGACCAGTATCGGCTTCGGAACCTCCGCAGCAGCAGGAGGAAGGTGATGACCAGGAGGTCGAAGATGAACTCGGCCATTTCCACCACGGAGAGCACGGAGGAGCCGAACCACAGGCTCCACTGGCTGCCCAGGTTGGACAGCAGGGTGACCATCTGCGAGGGGACAGAGGCACGCTGAGCACGGCAGAGGGCAGGCACGCCCACAGAAGTCCTCCCCAGACACGCCTCAGACTCGGGGTCCTCCAGGCCCCCTGCCTCTGCCCCCTCCTCAGGGAGCACCCAGCTACGGACTGTGTCCCTCAGAGGAAACAGTTGTGCGGCCTGGCATCCATGAGCCTCCCCCACCCCAAGACCGCATGTTCCCGTTCCAGCCCCCTTCCTCCAGCCATCTCAGCCTCGCCTCTCTCCCCTGGTCCACTAGCCTCCAGGCCCAAACCCTCCAGGCCCTGCACAGGCACCCCTTGTTCTCCCAGGCAACCACCCTGCCAAGATCCCTCCAGAACCACCGGCAAGGGGCAGGCGTACCGTGACTGACGGAGATTCTGAGTTGGTTTTGTAGTTCAGCTCCTTGAAGAAGATGTTGAGCTTGGCCACTCCCTTTCTTTGGTGTGGGGGAGACGAAGAAGAAATGGTAGTGGGTGGACTCCCTGGGCCCTCCTCCAGGCACCTGACTCTGCTCCTCTTCCCACAACCGCTTGCCCTCCCTCCCCGGGAGCCCTGTCCTGTGGCTAAGACCAGGTCAGGACCGGCACAGGACTCACCTTTTGTTGGTGATGGTGTAATTGTTCTGTAGGGAAAGCATCTGAAAGATCCAGTCCTGGGGAAGAATGGGGGTTGGGGGAGTCAACGAGGCCACTCTGGACTTCTTAGGTATACAGGGACAGAGTCAGGTCAAACACACCAACACCCGTAACACCCACGGCGTTGCACACAGGTGCACAGGCACGTTCGATCGTTGCCCTCTCCCCCTCCCCACTTTACCTGGGAGGTCACTGAGGGCCATTTGGAGTACCCAGCAGAGAGCTCGTAGCTGGTCACGCTGGGGAAGGAGAAAGGTGCTCAGTACTTGCATCTTACCCGGCCAAGATGCCCTCTGGCCGACTGCCCTGGAGGGAGGAGTGCTCACCTGCATGGCTTCCGGCACTTGGAGAAGCAGCCCAGGCTGTCGGTGGAGAAGGCACTCAGGAGCTTGTAGTAGCAGTAGCCTGCAGGTGCAGAGAGCCGCCTGTTTTCTGAGAGTACCCGGAGCTTCTCCACCCAGCACCCAAGGGCCTCCTCCCATGATGCCTGGGCAACCGTGTTACAAGAGCATTATGCAGCCTCGCAACTGTGCCTCAGGGTGGTACTAACAGAAGATGTTTAAGAAATGAAGGTAAAAGCCAGGTAGGGTGGTAATCCAGGCAGCCTGTAATCCCCGGACTGAGACCAGAGGATTGCGGGTTCCAAGCCAACCTGGGCAATTTAGTGAGACCCTCAGAGGCTTAGTGAGACCTAGTTTCAAAATTAAAAATAAAAAGGGCTTGAATGTGCCTGTGAGGAAGGAAGGAAGGAAGGAAGGAAGGAAGGGAGGGGGAAGGAGGGAGAGCCGGGCGTGGTGGCACACACTTGGAATCCCAGCAATTGGGAGGCTGAGACAGGAGGATCTGGGTTCGTGGACAGCCTCAGCTACTTAGTGAGGCCCTTTGCAACTCAGTGAGACCCTGCTTAAAAATAAAGAATAAAAAAGTAGGACTGGGGTGTAACTCGGAGGTAGAATGCCCCTGGGTTCCATCCCTAGTACCACAGAGGGGAAAAAAAACATACATTAGACATAGACAAAATTTTTTTTTTTTTTTTTTTGGTGGTACTGGGGTTTCTGGAAGCCCTTCTACCTCCAAGCTACACTCCCAGATCTATTTTATATTTTTGAAACAGGGTCTCTTAAACCAGCACGGCTGGCTTCGAACCTGCGAGATCCTCCTGTCTCCGCCTCCCAAACGCGGGGATTACACGCGTGCGCCACCACGCCCGGCTGGACAAAAATTTTTAAATTAAAAAGAAAATCAGAGTGGAGGGAGTGGGGCAGGAGTTGGGTAAGGGCTAATTGGGTGATGTGCGCATGTATGCCTCCACCATCTTTTATCCCATTAAGATGTATGACTACAGTGCACCAATATAAAATTTTAAAAAAGAAAAACAGAAACAATTTGTCTAAGAATAACAGAGTTGAACCACAATCAGATACTACTTTACACCCATGGGAGAGGCTATTCTAAAATAAGATAATAACTAGCAGTAGTAAAGATATAAAAAAATCAGAAACCTCTTACTCCTGCTAAGAATATAAAAGGATGCAGCCACACTGGTAAACAGCAGTGGCTCCCCACAATTAAACACAGAATCACTACATAACCCAAGCAATCTACTCCTAGACCTCTTGGTATATACCCGAGAGAACTGAAAACATATGTCCACACAAAAATGTGTACACAAAGCCAGGCGTGGTGGCATAATCCCAGTACTTGGGAGGCTGAGACGGGAGAATTGCAAGTTTGCAGCCAGCCTCAGCTACTTAGTGAGGCTCTCAGCAACTTAGTGAGACCCTGTTTCGAAATAAAGAATAAGAGCCGTGGTGGCACACGCTTATAATCCCCGCGCTTGGGAGGCTGAGACAGGAGGATCACACAGGTTCGAAGCCAGCCTCGGCTACTTAGTGAGGCTCTGGGCAACTTAGTGAGACCCTCTTTCCAAATGAAGTATAAAATAGGCCTGGGAGTATAGCCCGGAAGTAGAAAGCCTCTGGATTCCACCCCCAGTACCACCAAAAATAAATAAATAAATAAATAAATAAATAAATAAATAATAAAATAGGGTTGAGGATATCGCTTTGAGGTAGACCGCCCCTGGGTTGAAACCTCAGTACCACACACACACACGAAAAAAAGTTTACATAAATATTCCTAACAATATTACTCACAAAACCAAATAGTAGAAACAACAGAAAACTTTATCAACTGCTAAGTGAGTAAACAAAATGTAGCACATACATGCAATGGGATACTATTTGGCCATAAAAAGGAATAAAGTGTCAATAAATACTACAACATGGATGGACCCTGAAAACATTATGCAAAGTGAAAGACCAGTCACAAAGACCACATTTTGGGGGGGCCTGGGGATGGAACCTAGGGACATTTGACCTCCAAGCTACACTCCCTGCCCTATTTTTTATTCTTTATTTTCAAACAAGGTCTCACTGAGTCGCAAAGGGCCTCACTAAGTAGCTGAGGCTATTCTCAAACCGCGATCCTCCTGTCTCAGCCTCCTAAATGCTGGGATTACAAGCATGCATCACCATGCCCGGCACAAAGACCACGTGTTCAGGATTCCACCCATATGAAATGTCCAGCTGGGCATGATGGCACACGCTTGTAATCCCAGGATTTGGGAGGCTGAGACAGGAGAATCGCGGTTCAAGGACAGCCTCAGCTACTGAGTGAGGCCCTCTGCAACTCAGTGAGACCAATTCAAAATAAAAAAAATAAAATAAAAAATAGGAATGGGGGTATAGCTCAGAAGTAGAATGCCCCTGAGTTACATCCCCAGTACCACAAAAATAAATAGTAAATAAATAAATATGTCCAAAATAGGCAAATCTATAGAGACAAAAATAAAAAATTAGTAGTTGCCCAGGCACTGGCAGTGAGGACCAGGAGCTTGGAGATTGCTAGTGGGTACAATGTTTCTTTGAGAAATGATAAAAATATTCTAAATTTTTGATGATGGTTGCACAACCCTGTGACTACATCTAAACCCCAAACTGGAAAACAACTGTACTAAAATAAAACCAGATGCTTTAAATGAGTGAATTGTACAGGATATGAATGATCTCTATTAAGAAATTATGACAAGAAGAAGGAGGAGGAGGAGAAGAAGGAGAAGAGGAGGAGAAGGAAGAGGAGGAGGAGGAGGAGGTGGTGGTGGTGATGGTGGTGGCAGAGGCGGAGATGGAGGAGAGGAGGGAGGAGGGAGGAGGGAGGAGGGAGAGGAAGAGGGGACCATGGATCCCTCTGCCGGTGTTTGCCCAGTTCTAAGGACAGTTATTCTGTCATCGTTGCTACTTTTTATCACTCAGTCCAAGATCCTTCTTTCTGACTCAGATCTCAGGATGGACTCTTGCATCGGGAAGAGTGGGAGCAGCTGGACCTTCTCTAGGAACCAGCCTTAGGAAACGCAGCTGAGTGAGCTGGGCGTTGGCTCCTCTCCCTCCTGACTTCCTGGCAGTCAATACTGGTCATTTTTGCTCCCATATCTTCAAACTCTCAACAACTTAGAAATCATTATTTGAGGGCAGAGGATTGGAGGGATATTCTGGGACCTGTCAATCCTCCCTCTGGGCTTCAGTTTGCCCATCTGAGAAAGGAGACGAGGTCAGGCAGCCTCCGAGTTCCCCTCCAGGTCTGACATTCTCTGATCCTCCATGGCTGGAGACAGAAAGCTGGGGCAGCACTGGAAAGGACAGGCCAGGGAGAGAATGGTATGGACAGAGCAGCACAGGCAAGAAAAGAGACAGGGAAACCACCAGGGCCAGGTAGAGGCAGGGCGGACACCACGCCCAGGTGAAATGGTGAAGCTGTGTCTACAGTGCCCACGACCATCGGGGCCCTCCAGTGATGGCACTCGGCCTAGGCCTACCTCCTCATTTGCTCAACCCAAGGGAGAGCTAGGCCTACAGGAGACCTGGGAGGAGGGACCTGCGGGGTGCTAGGTATCGGCCTAGGCCCCAGGAAGGCAACCCGACCATTCAACCATTCAAAGCTTCCTTAGTTTTTCTTTTTTTTTTCTTTTCTTTTCTTTTTTTTTTTTTTTTTTTTTTTTTTGCAGGTCTGGGGCTAGAACCCAGGAGCATTTAATCTCTAAGCTACACTCGCTGCCCTATTTTTTATTCTTTAGTTTGAAACAGGGTCTCACTAAGTTGCAGAGGGCCTTACTAAGTAGCTGAGGCTGTCCGCGAACCGCAATCCTCCAGTCTCAGTCTCCCGAATGCTGGGATTACAAGCATGCGCCACCACACCCGGCGCTTGCAGACTATTTTTTTTTTTTTTTTTTTTGGTGGTACTGGGGTTCCTGGAAGCCCTTCTACCTCCGGGCTACACTCCCAGACCTATTTTTACATTTTCATTTTTAGAAACAGGGTCTCCTAAACCAGCGCGCGCGGCTGGCTTCGAACCTGCGCGATCCTCCTGTCTCCGCCTCCCAAGCACGGGGATTACAAGCGTGCGCCACCACGCCCGGCTTTGCAGACTATTTTTAAACCGGGCAATTCCCCATTTAAAATACACCAAAGCCAAAAGAGACAGAGAGAAGAAGGAATGAACAGGGAGGAGGAAGAGAGAGAGAGAGAGAAAGAGAGAGAGAGAGAGAGAGACAGACAGACAGACAGACAGACAGACACACACACACACACACACACAGAGACACGGGTGCGGCAAGGCCGGTGGGAGCCAGAGTCCCCCAGGCAGAGGAGATGGGTGGGGAGCTCCTGCGGAGGTCTGGGGTCTCGGGGCAGAACAGCGGCTCTCAGCTCTCACCCCAGGCACTGTGCTTCCTGTAGTCACAGAACTCCACGCCCTCGGGCCGTGGGTAGAAGATGTAGGCGCAACCACACTCCTTGACCATACTCTCCTGGAAGCAGGAGTGGATGCACACCTGGAGACAGGGCGGAAAGGGCAACGGGGTCAGGCCTGGACAGGACCAGGGAGGCCGGCAGTCCTCCGCTCTGCGCCCCACCCTCTTTCCACGGCTCTCCCACCCCCAACCTTCCCTCTCCCACCTCGTGGGTTCGGATCAACCTCACCTGCTGCGTGTACTTGGAAGGGAAGAGGTTCTTGACCGGGACGTCACTGCCATTCTCGGTACAGTCACCATAGTTGCCCCCAAGTCTGACCAGGGCTTCCTAGGAGCCCAGGCACACCGGAAGTCAGAGGCAGAGGGCAGAGCGGGTGTCCCCTCGGTGGCAGGCTGCATCCCCTGCCCTGCCAGCCCCCCATCTGCTTCACCACCTCAAAACACAGGCTGGAAGCCGGGCATGGTGGCGCACGCTTGTCATCCCAGCATTGGGGAGGCTGAGACAGGAGGATAGCAGTTCGTATACAGCCTCAGCTCCTTATGGAGGCCCTTTGCAACTCAGTGAGATTCTGTTTCAAAATAAATAATTTTTTTTTTAATCCGGCTGGGGGTATAGCTTGGAGGTAGAATGCCTCTGGGTTCCATCCCCAGTACCGCAACACACACACACACACCAGGAACCCCAGGGCCCATCGCCTTGCTGCTTGGTTCAAGGACACTGGCCCTGGAGCATCCCCTGGGATCCAAGCATGTCCTGCATGTCCTCTCAACACTCTTGGCCAGTCATGCTCCCCAGTACCCTACTACCCACTGCCCCCCTCAGCCAGCCTCTTCACCCCCATTTCTGCTCCTCCAGGCCCCACCCTGTGTGTGTGTATGTATGTGTGTGTGTCTCTCTCACACACATCTCTATCTATCTGCCTCTCTCTCTTACTGAGGCATTCTACCTCTGAGCTACATGCCCAACCCTGTTTTATTTTTATTTGGAAACAGGGTCTCACTAGGTTGATCAAAGTCTTATGCCAGGCGTGGTGGCCCACTCTTGTAATCCCAGCTTTTGGGAAGCTGAGACAAGTGGATCCCGGTTTTTGGACAGCCTCAGCTACTACCTAGTTTGGCCCTTTGCAACCCAGTGATACCCTGTTTCAAAATAAAGAATAAAAAATAGGGCTGCGGGTGTAGCTCCAAGGTAGAATGCCCCTGGGTTCTATCCTCAGTACTGAAAAAAAAAAAAAAAAAAAGTCTTACTAGTTGCTGAGGCTGTCTTCAAACCTGCCATCCTCCCATCTCAGCCTCCTAAATATTGGGATTACAGGCGTGCAGTCCACGCCTGACTCAGTCTGCCTTTCTCTATCCTGGGCTCCCTCCCACGCCCCCATCTTCAGCATCCTTGCCTTCCTCATGCTGATGGAGGTCTCCACACCGGGCCGCACGTTAAAGCCACCGTCATCCATAAAGGCAGGCTCATCCTGCCCATGGACCATCACCCTGGCCCCGGACACCGTGGACAGCAGGGGGATGAAGTCATTCTGCTCCGTGCGCAGCGTCAGGGACAGACCTGAGGACACGGCAGGAGCACAATTTGGGGGAGTCCTGGAGAAGAGACACAGGGACGGGATCCAGCCTCCCAACCTTGCCCAGTTGCTGATACCCAAGGAGACCAAGGCCGGGAAGTTCTGCAAGTGGCCTGGGCAACCCCGGAGCTGAATTCTGGGGCCTGGAAAGGGGGCCCAGATGGTGCCCTTGGGGGAGAAAGAACCCTTCCAGGCTAGGGAGAGGCATAGGTGGTGAGGCCCAGGAGGAGCCCAGGACGTGAGCCCTGGACGTGAGCCTGGGGGAGCCGGTGTGGGCGGGCAGGGCGGTGAGAGGGGCCGGGGCAGAGGCGGGGCACCAAGGGACAGGGACAGGGCTCACCATTGTTAATCCCAGGCATGGAGGACATCCAGAGATTGGAGTTGTTCTTGTTGTTGAAAGTATAGCAATTCCCATACATCGGGTGGTGGAAGTGAGAGTAATTCCTTAGCAGGAGAAAGAGACAGGTCAGAGAGGAAGGTATAGGAGGGAGCTCAGGGGAGCAGGAAGATGAGACAGACAGGAAGATGAGATGAACTCCTACGGGAGGTATGCCTTTCTTTTTGTTTTCTTTCTTTTCTTTCTTTTTTCTTTTCATATTAAGTGAAAGGATTTAATCACATGTAAACTATCTCAGTAAAAGTGTTATTAAAGAAAGTTAGCCAGGTGTGGTGGCACACACCTGTGATCTCAGTACTTGTTAGGCTGAGACAGGAAGACAGGTACAAAGCCAGCTTCAGCAACTTGGTGAGATCTTGTTTCAAAATAAAAAGTAAAAAGGGCTGAGAGTGAAGCTTAGAGATAGAATGTCCCTAGATTAAATCTGCTGTACCCCCAAAGGAGAAAAAAAGTTAGGACTGGGGATACAGCTCATCGGGAAAGCATTTGCTTAGCATGTATGAGGCCTCAAGTTCCATCCCAGAAACACACACACACACACACACACACACACACACACACACACACACACGACGACAGGAAAGGGGAAGGGTTTAGTATTTAGTTTCTGGATAAGGAGAAGGGTAAGAAGACCACAATACGCTGGGTAGAGTGGCACGTGCCTGTAATCACAGTACTTAGGCAGCTGAGACAGGAGGATCCCTGGTTCGAGCCCAGCCTCAGCAATTTAGCAAGACTGCCTCAAAATAAAAAATAAAAAGGGCTGGGGGTATAGCTCAGAGGTAGAAAGATGGTAGGTTTAATCTCTAATACCAAAACAAACAAAAAATAACAATAAAAAGCGCTGGCAGTGTAGCTCCAAGGTAGGATGGCCCTGTTAAAATCCTCAGTACACGCCGGGTGCGGTGGCACACGCTTGTAATCCCCGCACTTGGGAGGCGGAGACAGGAGGATCGTGCAGGTTCGAAGCCAGCCACACTGGCTGAAGAGACCCTGTTTCCAGATTTAAAAAATGTAAAAAAAATAGGTCTGGGAGTATAGCCCGGAGGTAGAAGGGCTTCTAGGAACCCCAGTACCACCAAAAATAAAAAAAATAAAATAAAATAAATTCCTTAGTACAACCCCAGTACTTGGGAGGCTGAGACAGGAGGATCACGCAGGTTCAAAGCCAGCCTCAACTACTTAGTGAGGCTCTCAGCAACTTAGTGAGACCCTGTTTCCAAATAAAGTATAAAATAGGTCTGGGAGGATAGCCCAGAAGTAGAAGGCCCCTGAATTCCATCCTCAGCACCATAAATAAATAAATAAATAAATAAATAAATAAGGTGAAGGAGAATGTTCACCTTAGATATAAAATGTCTCCTAAAGAGTTCAGTTAGCAATACTCAGGGTTGATATAATGGAGTGTTGAGTGTTGTAATCCTAGAAGTAGATAAATGCATTGTAATGAATTGACCTGGCCCATAGGGTCTGGCTGGAGGTGGCCCCTGTGGGTACAGCCTTGGAGATTATATCTGGCCCCTCCTCCCCCTCCACCCTCTCTCTTGCTCAGGCCTCCATGATGTGAGGAGCACAGCCAACATGCTCTCCCTCCACCTCCCGCCACCATCCCCTGAAACCTGCGGTTCCCGGCCTCACACAGACTGAACCCCAAATATAAGAAAATAAACCGTCTTTCCTCTAAGTTACATGGTCAATCTTTAGACTATGGCTGCAACAATGCTGATAATTAACAGAAAGAGAAGATGACAGCCACACTAGGGAAAGTCAGCTTGACTCCGAAGGCCTCAGAGACTCTGAAGGATTTTAAACTGGACCAACTGGAGCCAAGCATAGTGGCGCACGCTTGTAATCCCAGCATTCGGGAGGCTGAGACAGGAGGATCCAGGTTCTCAGCCAGCCTCAGCTACTTAGTGAGGCCCTCTGCAACTCAGTGGGGCCCTGTTTCAAAATAAAAAATAAGCCGGGCATGGTGGCGCACGCTTGTAATCCCCGCGCTTGGGAGGCAGAGACAGGAGGATCGCGTAGGTTCGAAGCCAGCCGCGCACGCTGGCTTAGGAGACCCTGTTTCCAAATAAAAATGTAAAAATAGGTCTGGGAGTGTAGCCTGGAGGTAGAAGGGCTTCCAGGATCCCCAGTACCACCAAAATAAATAAATAAATAAAAAATAAAGACTAGGGCTGGGGGTGTAGCTCAGAGGTAGAATGCCCCTGGGTTTCATCCCCAGTACCACCAAAAAACAAAACAAAACAAAACAAAACAAAAAAAAACAGGACTCTTAGTTCAGCATGGTTACCTAAGAGTAATAAAGTACAAAGGTTCCAGCTATGGCTGGGATTCTCCCAATTACATGTTGGAAACTGAATTGGGAGGTGGAGCCTAATAAGGGTGATTGGGTCATAAGGACAGAATCCTTCTAAATGAATCAATGCCACTATTGTGGTACCAGGGAGTGGGTTAGTTATTGCCAGAGAAGGTTGTTAAAAAGTCAAGTGCAAGCTGGGCATGGTGGCGCAGGCTTGTAATCCCCACGCTTGGGAGGTGCAGACAGGAGGATCGCGCTGGTTCGAAGTCAGCCGCACTGGCTTAAGAGACCCTGTTTCCAAATAAAAAAGATATATAAAAAGGGCTGGGGTGTAGCTCAGAAGCGAAACCACCCTGGGATCAATCCTCAGTGACAATGGATGAATGAATGAATGAATGAATGAATGAATGAAGCACACTCTTCTGCTTTCTTTTTTTCAAAGAAAGTCAAGTCACAAGGTCACAGAAGTCACAACTGCAATATAACTTAGCCTATGTGCCTGGTCCCTGAACTCCAACTCCTCCTCCTCTTTTTTTTTTTTTTTTTTAATTTGGCAGTACCAGGGGCATTCTACCCCAGTGCTATTTTTTATTCTTTATTTTGAAACAGGGTCTCATTGCAGAGGGCCTCATTAAGTAGCTGAGGCTGACCGTGAACCTGCGATCCTCCTGTCTCAGCCTCCCAAGTACTGGGCTGACAAGCCTGCACCACCACACCCAGCTTCCTGCTCTCTTCTGAGTGCCCTCAGTTGCACTCAGTCCCACCATTGTACTTTTCAGAGCCCCTCACCAAATGCCGGCACCATTCTCTGGACTTCCCAGCCTCCAGGACTAGAAGCAAAAAACTTCTTTTCTTTGTAAATTACCAAATCTGTGATATTCTGTTATAGCAACAGAAAACAGACTAAGATACTTCTGGTGGTCACAAAATAAAGGGAGGCTTTAGAGGCAGACAAAGCTCATTAGGGAATGGAGTAAGATGATCCAGGTAGAAAAGGATGAGGCTCGGGGCCGAGGAAATGACCCACAGGCCAGAACGAAGATGAACCTTGTGCTTCCTGCTAAGGGGAGGCAGAAGCACTGCGCAGGTGCAGGCGAGCAGGCGGAGGGAGGGGATGGAGCTGAAAGTCACGGTGGGTGAAAGTTGGGGACGCTGGACGCAGCTGTGGGCGGGCTGGGGCAGCTGGCTCCAGTCCTCAAACAAACACAAAGGCTAGAGGCGGGAACCAAGTCGCATGCTGAGTGTGTGTGTGTGTGTGTGTGTGTGTGTGTAAAGAAGGCGGGCAGCAGCAGGTGACACCTGGCTCTGCTGCCATTCTCCTGGGACATGGAGAAGAAGGACATCCTTAGAGTGGAGATACTGCTTTGGCACCCCTCCTCGACCAGCAGAGGCAGAGAAAAGGCCCCCCAAAATCAAGGAGCAGAAGAGGGGAAGCCGGGGTGGGAGGAGGCTCCAGAAGGGAGGGAACCCACTTCCTCCCAGCCTCTGCCAGCCCTCAGAGAGCCCACAACAGCCCGGACTTCTTTGCAAGGACTATGGCAGGGGTCCTAACAGAAAGAACACCTAAGGGGAAGGAGTGGGAAGAACCCTTAGCCAGGGCCGGCCTGTGTCCCGGGCAAGTCATTTCACATGTTCCAATACAACAGTAATGAGACCCAACACTCTGTGACATCATGACACGTCTCAAACGCGCTATCTGTTATCGCATGACCTTACAGCTCCCAAGATGGTTGTTATCTTCATCATCATTTATGGGATTGTTTATTTGCTTGTTTATCTGGTTTTTGGTACTGGGAATGGAACCCAGGGGCATTCTACCTCTAAGTTACATCCCCAGCCCTATTTATTTTTTTATTTTTTATTTTTTTTAGCAGCACTAGGGATGGAACCCAGGGGGGATCCTACCTCCGAGCTACACCCCAGCCCTATTTTTTATTCTTTATTTGGAAACAGGGTCGGTCTCACTGAGTTGCAAAGGGCTTCCTAAGAAGTAGCTGAGGCTGTCAGTGAACCACGATCCTCCAGTCTCAGCCTCCCAAATGCTGGGATTACAAGCGTGCGCCACCACGCCCGGCCCCAGCCCTATTTTTTACTCTTTATTTTGAAACAGGGTCTCACTGAGTTGCGGAGGGCCTAAGTAGCTGAGGCTGGCCACGAACCTGCGATCCTCCTGTCTCAGCCCCCCAAGGACTGGGATTACAAGCGTGCCCACCACGCCCGGCTTACCTTCATCACCATCTTCATCACTTGAGTAAAAATGCCGGAAGGGCAAAGACTACATTGTTTTTCTTGGTCTTCTGGTGTATCCCCAAAACAGTATCTGGCGCACAACCCAGACAGTCACAAAGATTTGTTAAAGGAACATTGAATGAATCTTGTTCTCCGTGTTTTGTTTCCATCTTAAAGCCAAGAGAAAGGCCCCGCAAAATGATGTGAAATGGCCAGCCTCCCAGCCGGGAAGTCATAGAGCTAGAGTGTTTCTCCCCACACTCTTCCCTCCGGGCCCCTGTGAGCTTTGACACCAGTGAGAAAGAGCCTCAGAAAGAACTGCCAGGAGCCCGGCGTGGTGGCGCACACTTGTAATCCCCGCGCTTGGGAGGCTGAGACAGGAGGATCGTGCGGGTTCGAAGCCAGCCTCAGCTGCTTAGTGAGGCTCTCAGCAACTCAGTGAGACCCTGTTTCCAAATAAAGTATAAAATAGGTCTGGGAGTATAGCCTGGAGGTAGAAAAGCCCCTGGGTTCCACCCCTAGTACCACAAAAAAAAAAAAAAAATAGGGCTGGGGGTGTAGTGTGGAGGTAGAATGCCCCTGGGTTCCACCCTCAGTACAGAAAAAAAAAGAAAAGAAAAGAAAAGAAAGAACTTCCAGACATCATGGCCTTCTCCTCTAATCCCAGGACTTGGGAGGCTAAGACACATAGATAACAGATTTGAGGCCAGCCTCAGCAATTTAGACCCTGTTTCAATATAGAAAATAACAAGGACTGAGGGTGTAACTTGTAGGTAGAATGCGCCTGTGTTCAATCCCCACTATCAAGAAGGAAGGAAGGAAGGCTGGCCGAGAACCATGCTTCTTTTCTTGACTTCCCAAATCTAGACCTCAAGCCCGAAGCATCCCAGGACATCCAGATGAGCCACTGCACTTAGCCCAGCAGGGCAGGGAGCAAAGTCCCTGAGGCGACCCGTGGGCAGAGGCCTGAGAATCCTGTGTTTAATCAGCAAGCCTTTTCCAGGCTCCTGGGCCTCAGACGTACCCAAAGAAGGAGCCCCAGAGAGCAGCAGGAGCCGGCCAGACCTACTTACGCCTGGTTGCAGGAGGCCTGGTTGAAGCGGCAGGTGAAGATGAAGTTGCCGAGCCCTTCCTCCTGCAGGGACGGCGAGGTGGCGGGCAGTCGGGCCAGGATGTTGATGTAGTGGAAACGGTACCACTCCCTTACCGCGTCCACCCCTGACGAGTATGTCTGGTAGAAGCAGTCCGATTTGTTCTGGTTGCACTAGACACAGAGACCAGAACATCAGTGGACCCCCATGGGTTGAGGTCAAAGGTGAGTGGTCTGGAGCTCCGAGGGCTGGAGACAGGTGAGGGGCCAGGAGAGGAGACCAGAAGCGGGAGAGAAGCAGAAGCCTCACATACACACACGTACCCGGGAGCATGGACTAGCAGGGCATGGGATTGAGGAAGGGCATTCTCAGGGGCATTCTATCTCCAAGCTACACCCCAGCCCTATTTTTTCTTCCAGTACTAGGGATGGAACCCAGGAGCATTCTACCTCTGAGCTACACCTCCAGCCCTATTGTTTATTGTTTATTCTTTATTTTGAAACAGGGTCTCACTGAGTTGCAGAGGGCCTCACAAAGTAGCTGAAGCTGGCTGAGAACCTGGATCCTCCTGTCTCAGCCTCCAAATACTGGGATTATAAGCGTGCGCCACCACACCCGGCCTATTTTTCATTCTTTATTTTGAAACAGGGTCTCACTAACTTGCGGAAAGCGGTCCACGAACCGCGATCCCACTGTCTCAGCCTCCCAAGTACCGGGATCACAAGCGTGTGCCACCATGCCTGGCCTGATTTGGTATTTTAAAAACATTTTCCAGCCTGCCTTTTTTTCTTTTTTTACCATCTCCTTATCCTCCATCTTAGCCTAGTGGAGCGCCAGTGCTCCATCACACTGGAGGGTCCCAACTGAGTCCTCCCCCACATCCCCTGGGGGGACTGGAATTCAGAAAAATATATTGTCTACAACAGACTTGACTTCCCCGCCTCTTAGCTTAAACTTCCCAAGAGGCCCCCAGCAAGGAGCTTCTACAAGCTGGCACACAGAGATCTATTTATTATTATTATTATTATTATTATTATTATTATTTTTATTTTTATTATTTTAGTATTTTAATATTTTACTTTACTTATTTGCTGCAAGCCCACGATGTTCAGTCTAGTTTTGCTATTCTAAGAGCCCGGGAGGCGGGACTTCGAGGTCATGGGCGTGGCGTTGAGGGGCGTGGTCTGCAAGGGCGGATCGAGGGCGGGGTAGAGGGCGTGGCCTCACCAGCTGGAAGCCGATCTTCCAGTCTTTCCGGTCCACTTGGGGGTTGTTGTCCCGCATGCTGGAGGCCAGGCTGCGGGCTTGTCGGGCCCCGGGTGGAGGGACCGGCAGGCGCTGCAGGGGGTGCGGCAGAGTGTCCGGAAGGTGGCGCCGGCCGCGATGGCCGCGGGGACTGGCCAGGAGGTGGCTGGAGGAGTTGTATTTGTACAGGTCAAAGAGCGTCTGCTCGGTGATGCGGTCCAGCTCCTCCAGCTCCTCCTTAATTTCCGTATACCTGTTAGGAGCAAAGGGAAAAGTCAGACCGGGGGCGTTCCACGCGAACCCCTGGCCTCTCTGGGCCTCACTTTCCTTATTTGTGATGGGGAGGTCTAGTCGTGCCCGGGAAACTGCTGGCACCGCTCGGGCGGCTCGGCTCTCCGGGGGCGGCAGTGTGGACCGAGGGTGTGTCCCCGAGGAAGTGGGGCCCTCGGCTTTTATGGCGGCCTATTGAGGGAGAGGCCGAGGCGCCTGTCTGGGCGCTCGCTCTCTGCTCCTGTCTCGGGCACCAAGGAAGGAACCAGGAACTTGTCTGCGGGTTCACAATGGAATGGGCCGTCCTCGGTCCTCCCGCCCTGGTCCCCCAGGGGAGGATGGCCTTTGGGGCCAGTGTCCGACGCCTGGCGCCTTCTAAATCAACTGCTCTTTTAGAGTCTAAGGATCTTTAAAAATGCCAGATGCCACCTGCACCCTTATTCCCTCTTCCAAAGACTCAGTTCCAATGATTTTCGAGGAGGGCCCAAACACTATAAATTAAACACTGTTTGGTAAAAACCCTCACATTCCTGCTCAATACTGGCCCTATTTCATCTCCAGGGTGAAAGTCCCCATAACTGGGCAGCGGGATGAGGATGACCACATCGAAACAGATCTAAACTTGCAAGATACAAAATCAAGCTACAAAAGTTAATTCTGTGGCTACATACTAGCAAGAAAAGGTTGGAAAACGAAATCCCAAGAACACCCTATTAAATAACATAATATCCAACACCTAGGAATAAATCTAATAAAGATGTGCAAGAACTCTATACTGAAAGCCATGCTGAAATCTCTGCTTTAAAAATAAAATCAAAGCCCAAAATAAATGGCAAGATACAGACGTTCATGGATCAGAAACTCCATATAGTTACGATGTCTCCCAAACAGATGCAACACAAACCTGACCAAAACGTCAGCATTTCTAAAGAAATAAATGGGTTGGTTTTGAGATTTATATAAATATGCAAAGAACCTAGGCTATCCAAAACATGATAGGACAGGAAGCGCAAAGCTGGAAGATTTATTATACTTGATTTTAATGTTTACTATAAAGCCACAGTAAATGGTATGGTAATATGAATTATATCTTTTTTGTTTGTTTTGTTTTGTGGTGCCCAGAAACATTCTACCTTTGAGCTACACCTCCAGCCCTATTTTTTTTAATCTTTTTTTTTTTTTTTTTGGTGGTACTGGGGTTCCTGGAAACCCTTCTACCTCCGGGCTACACTCCCAGACACACACATATATATATAATATATAATATATAATATATAATATATAATATATAATATATAATATATAATATATAATATATAATATATAATATATAATATATAATATATAATATATAATATATAACATATATATATGGGATCCCAGATTCTCAATAAGCAACTTAACACATTTTGGAGTGTAACAAAAGGCATAGGGGTCTGTGCTGGAGACAGAGCTGATCTATCAAAAGACCTGCCCCCCTGCCTCGAAGAAAGGGCGGATCTAGTCAGGTCAGAAGACTGATTATAAAATACTCTGCATCCAGGGATTGTCGGTGACTTCATTTTGGGCCACCACCCTATACTATCCTGAGATAGTACAGGGCTGTAACTGTCTTCTTTATTTCTATCTTTGTAATAATAAATTCATTTAAGTTTTCAGCTAGAGTTTGGACTAGTGTTACATTGATCCTAGTTCTGGACAAGAACCCGTGTTTACGGGAACAGTTTCCGGGAGCCTAACAGAGGTCCCCAGGGACAGTTCCCCTACAAAACGTAACAATCTAACCTTAACACCAAATACTGGGATTCAAGCCTGTGCCACCACACCTGGCTCCTTAAGGTTATTTTTTTTTTAAGAAAAATATCTAATGAAGAATAAATCCTGATATTCTTAGTGAGGATAGATACCAAATCAATGGAACAAAAATCCAGGAAAAAACTCACACTTACAGTATGGTCAGTGATTTCTCACCAAAACACTAATTTTAGTTCAGTGGAGAAAATGAAAAAATACTTAACCAATTCTGCTGAAACAGCTGTATAGCAAACAACTGCATTGGAAACAACTATATAGGGCAAAATGACCCTCAACCTCAACCTTACTCTACACACAAAAATTAATTCAAGATGAACCATAGAACTAAACATAAAATTCAGAACAATAATACTTTATGTGATTTTGTTTCTATAGATGTACCTACTTAGGTACATCTATAGACACAGAAATATATTCATGGCTCACCAGAAATGAAGGTTAGGGAAAAAGTGAGTTACTGCTAAATGGTGCGGGGTTTCTTTTGAGGGGTGATGAAAATTTTCTAAAATTGTGGTGATAATTGAACAATTCTACAAATATAATAAAAACTATTGAACTGCACATGGAAAGTAGGTAAATTGTATGTTAAGTATATCTAAATAAAGTTTATTTAAAAAAAGAAAAGAAAAGAAGCCAGGTTTGGTGGCACAGGCTTGTAATCCCAGTACTTAGGAGGCTGAGACAGGAGGATCACACAAGTTCAGAGACAGCCTTAGCTACTCAGTGAGGCTCTTAGCAATGCAGTGAGACCCTATTTCCACATAAAATATAAAAACAGGTCTGGGAGTAGAGCCTAGAGGTAGAAAGCCCCTGGGTTCCATCCCCAATACCATGAGAGAGAGAGAGAGAGAGAGAGAAAGAAAGAAAGAAAGAAAGAAAGAAAGAAAGAAAGAAAGAAAGAAGGGAGGGAGGGAGGGAGGGAGAGAGGGAGGGGAAAGACAGACAGACAGACAGACAGACAGACAGACAGACAGACAGACATCTGCCAGGTGTGGTGGCATAAACCTGTAATTCCTGTACTTGGGAGGCTGAGACAAGAAGATAGCAGGTTTGAAGCCAGCCTCCATAGTTAAGCAAGGTCCTCAGTAACTTAATGTGACCCTGTTTCCAAATTTTATATATATATATATATATATATATATATATATATATATATATATATATATATATATATATGATCTGGGGGTATAGTTCAGAGGTAAATGCTCCTGGGTTCAAACCCCAGAACTACAAAAAAGAAACGAAAAAATATCTAAGGAAGATACATCCTGATATGTAAAGTACTTACAATGAGCAACAAAAAAATCAAACTATTAGCCAGGCATGGTGGTGCACACCTGTAATCTCAGGACGTGGGAGGCAGAGACAGGAGGATGGCCGGTTTGAGGACAACTTCAGCAATGTAGTGAGACTTTCAGCAATTCAGTGACGCCCTGTCTCAAAATAAAAAAGTAAAAGGGCTGGGGCTGTAGTTCAGAAGCAAATGCCTGAGCTCGATCCCCAGTACAACATATGCGTGTGCGTGCAAACACACACACACACACACACACACACACACACACAATTTTTTTTAATTTAATCTAGATACAGGTACTTTATTTACAAATATTTAGATTAATAGCATTTTGTTACATCAAATGAAGAGTACAGCAGTCTGAATAAATCCTTCTGTCACAAAAACAATAAGACCCACTGTAACTAACTTTGGGAATCAGGGTATTGCACCTAAACAAGCAGTCTCCAGCTTGACTGCTGCCTCACACCCCACTCTGGCTGTTGTTTTTGGACGTCTATGCACACACCAGCAGGCCGTGGTCCCCGGGCGAATCCCTTGAGATGCAACAGTGTAAGCAAAGGGGTCACTGTCAGCCTTTAACAGAACATACCAATCTACTCCACACACACAATTTTTAAAATGAGCAAAAATAGATGGTCACCAGGCATGGTGGCGCACATCTGTAATCCCAGTACTAGAGAGACTGAGATAGGAGGATCACAGGTTCGAGACCAGCCTCAGCAATTTAGCAAGACCCTATTTCAAAATAAAAATAAAAAGAGCCAGGATGTAGCTTGAGAGTAGACCCTCACTGGGTTCAGTCCCCGGCACCAGAACAAAGCAAGTGAACAAAAAGATACATGGTCACTAACCAGGCCAAAAGATACTCAATGAGCTGGGCCTGGTGGCACGCTTGTAATCCCAGCACTCGGGAGGCTGAGACTCGAGGATCAGGTTCATGGCCAGCCTCAGCTACTTAGTGAGGCCCTCTGCGACTCAATGAGACCCAGTTTCAAAATAAAGAATAAAAAATAGGGCTGGGGATGTAGCTCAGAGGTGGAATGCCCCTGGGTTCCATCCCCAGTATCACACACACACACACACACACACACACACACACACACACACACACACACACAACACTCAATGTGATTAGTCCTGAGGAAAATGCAAAGTAAAACTCTGATGAGGCTGCAGGGCGGCTCACACTTGCCTATAATCCCAGAATTTAGGAGGCTGAGACAGGATTGTAGGCTCCAGGCCCGCCTCGCCAACTCAGTGAGACCCTGTTTCAAAATAAAAAGGTTCTGGGGGTTGTAGCACGGAGGTACAGTGCCCCTGGGTTCAATCCCTAGTTCCAAAATAATTAATTAATTAACGTAATTAAGCTATTAATGTAATTAAACTATAATGAGGTGTGTTTCTCAATCATTAAAAGGGCTAAAACTGAAAACACCAAGCCATTACTGAGATCGTGAAGCAACTGGAATTCTCCCAAGCTGCTGATTGGGGCAGAAAATGGTCGAACCTCTTCCGAGGACTGGCCGTTTTTATAAAGTTAAAAGTACACCTGCCTTCTGACCCAGCAATTCCATATCCAGATACTTGGCAGAGTTCACGCCTTGCTATTCCCCACATGCGATGAAAACATGAAGACTGGTACATGAATATTCACAGCAGTTTTATTTGGAACGACCAAAACCCTTGAAACACCCGACATGTTCATCGAAACCGCTCCACAATAAAACATGCAAATAACATGGACGAATTTCAGAAACAGGAAGTCAAACCAAATAAGCCGGTCACAGATACAAGAAATAGGATACTGCTTGATTCCATTTGTATGCTCAGACCAAACACACTGGTGGTACAGAATTCAGAAAATGCTGGTAGGGAACAGGAGTTGCCTGGAAGGGGCAGCAGGTGACGGAAATGGTCAATACCTGGGCCGTCAAACCTCAGCGGGCACTTAAGTCACCTCCTTATTATTGTATATAGTTGGGCATTATGGAGCATGCCTGTAATCCCAGTACTTGGGAGGCTGAGACAGGAGGATCACAGTTCGCAGACAGCCTCAACTACTTAGTGAGGCCCTCCCATCTTAATGAGACCTTGTTTCAAAATAAAGAATAAAAAATAGAGTTGGGGATGGAGGTCAGAGATAGAATGTCCCTGGGTCCTATCCCCAGTAACATACACACACTAAATATAGTGTGTGTATGTATGTATGTATGTGTGTGTGTATGTATGTGTGTGTGTATATATATATATATATAATTTTATATGCATAAATTATACTTCACTTAAGTAGAAGTCAAATACCAGTGCAAGGCCCTACTTGCCAAAGATTAGGCTTAATGGGTCTGGGCTGGGACCCAACCAAGGCTTTTTTATGCTTTGTTTTGGGTTTTAGGCTTATTTTATTTCTTTTTTGACTGTTTTTCTCCCACTGGTCATGCATCTTAATGGGTGTGAGATGGCAGAGGCGTACATGCACACGTCACTCATTTTGCCCTCCCCCATTCCCTCCCCCTCCCTCCTTCTTATGTGTTTCTTGTCTACCATTTGGGGTTTTTGGGGTGTGTGTGTGTGTGTGTGTGTGTGTGTGTGGTGCTGGGATGGAGCCCAGGACCTCATAAACGCTAGGCAAGCACTCAACCACCGAGGCTGAGTTTCACAGAACTCAGCCCAAGGTTGTTTAAGAGAGCCCCACGTGGTCCCCACGCTTGGCGACATCAACCCCTGTCTAGTCGCCATCTTTAGATCCACCTCCACTTGGCTTCATCGCCCTCTGCACCCTAAAAGTTCAGCTCGCTGGGCCGTGGATATCACTCTTGCAGCCCCTCATCCCTTCACAGGTGAAAATGTAGTTCAGGAGGAAGATGTGTGCTTGGCCTCCTGAGAGACCCAGTTGATATTGGTAATTAAAAGAATGACAATAATGCCTAACATTTTTTATTTATTTATTTATTTTGCAGTACTGGAGACAGAACCGGGGTCATTCTACCTGTGAGCTACATCCCCAGCCTATTTTTTATTCTTTTTTTTTTTTTTTTTGGTGGTACTGGGGGTGGAACCCAAGGGCTTTCTACCTCCGGGCTATACTCCTAGACCTATTTTACACTTTATTTGGAAACAGAGTCTCACTAAGTTGCTGAGAGCCTCACTAAGTAGCTGAGGCTGGCTTCGAACCTGCTCGATCCTCCTGTCTCAGCCTCCCAAGCGCCGGGATTACAAGCGTGCGCCACCACGCCCGGCTTTTTTTTTTAATTTTGAAACAAGGTCTCCATAAATTGTTGAGACTGACTGGCCTTGAACCTGTGATCTTCCCATCTCAGCCTCCCAAGTACTAGAACTACAAGCATGTGTCACCACGCCTAGCCAATCGCTAGTATTTATGGAACACCTACTGGAAGCCCGGCACTGTGCTATTCGAATGCACAGTATTTAAGCTAATCTTCAGGGTGACTCAGTGGACTGTTGGCTAATGCCACCAACATCCCCTTTGCCAGGTGAAGAATCCAAGGCAGAGCTGAGGATGTGGCTCAGTGGCAGGGCGCTTGCTTCACACACACACACACACACACACACACACACACACACACACAGCCCCGGCTTTTAAGCACCACAAAAAACAAAAGCAAAAAAGAAAAAGATTAAAAAGAACTGCGCTGTGGTGGTAGCACAGCCAGGAAGTGGGTCAGCTAGACCTCCAACCATGACACCGTCCTCCATCCTGTCCCCCAAAGACCAGCAGAGCCAGAGTCAGCAGGGTGTGGGCACACTCTCTACTGCTTCTTAAGTAACCCAATCTTACTTTTTTTTTTTTTTTGGCGGGTCTGAGGATGGAACCCAGGGGCATTCGACCTCCGAGCTACACCCTCTGCTCTATTTTTTATTCTTTATTTTGAAACAGGGTCTCACTGAGTTGCGGAGGGCCTCGCTAAGTAGCTGAGGCTGTCCGGAACCACGATCCTCCAGTCTCAGCTTCCCGAATGCTGGGATGACAAGGGTGCACCACCACGCCCGGCTGTAACCCAACCTTTCTGAATCAGTTGCTTCTCTGTAAGATGGGCCTAAGGCAAGTTCTCCCTGACACATGAAGCTCTTGTGTGGTTAAATACAAAATGACTCAGGGACACAAAGTGAAGAGTTCATGGATGATCAGAAGACAGACAGAGCCGGGCGAGGTGGCGCACGCCTGTAGTCCCAGTACTTGGGAGGCTGAGACAGGAGGATGGCAGGTTTGCCGCCAGCCTCAGCTACTTAGTAAGACCCTGTTTCAAAATAAAGAATAAAAATATCGGGCCAGGGGTGTAGCTGGGAGGGAGAATGATCGTGGGTTCAATCCCATGACTGTTCAATCCTATGACCATCACACCTCTGGGGTCCCCCCAACTCCGTGCCCCTTGCGCCCTCTCCTCTTTCTTCTCGCCACCCCCAGGCTGCCCCTGCTCTGGCCACCCGGCTCCTCCTACTGAGCCCCGGGCTGAGCCAGCCTCTCCCCCCAGAGCTGCTCACCAAATCCCGCTCCCTCCTGCACACCCTGCAACAACCTGGCTCCAGCCCTTGGCCCCCACGCCCGCCCGGGACAAGGGCTTCAGAAGAGATTGGGCTCCAGAGAACCCCCTCACTCCCCCAAACCTCTTCTTTCCTCTTTTGGCTTAAGGCAGGATGAGGGATTCCCATAATCACTCTCTCAACAAAGAAATCTCTCCCTCCCTAATTCTCTGACCCTAGAAATTTCTCTAACAGGAGGCAGCGGCTATGAGTTCATAGCGGGAGCTGAAAATAAAAAATAGAAGGGGCTGGGGTGTAGGTCAGTATCCAGTGTAGAGCATCCCTGGATTCAATCCCCAGTACAAAAAAAGATAGATGGATAGATGGATGGATGGATGGATGGAGCTAAGTCCTTGTTGCAGTGCTGGGATCGACCCCAGGGTCTTACACATTCAAAGCTAGTGCTCTGCCAACAGCACTCAAGAACTAAGTTCTAATCCGCTTGCCAGGCTCATACCCTAAACCTCATCACCTGGCTGGTTAGCCTTGGAGAAGTTACTTATCCTCTCTGTGCCTCTTAATCATCTGTAAAATAGGAAAGATAGTAGAACCTGCTTCCTAGTGTTGCCACAAAGATTAAATGAGCCAGAATATGAAGAAGACTGAGCAAAGTACCTGGCAGAGTAGGTACTGTATAACTACTGTGTTTTGTTCTGTTTCATTGCTTCTATTTGGGTACTGGGGATTGACCTCGTGGGCATTCTACCTCTGAGCTACAGCTCCAGCCCGTTCCTTTTTTTTTTTTTTTTAATTTATTTTGAAACAGCTAAGTTGCTGAGGCCAGCCTTGGACCTGTGATCCTCCTGTCTCAGCCTCCCAAGTAAATACAGTTGTTGTTGGTTTTGTTTGTTTGTTTTGTTTTATTTCTGTGGTACTAGGGGTGGAACCCAGGGGCTTTTCTACCTCCGGGCTACACTCCCAGACCTATTTTATTCTTTATTTGGAAACAGGGTGTCACTAAGGTTGGCTTTGGACCTGTACGATCCTCCTGTCTCAGCCTCCCAAGCGCTGGGATAACAAGCTACCACACCCAGCTGCTGCTGTTGTTTTTAATATCATTACTGTTACTATTGTTATTATTGGAGAAGAAAAAGCGAAGGAGACAGCTCTGCCATGTGACCTCATGGTCTTTTTTTTTTTTTTTTTTTTTTGCGGTACTGGGATGGAGTCACAAAAGTGGAACCAAAGATCTAGATTCCAACTCCGACTTCTCCTCTCCACAGCTGGGCCACTTCTGCGAAGCCTATGGGTTCTCGGCGCCTCGGTTTCCCCATCTGTCTGTGGGAATACTTGTTCTCCTTATCTACCCCTGAGGTGGGGTGAAATGGCTTTGCACCCAGCAGAGGAGCTGCTGCTGTCACAGCTGTATCTCAACTGACAGCCCCTGGGTGGAGAGGGGGACACCTTTGGGGCTGCTCCCAGAGACAGAACAGGACCAGATGGTCAGCAGTTACCCAGGATGTAAACTGCAAAGTGTCCTGAGGAAGCACTTTTAGTAGCGGCTGCCACCAAGGTCATAGGTTGCCACTTGGAGAAGGTCCTGGCCACGCTTCAGGCTCAGGAAGTCTGCTCTGTGCCTCCCTGGCTAAAGCAAGGTGTGCAGAGTCTGCAGGTAGGGTAAAGACTCGCCATCATGGTCAGGGTTGACGCCCTGGCTCTGACCACTCCCCGTGCTCCCTGAAGTCCTCTCTTTGGGACATCTCCCCTCTCCTCGCCCATTCTTGCTGCCAGGCCCACCGCCCTGCATCTCCAGAAAAGACCCCCTGACCTTCGTTGTTCAAGAACCCCACGTGCCAGGCCTGGTGGCACACGCCCACAATCCTAGTACTTGGGAGGCTGAGACAGAAGGATCGCAGGTATGAGGCCAGTCTCGGCAAGTAGCACGACCTTGTTTCAAAATAAAAAATAAAGCCGGACGTGGTGGCACACACTTGTAATCCCAGTATTCGGGAGGCTGAGGCAGGAGGATTGTGAACCGCTACTTAGTGAGGCCCTTTGCAACTCAGTGAGACCCTCTTTCAAAATAAAGAATAAAAAATAGGGCTGAAGGTTTAGCTCAGAGGTAGAATGCCCCTGGGTTCAAGCCCTAGTACTACTACTACTACTCCTACTACTACTAATACTACTACTAATAATAATAATAATAATTTAATAACATTTAATTTGCCAGGCTTAGGGGTACGCACTTGTAATCCTAGTACCTGGGAGGCTGAGACAGGAAGATCTCAGACTCAAAGCCAGCTTCAGCAATATAGGGAGGCTCTCAGAAACCTAATGAGATCCTTTTCCCAAATAAAGAAATAAAATCGGGCTGGGGGGCATAGCTTGTAGATAGAATGTCTCTAGGTTGAATCCCAAGTACCAGAAATCAAAAGAAAATATTTAATTCAGATGTTGATTCATCTGGAAAAACACCTGGCACGTAAGTATACATATAAATGTTTGCTATTATTGCTTTATTATTATTATATTATTTTTGTTGTTAGCTGATAGCCTTACTCAATTGACTCCACCTTGCAGAGCCTCAATTTCCAAAAATGGAAATATCTAGAAATGCTCAGCTTCCTGTGTTGCCAGGATCAGAGGAGTCTAGACATCTCCCAGCGTGGGCTAAGCACACAGTAGGTACACTAGGTGCACAGTAGGTCCTTTGTCCTTGGGAGTCAGCCAGGCTCCCTCCCTTCCTGGGAGTCCTCTCCTTCCTAGCTGCTCCACAGTTCACCCAGCAGCAGGGATTATGTACAGATCATGCCATGGGGACACCTGCCTCACAACCTGGGGGCCTGGGGGGGCACTACAGTCCCCATTCCCTTGAGGGTTTGTCCTGGGCCTGGCACCCAGCAGAACCTTAGAAAACATGCAGGCCTCTGCATATTTCATCGACATCTTTGCAACCACAAATATTTACTGAGTGCCTATTACCCTGGCCACGGCCCCTCCCTCACCAGGCCTCCCTCCTGCCCTGTCCTTCAACCTTCGCCATGGCCTGTGGGACCAGGAAGCTTACAGGAAAAAAAAAAAAAAAAAAAGGAGACCGAGGGAGGGAACCAATCAGAGCCCTGGAGTAAGATGTAAACATCTGCCTAGAGAGCCGGGGCGTGGTGGCACAGGCTTGTGATCCCAGCATTCGGGAGGCTGAGGCAGGAGGATCCGCGTTTGCGGCCAGCCTCAGCTACCTAGTGAGACCCTTTGCAACTCAGTGCGACCCTGTTTCAAAATAAAGAATGAAAAATAGGGCTGGGGGTATAGCTCGGAGGTACAATGCCCCTGGGTTCCATCCCCAGTACCGCAGAAAGAAAGAAAAGAAAAGAAAAGAAAGAAAGAAAGAAAGAAAGAAAGAAAGAAAGAAAGAAAGAAATTTTACTTATTCCAAGTCCCACATCTTGGGTATTAAGAAAAGACAGATCTAAGCTTGGTGTGGTGGCGCACGCTTGTAATCCCAGTATTTGGGAAACTGAGACAGTAGAATCACGGTTCATGGACAGCCTCAGCTACTTAGTGAGGCCCTTTGCAACTCAGTGAGACCCTGTTTCAAAATAAAGAATAAAAAAAATAGGGCTGGGGGTGTAGCTCAGCGGTAGAATGCCCCTGGGTTCCATCCCCAGTACGGAGAAAAAAATAAAAAAAATAAAAAAGAAAGAGAAGGAAGGAAAGAAAGAGGAAAAAAAAGAAAAGGCAGGTCCAGTCACCTTTTGACGGACACCTAGGCTGCTTCTATAATTTGGTTACTGTGAATTAATTCTGCTGCTATAAGCATGCACGTGCATATATCAGTATAATATTCTTCCTTCGGTTCCTTTGAAAAGATCCCCACACTGGTGTGGCTGGGTCATATGGGTGGTTCCATTCCCAGTCGTCTGAAACCTCCACACTGACGTCCATAGCGGCCGGACTAATCTGCAGCACCACCAACAGTGCGTAAGGGTCACCGTTTCCCCACATCTTTTTACGTCACTTGCAAGAAAATGGACAGAACTAGAGAACATTACGCTAAGTGAGACGCCACCGTTTCAGAAAGTGAAGAGTCCTGTGTTTTCTCTCGTGGAAGCAGGAGAGAAATTAGAAAATAAAAGGAGACTTCAGATAAGCGAGGAGAGACGCAGAAGAGCGGAAAGAGATTCGGGGAGACAAATGCAGAAAGAAAAGGAAGATCCTTGAAGGAAACTGTTCAAATAATGCAATGTACGTGTACGGAGTTATGGATTCCAATCTCAGTACTATGCACACGGAGGAGAAGGAAGCAGGGTGAGATCCAGACAGAAACACACCAAGTGCTGTGAGCACGCACGTTTCTATCACCCCGACCTCGTCATGATGCATGATTACAACACACCAATAAAAGTATATAAAAGAAGAAGATGGAGTCGGGCGTGGTGGCGCATGCTTGTAATCCCAGCATTTGGGAGGCTGAGACAGGAGGATCTCGGTTCCCGGACAGCCTCAGCTACTTAGTGAGGCCCTGTTTCAAAATAAAGAATAAAAAATAGGGCTGGGGGTGTCGCTCGGAGGTAGAATGCCCCTGGGTTCCATCCCCAGCACCACAAAGAAAAAAGGAGAAAAAGGAGGAGGAGGAGAAGGAGGAGGAATTGGGGGACCAGGCACACAGGCTGGGTCATGTCAGTCGTGACCTCTGTGACTTTGTGACTTGACTCTCTTTGCCTCAGTTTACTCACAGGTAAAATAGGGATAAAAATAGTTCCTGCCTCGTAGGAGAATGACTCGAGACTGTGAGAAGGCCTCGGCAGCACCTGGTGCACATGGCCGCCGCGTTAGCTCGCGACCCCTGCCCTGGACAATGTCGGGAGCCCGTTCCTTCTCTCCAGGAGGGAGATCCTTCCCAGCCTTCATTAGTCCGGGACACGCCTTTGGGACACAACAGACTGTAGGCGGAGCCTCCATCCCAACATGTGACCAATACCAAGCATCCTTAATTGCACACATTCCCCAACATCTGCTCCTCCGAGAAGACTCATAAAGGAGCTTGCCCTCCTCGGAGGCGGGCCAACTCATCCCGCTTTTATGGTACTTATCCCCACGTCCTGCAGTGGCTTGTTTAGGTGCCCACCTCTTCCACCTCCTTTAGCTTCTGTCCCCAGGACCTAGCCAAGCACCTGACCTTCAACAAAGGTTGCTGAATGACTAATGAACCCATTTGCTCAGGTGTTCCCAAGGTGTGGCGGGGACAGAGGAAATACAAAGAAAAGGTGTATATAAACACCCAGCCCTGCCCTCCCGCCTCTCCATGGTTACCACCTCTCCGACTTCCAGACCCAAACTGGCAAATAGCACCGAGGAAACCCAGAACACCAAGACACACTCACGCCGGTCAAGGCCAGGCACCTGGGCAGCAGAGAAGGACAGCCTGGCCGGGATCCCCTCCAACGCTTATTTTATTCTTATTTTATTTTTATGGTACTGAGGATTGAATCTGGGGCATTCTATCTCAAAACTACACTCCCCAGCCCCATTTGATTTTTTTTCTATTTTTTTTTTTTTTTTTTTGTGGTACTAGGGATGGAACCCAGGAGTATTCTACCTCCAAGGTACACCTCCAGCCCTATTTTATTATTATATTTTGGAAACAGTCTAAATTCAGGAAGGATTCACAAAGTTTTCAAGACAGGCTGCGAACCTGCTACGATCCTCCTGTCTCGGCCTCCCAAGTACTGGGATTACAAGTGTGCACCACCACCCTGGCTTATTTTTAACAGAGTCTCACTAAGTTGCCAAGGGCCTCGCTAAGTTGCTAAGGCTGGCCTCAGACCTGCAAGCCACCTGTCTCGATACCACGATTACAGGCGTGTGCCACCACACCTGACTAACTTTATGATTTTTTTATGGTACTGAAAATTGAACTCAGGGCACATTCTAGCTCTGAGCTACTACTCCCCCGGCCCTGTTTTATTTTTTATTTTTGTTGTCGTTGTTGTTTTTGTTTGGTGGTACTGGGGTTCCTGGAAGCCCTTCTTCCTCCGGGCTACACTCCCAGACCTCTTTTTACATTTTTATTTGGAAACAGGGTCTCCTAAGCCAGGGCGCGCGGCTGGCTTCGAACCTGCGCGATCCTCCTGTCTCCGCCTCCCAAGCGCGGGGATGACAAGCGTGCGCCACCACGCCCGGCTTATTTTTTATTTTGAAACAGGGTCTCACTAACTTGCTGAAGGTCTTGTTAAGTTGCAGGGGCTGGCCTTGAACTTGTGATCCTTCTGTTTGAGCCCAAATCCTGGGATTACAGGCCTGCGCTACCATGCCCAGCTTTCCCTCCACATTTGAGCCTGGGTGTCTTTGGGGAACAGTTAACAAAGAGCTGCTCTCTTTTTGTTATTGTTGTTGTTTGTGGGTTTTTGTTTTGTTTTGATGGAACTCAGGGGCATTCTACCTCTGAGCTACACCCACGGCCCTATTTTTTAATCTTTATGTTGAAACAGGGTCTCGCTGCGTTGCGGAGGGCCTCACTAAACAGCTAAGGCTGGCCTCGAATCTAGATCCTCCTGTCTCAGCCTCCCAAGTACCGGGATGACACGTGTACACCACCATGCCCAGCTGGCTGCTATTGGCTTCATTCTCCCTTGGCCTCTCTGATTCCCAAGGCTTTGAAGCTCTAACATCTACCTCTCTCCACATTGCTTTCTCCACAGAGGCTGGCCTCGCCCACCTCCACACACACACACCCCAGCACGGTCCAGCTCACCTCCCCATCTGACTTCCCGTGCTGGAGATCCAACCAGGAAGCGCCTTCTGCATGCCAAGCACAGCTCTACCACTGAGCCTCCCTTCTGCGGCACCTGAGGACACCCCAAAAGGGACGGGGCTGGGGTCAATCCTACCCTTTCTAAAGCTATCAGCACCTCTCCGTTCTCAATTCCATTTGTGGGAGCAAGAGGATGGGAAGGGGAGTGCCCTGCTGGCCTAATGCCCCCTCTCTGGGTAAGCCTGGCTTCCTCCAGGCAGAGTCGCCAGTCCACCAAGCCAGGGGCTCCCATCTTGTCCAGAGAGAGATCTCCCTGAGGACAGGAGCAGCGGCTCCTCCGAGGGGTCCGTGGGTCGCATGAGCGCGGCCAGGCCCTCTGCCCACCCTTCCAGGTGCCCGGCGGCCGGCGGCGGAGTGCGGACTCACCTGTAGGGGTTCAGGGTGCACACGGTGACGGCGGGGAAGACGAGCTTGTCGGAGTTGAGGTTGATGTTGAGGCTGACGGGGTAGCTCAAGTACTCTTCGAAGAGCAGCACGAACTGCCAGTACATCATGCCGAACGTGCAGAGCCACAGCACGGCCCAGAAGGCCGTCTTCATGCGGTTGTGCTTGGAGCACACCAGGCGGATGGCGCCGTGGATGGTGGTATTGTTGCAGAAGAACTGGAAGAGCTCACGGTAGGAGCGGTGGAACTCAATCAGGGCCTCCTCCTCCTCCGTGGGCCGCTGCGGGGCCGCAGGCTCGGGGCCCGAGCCCTGCTCCTCGCGCTTCTCCTCCTTCATGGGCCCTCGGGTGGGTTGCGAAGGGCGAGGGTCTTGCGCCTTGAGCTCGTCGCCCTTCATAGAGCCCTTGCGTGGGTTGGGGAGGTGATGGTCAGGGCCAGGGCTGAGCTCGGGGCGCGGGGTACCAGCCGCATCACCCACTGGGCCGCGGGGGTTGGCTGCCCCGGCCATGCCTGGTCCACACCCTCGGTCCACTTTACCCCAGTCCTCCCTCCCGCCCTCCTCCACCCTTCCAGGAGCCAGCTGACCTGCTGGAGTCGTGGCCAAAGAGCCGGTGCAGGACTTCCCTGGAGTGGCCTCTCTGCTTCCAGATAGGGCCACCCCTTGGTTTCCGGGCTAATACCTCCCTTGCGGTCTCTGCCCACCCCTTCCAGTCTGTCCTCTGGCGCACTCGCTCTGGGACTCCGGCTTGGCTCCCGCCTCTCACCCCTCTCTGACGGCCTCCTGCTTCCCTTTGGGTCTCTCTGCTCTCTTCTCCTCTGCCTGTCTCCTCGCCCTGCCAGCTCTCTGATCCTGCCTCTCTTCCTCTTCCTCCCCCGCCCTTCCCTCTCTCCACCTGGGCCCTCTCCTCTGGTCTCAGTACCCTGGTCTCCGGCTGGGTCCCAATTCCCTCTCTGCCCTGGGACCGCGGGGCTCCAGGAGGTTGAGCTGCCTCCTTCTCCTCACTCCCAGGTGTGGCTGGGCTGGGACTGGTTCCTTTCCAGTTGAATCTGGCAGCCGAGCTTCTCCTCCCCCTCCCTCACCTGACAGGTGCAGCGGCCTGCCCCGGGAGCCCGCCCCGTGGGCCAGCCGTGGAAGCCGAAGTCTCATTAGCATCTCAATTAAAGGTGTGCGGGGCGCAGGGAGGAGCGGGGGAGGAGGCTGGGCTGGGAGCTCTGCAGAGGGAGGAGGACTCTTGGGCCAGGTGAGCTGGGGACACCGGGGACCAGAGAGGGTGGGGGCATGAGGAAGAGGCTGGGCAGGGGCTTGAGCTGATTGTGGGTGGGGTCCGAGGGCTGGAAAGGGTTAGAGATCTTGAACGGGTAGCAGGATCCTGAACACCAAGCCAGGAGGCCAAAACAGGAAGAAGGATGAACCAGGATGAGTGAGACCAAGCTGGGAAACCAGGAGGACAGGGAAAGGCAGAGGGAGGAGGACTGGATGAAGGGCTGGAGGGGTGGAGGAGGAGCCCTGGGGCACGGAGGAAGAGGAGGGCACCGGGAAGGAGAAGGGAGCCAGCTTCAACAGGAGTCTCTTCCAGGAAGGAAAAGCCAGAGGAGGAAGCCCCGGGACATAGGGTCCCCTCTAGCGGGGGTCCCTCCAAGAGCACCCTCAGGTCTGCCTCATCCCTAGGTCCTGGAGGAAAAGGACAAGGGGTGTGTGCCCAAAGAGGGAACACCCGCTGCTGCCACCCCCCTCCCCTTCCTCCTCTAACCTGGTCCCTCGGAACTTGTTCCCCCCTGCCCAGCCCCGTCCAGGCCCAGGAGCGGCCCCGAGGAGGCTGGGGGCCGGGTGGGGCCCTGGGACATTCTGTTCTTTTTTACACCATTGGCTGCCAGGCCAGGAATGTGTAATGTCCCCTGTTGTGGTCACGGGGTAGCTGGAATGTGGGCACCTGAGAGGTAGCATAGGGGCCAGGCAGCGCTGTGTGGGCACAGACCCGGAGCCCAGGGACTGAGAGGGCAGGGAGGGGGTGTCAGGGTGGGTGTCTGGGAGAAAGAGGGTGGGCTCAGCCAGCGCCTCCACCACCCTGGAGGGAAAGAAAAGCCAACCAATCCTTTGGCACTCTGCATTCCTCCAAAACTTCCATCTAAGCCTAATTCAGCCTAATTCAGCCAGGGAATAAAGAAGCCCCCAGCACCGAGCAGGTAGAGGGGCGGGCCAGGGAATCTGCCCAGGAGCAGCAGAAGACACAGGAGATCCAATCTGGCAGCCCGGGCCCTCCCTGCACGAGAAAAACAGTGGCAGGTTGCCACCTTGGGTCCAACAGGAGGCTGGAGTGTGGTCACTGGCTCCTCCTGCCTCCCGCCTCCCTCCAGCAGCAGCAGGCCTGGGCCGTCCGCGTGCCCTGACCTGCAGACACAGGCCCAGCCTGAGCCCTGATCTGTGCTTGGGAAAAGAGACAGGTCATTGCAATATAATAAGAGAAGGATTCTGGTCTCAGAGATAAGAAGCAAGGGGTAGTTTACCGGGCAGAGACGAAAGGAGAGTCCTCGGGCTCACGGCCTACAGCCTGATCGTTTGACCATCTCTGCGACTCAGAGTGAGAGCCAGTGTCCACCAGACTGGTATCCAGACGTGGTCTGAACGATTATCTTGACACCTGCTTGTGAAACCGGCCCTTGGAAGAGGAAGGCTGGCTCTTTCTCCATTTTCCAGATGAAATTGACCCTCCATGAGGATAAGCCGGTTTTCTGACATCACAAAATCAAATAGCTACACAGTTCTAAGCAAAATTCCTTTTCTTTTATTATCTTTTTTTATTTTTTGTGCCACTAGGGATTGAATCCAGGGGCATTCTACCTCTGAGCTATGCCCCTAGCCCTATTTTATTTTATTTTATTTTGAAACAGGGTCTCGTTAAGGTGCAGAGGGCCTCATTAAGTTGCTGAGACTGACTGCAAACCTGCAATCCTATCTCAGCCTCCCAAGTATTGGGATTACAAGTGTGCGCCACCATGCCCAGCTAAACAGAGTTCTTCCACTCAGGAGGTTGTCTGCTTAGAGTGTTTGCCAGTTACTTGTGAAGGCAGACCAGCCACAGACTCAGGCAATCAGGGCTCCCCTGCACCTGGATTTGAAAGCCAAGAAGGGCCCATTCCTTACCACCCGAAGCCTGTGATGCATCTGCTCTCTGGGTGGTGGACTATCACCCTGGCTCTCATGAAAAGATCTCTGCACTGTCCCTCCTCCCCATGGGACCCACACCCCCCTAGACTCCCCAGGTCTTCAAAGTAGGGTCCTTTCAACAGGGTGTGCCAGCTGGGCGTGGTGACACAATCCTGTAATCCCAGTACTTGGGAGGCTGAGACAGGAGGATCGCAGGTTGAAAGCCAGCCTCAACAATGTAGTACAACTATCAGCAACCTAGTGAAACTTGTGAGACCCTGTTTCAAAATAAAGAATTTTTTTTAAAGGGAAAAAAAAATAGGGCTGAGGGTATAGTTCAGAGGTAGAATGTCCCTGGGTTCCATCCCCAGTAACTCAAAAATAAATAAATAGCCGAGCATGGTGGCACACGCCTGTAATCCCAATACTTGGGAGACTGAGGCAGGAGGAGTGCAGGTTTGACGCCAGCCTCAGCTACTTAGGCTCTCACCAACTTAGCTAGATGCCATTTCCAAATAAAAATAAAATAGGAGCCGGGCGTGGTGGCGCACGCTTTGTAATCCCAGCATTCGGGAGGCTGAAGCCGGAGGATCACGGTTCACGGACAGTCTCAGCTACTTAGTGAGGCTCTCTGCAACTCAGTGAGACCCTGTTTCAAAATAAAGAATAAAAAATAGGGCAGAGAGTGTAGCCTGGAGGTAGAAGACCTCTGGGTTTCGTCCCCAGTATCATAAAAAATAGAAAACAAGTAAATAAATTAAAAGGGTTGGGGGTTGTAGATCAGAAGTAGAATGCACCTGGGTTCAATCCTCAGTACCCAAAAAAAAAAAAAAAAAAAAAAAAAACAGAGTTGCAGCTCCTTGACTGATCTCGGGTTCTGAGAAGCACCGCCCCGTCTTTTCTGTTTGCTAGCTGGTTCCTGAAATCCAGCCACTGGCTTGGGGCAGCATGATCAACAGTTTTCATCTAAAAGGCTCTCTGCTGAGAAGACCGGCAAAAAGCCAGACCTGGAGAGTGCCGTGACCCTGCCTGTCCTGCCAAGGTATAAGAGCGCTTGGCTCAGCAACACTGACACCGAGGTGCAGACCTGGAATGGGCTGCCGCAAGCCTGTTGTGAGAAAAATAGAAAGCTCAGACCGCGCTTTAAACAGTATCTTTTAAAGCATAGAAATGGTACACGAAGCCGGGCGTGGTGGCACACGCTTGTAATCCCAGTATTTGGGAGGCTGAGACAGGAGGATCGTGGTTCACGGACAGCCTCAGCTACTTAGTGAGGCCCTTTGCAACTCAGTGAGACCCTTTTCAAAATAAAGAATAAAAATTAGGGCTGGGGGTGTAGCTCTGAGGTAGATTGCCCCTGGGTTCCATCCCAGCAAAAAAGAAAAGAAAAAAAAAAAAGAAAAAAGAAATCGTACACGAGTATACTTTTGTCACAGTACAGCTATCCAGCAATACAGAAGTGTATAGGACAATAAAAAGTTTTCCTCTGTCCCATTTCTATTTCTATCCCTCCCCTCAGCCCAAAGGGGCCAGTGTAATTCATACCATCGGTTTCTTGGTTTCTGTTTTTGTTTGAGGTTCTGAGGATTAAAACCAGGGATGCTCTACCTCTGAGCTACATCCCAGCCAACCCTTTTTAAATTTTTTTTAAATTTTGAGCAGGGAGCAGTGGTTTATAATCCCAGTACTTGGAAGGCTGAGATAGGTGGATCACAGGTTCAAGATCAGCCTCAGAAACCTAGAGAGGCCCTCGGCAACTTAGTGAGACCGTGTTTCAAGTAAAATAATAGTAATTCCAGTGTAGTGGCACACACCTGTAATCCCAGTACTTGGGAGGCTGAAACAGGAGAATTGTAGGTTTGAGACCAGCTCAGCAATTTAGACTCTCAGCAACCTATCTAGATTCTATTTCAAAACAAAAACAAAAAAAAATTTTTTTTTTTGGTGATACTGGGGGTAGAACCCAGAGGCTTTCTATCTCCGGGCTATACTCCCAGACCTATTTTATATTTTTTATTTGGAAACAGGGTCTCACTAAGTTGCTGAGAGCCTCACTAAGTAGCTGAGGCTGGCTTTGAACCTGTGCAGTCCTCCTGTCTCAGCCTCCCAAGCGCTGGGATTACAAGCGTGCGCCACCACGCCTGGCTCCTCAAAACAAAAAATTAGAAAAGAGCTACGGGTGTAGGGCAGAGACCAAATACCCTTGTATTAAATCCCCAGTACCAAAAAATAATAATAAAATAAAATAGAAGCCAGGCATGATGGTGCACACCTGTAATCCTAGTATTTGGGAGGCTGAGACAGGAGGATTGCAGTTCGAGACCAGCCTCAGAAACTTAGTGATACTGTCAGGAACCTAGTGAGACCCTTGTTTCCAAACAAAAATAAAAATAGCTGAAGTTGTAGCTTGGAGGTAGAATATCCCTGGATTCAATCTCCAGTATGCATTACATGTATGCGTATGTATAAATATATTAGATATGTGTGTTGTATACATATATATTTTTGAGACAGTCTCACTAAATTGCCCAGATTGGCCTTGAACTTGTCCTACTGCCGCAGCCTCCCCGGTATCTGAGTTTACAGATAATGCGCCATTACGCATTCTACCTCTGAGCTACACTTCCAGCCCTTTTTTTTTTTTTTTTTTTTTTTTTTTGGCACTGGGGTTCCTGGAACCTCCAGGCTACATTCCCAGGCCTATTTTATAGGTTTTATTTGGAAACAGGGTCTCTTAAGCCAGCAAGACTGGCTTCGAACCTGCGCGATCCTCCTGTCTCTGCCTCCCAAGTGCGGGGATTACAAGTGTGCACCACCACGCCCGGCTCACTTCCAGCCCTTTTTATTACTTATTTTGAAACTGGGTCTTGCTAAGTTTCTGAGGCTAATCTCAAACCTACTACCCTTCTGTCTCATCCTCCCAAATAGTGGGATTACAGGTATATACCACTACACCCAGCTTTTTTTTTTTTTTAATAAAACATACAGTTTAGCCAGGCGTGGTAGCACACGCTTGCAATCCCTGTGCTTAGGAGGCTGAGAAAGGAGGATCACGCAGGTTCAAAGCCAGCCTCAGCTACTTAGTGAGGCTCTCAGCAACTTGGTAAGACCTTGTTTCCATATAAAATAGGTCTTGGAGTATAGCCCAGAGGTAGAAAGCCTCTGGGTTCCACCTCCATTACCACCAAAAAAAAAAAAAAATACAGTTTTAGCAAGGCATGGTGGTGCACACTTGTAATCCCAATACTTGGGAAGCTAAGACAGGAAGATTACAGGTTTGCAGCCAGCCTCAGCTACTTAGTGAGGCCCTCCACAACTCAGTGAGACCCCATTTCAAAATAAAGAATAAATAATAGGGCTGAGGGTGTAGCTTGGAGGTAGAATGCCCCTGGGTTCCATTCCTAGTACTGCAAAAAAACAAAAATAAAAAATAGGGCTAGGGGTATAGTTCGGAAGTAGAACGCCCCCTGGGTGGTTCCATCCCCAGTACCACAAAAAAAGAAAGAAAGAATAGAAAGAATAAAAAATAGGGCTAGGGGTATAGCTTGGAGGTAGAATACCCTTGAGTTCCACCCCCAGTACCACACACACACACACACACACACACACACACACACACACACACACAAGGGTTTAGCAACCTCATCCTCAGTATTACTGACATTTTGAATCAGCTAATTCCTTTTTTCTTGGGGGGGGGGTGCTGTCACAGGCTGTTTAGCAGCACCCATGGCCTCTTTGCACTAGACAGCAGAGGACCTCCTGAGCAGCTGCAACCAAAAAGCTCTCAAGAAACAGCCAAATGTGTTCTGGGGGACAAAGTCCTACCCAGTAGAGAACAACTCCGGAGAAGGTCAACCCCATCAGTTATTTTAATTTCGCAGTGTTTGCCAGACCCTTTCCAAGGACACCGTTTGACTAGGAGCAGCGCGTGGAAGAAGTGAGAAAACAAAAAAGAGTATTTATTTTTTTTTTAAATTAATTTATTTTTTAAATTGGTGCATTGTAGTCATATATCAATCACATTGGAGTACAAGACTTGAGAGGATATACAAGCACACATCATCCAATTAGCCCTCCTCCAGCCCCCGTCCCATTCCCTCCCCCTCCCTCCATCCCACACTTCTTTGGTGATTTACTTTGATACATTTGTTTATGTACCTCCTGCATTTTAAAGAGGCTCCGTCCTCCAGTATTACATACCCTCTGATTGATCACATTAGTTGCTTCACTATAGGGCCCTTTCTATAGCTCAACCTCTTCCTGTTGCCCTTTTCCTCCTAGTTATTGCTGATTAAGAGAAGCGTCTGATTTATATTTTCTGCGATATTTCTCTGTGCATGCTGCGTTGCAAGTACCAATCCCACTCTTGATGGTCCCAGTAGTGGCCTGGCTACTCAGTGGACTGATCCAGACCTCGCTGGCTCACGCAGCGGCCTTGCCTCATGGGAGGACCCAGTTCTGGTCTCGCTGGCCCCTGAACCGGTCAAACCCCTAAGCTGGCTTTGGTCCCGACCTTGGAGGCCGCAGGAGTGAACTTGCCTCACGCCAGGCTCCGATGCTGGCCATTGGCCCCTGCACCGGTCTAACCCCTTGGCAGGATTCCAATCCCGGCCCCGGAGGCCCCAACACTGGTAATGCCTCACGCCAGGCTCCGATGCCGGCCTCACTGGCCCCAGCACCGGCCTAACCCCTTGACAGGCTCTTATCCTGGCCTCAGAGGCCCCAGTACCGGCCTTGCCTCACGGCAGGCTCCGATGCCGGCCTCGCTGGCCCCAGCAGCGGCCTAACCCCTCGGCAGGCTCCGATCCCGGCCTCGGAGGCCCCAGCACTGGTCATGCCTCAAGGCAGGCTCCGATGCCGGCCTCGCTGGCCCCAGCAGCGGCCTAACCCCTCGGCAGGCTCTTATCCTGGCCTCGAGGCCCCAGTACCGGCCTTGCCTCAAGGCAGGCTCCGATGCCGGCCTCGCTGGCCCCAGCACCGGCCTAACCCCTCGGCATGCTCCGATCCCGGCCTCAGAGGCCCCAGGACTGGTCATGCCTCACGGCAGGCTCCGCTGCCGGCCTCGTTGGCCCCAGCACCGGCCTAACCTCTCGGCAAGCTCTTATCCTGGCCTCGGAGGCCCCAGTACCGGCCTTGCCTCACGGCAGGCTCCGATGCCTGCCTCGCTGGCCCCAGCAGCGGCCTAACCCCTCGGCAGGCTCTTATCCTGGCCTCGAGGCCCCAGTACCGGCCTTGCCTCAAGGCAGGCTCCGATGCCGGCCTCACTGGCCCCAGCAGCGGCCTAACCCCTCGGCAGGCTCCGATCCCGGCCTCAGAGGCCCCAGTACTGGCCTTGCCTCAAGGCAGGCTCCGATGCCGGCCTCGCTAGCCCCAGCACCGGCCTAACCCCTCGGCAGGCTCTTGTCCTGGCCTCGGAGGCCCCAGTACCGGCCTTGCCTCACGGCAGGCTCCGATGCCGGCCTCGCTGGCCCCAGCAGCGGCCTAACCCCTCGGCAGGCTTCGATCCCGGCCTCGGAGGCCCCAGCACTGGTCATGCCTCAAGGCAGGCTCCGATGCCGGCCTCGCTGACCCCAGCACCGGCCTAACCCCTTGGCAGGCTCTTATCCTGGCCTCGGAGGCCCCAGTACTGGCCTTGCCTCACGTCAGGCTCCGATGCCGGCCTCGCTGGCCCCAGCACCGGCCTAACCCCTCGGCATGCTCCGATCCCGGCCTCGGAGGCCCCAGCTCTGGTCATGCCTCACGGCAGGCTCCGCTGCCGGCCTCGTTGGCCCCAGCACAGGCCTAACCCCTCGGCAGGCTCTGATCCCGGCCTCGGAGGCCCCAGCACTGGTCATGCCTCACGGCAGGCTCCGCTGCCGGCCTCGTTGGCCCCAGCACCGGCCTAACCCCTCGGCAAGCTCTTATCCTGGCCTCGGAGGCCCCAGTACCGGCCTTGCCTCACGGCAGGCTCCGATGCCGGCCTCGCTGGCCCCAGCACCGGCCTAACCCCTCGGCAGGCTCTTATCCTGGCCTCGAGGCCCCAGTACCGGCCTTGCCTCAAGGCAGGCTCCGATGCCGGCCTCGCTGGCCCCAGCACCGGCCTAACCCCTCAGCAGGCTCTTATCCTGGCCTCGGAGGCCCCAGTACCGGCCTTGCCTCACGGCAGGCTCCGATGCCGGCCTCACTGGCTCCAGCAGCGGCCTAACCCCTCGGCAGGCTCCGATCCCGGCCTCAGAGGCCCCAGTACCGGCCTTGCCTCAAGGCAGGCTCCGATGCCGGCCTCGCTGGCCCCAGCAGCGGCCTAACCCCTCGGCAGGCTCCGATCCCGGCCTCGGAGGCCCCAGCACTGGTCATGCCTCAAGGCAGGCTCCGATGCCGGCCTCGCTGGCCCCAGCACCGGCCTAACCCCTCGGCAGGCTCTTATCCTGGCCTCGAGGCCCCAGTACCGGCCTTGCCTCAAGGCAGGCTCCGATGCCGGCCTCGCTGGCCCCAGCACCGGCCTAACCCCTCAGCAGGCTCTTACCTTGGCCTCGGAGGCCCCAGCACCGGCCTAACCCCTCGGCAGGCTCTTATCCTGGCCTCGGAGGCCCAAGTACTGGCCTTGCCTCATGGCAGGCTCTGATGCCAGCCTCGCTGGCCCCAGCACCGGCCTAACCCCTCAGCAGGCTCCGGTCCCATCCTCGGGGGCCCCAACACTGGCCTTGCCGCACGGCAGGCTCCGATGCCGGCCTCGCTGACCCCAGCACCGGCCTAACCCCTCAGCAAGTTCCGGACCCGACCTCGGAGGCCCTAGCACAAGCCTTGCATCATGGCAGGCTCCAATGCCGGCCTCGCTGGCCCCAGCATCGGTCTAACCCCTCTGCAGGTTCCAATCCCGGCCACGGAGGCCTCAGTAGTGGCCCTGCCTCACAGCAAGCTCCGATGTCGGCCACTGGCCCCGGCGCCCGCCTAACCCCTCAGCAGGTTCCGATCACTGTCTCTGTGGTTAGTATTTCAAAGGTTCCAGTTGTAATGTATCAGATCTCTGCCTCCCCCGAATATTGGCCACTGGCATTGCCACTGCCTCCACCGTTTCAAATCCTTCCCAGGCTCTTTTTCCACTCTGAATGTTGTCCAGTGTTCCTAAGCATGCGTGATGGTAGCATTCGACATTTGGTGTAATTTCTCCAAAAAAATAAAGTTGGTAAGATCCGGTTTCTGCTTCTCCTGAATACAAGTCTCTACCACCATCGCGAAGAACTCTTTCAACACCGCATTTCTCCTTGGTCTCCGCTAAACTCTCTCCTTATATGTGATGTCTGAGATTCTTAACAATATAGAGAAATAGCAGTCCTCTTTCACGGCGAATTTTTCCATAAGTTCCAGTGCATTTAGATAAGTTTTGTCTGCATCTCCAGTGTCCTGGCATCCATAACGGCTTTCTTACCACCTCTCCGATATTTTTCTTTATCTTTTTCTGTTCTGGGCCCGGTTTCTCCAGGGGTCTGGCGTGCTACTCGCAGTTCAGCCGGGACCCAGAGTCCCGTGATCAGGGCCCCAGCTGGCGTGCCCTGTGCTCGACCCCCGCCCAGAACCCAGCGTCTTACTGGGCCTTGTTTCTCTAGGGGTCTGGCGTGCTACTCGCAGTTCGGCCTGGGGCCCAGAGTCCCGCGACCCGGGCCCCATCTGGCGTGCCCAGCCCGCGACCCCTGCCCAGAACCCAGCGTCTTGCTGGGTCTGGTTTCTCCAGGGGTCTGGCGTGCTACGCGCAGTTCGGCAGGGGCCCAGAGTCCCGCGACCCAGGCCCCATTAGGCGTGCCCCGCCCGCGACCCCCCGCCCAGAACCCAGCGTCTTACTGGGCCTGGTTTCTCCAGGGGTCTGGCGTGCTACGCGCAGTTTGGCCGGGGCCCAGGGTCCCGCGACCCAGGCCCCGGCTTTTGTGCGCCGCGCGCGACCCCTGCCCAGAACCCAGCGTCTTACTGGGCCTGGTTTCTCCAGGGATCTGGCGTGCTACTCGCAGTTCTGCCTGGGGCCCAGAGTCCCGCGACCCGGGCCCCATCGGGCGTGCCCAGCCCGCGACCCCAGCCCAGAACCCAGCGTCTTACTTGGCCTGGTTTCTCCAGGGGTCTGGCGTGCTATGCGCAGTTCGGTCTGGGGCCCAGAGTCCCGCGACCCGGGCCCCATCTGGCGTGCCCAGCCCGCGACCCCTGCCCAGAACCCAGCGTCTTGCTGGGTCTGGTTTCTCCAGGGGTCTGGCGTGCTACGCGCAGTTCGGCAGGGGCCCAGAGTCCCGCGACCCGGGCCCCATTAGGCGTGCCCCGCCCGCGACCCAAAAAAGAGTATTTAGAAGAGTCCCATCACACCAGTCTTCATTTGGGCTTTTTCACGGGCCTACGAGGAGAAGGAGATGTCAGCAACCCCTGCTACAGGAGACCTGGAGGAGAGCCCAGCTCACGTGCTGAGAGCCTACGGGGCGCTCATTCTGGGCTGAAGATGTCCAATGGACAAGATGAATGATGTCCAATGGACATCATTAGGACTTCCAGGAAGCTGGCGAAGAACACAAAAGAAGCAAAGACGAGGCCCTGCCTGCAAAGCATTTATGCATCTCGTGTCCTCATCAGTCTCCATCCTCTGTGGGAAGGTTGGGTGACATCACAGTTCTCACATTATACTAACATGAAGCATCTGTCATGGTCCCGGAGGGAAATGGGAATCACCCTAAGTCTTTCAAACAGGAGGAATTTAACGGAGGGGATTGGTACGTGGGTGACAGAAGAGCTGAGAAGCCGGCAGGGAACAATGAGACAACTCAGAAAACAGCAAAGCAGGCAGCAGCCACCATCGCTAAGGCTCCAAAGACAAGAGTAAGGTAGCATTACAGACCAAGAAACCTGCACTGGTGCTTAGCAGGAACTAAAGAGTGGAGGCCACGGGCAAGAAAGGGGATTGTGGAAGGGACGGAGAAAGCAGGGCTCCACCCACTGTCATCTGCCAGCGCCTCCTATTGGCTGAACCTACAAGGAAGCCAGGAGGAAAAGGAGTCTGGGAAATGTAGGACAGAGCTGGGGAAGGGTGGAGATTTGCAAGTGAACTGCTGCTGCCTGGTGCTAAGGGCCCAGAGGTGAAGTGATGGAGCCAGGATCTAAACCTGGATCTCAGGGCTGTTTCTTGACGACCTACAAAGTCCTGGAGAGCTGAAGTGGCAACATGGGACTAGCAGCAGAAAGAAGGAAATCGTTTAGCCAGGAAGGATTTGAAAGGATCTGAGATAGTGTTAATCTGTAACTGCAAAGGGAAGGGTACACCCAAACCTTCTGTGGTGCAAGAAATGTTCTGTAGTGACCTGGACCTGATGGCCCACGCTTTAATTTCAGAATTCGGGAGGCTGAGACAGAAGGATCGCAGGTTCCCGACCAGCCTCAGCTACTTAGGCCCTTTGCAACTCAGTGAGACCCTGTTTCAAAATAATGCATAAAAAATAGGGCTGGGGGTGTAGTTCAGAGGTAAAATGACCCTGGGTTTTGGTACTGCAAAAAAAGAAAAGAAATGTCTCAGGGTATTATACGAAAATAGAAGAAAGTAAAAATTGAGTACTCTTCTACTCTTCTTGCCAAAGATTTGTGTATTTATGCACTTCATTTGTGTGTGTGTGTGTGTGTGTGTGTGTGTGTGTGTGTGTGTATGTATCTTAATTTTAAAAAAAACATTTTCAGTACTTGGGAGGCTAAGACCGAAGGACCACAGGTTCAAGGACAGCCTCAACAAGTAGTGAGACTCTCATCAACCTAGAAAGACCCTGTTTCAAACAAAAAATAAAGTAGGGCTGAGGGTTTTCTTGAAGGTAGAATGCCCCTGGGTTTAATTCCTGTACCAAAAAAAAAAAAAAAAAAAAAAAAAAAGAAGGAAGAAAAAAGAAAGAGTGAAAAGAAAAAGAAAAACATGCCTTTTTAAAATTTTTATTTACTCATTTTTACTGGAGATTGAACAGAGGAGTGTTCTACCTGCAAACAACACTACCCCCACTCCTGCTCTTTTTATTTATTTATTTATTTATTTATTTATTTAATTCTTTGGTGGAACTGGGGTTCCTGGAAACCCTTCTACCTCCAGGCTACACTCCCAGATCTATTTTTATATTTTTGTTTAGAAACAGGGTCTCCTAAGCCAACAAGGCTGGCTTTGAACCTGTGCGATTCTCCTGTCTCCGCCTCCCAAGCGTGGGGATTACAAGCGTGCGCCACCACGCCCGGCCTTTTTTTTTTTTTTTTAAGCAGAATCTTGCCAAGTTGCTAAGGCTGGCCTTAAACCTGGATCTTCCTGCCTCAGCCTCCCAAGTTTGGAGATTGCAGGCATGTGCCCACACATCCAACAAGAGTCCCTTTCTTTTAGACCAAAATCCTGAAATATTTTCAAATGAGATTATACAACGTCTGAAATGTGCTGCAAAATAATCAAGGGGGATTAGGAAAGAAGTCAGTCTGACCGTGAGTTGAAACTCTGTGATGAGGACGTGGTGGGCTCCGATATTACTTTCTCTCCCTTTGTTTATTATATTATGGAATTTTCATAATACAAAGTAGAAAGGAGGGGAAAAGGTCAAAAGCTGCCGTACACACGTTTACTTTATGCATTTAAGAACATAGGGTAGTCAGGCGTGGTGGCGCACGCTTGTAATTCCAGTACTTGGGAGGCTGAGACAGGAGGATCGCAGGTTCGTGACCAGCCTCAGCTACTTAGTGAGGCCCTCTGCCCCTTAGTGAGACTCGGTTTCAAAATAAAGAATAAATAAATAGGGCTAGGAGTGTAGCTCAGAGGTAAAATGCCACTGGATTCCATCCCCAGTTCTGGGAAGAAAAAAAAAATGTATGGAGTGAGACCAGTCCCAGTTCCAGCCCCAACTCCTGGAAAGAGCAGAATGTTCAGGTCTGGATTCCCTCCGCAGGCCTCCTCGGACCATCCCTCTGCCCGCTTGTTAGCAGAGCCCAGGTTCAATGTCGGCAGCTCAGGCTGGTCCCTTCGGCCTTCTGTGACCTCTCACCTCCCAACCTCAGTCCTCCACCAGCACTTCCCGTGTCTTCTACCAAGAGCCTGCTGGCCATCTGACCAATCAGACTAAAGATGAGTGTTGAGGCCTTCAGGGAGAGAGACAGCGCCCAGGTGACCAGCCTATCGCAAGAGACAAGACAAGCCGGGCACACACTTGTAATCCCAGCATTTGGGAGGCTGAGACGGGAGGACTGCCGTTTGCGGACAGCCTCAGCGACTTAGTGAGGCCCTTTGCAACTCAGTTATTTAAAAATGAAGAATAAGCCGGGCGTGGTGGCACACACTTGAAATCCCAGCACTTGGGAGGCTGAGACATGAGATCTTAGGTTCGAAGCCAGCCTCAGCATTTTAGTGAGGCTCTCAACAACTCAGTGAGACCCTGTTTCCAAATAAAATATAAAAAATAGGTCTGGAGGTGTAGCACGGAGGTAGACGGCCCCTGGGTTCCATCCCAAGTACCACAAAAAATAAAAATAAAAAGAATAGGGCTGGAGGTGTAGCTTGGAGGTAGAATGCCCCTGGGTTTCATCTCCAGTACCTCAGTGAGAGAGGGGGGGGAGAGAAGACAACTGCCTCTCATCCCAAAGGAGATATCCCTGAATGACAAGAAGACAGTGTAATAGCTGGAAGGAAGAGAAATTAGGAGCTTGGGGACTCTACGCTGGTTCTCCATGGCCTGGCTCCCAGCCGTGTGCACATCATTTATTTATTCCATAAGTATGTCCTGCGCATGAGCCAGACTGGGCCAAGCGCTAAGAATCCAGACTCAAAGATCCTGCCCCGGCCACTGCAGAGCCCACGGCCTGGTGGGAAGCACCCAGCAAGCAGCAGGCTGGAGCGCCATCTCCCTGGGGTAGTGGATGCTCCCAGAGCTCAGGGGTGGGGAGACAGCCAGGCTGGGGTGGGGGCCACTCAAGTAGCTCTGTGGGGCTATTAACAGTTTAAATGGAGATGGCGAGGGAGCTGCATTGGGTGGGCACATTCTGAGCCTCCCGGGAGGGAAAGCTGGGAATGGGCTGCGCAGCCCCTGCCCAGCTGGGCTTCTCCTGCACGGTCAAGGCCAGGAGCAGGTCGCTGCGCCCTCTAAGGTGTCTTGCAGGGGCCACGAGCTCTGTTAGTTTTTCACAGAAAGCCACAGAGCTAGGCAGATATCGTCCAAGGAGGGCTTCGGGGTCCTAGACGCTGCATCTGCTGGGGGTCCCTCTGCGCCCAGCTGCCCAGGGCTGCCTCCAAACCCCTCGGGTCCCTGGTCAGCTCTGCCGCCTGGCTCTTGGAGGCCTGCTCTCCTCCCCGGTCAGGCTTCCTAAGAGAAGAAGGGAGGCGCTGGGTTCCGGCCTGCCGCCTTCACGTGCTTTCCCGGCCTGCTCCTCCGCCCTGCGTCGAGGCAGCCCAGCCTGTTCCTCTTCCCCCACCGCGATTGCGATTGCGACAGGCAGGCCGGCCTCTGCTCCCAGCGCTCCCTGTCCCCGCCCTCTCCACTCCCACTTCCTGAGCCCGCGCCGGAGCCCAGGAGGGCAGGCCCGGCCGCTCCCGGCCCCGGGGGGCACGTCGGCCCCAAGGCCAGCCTTCCCCGGCTGTTGCTGCCCAGGACGTGCAGCCTTTCCACCTTCCTCCCAGGCCTCCACCCTTCGGTCCTGTCGGTCGGTGGACTGGCCGAGTGGCAGCCATGCGCCTGTCGGGGGCCGCCTTTCCCTGCGGCCTGGCCTGGGGGCCTCTCCTGCTGGGCCTCTGCGGGATCCTGGCAGCCTCCCCGTCCCAGCTGGTGAGGGAGGGGCGTGGGGTGGGCGATGGTGGGGAAGGGGCACTGGGCAGCTTCTCTCCTGCCCCTCCTTCCTCCTCCTGAACAGACCCCTGGCTCCTTCTTCTCCCCTCCAAGGTGCCCCCATACCGCTCTGAGAACCAGACCTGCAGGGACCAGGAAAAGGAGTACTACGAGCCCAAGGAAGGGGCCTGCTGCTCCCGCTGCCCTCCAGGTGAGAGGCGCTGGGACCGGAAGGTGGGTCAGAGGGAGGGCGACACTGTTTTCTCCCAGGGAAACAGGGAGACACACTGGCCCTGAGATTTGCCCCCTGTCTGGGCCTCCTGGGCATTGCCTCACTGCCAGACAGGTATCTGGGGGGCATAGGCAAAGTCTCCGCCCACTGATGCCCTCCTGTCCCTCTCCCGTCCAAGGTTCCTACGTCTCTGCAGAATGCAGCCAAGGCCGAGACACAACTTGTACCACGTGTGCCAAAAACTCCTACAACGAGCATTGGAACCACCTCTTCATCTGCCAGATGTGCCGTCCCTGCGACACCAGTGAGTGAGGCTGGGGCGGAGGGTGGGCGTTCTCCCCAGGGAGCCCCCTCTGAACGCCCCGTCTCCCCACCAGTGCTGGGCTTCGAGGAGGTGGCGCCTTGCACCAGCAACCGCAAAACGGTGTGCCGCTGCCAGCCAGGGATGTTCTGCGCCTTCCGGGACCTCGAGTGTATGCACTGCGAGCTGCTTTCGGAGTGCCCGCCTGGCACTGAAGCTGAGCTCAAAGGTCAGAGGTCGCTGAGGGCAGATAGAGGGTAGGTGTCGATCCTGAGTGCGGGCAGGGAGCACGGCACTGGGTCACGGCTCACCTTTTTGGTATAAAATGCCTCCTCTCATGCCGGGCGTAGTGGCGCACGCTGGGCGTGGTGGCGCACGCTTGTAATCCCGGCATTCGGGAGGCTGAGACAGGAGGATCGCGGTTTGCAGACAGCCTCAGCTACTTAGTGAGGCCCTTTGCAACTCAGTGAGACCCTGTTTCAAAGTAAAGAATGTAAAATAGGGCTGGGAGTGTAGCTTAGAGGTAGAATGCCCCTGGGCTCCATCCCCAGTACCGCAGGGGGGAAAAAAAAAAAAAAAAGGTTTCTCTCATTCCAAACAAAGGGATCTATCTACAGAGAAATGAAATTTGGACAGGTGCTGGGGAAGTCAGGGCAAAATGGCAGGCAGCAAAGGCAAGCCTAGGGCAGGTGAGGGCCAGGGATGGGGTGGCTGGGGAGCTGCAGGCCGCCGGTGGGTGAGCATAAAGAAGCTCACGGCTGGCTCCTTTTTCCCATGCACCCTGGTTTGGCCTGCCTTTCTCCTGCCAGATGAAGCCGGAGAGGGTGACAATGTCTGCGTACCATGTAAGGCAGGGTCCTTCCAGAACAGCTCCTCCCCCAGCGCCAGCTGCCAGCCGCACACCAGGTGAGAGGCCCTGCCTGGGCCCTTGCTGTCCGCGGCCCTCCGGGGAGACTGGAGCAAGCGGAGCCCACAAGCATCTTTCCTCTGCAGGTGTGAGGACCACGGCCTGGTGCAGGTAGCTCCAGGCACCAGCATTTCTGATACAAGCTGCAGAAATCCCCCTGGTCCACTGCCCCCAAAGACGCCAGGTGAGGACCCAGGGCTGAGTCACAGGGCGGGATCTGGGGTATGCCTCCATCCCCTGTATCTAGATGAAGCCTTCCCTCCAACGAGAAGAAAAGTTCCTTAAAAAAGAAACTGGAGCCGGGCGTGGATTCAAAGGTATAGAGAAATTCTTGAGCTGTGGGCCAGGCGGTGCATGCCTGTAATCCCAGTACTCGGGAGGCTGACACAGGAGGATTGTAGGTTTGAGTCCAGCCCCAGCAAATTGGCAAGGACCTCAACAACTTAGTGAGATCCTGATTCAAAATAAAAAATAAAATAGGGCCGGGGGGAGGGGGTGGCGTATCTTAGAGGTAGAGTACCCCTGGGTTCAATCCCCAGTACCATAAGGAAAAAAGAAAGAAAGAAATTGATTGAAGCATCCCTTAACTGGCTTGCTTACACACACACACACACACACACACACACACACACACACACACACACACACTTTTTAAGGTCTATATATTATGCCAAGGAATGCCCCTATGCTAAGGTGTGATCATGACGACATTGCATCATTCTGAATATGTGGACATACCTCTGCCATATAACCCATTACTAGATACTGAACACCTCATTACTAAACGATGTGCTTTTTCTTTTTTTGGCGGTAGTGGTACAGATTGACCCCCAAAGGCACTTGACCTCCAGGTTACAGCTCCCAGCCCTTTTTATGTTGAAGCAAGGTCTCACTAGGTTGCTGAATATCTTACTAAACTGCTGAGGCTAGTGTCAGATCTGTGATCCTCCAGTCTCAAGACTCCCAAGTACTGGGATTACAGGCATGCGCCGCCACACCCAGCTCAGGGTGTCCACCTTCAGTGTTGGAGAGAGGATTCTCCTCTTGACTTTCTTAGTTTTCTTCTGAGCACTGATTGGTTTCCTAATCTAATGGAAGACTGCAGAGTGTTTTTTGTTTTGTTTTGTTTTTTGTTTTAGGTGTTTTTATTTTGTTTGTTTGGGGTTTTTTGGTGTGTGTGTGTAGTACTGGGGATGGAACCCAGGGGCATTTGACCTCTGAGCTACAACCCGTGCCCTATTTTTTTTTTTTTTTTTTTGGTACTGGAGGTAGAACCCAGGGGCTTTTCTACCTGCAGGCTATACTCCCATCCCTATTTTATACTTTATTTGGAAACACTAAGTTGCTGAGAGCCTCACTCAGTAGCTGAGGCTAGCTTTGAACTGTGCAACTCTCCTGTCTCTGCCTCCCAAGCGCTGGGATTACAAGTGTGTGCCGCCACGCCCAGCTCCCCCTGCCCTATTTTTTATTCTTTATTCTTTGAAACAGGGTCTCACTAAGTTACGGAGGGCTCCCTAAGTAGCTGAGGCTGTCCATAAACCACGATCATCCAGTCTCAGCCTCCTGAATGCTGGGATTACAAGTGTGTGCCACCACGCCCGGCTTGCAGAGTGTTTTTGATGACCATAATCACTACTGATTGGCAGAATTTATTAACTGTTTAAAATTACCAAATATTTTATAATTATAGCTTTCATTTAGTGAGAGCAGCATGTCAGGGAGTCTAAATACTTTATATTTGCTATTTCATTTAATGATCTTAAAGATTCATTGGAGTAGGTTCTATTATTATCTTCACTAGAATACTTTACATGAAACTGAAGCCCAAAGAGGCTAAGGGACTTGCCTGAGCTCACCTAGGTGGTAACTGGTGTTAGACTTGTATCCAGGTCTTTCTTACCCAAGCCCATACTCTAATGCGTGTGCAGTGTAGGATATTCAGATAAGCAAAACTCACAAACCATCACTTATCAGATCCACGCTTACATTTTGGTCTCTATTCTCCCAGATTTTTTGCCTATGCATATCATGTCTACATATAGAATCTTTTTTTTCCCACCAAAAGTGGAGTGATTTAATGTTTTGTAATCTGATTTTTCTTTTCTCCCTTTTTATGGTGCTGGGGTCGAACCCAAGGCCTTGTGCTGCTAGGCAGGAGTTCTACCATTGATCTAAACCCCAACCCCTATAACTTGATTTTTCCATCAGCTGTGTATCAAAAATATTCTTCAGTGTCCTCTCAGAGTTTTTAACCATGTATCAAATGTGACTGACATTGTAGAGAATATGTAAACTAACCTGTTCCTTTTATTATTTTATTTTTTGCGGTACTGAGGAGGGAACCCAGGGGCATTCTACCTCCAGGATATACTCCAAGACCTATTTTTATATTTTATTTGTAAACAGAGCCTCACTAAGTAGCTGAGGCTGGCTTCAAACCTGTGCCATCCTCCTGTCTCAGTCTCCCAAGTGCTGGGATTACAAGCGTGTGCCACCACGCCTGGCAACCCCCAGCTTTATTTTTATTCTTTATTTTGAAACAGGGTCTCACTGAGTTGCAGCAGGCCTCACTAAGTAGCTGAGGCTGGCCACAAACTGCAGTCCTCCTCTGTCAACCTCCCAAATGCTGGGATTGCAAGCGTGCACCACTACGCCCGGCTTTAACCTGTTCGTTTTATAAATATGATAAACTAGCTGGGCATGGTGGTACACACTTGTAATCCCAGTACTTGGGAGACTAAGACAGGAGGATCCCAGGTTCAAGACCAGCTTTAGCAACTTTTAAATGAAAAACTGATGTTAAAATAAGTGAAATAACTTTTGTTTGGGTCCTGGGGGTTGAGCTCAGGGACATTCTACTTCTGAGCTACAGCCCCAGCCTCTATTTTATTTTTATTTTGAAACAGGGTCTCACCACTTGCTCAGACAGTCCTTAAGCCTGTGATCCTCTTGTCTCAGCCTCCCAAGAGCTGGGATTTTAAGCATGAGCCATCACGCCTGGCCCAGAATGACTTAGAGTTACTATTGGGCAGAACCCAGGTTTCCAGAATCTTGGTCCAGTTTCTCCCCTTGCCTCCCATTCTGTAATCAAAATGAAAAATAAAGGCTAGGGGTATAGCTTGGAGGTAGAATGTCCCTGGGTTCAATCCCAAATACAAAAAGAAGGGAAGGGAGAGAGGAAGGAAGGCAGACAGGCAGACATTATCCACTTCTACAAATCAGAGCCAGAGAAACCAAACTCTCAGCTTTTCTTTCCCTTCCCCTCCTGGAACTTTCCCTGAAAATGGGGGTGCAGAACTTGCAATGCCTCCTCTCCTAGGTGGCCACAGGCAGAGCTCAGAATTGGAAGACTAAGACAGGCTCACAGGTTCAAGGCCAGCCTCAGCAAGTAGTGAGATTCTCATCAACCTAATGATAGGACTGGGCGTGTAGCTTGGAAGTAGAATGTCTCCAGGCTCCATCCCAGCGCACACACACAAAAACCAAATAGAATCAAGGTTCCATTACTCTCCTACCTAGTAAACACTCCCACAGGTACACAGGGGCGATCCCAGCTCCTTTGGAATGGCCCCTCTGTGAGATGGCCAAGTCCACAGAACCGTGGCTCTACCCTGTGCCCTGAGTCTGTTTACAACCCCAGGCCGCACCCGCCCTTAGTGCCCCCTTGAGAACCAGCTGCTCCAGCTCGCCCCCCTCTCACCCACAGAACAGCCCCAGTCCTGGTCTCCAAGCAGGAAATCGTGCGCACCAACTCCCGGGTGTCTATCCACAACCGGGTCTCTGCTGACTGTGGAGAGGTCCTCCCCACGCCCAGCTTAGTTCCCCTTCTCCACAAACCCAGAGAAATGGCTCTAGTTCTTTCAGATAACCAGAAAGGGAAAAGCTGCTCCCCCTTTTCTGTCTGGGTCGCCGGAGCCCCGGGAAGCTCTTCCTTCCCTTCCTCCCCCTCCGCCCTTCCGGCCAACATGTCTGCTACCCCCGCAGGAAAGATGCTGGTGCTGGCTGTCCTGCTGCCCGTGATCTCCTGTCTGCTCCTCACCGTGGTCCTCGCCTGTACCTTGAAGAGCCACCCATCCCTCTGCAGGAAGCTGGGTAGGAAGGAGCTGGCCCTCCATGTCTGCCCCCAACACGGACACCTTCCTCTTTGCCTGGTCCTCATTCTAAGGCCGGGGACAAGGGTGACGATAGCCTGTCCCTTCTGGGATCCCAGGGTGGGCAGCCCTGCGTGATGGTGGGACGGAGCGCAGAGGCTAAAAGGCCTTTCACCCACTTCATTCTCTGTTGCAGGATCCCTGCTCAAGAGGCACCCAGAGGTAATTGGGGATACCAAGAAGGCAGCCCGGAGGGGCAGAGGTGATGAGGGTCCAGGGCAGAGCAGACAGGAAAAGGGCATGCGGGCTCTTCAGTTAATCACATATCGAGGGTGCCGTGGGCATTGTGCTTAGCGCTGGGGCTGCAGTAGTGAGCAAAGCAGAGCTCTCTCTTTCTGGGGTTTACACACTAGTAGAGCAAGAATAAAGTGAGCCTGGTGGTGCATTCCTGTAATCCCAGTACTTGGAAGGATCACAGGAGACAGGAGGATCACAGGTTTGAGGCCAGCCTCAGCAAGAAGTAAAACTCATCAACCTAGTGAGACCCTGTTTCTAAATAAAAATAAAATAGGGCTGGGGTGTATCTCAAAGGCAAAATGCCCCTGGGTTCAATCCCAGTCCCCCCCCCCCAAAAAAAAAAGAAAGGAAGGAAGAAGAAAGAAAGAAAGAAAGAAAGAAAGAAAGAAAGAAAGAAAGAAAGAAAGAAAGGGGCTGGGGGTAGAGCTTGAAGGTAGAATGTCCCTGGGTTCAATCCCCAGTACCAGTATATTTTGGGTATTAATAACCATAAAATAAAGCAGGGAAGGGGGGCAGGGAGTGACTGAGGCACGGGGTGAGGGACATTATTTTAGACGGAGGGGAAGGCCTCTCTGATGTGCTAATATTTGAGCAGAGAGCTGAAGGAGGGAGGGAACCAGCCAGGGAGCTCAGTGGGGGGGAGTATCAGGTACAAAGACCCTGAGACAGGACCATGGTAGAGCAGCAGGTTGCCCAAGCACAGAGTGGGATGGGAAAGATGAGACCTGGGTCCTTCATCATCAGTTGGTTCTCTGCCTCTCTTTTCTAGGGAGAGGAATCCCCCTCTGGCCCTGTTCCCAAGGCCAACAACCCATCCTTCCCTGGCCTGGAGGAACCACTTCTCCCAGTCCCAGGAGACTTCTCCCTGGCCCCAGAGAGGGTCCCACCAGCCCCGGCTTTGGAGGAAGTGGTGCCACAACAGCAGAGTCCTCTGAATCAGACCAAGGAGCTGGAGGCTGAGCCTGGGGAGCAGGGCCAGGTGGCCCACGGTGAGCACAGGAGGCCAGCAACATGGCGGGCAGGGGGCCAGAGTACAGACGGGATGGAACCAAAGATCAAAACACAGGCAAGAGCCAGGCGTGGTGGCGCATGCTTGTCATCCCAGCATTGGGGAGGCTGAGACAGGAGGATCAAGGTTCGCGGACAGCCTCAGTGACTTAGTGAGGCCCTTTGCAACTCAGGGAGACCCTGTTTCCAAATAAAGAATACAAAATTGGGCTCGTGGGGGGGGAGCTCAGAGGTAGAATGCCCCTGGGTTCCTGGTTCCACCCTCAGTACCGCAAAAAAAAAAGAAAAAAGAAAAGAAAAGAAAAGAAAAAAAACCACAGGCAAGAGAGATGTCCTGATACATAATCGGAGTGAAAAACCCTGAAACCATGTACCCAGAGCCCAAGCATCCCGGGCTTATGTAGAGGGACAGGGAGGGAGCGCGGGGTGGGAGGAGGCAGGCAGAGCCAGAACCAGGGAGCTGCCTTCACAGTGCTCCCTGGGCCCCTCTCACTCCTCCTCCCTCCCCACAGGTGCCAACGGTATTCACGTCACGGGAGGCAACGTAACGGTCACCGGCAACATCTACATCTACAACGGCCCAGTGCTGGGGGGAGCACGGGGCCCTGGAGACCCCCCAGCCGCCCCTGAGCCTCCATTCCCCACCCCTGAAGAGGGCGCTCCCGGCCCTTCCGAGCTCTCCTCGCCCCACCAGGAAGACGGCAAAGCTTGGCACCTGGCTGAGACAGAGACCCTCCATCAGCCCGAGGAGCCAGCTCGATGTCCGTGACTGCTGGTGTGGGCAAAAGCAAGAGACAGGCCGGAGAGCACCAGCTCCCCCGAGGTGTCCACCACACGGACTTCACAGGCAGAGCCCCAGAGGACCTGGCCTGGCACCATCCAGGACTCACCGCTGCTGAGCAGGCGAGCCCGAGGTCTCATCGCGAGCCATTTGTCCCGGGGCATCCCAGACACAAGCCAGGCAAGTGGCCTTGGACTGCCATCCACCCCGCGCTGCGCAACTGGCTTGGCACAGAGGGAAGCCGGTCACGTGGCCACAGGCAAGGACCACTGGCTGATTTGTGGTGCTCACCCCAAGCTTCAGAGGCCATTCTGTGGGTGCTGGATGACTATGAAGTTATGTGGAGAAGCCCCTCTCCCCGCGCCCCTCCACCTGCCGGAGAAGAAAGCCAGGCAAAAACTGGGGGTCTGGGGAGGGCTACTAGGGATGGGAGAGACTTTGGGAAGGGAAGGAAAATGAAGAGTATATTTATAAATTGTAACCACATGCAAATAAATAGGAGATTGAGACTCATCATTTATGTTCTTAGATGATGATGATGATCATGATTATTATTATTATCATCATCAGCATTATTACTTGCTTTGGGTACTAGGAACAAACCCAGGCAACTCTGAGATACACCCCCAGTCCTTTTTTTTCTTTTTTTTTTCTTTTTTGGTACTGGGGATAAAACCCAAGGGCATTCTACCTCCGAGCTATACCCCTAGCCCTATTTTTTATTCTTTATTTTGAAGCAGGGTCTCACTGAGTTGCAAAGGGCCTCACTAAGTAGCTGAAGCTGTCCATGAACCCAGATCCACCTGTCTCAGCCTCCCAAATACTGAGATTACAAGCGTGCACCACCACGCCCAGCTACTCCCAGCCCTTTTTATTTTTATTATTTATTTTTATTATTTATTTTTTATAAATATTATTTATTTTATTATTTATTATATATTTTATTTTTTATTGTTATTTATTATTTATTTATTTGTATGTGTGTGGTACTGGGGATTGAGCCCAGGGACATTCTACCTCCAGGCTACACCTCCATCCATTTTTTTTTTTTTTTTTTTTTTTTTTTGGTGCTGGAGATTGAACCCAGAGGCATTCTACCCTGAGCTACACCTCCAATCCTGTTTTGTTATTTATTTTGAAGCAGGTCTTACTAAGTTGCAGAGGGCCTCACTAAATTGCTGAGGCTGGCTTCGAACCTGCACAATCCTCCTGTCTCAACTTCCCAAGTACTGGGATTACGAGTGTGCGCCACCACGCCCGGTTTAGCTTATTTATTTAATCCTCACAACAACTTCATAAAGTAGATATTATTCCTGTTCAACAAAAGAGGAAAGTGAGGCCCAGAGAGGGTAATTTACCGCCTGATTTCATCTCTCTCCCCCATTTCTTTGTGGTGCTGGGGCTGAACCCAGGGCATGAAGCACACTAGCAAGCGTTCCACCACCGGGCTGCACCCCCAGCCCTGACTGCCTGTTTTCAATAGCAACAAATTTATCTGCAAATGACAACCTAGGGAGACCCAGTCTCGATTAAAATTAGCTGGGTTATCGCCAGGCGTGGTGGCGCACGCTTGTAATCCCCGCACTTGGGAGGCGGAGACAGGAGGATCGCGCAGGTTCAAAGCCAGCCACGCTGGCATAAGAGACCCTGTTTCAAAAATATAAAATAGGTCTGGGAGTGTAGCCCAGAGGTAGAAGGGCTTTCAGGAACCCCAGTACCACCACCAAAAAAAAAAAAAAAAAAATTAGCTGGGTTTTGCACCTACCCTGGTTCTAGAGACCCCTTGGGTAGTAAAAACTTAATATAGTACACCATTCTGGAATTTTTTTTTGTTTTTTTGTTGTTATTTTAGTGCTAGAGATGCAACCCAGGCCCTAGCACAAGCTAAGCTGGTGCCCTGCAACCCAGCAACACAGGGCGAGGGGGCTGACGCTCCCTCCGACTCGGCTCTTGTCCCACAGGCGCTGAGTCTCAGTCAGCTCCCAAATAACCAGCCCCTGGGCAAAGCGAAAGGTGTTTCCAGAACTGGTTGAAAGGAAGAACGTGCCCAAGAAATAGCCAGTGTGGCTGGGCATGGTGGCGCACACTCGTAATCCCAGCATTCTGGAGGCTGAGACAGGAGGATCACACATTCGCAGCCAGCCTCAGCAATCTAGCAAGATTCTATCTCAAAATAAAAAATAAAAGCCGGGCGTGGTGGCGCACGCTTGTAATCCCAGCATTTGGGAGGCTGAGACCTGAAGGATCGCGGTTCTCAGCCTCAGCTACTTAGTGAGGCCCTCCGCAACTCAGTGCGACCCGGTTTCAAAATAAAGAATAAAAAATAGGGGAGGGGGTGTAGCTCAGAGGTCGAATGCCCCTGGGTTCCATCCCCAGACCCGCAAAAAAAAAAAAAAAAAAGAAAAGATCAAAATACAGAATTAAAAAATGGGCTGGGGGTGTAGCTCAGAGGTAAAATGCCCCTGGGTTCCATTCCTCATACACTTAAAAAAAAAAAAAAATTTACACTGGCCTTCTTTTAGCTCAGGAGTACTCATGATTGGTTTGTTTTTTCCTTTCTTTCTTTTTATCTTTCCCTGAAAAAGACTTTAACATTTCTCTGGCCCTCTTATTAACAAATGTTTGTCCCCTTCTCCTCCCCCAACTCAACTCTCTACCAAGCTGCCAGGTGGAGGGAGCCTAAGCTTGAAATACTGCGAGGAAGCCTCCGCCAGCTGACTACCCCTTCCATAAAAGGCCAGGTTAGGAACTCAGCTGCTGGCGTGTATCAGGATGGCGTCGCAGCAAAACACATACCCGGAGTCATCCGGAGTCATCTGGGCCAAGTGCGTGGCCGGGCTATTTAAGGTTGACTGGGAAAGATTAGGCCCACCTTCCTTTTGCAGGAAGTAAATGAGGGCAACCCATGTCTTCACATGTATAAATCTCCTAGCCCCTTGGTGTGCTGAGCCAATGACGTGAAACCTTAATAACTGTTCCAATGTGGTTGGGCCCGGGGGCACAGGCCTAGAATCCCAGTACTTGGGAGGCTGAAGTAGGAGGATCAAAACTTCAAGGCCTGCCTCAGCAATTTAGCAGGACTCTGGTTTCAAAAGAAAGAAAATGAAGCCGGGAGGGCATGGTGGCGCACACTTGTAATCCCAGCATTCGGGAGGTGGACAGCCTCAGCTACTTAGAGAGGCCCTTCGCAACTCAGTGAGACCCTGTTTCAAAGTAAAAAAGACTTAAAAAAAAAATAGGGCTAGATGTATAGCTCAGATGTACAATGTAATAATTATTCCAATGTGCTCAGACAAAAGAAAGCTGGCCCCCGTGTTGCATGCCGGTCATCCCAGCTACTTGGGAGGGTGAAGCAAGAAGATGCCAAGTTCAAGGCCGGCCTCCGGATTCAATGAGACTCTCTCTCAAAATAAAATGAGAAAAACAGCCAGACGTGGTGGCGCACAATCGTAATCCCAGCACTTCGGAGGCTGAGACAAGAGGATCGCACGGGTTCGAAGCCAGCCTCAGCTACTGAGTGAGGCTCTCAGCAACTTAGTGAGACCCTTGTTCCAAATAAAATATAAAATAGGTCTGGGAGAATAGCCCAGAGGTAGAAAAGCTTCTGGGCTCCATCCCCAGTACCACAAAAATAAATAAATAATTAATTAATTAACAAAATTAGAAAAATGTCTGGGATGGGGCTCAATGGTAGAGTAGTCCTAATTTCAATCCCCAGGACCACAAAAATAAATAAATAAGCCGTGCGTGGTGGTGCACACTTGTAATCCCAGCATTTGGGAGGCTGCGACAGGAGGATCGCGGTTCGCGGCCAGCCTCAGCTACTTAGGCCCTTTGCAACTCAGTGAGATCATGTTTCCAAATAAAGAATAAAAAATAGGGCTGGGAGTGTTGCTCGGAGGTAAAATGCCCCTGGGTTCCATTCCCAGTACTGTACTTTAAAGATGTTATCTACTTTCTTCTTGTTTACGTGTTTTTGTTTTGTTTTGCTGGGAATCAAATCCAGGGCCTCACACACATGCTAGGCAAGCACTCAGCAGTCAGCTGTATCTATATCCACCTTATGTGTTTTTTGGCTAGAAGACTGCTGTAATTCTTTTTTTTTTTTTTTTTTTTTTTTTTTTCGGTACTGGGGTTGGAACTCAGGGGCATTCTACCTCTGAGCTATACCTCCTGCCCTATTTTTTTATTCTTTATTTTGAAACAGGGTCTCACTGAGTTGCAGAGGGCCTCACTAAGTGGCTGAGGCTGTCCGCAAACCGCGATCCTCTGGTCTCAGCCTCCTGAAAGCTGGGATTAAAAGAGTGCGCCACCACGCCTGGCTTTTTATAACTTTTTTTTTTTTTTTTTTTTGTGTGTGTGTGTGTGTGTGTGTGTGGTACTGGGGTAAAACCCAGAGTCTTTCTACCCCCAGACCTATTTTATATTTTATTTGGAAACAGGGTCTCACTAAGTTGCTGAGGCTGGTTTCGAACCTGTGTGATTTTTTTTTTCTCTTTTCTTTTTGGTGATACTGGGGTTCCTGGAAACCTTTCTACCCCCAGGCTACTCTCCCAGACCTATTTTATATTTTTTTAAATTTGGAAACAGGGTCCCTTAACCCAGCGAGGCTGGCTTCGAACCTGCGCGATCCTCCTGTCTCCGCCTCCCAAGCGTGGGGATTACAAGCGTGCGCCACCACGCCCGGCTGTGGTCGTCTTGTTACTTGCCAGCTTGGTGCTCAGATCTGTGGTCTGTTGCTGTCATTGTTTTGGGATCATTCCAAGCCATCATTTCTCCAACTATTTCTCCTGCCCTGTTCCCTGTTCTTTCTTCTCCTTCTGGAACTCCCATCATGTGTGTGTTAAACCATTTATTATTCTCAAATGTGTCTCTCTTTCTTTTTCCCCCACTCTTTCTTCTTTATGCATCTGAACTCGGATAATTCCTATTGGCGTATAGTTCACTGGTACATTGAGGCTACTGCCGAGCGCTCTTCATTTCTGTTACCATGCTTTTTGGGGGTTTTGTTGTTTTGTTTTGTTTTGTTTTTGTTTGTGGTACTGGGGATGGAACCGAGGGCATTCTACCTCTAAGCTACATCCTCAGGCCTATTTTTTAATTCTTTATTTTGCAACAGGGTCTCACTGAGTTGCAGAGGGGCCTCACTAAGTAGCTGAGACTGGCATACGATTACCAGGAAACATGCACACTAAGGTCAACAGCAGTAGTACTCATAATTCCAGTTCTAAAAAGTTATATATAACAATGTGAGCTGGGTGTGGTGGTGCATACCTCACACCCTAGTACCTGCGAGGATGAGACAGGACAATTGATAGAAGGTTTAAGGACAGCCTCAACAACTTAGAGAAGTCCTCAGCAACTTAGGGAGACCTTGTTTCCAAATTTAAAAATAAAATAGGCTGGGGTATAGCTCAGAGATAGGATGCCCCTAGGTTCAATCCCCAGTATCACACAAAATAAGTAAATAATGATATCGTCACACCATGCAATGCTGTAGTGAAAGTTGACGAACTATAATAATACATGGAGAGAAGCATATATCCCATAAACATTTCATTAAAAAAAGAGAAATATAGAGCTGGGTGTCGTGGTGCACGCTTGTAATCCCAACATTTGGGAGGCTGAGACAGGAGGATTGTGGTTCATGGACAGCCTCAGCTACTTAGTGAGGCCCTTTGCAACTCAGTGAGACCCTGTTTCAAAATAAAGAATAAAAAATAGGGCTGGGGGTGTAGCTCGAAGGTAGAATGCCCCAATATTGCAAAAGAAAGAAAAGGAAGGAAGGAAGGAAGGAAGGATAGAATATGCCACCCTGAATATAACACTTTGGCATAAGCATTATTTAGAGCACAAGACAACTAAATGCAACTAGTGTTTTTCAGTTGTTTTCTGCCCAAAATAATGCTTAAGCCAAAAACGTAGGTCTGGAAGTATAGCCTAGAGGTAGAAAGCCCCTGGTCCCATCCACAAAATAAACAAACAAACAAACTTTTGCCTTTTTCCCACGCCTTGCCTAAAAGCAGGCTTAGACTCAGTCACCAAAGACCTTGAACCCAGAGACAGCACAGACAGGAATGTACAGAACAGGAGCCTCTCCTCCAACTCTTGCTTACTACCAGCTCCCCGTCTACTCATCCGTTCGCGATTTCTTGACCTCAGACCCTAAATGTTTTTCCTTTATCCTGTCGTTCTCTTGGAAGGCGTCGGTCTTTGTTTGGAGGCGATCTAAGCCCACGTTCTAACCTTCTAGCCTCCCGTTTGAGTCACTGGCCTCCGAGTTTCTCCCCATGAGCGTACAGCGCCCGCATTGAGACATCCTGGTGGCCGTCGTTTTTAATTTTGGTGCTGGGGGCTAAGCACACACCCTCCTACTGGGCCGCGCCCTTCTTGTTGATCCTGTGTCGGTCTAACTTTTGGGCTCCAGCCAGAAGCTCAGGAGGAGAGAGGAAAACGGTTATTTCCTCCCTTACAGAAGCTAGAAAGAAAGGGAGATATACAGAGCGATTCCAAACATAAAGTTTAAAAAAACGAAACCACATTGTTTAGAGATGTGTACACAGGCGGCTAAACTGATATAACAAGAGCCAGGGAACGCCATCACCCACGGACATGCAGTCCTGGCTCCGGGAAGGAGGAAGGGGGCTACCCCCAGAGAGAGACGGAATGGCTTCGGAATTCCCAGCAAGCCTCCATTCCTTCTTTTCTTTTTCTTTGGCACTGGGGATTGAACTCAGGGGCATCTGACCTCTGAACTACACCCCCAGCCCTTTTATTTGTTTTATTTTGAAACAGAATCTTAATAGATTGTTGGAGTTCTTCCGAAATTGCTGAGGCTGGCCTTGAAACTGCAATCCTCCTGCTCAGCCTCCCAAGCACTGGGATTACAGGCCTGCACCATCGCCGAATCCAGCTTCTATTTCTTTCTTTCTCTCTTTTTTCCTCCTTTCTTTCTTTCTTCCTTTCTTCCTTTCCTTCATTCTTTTTCTTTTCGATACTGGGGATTGAACCCAGCATCATTGCAAGCTATACCCCCCAACCCTTTTTTTTTTTTTTGGTGGTGCTGGTTCTGGGGTTTGAACCCAGGGGCATTCTACTTCCAGATGGATTTTTTATTATTATTCATTTAGAAACAGGATCTCATTAAGTTGCGGAGGGCCTCACTAAGTACTGAGGCTGGCCTCGAACCTGTGATTCTCCTATCTCAGCCTCCCAAGTACTGGGATTACAAGCATGCATTACCCTGCCCAGCTCGCTCTTCCTTCCTTCCTTCCTTCCTTCCCTCTTTCTTCTTTCTCCTTTTATGTGGTACTAGGGATTGAATCTAGGGGCATACTACCCCTGAGCCAGCCATTTGGATTTTTCATTTTGAAACCAGGTCTCACTGGGTTGTCAAGAATCTCTCCAAGTTTCTGAGGCTGGCCTGGAACCTGTGATTCTCCAATCTCAGCCCCCAAGAACTAAGATTATAGGTGTGTGCCAACATGACCAGCTCCCAGCTTCCATTTCTTGATCTAGGTGGTAATTACATAGTCATTTCACTTTATAATGATTCCGTAAACTGAGCCAGGTGTGATGGCATATGCCTGTAATTCCAGTACTTGAGAGGCTGAGACAGGAAGATCGTAGGTTCAAGGACAGTCGTGGCAAGTAGTCAGACTCTCATCAACGTAGAGAGACCCTATTTAAAATAAAAATTGTGTGTGTGGTGTGTGTGTGTGTGTGTGTGTGTGTGTGTGTGTGTTGCTAGGGATTGAACCCAGAGGCATTCTACCTCTGAGCAATGCCCCCAGCCCAATTGTTTATTCTTTATTTTGAAACAGGGTCTCACTAAGCTCCAGAGGGCCTCACTAAGTCGCTGAGGTTGGCCTTGAAACCAGTTCCTCCTGTCTCAGCTTCCCAAGTCCTGAGATTACAAGTGTGCACCAAATGGCCAACAAATGTATGAAAAATGCTCAACATCACTGGCAATCAGAGGGACGCAAATCAAAACCATCCTGAGATTTCACCCAACTCCAACCAGAATGGCCATCATTCAAAACACAAACAAGAAATGCTGGCGAGGATGTGGAGAAGTGGGAACTCTAAAACATTGTTGGTGGGATTGCAAATTAGTGCAACCACTTTGGAAAACAGTATGGAGAATTCTCAGAAGAATGAGAATGAACCTACCATATGATCCAGCAATACCACTTCTGGGCATCTACCCAAAAGAAAGGAAACCAAACTACCAAACTAATGCGTGTGTATCTATGTTCATAGCTGCACAATTCACCGTAGCCAAACTATGGAGCCAGCCAAGATGTCCATCAACAGATGAATGGATTACAAAACTGTGGGAGAGGTACGCAATGGAATTTTTTTTTTTTTTTTTTTTTTTGCGGGTCCGGGGATGGAACGCAGGGGCATTCTACCTCCAAGCTACACCCCCTGCCCTATTTTTTATTCTTTATTTTGAAACCGGGTCTCACTGAGTTGCAGAGGGCCTCACTAAGTAGCTGAGGCTATCCGTGAACCGTGATCCTCCTGTCTCAGCCTCCCAAATGCTGGGATTACAAGCGTGCGCCACCACGCCCGGCTGCAATGGAATTTTACTCAACCATAAAGAATAAAATTATGTCATTTACAGGAAAATGGGTGGAACTGGAGGACATTATGCTAAGTGAGATTAATCAGTCACAAAAAGTAAGAAATCGGATGCTCTCCCTAACATGCAGAAGCTAGGAAGAAAATGGGTCGCAGGAGGAACTCTAGATAGAGGAGATACTATAGGTGAGCAAATAAGGCGACCTAACTGAGGGGATGGGAGGGGGAGGGGGGAAATTCCAAAAGGTGAAGCTGGCAGAGTGTCTACTGGATTTAATAAACTGTGGTCCTTGTCCTTAGCCAGAGGGGTCTGAATGAAGAGATGGGCTGAGGGGAATGGAGGTTAAGGGGAGGTGAGCTGGGCTAACGTTGCAAAATCCCAAAAGGCTCCTTTCTTTCTTTTCTTTTCTTTTTTTTTTTATTATACTGTTTTTTTTTTTTTTTTGGTGGTACTGGGGTTCCTGGAAGCCCTTCTACCTCCGGGCTACGCTCCCAGACCTATTTTATATTTTTGAAACAGGGTCTCTTACGCCAGCGCGGCTGGCTTCAAACCTGCGCGATCCTCCTGTCTCTGCCTCCCAAGCGCGGGGATTACAAGCGTGCGCCACCACGCCCGGCGCTATTATACTGGGTTTTGAACCAAGGGGTGTTCTACCTCTGAGCCCTATTTTTTTTTTTTTTTTTTTTTTTTTTTTTTTTGCGGTACTGGGGGTTGAACTCAAGGGCATTTTACCTTCGAGCTACACCCCCAGCCTGATTTTATTCTTTATTTTGAAACAGAGCCTCACAAATTGCTGAGCCTGGCCACAAACCTGTATTTCTACTGTCTCAGCCTCCCAAGTGCTGAGATTACAAGCGTGCACTACCACTTCTGGCTTTTATTCTTTATTTTGAAAGAGCGTTTCACTAGATTTTGAGGCTGGCCTTGAACTTGCTGTTCTGCTGTCTCCGTCTCCTAGGTACTCAGATTACAGATGTACCATCACACCTGGCTCAAGAAGGCACCTTTCCAATGATGCCACAGGGTTACCATGAACACAGATGACAATGTAACAGGTCTCCACTGGGCTGTGCAAGGCAGATAAAAATGATTTAAGAGAATGATTTAAGAAAGTTTAATTGTATCATCAAAGGCTGCTTCTATCTCTTGTTAACAATATGACTTTGGGCTGGGGTGTAACTCAGTGGCTAAGCACTTCCTAGTGAGAGAAAGAGAGATTGAGAGAGAGAGAGAGAGAGAGAGAGAGAGAGAGAGAGAGAGAGAGGAGAGACTACTCAGCCAAATTACACAAACTTTTTTTATGTGAGCCCAAATTTGTAAAAAATAATACTAATAACAATAGAACTTTTGTTAGGAATAAATAAAACAATCTGAGTGTTTGGCACATAGTAGGTATTCAATAAATGCAAATAATTTGTTCTGTGTTACTTAGACAACTCTTTCAAGAAGCTTGGCTACAAAAGGAGGAAGGAGGAAGTCAACAGCTGGAGAAGGAAGTGGAATCAAAGGAAAGTGGTGTTTTGTTTTGCTTTTAATGGACTTTGGGTTTTTTTGTTTTATGTTTTCAGAAATAATTGCACAGGAAATACAGAGAGTTCTCACATACCCTTCTTCCCCTCCGCACAAGCAGTTTCCCGTCCTAGTAACATCCTGGGTTACTGTGATACAGGCACTGTGATCGACGGACCTTACTGATACATCACTACCAACAGTGTTGTACCGTTCTTTGCGTTTGACAGATATATATGCCACAGACACCATTAGAGCCTCACATGGAGTAAGTTCACTGTTGTGAAAATCCCCTTCACTCTTTTATCTCTCCCTTTCTCTGAGCTTTTGGGAACCACTAATTTTTTTTTTATCATCTTTATAGTTTTTTTTTTAGAATGTCTTTAAGATGAAATCATACAGTAGATAACCTTTTCAGACTGGCTTCTTTTACTTAGCAATATGCACTTTTCTCCATGATTGGCTGGTTGTGTGTGTCTATGGTTTGGGGTGTGTGTGTGGGTACTCCTGGGGGTTGAACCCAGAGGCATTCTACCTTCGAGCTACACACCCAGCCCAATTTTTGTTCTTATTTGGAAACAGGGTCTCTCTTGGTTGATGAGAGTCTCACTACTTGCTGAGTCTGTCCTCAAACCTGCGACCCTCCTGTCTCAGCTTCAAAAGTGCAGGGATTACGGGTGTGCACCGCCACACCCAGCATGGGTATCTGTATTTTAAGAGTTTTTTTTTTTTTTTTCACTCTGAATAACATCCCATTGCCTGGATGTTATTCAGAGTTTATCCATTCACCTATTGGAGGACATCTTGGTTGTTTCCAAGTTTTTGCATTATGAAATAAAGGTGCTAGCTGGGCGTGGGGGCGCACGCTTGTAATCCCAGCATGTGGGAAACTGAGACAGGAGGATTGTGGTTTGTAGACAGCCTCAGCTACTTAGTAAGGCCCTTTGCAACTCAGTGAGACCCTGTTTCAAAATAAAAAATAAAAAATAGGGTGGGCTGGGCGTGTAGCTCGAAGGTAGAATGCCTTTGGGTTCCATCCCCAGTACCACACAAAACAAGAAAGAAAGAAAGAAAGAAAGAAAGAAAGAAAGAAAGAAAGAAAGAAAGAAAGAAAGAAAGAAAGAGCTAAAACATATATGTATAAATCTTTTGCAGACAGAGTATTCAACTCATTTGGGTCAGTACCGAGGAGTGTGACTGCTAGATTACATGTAAGAATATGTTTAGTTTTATAAGGCACTGTCAAACTGTCTTACAACAGGAGCTACATTTTTTTGTTTTCCGACAAGCAATGAGTGGGCATTCCTCGTTGATTCCTCTTAGGAAGCCCAATTCCTGCCACACACGAAGTGATCAGTAGTTTTACTGAATGAATGAATGAATGAATGAATGAATGAATGAATGGCAGTTTACCTCTCTGATGCTCATGTTTCTTGTCTGAGAATAAAGGCATCACAATAGAGCTGCCTAAATTCCTGCTGACTCTAAAATCCTCTTTTCCAGTTTGTTAAGCAAATGAATAACAGTCAACCTTTAGAAAATCCTTGTAAGGGTATATCTTAAAGGAACATGGATTAATTTGTTCTGTCTGTGGTGTGTGTGTGTGTGTGTGTGTGTGTGTGTGTGTGTGTGTGTGTGTAATACTGCAGACTGAACCCAGGAGATTTTAGCTCTGAGCTACACCCTCAGCCCTATTTTATTTTTATTTTGAAACAGGACCTGACAAGGTTGCTGAGAGGCTCACTACTTGTTGCAGCTGTCCTAAAACATGTGATCCTCTTGTCTCAGCCTCCTTAGTACTGGGATTATAGGCATGTGCCACCACATGCAACTCAATCTGTTCTTTACATTTTCTTCTAGAGGCAGATCAGCGTGTGTTTGGAATCTCTTAAAAGTCTTGCCTTAGCCGGGCGTGGTGGTGCACTGCTTGTCATCCCAGCATTCAGGAGGCTGAAACCAGAGGATCGCGGTTCACAGACAGCCTCAGCTACTTAGTGAGGCCCTCTGCAACCTAATGAGACCCTATTTCAAAATAAAAAAAAATAAAAGGTAGAGCAGAGGGTGTAGCTCGGAGGTCGAATGCCGCTGGGTTCCATCTCCAGACCCTCAAAAAAAAGTCTTACCTTGCCTCTTGGAACCCTCAGGGACCTTTCAAACCATCTGAGATCAGCCCAGAGTGGAGATTTGTGTGTGTGTGTGTGTGTGTGTGTGTGTGTGTGTGTGTGTGTGTGTTTGGTAATGGGGATGGAACCCAGAAGCATTCTACCTCTGAGCTACACCCCCAGCCCTATTTTTTTTTAAGTCTTTATTTTGAAACAGGGTCTCACTGAGTTGTAAAGGGCCTCACTAAGTAGCTGCGGCTGTCCACGAACCCAGATCCTCCCATCTCAGCCTCCCCAATGCTGGGATGACAAGCGTGCACCACCACGCCCGGCTCAGAGTGGAGATTAGGAGAAACTGCCTTAGGAAATCCCGGCAGAGCGGCTTGGCTTTCGTCTTCTTCAGATGTCTCGCATTAGGCAACGTGGAGATGATCTCTGTCTTGAGATGTTGTAAATCACACATCTCTGTTATTTGTCTCAGAGTTTCATAAAATGAAAGCTTTGTTTCTCAACACGAGGCCACCCTTGGCACACTTTTGAGGTTAATGCTATTTCTCTCATGAGAAGCAATTCTACCCCGCGTCCTTCCCCCCTCTCTGGCGAGCTTGTCCTTAAATGCAGCTCGTCCGCCTCCTCAAGGGGCAGAAAATACATTTGAGGGCATCAGACTTCTCAGAAACTCAGGGGCACAGAGACCTGAGTAAGTCCCCAGAGGCCACCGATTCCCGAGCGTCTGTTTGCAATATTGCACGAGACTCATTTTCTACAGGAAGATCAATGTTGTTCTTAGGATGCCCAAGGAGTTCCTTCATCTTAAAAAAAAAAAAAAAACAAAACTCAAAATCACGGGAAGTTTCCCCGCAGATCCCTGCTTACTTGGCCCCTCCCTTGAGGAAAAGAAGGGGCAGAAACACAACACTGACTCACTATGCTGCGACCTGCAAAGGGTAATCACCAAGTGTAATGTGTATAAAGAAGGTGTCCAGCCTTCTGGACGTGGTGGCCCACGCTTGTGATCCCTGTAGCTGGGAGGCTGAGACAGGAGGATCCCAGGTCACCAACAGCCTCAGCTACTTAGTGAGGCCCTCTGCAACTTAGTGAGAGCTTGTTTCAGAATAAAGAATAAAGAGTAGGTAGGGCTGGGGGTGTAGCTCAGAGGTAGAGTGCCCTTGAGTTTCATCCCCAGTACCCCCAAAAAAAGTTATCCAAGGGACTACAGGACTCAACACCTGGAATGTTTCATGCCATTTTCCTTTCCCAGAAAGGGACTGCTCCAAGGCCCATCTCTGGAGCGTAACCCCCTTGCCCCAAGCCGCCTTTCTATTCCCAGTAACAGCCCATTTCAGATGCCGGTGTCCCGTGGAGTGTGGCCCTTTCCTCTCTCTTTACGGCCTTCCTCATATGGCGCCTCCATTTCTCTAGATAACCCTCCTGTATTCCCTGTATGCTGTTTGTATGTTTACCAAGCAGGTAAGCAAGGACCGACGTGCTGTGAAATGACTTTAAGATCGCCCACCCTGTAACATCTTGAGCCCGAGTGTTCACAGAACACTTAACATTTAATTTTTATTATTATTATTATTATTATTATTATTATTATTATTATTATATATTTTTTGGTGGTACTGGGGTTCCTGGAAGCCCTTCTACCTCCGGGCTACACTCCCGCAGGCTACACTCCCAGACCTATTTTTAAACTTTTTTTTTATGTGGAAACAGGGTCTCTTAAGCCAGCGACGAACCAGCACGATCCTCCCATCTCTGCCTCCCAAGCGCGGGGATTACAAGCGTGCGCCACCACGCCCGGCAACATTTAATATTTAAAGCTGTAAAACACAGACGTTCAAACTTGACTCTACTAATGTGCAATTTGCTAAGTACCCAACGGCCTAATAAATGCAAGAGATTATCACGATAAAACATAAAACCTAGCCCGGCATGGTGGCTCACACTTGTAATCCCCGTGCTTGGGAGGCTGAGACAGGAGGACTGTGGTTTGTGGCCAGCCTCAGCTACTTAGTGAGGTTTTCTGCAAATCAGTGAGAACTTGTTTCAAAATAAAGACAAAAAATAGGGCTGGAGGTGTAGATTGAAGGTAGAATGCCCCTGGGTTCCATTTCCAGTACTGCAATAAATAAAAATAAATAAATAAATAAATAAAACCTTTCCTCTTAAATTAGTTCTTTATAAACATCACCAATATCAGAAAACCTTATTGTTTTACATATGAAGAATATAGAAAATTATCCTAATAAAAAGGCCAAACTCTTGCTCCCTATGCTTGTTTTTGTACATTTTTGCCAAGAGCAGATTAATATCTTAAAACACGTAATTGAAGCCGGGCGTGGTGGTGCACGCTTGTAATCCCCGCGCTTGGGAGGCGAAGACAGGAGGATCACGCAGGTTCGAAGCCAGCCGCGCTGGCATAAGAGACCCTGTTTCAAAAATATAAAATAGGTCTGGGAGTGTAGCCCGGAGGAAGAAGGGCTTCCAGGGACCCCAGTACCACCAAAAAAAAAAAAAAACAAACAAAAACAAAAAACACGTAATTGCCTTAAACATAGAATCAATGCATTGTGAGTTTAAAAAATACTTTAATAAGTTTTCTCTCTTGCAAATCATTTGCAACTCCATTAAATCCTCATCATGCCAATAAATATCTCCTTTTATTTACTGGGTTTTCTTACACTTAAAACAATCCTTATAGAAATATTTTAATTCATTTTTATGCTTTATTTGGAAACAGGGTCTCACTAAGTTGCTGAGAGCCTCACTAAGTAACTGAGGCTGGCTTCGAACCTGTGTGATCCTCCTGTCTCAGCCTCCCAAGCGCGGGGATTACAAGCGTGCGCCACCACGCCCGGCTAGAAATATTTTAAACAAAATGCTCTCTTTCAGTATATTCTTTATAATTGTCTCATCAGAAGACAGCTTAAAAATTCTTTAACTTTTTACATATATAATCATATATCATTTAGAGTTTAACTCTTAGTAATTTATGTTAACATCCCAAAGAAACTAATCTTCAACTGTTCCTTACATATATGAAAGAAAACTCATTTGATAAACCCAAATATATTGTCATTTGCTGATGTTGAGAGAAAAACACACAGGATGGGGGAAAGCCCAGCTGTGGCCAAAGGGTGGTAGCTTTACACTGGACCCTTAGAAGCCAGGGTGGGAAAACTCCAAGATGGCAGATTCAGCACAGTAACATTAAGCTTTGGCAGGAAACCCAGAAGCAACATCGCAGCTGAGCCCATGACCGTAGGGAAAGGGAAAGAATCTGAGTGCCTTATTATAAAATCAAAATCAACCTCCTTACTACCACAGCTGCAAACTGCCCAGTCCTTGTGTGTGTGTGTGTGTGTGTGTGTGTGTGTGTGTGTGTGTGTGTCTGGGGATGGAACCCAGAGGCATTCTACCTCCGAACTACACCCCCTGCCCTATTTTTTATTCTTTATTTTGAAATAGGGTCTCACTAAGTTGCTGATAGCCTCACTAAGTAGCTGAGGCTGTCTGCAAACTACAATCCTCCGGTCTCAGCCTCCAGAATGCTGGGATTACAAGCGTGCGCCACCACGCCCAGCTGTAATATATATATATATATATATATATATATATATATATATATATATATATATATATATTGCAGTACTGGGGATGAAACCCAGGGCATTCTGCCTTCGAGCTACACCCCCAGCCCTATTTTTTATTCTTTATTTTGAAACAGGGTCTCACTAAGTTGCAGAGGGCATCGTTAAGTAGCTGAGGCTGGCTGTGAACCTGTGATCCTCCTGTCTTCAGCCTCCCAAGTACTGAGATTACAAACGTGCGTCCACCCCGGCTCTCCAACTGTCTTTTGGCTCTGAGTCCACTGTCGGCCAGGGAAAGGCAGCACTCCCTCCATCCCAGGGCCACTGGCAACTCGGCAGCAGGACATATCTTCCCCAGTAAGAGGTTCCCACAATCCCCAAATGATGATTTGATTCCCATACAGACCACCAAATTGTTAGAAATAAATTTCCACAGTGTCCAAGGAAAAGATACAGGTTTAAAATGGCTCAGTATGCCAGGCGTGGTGGCACATGCTTGTAATCCCAGCATTTGGGAGGCTGAGACAGGAGGATCCGGGTTCCAGCCAGCCTCAAATACTTAGTGAGGCCCCTTGCAACTTAGTGAGACCTTGTTTCAAAATAAAGAATGAAAAATAGGGCTAGGGGGTATAGCTCAGAGGTAGAATGCCCCTGGGTTCCATCCCCAGTACCCCCAAAAAAATATCTAATTTATACTCTCACAATTAGGAGAAGAAGGATCTGGTGGCCGAGCATGGCGGTGCATGCCTGTAATCCCAGTACTTGGGAGGCTAAAACAGGAGGAACACAGGTTCAGTGCCAGCACACAGTAACTTAGGGAAACTCGGTTTCAAAATTAAAAATAAAATAGGGCGTGGGTGTAGCTCAGAGGTAGAATGCTGACCTGGGTTCAATTCCCCATACCACCTATACACACAAAAATTTTTAAATTAATAATAATGCTCTCATGCATTCTTTTATGTTATATTAAAGATAGCCACAAGGCGGACATGGTGGCACACGCTTGTAGTTCCAGTACTTTGGAGGCTAAGACAGGAGGATCACAGGTTTGTGGCCAGCATCAGCAATTAAGTGACGCTTTCTGCAACTTGGTGAGACCCTGTTTTCAAATAAAAAAATAAAATAGGTCTGGGGGATAGCTCAGTATCTCAGAGATAGAATTCCCCTGGGCTCCAGGTACCACTACAAAAGAAAAAAAAAGAAGGGAAGAAAAGAAAAGAAAGGAAAAGAAAAAAAAAGTTAGCTACAGACCGGGCTTCTTGGGACCAAGCCCCTCTGCCCACATCAGTAGGCCTCTCCCTTAGGAGCTTCCCCAGTGGGTGGGGTGGGGGCAGTCAGGTACCCCACAACTCTGTCCCCTAGTGACAGGGATTGAATCCTGGGTCTTGCACAAGCTAAATGCATGTTCTACCACTGGGCTACACCCCCAGCCCTTTGCCCTTAAGCTCTCAAGAACAAAATCACCATTCCACCACAAGGGGGCACCGGAGCTCAGGCAGATGGGACAAGGACCATCCATTGGAATCATGTACCAACAGGACAAGCGCCTCTTCCAGCAGTGACCAGAGCTGAAAATCCAAGTTTCCAATTAGCTCACAAGGCCTTTAGACCCATTCTCAGTGACACCCTGTTTCAAAAAATAAACAAACTAAGGACTTCTGGGAAGATGGCAACCGAGAAAAGCGGGGCTTAAGAGCCCCGCTAACAACCAATCTCCATTACCACAAAATTAGCGCCTTTCATAGCCAGAAAACACCATCACCAGAGAAACAAAAAAATCACAAGGCTCCAGAGAGAAAGCGGACTGAGAACAGAGCTCAGAGCCACAGAGGAGATACACCGGCCTCACGCCCGAGGACGCAGCAGCAGCGCCATATTGCCGGCAGCAGCAGCGAATTCACCGGACGGCTACAGCAAGCCGAGGTGAGCCGCTGCGGAACAGCCAGGCGAGAATTTTCAGCGCAGGCAACATCTAAAGCTCCCAGTGGCTGAGCTCAGCACACGCTGCAAGGACTCAGAGTGGAATTCAAAACCAAGAAGAAATAAGCCAGCCTCACGGCCGAGGGCGTAGCAGCGGCACCATATTGCCACTGGCGGCAGCAGCAGCGAATTCAACGAGTCCAGTACAGCTACATCTGCGAACTCAAGAACAGTGAGTCAAATTGCGGGCCACAGAGGAGAAATCCCAGTACTGTACTCTCTGGGACTTGACCCAGTGGGGGAGTGGCAGTGGCAGAGATATCACACCATAGGAGAACGTGCAACCTGGCACCCCCCACAGTCTAAAGCAGCCTCTATCGACTCCCTGGGTTGGAGACTCTGTGATACAACCCAGTAAAGGAGTAGTGGGGTCTGAGATACTAAGACTCGAGATCCAGAGCACCTTAAGTGAAGTCATAGTGACCTAGGGAAGAACCCAGAGAAGGCACAAACTTCCAAAATCATGGGAAAGAGGAATAACACTGGAGCAATGAATGCCCACAACCCCACAACATCAGAACCTGATAAAACAGAAATGCAGAGATTTATAGAAGATCAAATCAGGAAAATAACTGTAGAAACAATAGAGGTGCTTCGAAAAGAACTCAGAGCCAAAAAGAGATAAAGGATGCAATTAATGACGTAAAGGCCTCAATTCAAAGCACGAACAACCGATTAGACCACATGGAGAACAGAATCTCGCTCTTAGAAGATGATCATTCCAAAAATGAACGCATAGTTTCTAATCTAGGAAAAAATATCCGACAGCAGGAATCTGATATTGAAGAAATATGGGCCCATTTTAAGAGAGCTAACCTAAGAATAATTGAAATAGAGGAGGGAAAAGAAAGTGATACCAAAGGGATCAACAATCTCTTCAAGGAAGTAATAGCAGAAAATTTTCCAAACATAGAGCAAGAGGTTGATACACAGGTCCAGGAAACTTATAGAACTCCCTTTAGACAGGATCGGAGAAGAGGATCCCCACGCCACATAATTGTCAAAATGACCAATGTGGAAGCCAAGCAGAGAATCTTAAAGGCAACAAAAACAAAGGGCCAAGTGACATTCAGAGGCAAACCAATTAGAATCACTCCAGACTTCCCAAACCAAGTCATGAGAGCCAGAAGGGCTTGGAGTAACATATTCCAAATTCTGAAAGAAAACAACTTCCAGCCAAAAATTTCCTACCCAGCAAAACTTTCTATCAAATTAGATGGGGAAATAAGAAGCTTCCATGACAAACAGAAACTGAAGGAATTTATGTCTTCAAAACCAGCGCTAGAGAAAATACTCAAAGAGATTAACTACAAAGAAGAAATAGGTAACACACACCAGAACCAGAGAAACAAGATTTTCCATCCAACAGACAACTAAGATTGGTTATCTGTGGAGATTCATTATTTATGTTAGTCTTTTACCTATCTCTAAAGGGTATTGTTTGCCTTTATTGTTGTTAATTTCTAGGATTTCTAGTTGGAATATTAATATACCTTCAGATATAGCATTTGGAAATATTTTATCCCATTCTATTAGTAACTTTTAACTCTGTTTACATTGTCTTTGGATATACAATATTTTTTTTTTATTTTTTAGGGAGTTTATTTACCCTTTTGTTGCCTGTGCCATTGAAATCATATCCAAGAAATCACTGCCAATTTCAATGTTGTGAGGTTTTATGACCCAGATTTTCTTCTAAAAGTTTATAGTATTAAGATTTATATTTAGGTCTTTTATCTATTTTGAGTTAATACTTGTATATGGGATTAGGTAAGGGTCCAATTTTATTCTTTTCCATGTAATTATTATTTTTCAACAATATTTAGTTAAAAGATTATTATTTCCACTACCAAATGTTCGTGGAAACATTGTCAAAAATAACTTGATAATATAGGGAAGAATTTAGCTCTAGGCTTGTATTTAACCCCAATGGTTTATATATCTGCCTTTAGAACAGTGCTACACTGTTTCAACTATTGTAGCTTTATATGGTTTGAAATCAGAAAATATATATCTTCTAGCTTTGTTCTTTTTCAAGATCGTTTTGGGTATCTAGAATCCATATTCCATATTAGGATAGATTTTTTCTGAAAAATAAATATATAAATATATGATAGCTTCACCTAAAAAAAATAGGAAAATAAAATTCTCTGGTAAGAAAGAAAGCAAAAAGAAATATTGAAATGTTATCTTTAAGTCATCAAAAGCTTGGTATCAGACAAATGAAACTGTTATGTGAGATTATCATTTTTAATTTTGGATAAATTGCTATAATACTAGATGTCAACCACTAAGCCAAGCATGGGAAGGAGGGATGGGGAGGGAATGGGGTGGGGATCGGGTGGGGGCTGACTGGGCGATGTGTGCATGCATGTCTACAAAAGTTTGTATCCCACTATGATGTATGAATACAGTGCACCAATTAAAAAAATAAATAAATAAACAAACTTAAAAAAAGGACTGAGGGTGTAGCTCAGAGGTAGAATCTCCCTGGGTTTCACCCTCAGTACTTCAAAAAAAAAAAAAAAAAAAGAATAGGGCTGGGGTGTCACTCGGAGGTAGAATGCCTCTGGGTTCCATCACCAGTACAGCAAATTAATTAATTAATTAATTAATTATTAAAAGAGAGGAAAAGGCATAAGAAACACTAGATTTTCAAACTGTTCCTTTAATAGACTAATGTTTCTTTCAATTCCATAAACCTTTTCTCTGTGCCCTCCAGTATCAAAACACACGAACATCCTGCCCCTTGCATGGTCCCTAGCCAGCCTGAACCACTTCTTTTTTTTTTTTTTTTTTTTTTTTTTGGGCCTGGGGATGGAACCCAGGGGCATTTGACCTCCGAGCTATACCCCCTGCCCTATTTTTTATTCTTTATTTTGAAACCGGGTCTCACTGAGTTGCAGAGGGCCTCACTAAGTAGCTGAGGCTGTCCGTGAACCGCGATCCTCCAGGTCTCAGCCTCCCGAATGCTGGGATTACAAGCGTGCGCCACCACGCCCGGCTGCACCACTTCTTGAAACAGAAAAACATGATGGGAAAAAAAAAAACCATGATAGACTCTTTACAGCCCCAGAAACATCCACAGTGTTCCCCCTAAAGCTCCCACTGGTGACTCCGAGTTCTAGGACAGGTGAAATTTGTCCCATAAACCTCCTCTCCCTTATTTCTCTGATTCCGGTCTTTCTCCTCCATTCTGAGCTCTGCCCCACTTCAGGAATCCTAAGCGCTCACACCACCCCAATCCCTGGTCAAGAAACAAGGAGCGGGAGAGCAGGACAGGATGCGGAAGCAAGCACGCCAAGGCCTGGTGCGTGGAATTTGAGTCACTGATCGCACTATGATGTATGATTACGATGCGCCAATAAAAGTTCTTACAAAATAAAAAAAGAAGGCGGGGAGCTGGCGATTGACTCATACTCAACGCACATTTACTGGCACCTACTGGGCACCAAGCCCCGTGCAGGTGTTCACTACATTACCAGATGTGACTGCTCACACCCACCCTAGGATGTGCACACCCGCATCCCCAGCTTACAGAAGAAACGGGCCCGCGGGCCTTGAGCACCTGGCCCAGCCAGCATCCCTGGGCGAGGACAGGCAGCACCGATGGACCACAAATGGTCCTGTACTCCTTCCTTAGACTCCCTGCCTGGACTCCGGGGGCCTCCGCAGCTGCCAGGACCTTTGCTGTGGCGGTTCCCTCCACATTCCTCCACAGCAAGATGCCATCAATGCTCAGATTCTGCAGCTGGGGGTGCAGCGCTGTGATAGACACTTGTCTCCCATGAGTGAGGCCCTGGGTTTAATCCGCAGTATCAGTTCCAATTCTGGTCTGATTTGTGGGCAAAAGAGAAGGCTGTCACCGCCCTGGCCCTTTGGGAGGTGCCCCCTTAACTATGCAAGAACGAGGGTCAGAGGAAGGAGCTTTAAGAAATGGAGAGGACCCTGCCACCAACCCACTTTTCCTCTTCCTCATCCGAGGAGAGGAGCCGTGGGAAACGAGGGAAGTGTGGGAAAGATTAGTCAGATGTCCTCTGTGTCACAGCATCAACCCCTCCATCTGTGACTTCAGATAAGTCGCAGGGGAGCCCCGGGCGTCATAGCAACACACCCACGCCCCAAGGCATTACCTTCCAACTTTAGAGAAAATATTTGTCACTCTCAAAATCTACAGACGACATGAGCAGCGAACAAGTTGAAGAAACTAGGTGAACTGGGTGTGGTGGTGCACGCTTGTAAGCCCAGTACTTGAGAGGCTGAGACAGGAGGATCACAGGTTCGAGGCCAGGCTCAGCAAGTAGTGAGACTCTCAACCTAGTGAGACTGTATTTCAAAAAAATAAAAATGGGTGGGGGTGTATCTTAGAGGTAAAACGCCCCTATGAGCGGGCGTGGTGGCGCACGCTTGTAATCCCCGCGTTTGGGAGGCAGAGACAGGAGGATGGCGCAGGTTCGAAGCCAGCCGTGCGCGCTGGCTTAGGAGACCCTGTTTCCATATAAAAATGTAAAAATAGGTCTGGGAGTGTAGCCCGGAGGTAGAAGGGCTTCCAGGAACCCCAGTACCTCCAAAAAGAAAGAAAGAAAGAAGGAAAGAAAGAAAGGAAGAAAGAAAGAAAAGAAAGAAAGAAAGAACTCTGAAACAAAGAGATGGCTTTTTTTTTTTCTAATGAAATTGTCACAAAGGGATTAACTGGAAAGGGGTGCTCTCGTTCACAGCTGGGGGGAGTGTGGAGGGGCACAGCCACTCTGGAGAGCCGCTGCCAGGATCTATTAAAGTGGCAAACGCCCAAAATTCCAGTGCCCAGGATTGATTCTAGAGACCCTCACTCATGCACAGGGAAAAGCCAGGTGGTATGTGTGTGTGTGTGTGGGGGGGGGGGTTCTTTCTTTCTTTCTTTCTTTCTTTCTTTCTTTCTTTCTTTCTTTCTTTCTTGGGTCTGGGGATGGAACCCAGGGGCATTCGACCTCTGAGCTACAGCCCCTGCCCTATTTTTTATTCTTTATTTTGAAACAAGGTCTCACTGAGTTGCAAAGAGCCTCACTAAGTAGCTAAGGCTGTCCATGAACCCTGATCAGCCTCCCAAGTACTGGGCTTACAAGCATGTACCAGCACAGCTGGCTTAGAAATAACTTTTTAACCAGTGGAGAAAACTAATGCAGGATTTGTTCCTTAGGCTACATTTCTTGCTCTTTGTTAAGAGAAATTGTGCAGCCTTGTATAACGTCTCCTTTAGAGAACAGAAGTGACCTGCCTTGCCCCACACGGGGAAGGCAGAGTCACTGTTAGCAGCCATCTCAGATGTAAAGTGGGGTAAGCCCCTTGCTGGGGAGTTGAGGAGATGAACACCTGCTTCCTCTACCTCTCCTAGGAGACAGATCTTCCTTGCTCTGAAAAATTCCAAACAGAGGGTCCTTAATAGGAGACAAGCTGAGAAATGAGAGAAATTAGATTACTGCCTAACTCTGTGTGTGTGTGTGTGTGTGTGTGTGTGTGTGTGTGTGTGTGTGTGTGTGTTACTGGGGATTGAACCCAGGGGCCTTCTACTTCTAAGCTAAACCTCCAGCCCTTTTACTTTTTATTTTATTTATTCATTTATTTATTGTGGTATTGGAGATGGAACCCAGAAGCTTCTACCTCCAGGTTACACCTCTAGATCTATTCTTTTTTTTTTATTAATTTGGAAACAGGGTGTCGCTAAGTTGCTGAGAGCCTAAGTTTCGAGGCTGGCTCTGAATCTGCGAGCCTCCTTGTCTCAGCCTCCCAAGGACTGGGATCACAAGTGTATGCCACCATGCCCAGCTTTTATTTTTTATTTTGAAACAGGGTCTCGCCAAGTTGCTGAGGCTGGCCTCCTACCTGAGATCCTCCTGTCTCTGCCTCCCAATCACCAGGATTACAGGCCTGTGCCACCATGCACAGAAAAATTCCTGAAAATGTAACCGTCTGGCTGTGGCTAGGCAAGTGCTAACTGTCCCCAGCACACAGCTGGGGAGTGAACAGACTCTAAGGCGTGAGGTTTAGATGACACGGCCACAGGGCAGAGGGGAAATGAAAACGCCAAGTTACTCCAGGACTCAGGAGAGAGTCGGGGGATCCAGGAAGTCACTGGACGGGCAGTGTCCGCAGCCTCTGCTCATCTGGTAGACAAGAGGAATCGCTCAGAAGGAGAGCAAGCAATACTGCCAGGAGCCGCTGTTAAAAAATGTACCCGCACCTCCTTGCAAAATTGCTTTTCTGCGTAATGAACAGCCTCTGAGTATGAATGATCCAAGGAGCAGACACGCCGCAAGCACACAAGTTCAGCGAGCCTTTCTGCTGGTTCAATTCCCAGGTTCACTGGCTCTTCCTTCAACCCCACTTCTTAAGACGTATGGCATCAAACATCAATGAAAGGGGAGAACTGAACATGTATTGAGAACAAAGCAAGGGACGTCATTTACATTGTTAGGCTTAATTATCCCAGCATGCTACATGGTACATGACACCATCCCCAAGCAGATGAAAACTCCAATCAGAGAGGTTCCGGGATGTGGCAGAGATGATCCAGGTGATGACTGCGGGAGATGCATTTGGACCCCCGAGCTGTCTGGTCTCCACCAACCGCAGAGCCTCCTGACGGGGATGTGGGGCCCCAGGACCAGCCCTCGGTTCCTGGTCAAGACTGTCCCCTTTAGAACCACCTCTTTTGCTGTTTCACCCCTTGCCTTGTATCTTTGAGATTTTTTTTTTTTTTTTTTTTTTTTTTTTACTGGTTTTGCCCTTCCCTGGCTCCATAGACTAAAACTCTCAAGAGTTAGCGCTTAACCTGACACACAGCCAGGTGTGGTGGTGCACACTTGTAATCCCAGCACTTGGGAGGTTGAAACAGGAGGATATGGGCTCGTGGCCAGCCTCAGCTACTCAGTGAGGACCTCCGCAACTTAGTGAGACCCTGTTTCAAAAGAAAAAAATCGGGTTGGGCTCCAGGCATGGGCGCACCCTTGTAATCCCAGCATTTGGGAAGCTGAGACAGAAGGATCATGGTTCTCAGACATCCTCAGCTACTTGGTGAGGCCCTTTGCAACTCAGTGAGATCCTGTTTCAAAATAAAGAATAAAAAAATAGGGCTGGGGGTGTAGCTCAAAGGTAGAATGCCCCTGGGTTCCATCCCCAGACCCGCAAAAAAAAAAAAAAATCAGGTTGGGGATATAGCTCAGAAGTAGAATGCCCTTGGGTTCAATCCCCAGCACCACAAAACAAACAAACAAACTTACAGCAATTCACATAATATCTGGTCTCCAAAATTAATTCTCTAAATCATATATCACATAAACTCTTGATCATCAGCCAGCCCTAAGAAAGAAAGAGTCCTCATGAGAAGAGAGCCATAACAGCACCCTGAAAGATGTGACTTCCTGAATGCGGGGGCTGCAGCAGGCGCAGCTGGTGAGGGGCCGCCAGCAGGGGCCGCCTGGAGCGGAGGCTTTAGTGCCCACTTGGGTCTGAAAAAGGAGACTTGGGACCCATCAGGCAGGAAACTGAAAAGAACTGCATAAAGGCAGTTCTTTCTGCATAAAGGCTTTAAGGGAAATCTAGAAATATCACTCACTAATACACAGCCTCAATGAGGCAGTTTGTTTCTGTCCGCCTTCCAGGTAGAGAAAAAAAATTGTCTTGAAAATGTAGGAACTACATCCGGGCGTGGTGGTGCAAGCTCGTAATTTCAGTATTTGGGAGGAGGCTGAGACAGGAGGATCCCAGATTCGAGGACAGCTTCAGCAAGTAGTGAGACGCTCATCAACCTAGTGAGACTCTGTTTGAAAAATACAAATAAAATGAGGCTAGGGTGTAGCTCAGAGGTAGAATGCCCTGGGTTCAATTTCAAGTACAAAAAAAAAAAAAAGGTATAACTACAGGCCTGTGCTCATCCAGATTGGGTAGTCAAAATTATATTACCCAAGCCGGGCATGGTGGCTCATGCTTATAATTCCATCATTTGAGAGGCTGAGACAGGAGGATCGTGGTTCATGGACAGCCTCAGCTACTTAGTGAGGTACTTTGCAACTCAGTGAGACCCTGTTGCAAAATAAAGAATAAAAAAATCGGGCTGGCGGTGTAGCTTGGAGGTAGACTGATCCTGGGTTCAATCCCCAGTATTGAATATTTTTTATAATATAAAAATTATATTATTCACATGGCCTGGAAAGTAAGTCTATACCCCCCCCAAAAAAAAATAACATAGAAATTGATCTCTAGCCATGAAATCCTTCCAGTGTCTGATAAAAACCACTGCAAGCCGGGCATGGTGGTGCATGCTTATAATCCCAGTACTTGGGAGGCTGAGACAGGAGGATGGCAGGTTTGTGGCTAGCCTTAGCTACTTAGGCACTCTGCAACTTAGTGAGACTGCTTCAAAATAAAGAATAAGTCCTGGAGGTGTAGCGTGGAGGTAGAATGCCCATGGGTTCAATCCTCAGTTCCAAAACAAAAAAAAAGCCACTGCAAAAGCTCTTTGAAGAGACACGTCCACAAATGAAACCATCAAGGATTTCCACAGAAAAAGCTTTATTGAAATAAATGCTGGCAAGGACATAAAGGGAAAGAAACACTTTTAACTGTTAGGGGGATTATAAATTAGCACAACTAACTATGGAGATAAGCAAGGGGGTTCCTCAAAAGACTAGGAATGGAGTCGCCGTATGACCCAGCTATATCACTCCTCGGTTTCAAAAGAATTAAAGTCAGAAAACTCTAGTGACATACGGATACCCATGTGTATAGTAGCACAATTCACAATAGCCGAGTTGTGGAAACAACCTAGGTATCTATAAAAACAGGTTTGAAGCCAGCCTCAGCAGCTTAGTGAGGCTCTCAGGATCTTGTTGCAAAAAAAAAAACAAAAACAAAAAAAACAGGTCTGGGGTGTAACCCAGAGGTAGAAGAAGGCTCCTGAGTCCCATCATCAATAGAAAAAAAAACAAAACAAAACCCGGGCGTGGTGATACACACTTGTAATCCCAGCGCTTGGGAGGCTGAGACAGGAGGATCGCACAGGTTTGAAGCCAGCCTCAGCTACTTAGTGAGGCTCTCAGCAACTTAGTGAGACCCTGTTTCAAATAAAATATAAAATAGGTCTGGGAATGTAACTCAGAGGTAGAAGGCCCTTGGGTTCCATCCCCAGTACCAAAAAAAAAAAAAAAAGAAAGAAAGAAAGAAAGAAAGAAAGAAAGAAAGAAAGAAAGAAAGCAAAAGATGCTCCAGGGAGATACCACTTCATCCCCAGCCCTCACATCACAGGAGCCCTGGGGTTCATGCCACTGGACAGTCCTGCCTCTGCCCCTCTTACCCTAAACGGACATTGAGGAGTGTGCTATCCAGACATTAAGGTGCAGAGTGAGCGTAGCTGACATCTAGGCCACAGTTGTGGTACAGATTAAGGGTTTGATCAGGACTTTTCAAAAGTGATAAAAGTCCTCAGTAGAAAGAGGTTTCTAGAAGCCGGGCGTGGTGGCGCACACTTGTAATCCCAGCATTCGGGAGGCTGAGACAGGAGGATCCGGGTTCTCGGCCAGCCTCAGCTACTTAGTGAGGCCCTCTGCAACTCAGTGAGACCCTGCTTCAAAATAAAGAATAAAAATAGGGCTGGAGGTATAGCTTGAAGGAAGAATGCCCCTGGGTCTGATCCCCAGTACTGCAAAAAAAAAAAAAAAAAAATGGTAATTACAGTTAAGATTTGCAGGAAGACGGGTACCCAGGCAACTGCCTGTAAAGACACCTATGTCAGTGATTTGCTCAGGAGTTTCCCCCTCGTGCCCTCCACATACCCAGCTGTCACATTTCAACCCCTGTGAGCCCTGCTTGCCTCCACCCTTTGTCACAGAACTATAAAATGAGGACTCACATCGAGGTCAGGGCCAAGGTCTTTCGGGAACTCCTCTCACCTCTGCCCACCGGGGTAATAAACCTCCTCTTTCCCATCCTAACTGGTGTTGACTCGATCATTCTAGACTAGAAGAATAAAGTCCAGAAACCTGGCTTTCTTCCTCTGACCAGGGCACTCCTGGAAAGCCAGGTAGCCCCAGCTCTGAGCCCTGCGGAGGAGTGGGAGGTAGAGGAGGAAGGTGGGCTTTGGCCCAGAGAACAGAGGCCTCAGTTAGGCGGGGCGGGGGTCCTGGTCCAGTCAAGGCACTAGGCTCCCAGTTACTGCAAGGCTCCTCTCTGCAAGTTTCTTCTTTAACATCCCTAGTGGCAAACGCTTGTAATCCCCGCACTTGGGAGGCTGAGACAGGAGGATCGCACGGGTTCGAAGCCAGCCTCAGCTACTTAGTGAGGCTTTCAGCAACTTAGTGAGATCCCCGTTTCCAAATAAAATATAAAAAAGGTCTGGGAGTATAGCCCGGAGGTAGAAAGCCTCTGGGTTCCACCCCCAGTACCACCAAAAAAAAAAATCCCTCACTCCTCCTCTTCTCAGGGTCTTACCCATTCCCACAGGGGCTGTTTCCAGCAAGGCACCTCCCCCACCTCCCCATGCCTGCCTTGGACTTTAAGTAAAAGTGAAGCCGAGCTTGGTGGTACATGCCTGTAATTCTAGTACTTGGGAGGCTGAGACAGGAGGATCACAGGTTCAAAGCCAGCCTCAGCTACTTAGTGAGGCTGTCAACAACTTCAGGAGATCATTTCTAAATAAAACGTAAAATAGGGCTGGGGTCTTGCTTGGAGGTAGAATGCCCCTGGGTTCAATCCCCAGTACCAAAAAAAGGGGTAGCTTATCAGATTATCAGTGAACATATATATACTGGAGACTGAACCCAAGGGTATTTTACATCCCAGCTAGAACAAAATACACCCTTAGCCCTTTATTTATTTATTTGTTATTTTGTTTTGAAACAGGGTCTTGCTACGTGGCTGAGGCTGTCCTCAAACCTCTTTTCTTAGCCTCCCAAGTATTGAGATCATAGGCATGCAACACCACACCCAGCTATTTTTTTTACTTTTCTTTTCTTTCTTTCTTTCTTTTTTTTTTTTTTTTTTTTTGGCACACTGAGAATTGAACCTAAGATCATTCTACCACCAAGCTACACCCCCAGCTCTGTGTGTGTGTGTGTGTGGGGGGGTACTGGGGATGAAACCCATGGGCATTCTACCTCCGAGCTCCATCCTCAGCTCTATTTTATTATTTTTATTTTTTATTTTTTACTAAGTTGCTGAGGTTGATCTCAAACTTGTGATCCTTCTGTCTCAGCCTCTCAAATACTGGGATTAGAGGCCCGTGCCACTATGTCTGGATTTTTTTAAAATTTTTATTGGTGCATTATATTTATACATCATATTGGGGTAAAAATCTTGTGTGTACAAACATGTACACATCACCGATTTAGCCCCTACCCAATTCCCACCCCATTCCCTTCCCTCCCCTTCCCTCCCTCCCTTGCTTGGCTTAGTGGTTGACTTCGATATGTTTAAGTACATTGTGTGTTTTAGAGATTTTCCTTCTTCCCCCTCCCATCCCCTCATTTAGTTTGTCTTGTTTGCTCCTCTATAGGATTTCCTTTTTCATCTAGAGTTCCTCCTATGACCCATTTCTCCCTAGCTCTCACATATTAGGGAAAGCATCTGATTTCTTATTTTTTGTGACTGACTAATCTCACTTAGCATAATGTCCTCCACTTCCATCCATTTCCCTGAAAATGATGTCATTGAGTTGTTTTTGATGGCTGGGCAAAATTCCATTGTGTACATATTCCAGTTTTGTAATCCATTCATCTGTTGATGGACATCTTGCTCAGCCCTATTTTTTTATTATTTTGAAACAAGGTCTCCCTAAACTGCAGAGGACCTCGCTAAGTAGCTGAGGCTGTCCTTGAACCTGCAATCCTCCTGTCTCACCCTCACTATTGCTGGCATTACCATCGTGCACCACCACGCCCAGCTTACCCCCAGCCCTTTTTATTTTTTATTTGGAAACAAGCTCAGTAGGTTACTGACAGTCTCGCTATGCCGAGGCTGGCCTTGAACCTGCAGTCCTCCCTGAGGCTGGCCTTGACCTGCAGTCCTCCTGTCTGAACCTCCCCAGCACTGAGCTGACAGGTGTGTGCCACCACGCCCAGCTAACAGTAAAGGTATTTACCAGAACCTGGAAATGGGGCAGGTCTGTTAGGGACAGAAGAGTGGTAGCTACCTGGCAGGAAGCCCTTGTCAGATGGCGAGAAGGATAGCTTTCCATGAGTAACTTTTCAGATCACAGCCCTGCGTGGCTTCCTGCTGGAGCGGACCCCCTTTGTGGGGCACAGAGGGGGCTGGGGAAAGACCGAAAGATGGAAAAAATGAAGAGAAAGGAAACTGACGAGTGACACAGAACAGATCTGACAGATCTACCTACCAGGTGCAGCCACACACACGGCTGTGACATTTTAGAAAAACAACGGCAAAGCCCTACGTCACAGTCATCGGGGGAAAATGAGGGGCGCCCACCTGGCTCATGCGTTCCCAGATCACAGAGTCCAACGTCCCCAGATCAGTCTTCCCAGGAGAACTGGGTAAATGGGAAAGAGATGACCCACAGGGGAACCCACCTTGAATCCCAAGTGCCCAGGGCCAGCGCTCCAGGACCCCAGCTGTCAGCCCAGGCAAGGTGGGAAGCGGAGGGTCAAGATGGTCGTAGGAATCCAGGTGTGGTGATACAGGCCTGTCATCCCAGTACTTGGGAGGCTGAGACAGGAGGATCGCAGGTTGGAGGACAGCCTCAGCAAGTAGTGACACTCTCATCAACCTAGTGAGACTGTTTCAAAATAAAAATACAAGCCGGGCGTGGTGGCGCATGCTTGTAATCCCAGCATTTGGATTATCAGCACGTCTGTAATCCCAGTCCTTGGGAGGCTGAGACAGGAGGATTGTGGTTCGTGGACAGCCTCAGGTACTTAGGCCCTTTGCAACTCAGTGAGAACCTGTTTCAAAATAAAGAATAAAAAATAGGGGTGGGGTATGCCTGAGAGGTAGAATGCCCCTGGGTTCCATCTCCAGTACTGATAAAGAAAAAAACAGGACCTAGAAGTGCAGCTTGGAGTGTACCTGGGCTCCATTCCTAGTACCAAAAAAAAAAAAAAAAAAAAAGATGCTGACAGTCATGCGCGCATGCACAAAAACAGAAGCCAATCTTGGAAGAGCAGCAGGTCTGAGTTTGCCGTTTAATACTCTCTCCCAGCACGCAGAAAAGAGGAAGGGGGTGTAAGCTGCTATGAGGGGAAAGAAGTAAGAAACAACCACAATACAGCTTTGGCTGTCATCAAAGGCTGGCTTACCACACGGCACTGGGCAAAACTCAGAGAGAAACCGTGACCACCGGCACATGCAGGGGTACAGAAGAGGCACCAGCACCCAGCACCCAGCACCCGGCCGCCGGAGCTCAGACAGTGGTCCCTGGGTGGGAGCCATGGCGTGGCTACCTGCCAGCTGGCTCTGCATCCTGGGGACCCTGGCAGGGATTGCAGCTACCCCAGCCCGCCAGGGCTGTCCCGAGAGGCAGTACTGGGCTCAGGGAGGACGGTGCTGTCAGATGTGTGGGCCGGGTGAGTGCGGAGAGGGAGGACTGGCTTTAAGATAAAGGGAAGCCAGCGGAGAGGGAGGACTGGCTTTAAGATAAAGGGAAGCCGGCTGGCGTGGTGGCGCACGCTTGTAATCCCAGCATTCGGGAGGCTGAGACAGGAGGATCGCGGTTCTCAGGCAGCCTCAGCTACTTAGTGAGGCCCTCTGCAACTCAGTGAGACCCTGTTTCAAAATAAAGAAAAAAAAATAGGGCTGGGGGTGTAGCTCGGAGGTAGAATGCCCCTGGGTTCCATCCCCAGCACTGTAAAAAAAAAAAAAAAGAAAGAAAACAAAGAGAAGCAGAGGGTGAGACTGAGTTCAAGCAGAGAGGTTCCTGTGCAGGGAACCCAGAGGAAAACCCTCCTGAGGCCTTGATCCCGCACCCTCTGCTCACAGGCACATTCTTGGTGAAGGACTGTGACCAGCACTCCAAGCCTGCCCAGTGTGCCCCCTGCCTGCCAGGGGTCTCTTTCTCTCCAGACCACCACACCCGGCGCCACTGTGAGAGCTGTCGGAACTGTAACCCTGGTGAGACGGGCGCCTGATGGGGGAGCGAGGCCGGCGGGCAGAGCTGGGTGTGGAGGAGCAGGGGATGGTGAAGCACATCTGCTTCCAAGTTCACGGGAATCGAACCAATGCTTGGAAATGGGGTGCCCTGGGCAGATGTGTGTTAATGTGGGGAGATACCTAGTATTTCAGGGAAGAAGGGACTGGTGAGAAGGGGTCTACAAACAGGATCAAGACAATAAAAGAGCCGGGCGTGGTGGCGCACACTTGTAATCCCAGCATTCGGGAGGCTGAGACAGGAGGGTCGCGGTTCGCGGACAGCCTCAGCTGCTTAGTGAGGCCCTCTGCAACTCAGCGAGACCCTGTTTCAAAATAAAGAATAAAAAACAGGGCTGGGGGTGTAGCTCAGACGTAGAATGCACCTGGTTTCCATCCCCAGCTCTGAAAAAAAAAAAAAAGACAATAAAAAGAGGTTTTGAGGCTGCCGGGGCAGTAAATGCCTGTAGTGCCAGCAACTTGGAAGGCTGAGGCAGGAGGATTTCTTTAGCTCAGGAATTTAAGGGCAACATATTGAGATCCTGTTGAAAGAAGGAAAGAGAAAGCCAGGCGTGGTGACACACGCTTGTAATCCCAGGACTTGGGAGGCTGAGACAGGAGGATCACAGGTTTGCAGCCAGCCTCAGCTGCTTAGTGAGACCCTGCTTCAAATATAAAGAATAAAAAATAGGGCGGGGGGTGTAGCTCAGAGGTAGAATGCCCCTGGGTTCAATCTCTAACAACAGGAGAAAGAGGGGGGGAGGGAGAGGGAAACGGAGAGGGAGAGGGAGAGGGAAAGGGAGAAGAGAAGGGAAGAGAAGAGAAGAGAAGAGAAGGAGAGAGAGGGAGAGGGAAAAAGAGAAGGAAAAAAAGGTATGAAAGAAGAGGGAAATGAGGCCAGGCATGGTGCTGCACGCTCATAATTCCAGCCTTTGGGAAGCTGTTTCAGGAGGTTTGCAGGTTTGACATCAGCCTCAGCAATGGTGAGATTCTCAATAACCTAGACATACCCTGTTTCAAAAAAAAAAAAAAAGTGTGTGTAGTGCTGGGTTCAATCCTCAGCAACACACACACACACACACACACACACACACACACACACACGAGGGAAATGGCTCTAGAAGCCTTGATTGCAGAGAAGCAACCCACAACAATGAATTGGCTGTGCCCCAGCGTACACACGCTAAGGTGGGCTGTTTGGGTCTTGGACTGCATCTCTCTGAAGAAATAACAGTAAAAGGCAGGAAGTGAGGACTTTTTTGCATGAAAGCTGTTTGGGGGAAATGAGTGTGTAAGTACCCTGCGTTTTTCTTATTTTGTAACTTCAAATTTTTAAAAAGGAAGAGGCATAGCTTGGCATGGCGTCACACGCTTGAATCCCAGCACTTGGGAGGCTGAGACAGGAGGATCACAAACCTGGGATCCTCCAGTCTCGGCCTCCCAAGTACTGGGATTGCAAGCGTGCACCACCACACCCGGCTCATAGTTTCTATTTCTGAGCCTATGATGATCTGAGAGGTCCAACATCCCTCTCTAATGATGATAATAATAGTAGCAGCTGGGACAGGTGCCCCCAAGGAAGCGCAGGCTCTTGGGGGGTGGGCTTGGCAGTGGGACTAGAAAGGGATGTGTCCCTAGAAACCGAGTTGTGATGAGAATCCTCGGGTTAAGCAAGTGGAGCCCCGGGTGGCTGCAGGCCTCAGTGTCCCATGTCCCCCAAACACCCTCTTTTTCCAGATTTTCTCATCCGCAACTGCACAGTCACTGCCAACGCCGAGTGCACCTGCCCCCGGGGCTGGCAGTGCAGGGATCAGGAGTGTACGGACTGTGATCTCTCTCCAAACACCTTCCCGCCCGCTCTTCCATCTGAGGCTCCAGACCCACACCCTGCGCCCACCCACTTACCTTCTGCCAAAAGTAAGTTCCAGGATGTCCTTTGCCCAGTCCCCTGGGGGCAGGGGTGACGCCCAAGCAGCACCCCCTACTATCACACCCAACCAGCCCCTCCTGCTTTCACATCTCCTGGAGAGCTTCCTGGCCAGCCTTCAGACCAGGGTGCCCAAAGGGGGTCCCAGCTGCTACTCCTTCTGTCCTTGTTTTTGCAGAGATGCCAGAGGCCGGGACAGTCAAGCATATGAAGGCGCTGGCTGACTTCAGGAAGCCGCCTGCCCCAGCTGTGGCCACCCACTTCCCTCGTGAGTTTTCTCCCTACTCCCCATCCCCAGAGGGAATGTAGAGACCAGGAGGAAAACCAGTCAGGAAGTTCCCAGGAATAGGAGGGGGGAGGTAGCCCAACCCTGTCATCCCTGTATTTGGGAGGCTGAGAGGGTCACAGGTTCGCGGCCAGCCTCAGCAACTTAGGGAGGCCCTCAGTAATTTAGACACTGTTTCCAAATAAAAAAATAAAATAGGGAGCGGGGTGTGGTGGCTCATGCTCGTAATCCCAGCACTTGGGAGGCTGAGACAGGAGGATCGCAGGTTCACGGCCAGCCTCAGCTACTTAATGAAGCCCTCTGCAACTTAGTGAGACCCTGTTTCAAAATAAAGGATAAAAAATAGGGCTGGGGGTGTAGCTGGGAGGTAAAATGTCCCTGGGTTCAACCCCCAGTTCTGCAAAAAAATAAAATAAAATAGAGCCGGGCACAGTGGTGCACGCGGCCCCATGCTTGGGAGGCTGAGACAAGAGGTTCGCACAGGTTCAAAGCCAGCCTCAGCTATTTAGTGAGGCCCTCAGCAACTTATTGAGAGCTTCCTTCCAAGTAAAATATCAAATAGGTCTGGGAGTGTAGCCCAGAGGTAGAATGCCTCTGGGTTCCATCCCCAGTGCCACAAAAAAATAAAATAAATAAAAATAATAAAAAGAGGAGGGGGAAGCAGAGTCTAGTGATTAGGCCAGGACTGGTCCAGCAGGAGGAGGAGGGGGATGGTGGGGGAAAGGAGAGAGATGGGGTGACAGCAGTCAGGGTCTGGGCCCTCCCCCAACCCCAGGGCCCTCCCCCAACTCCAGTGTCCCTGCCTTTCACAGCCCGAAGCTCCCTGTGTGGCTCAGACTGTATCCGCGTCTTTGCCATCTTCTCTGGAATATTTCTTGTTTTCACCCTGGGAGGAGCCTTGCTCCTCCAACAAAGAAAATATGGATCAAGTAAGAGACAGAATGCGGCCTCCAGCCCTGCCCCTGTACCTATACCCAGCATCTCCCAAGACCTCGGGGAAACCTCCCTTCTGCACCAAGCTGCTTCCTCCTCTCCAGCCTCCCCAAGCTCACCCTCCTCCACCAATCTCTCCCCCCTACACTCCCCTCCCCACTGCTGGGGACTCCTCAGATTCTTCTTTTGCAGGCAAAGGAGAAAGCCCAAGGGAGCCTCTGGAGTCCTGTTCTTACAGCTGCCCCAGGGAGGAGGAGGGCAGTACCATCCCCATCCAAGAGGACTACAGAAAACCAGAGCCTGCTTCCTGGCAGAGGGGCGGATCATGGTGGCAATAAAGCCCCAGCCTCCTTCCCGCCCACTGGCCCGCAGAGGGGGAGACCCGGCGGCCCTGTTTCAGTACCATACTCTCCACAGGATCTTTTCTGTGTACACTGGATAATGTCTTTCCCAGACCCGCAGTGAGAAGGACAGGAGCCCCAGGTGTGCACGGCCCAGCAAGCTGGACCCCTGCTCAGTAGAAGAGCACAGGCTTTCCCTGCAAAACCCACCTCTGGCTGCAGAAGCCCCACTTGCAATATCCCTGACCTTCAAAATCAAGAGAATAAAGAGGATGATTCCTACGCTGTGGCCCTCTTGCTTGCTGTCAAATTGCAACCCCACAGTGGAGATGCTCTCAGGCTCATCTGTCCCATCAGGGAAGTGGGCGCGGGGTATCCAGGGCAGCCCGTTTGGGTTGGGGTCCGCCCAAGGGTGGTGGAGCAGACGGAAAAGGAGACCAGGTGCCGGGCTCCTGGGGACCCCTCCCGTGGCTCCCGGCCCCTCCCTCTGCCCCACAGTCAGACTGCTGGGAAGGACTGGCGCCCTGGTGTCAGGTCTAGAAATCCCCTGGGGATTTTGGGGGGCTGCGGGGTAGAGAAAAAAGAGAAGGGAGAGCAGGACTCTGGCAGCCACGGCAAATGTCTTCACCTAGAGGCAAAGGCGGGCGCCGCGATACTTCCTCCAAGTGAAAGCGAAAGGGAAGTCTCGGAGAAGACAGAAGAAACCCACTGGCTGTTGGCTGGCGAGGGGTGTCCGCAGAGCCCCTCTTCTCCAGCCCGGCTCCTGAGCCAGGGCTTGCGGGGGCCCAGGAAGTGGGCGAGGAGGGGCGGCCCGCAGCCCCCATGGGCGTGGAGGGCTGGGGTCTGCTGCTCTGCCTGGCTCTGTCCAGAGCAGCCGCAACAGGTGAGTGGGGGGGGGGGAGGCTGCTGGGGGGAAGCGCTGGGCTAATGATAGCCCAGGTGTCCACCCTCCTCAGATGATTCCAGAAGCATAAAAAGGCGCAGAAAGGCGTTTGGTGGCCTTCTAAGCCCAGCAGGAGAGACTCAGCCCGGCAGTAAGAAATCAGCCGCGTGGGGAGTGGCTGAGAACCAGGCAGGAGAGAAGGGTAAAGAGGGGCGTCCTCCCCCCTGGAAGTGGCAGGGGAGCCGCCTCCGGGGGGAGAGCGCACTGGCCTGGGCGCTGACACCCTAGAAGCGGCAGGGGCTCCCCAGACTAGGAAGGCGCTGGGGAGGTGACCCTGGCGGGGGAGGGGCGCCCGCAGAGCTGTGTTCTCATTGGGCTGTCTGGGAAACAGAGGACCGCGGCAGCCCCCTAGCAACAGCCCAGGGTCCCAGCTCCTCCCCCGGGGGCCAGTACTAGCGCACTGATTTATTTTTGCTCAGAATTCCACTGACCAAAGAGACAAGACTTTCATTCCATAGTTTAAAACGAGAGTCAAAACATAAACCAGGCCTGGTGGCGCACGCTTGTAATCCCAGCATTTGGGAGGCTGAGACAGGAGGATTGGATCGCAGTTTGGGAATAGATTCAGCTACTTAGTGAGCCCCTCTGCAATTCATGGAGACTCTGTTTCAAAATAAAGAATACAAAATGGGGCTGGGGGCATAGCTCGGAGGTAGAATGCCCCTGGGTTCCATTCCCAGGACAGCAAAATAAAAATAAAAATAAAACACAAACCCTTCTGAGTGTAACACTGTGGATTTGGGGGGGGGGTTGTTTGTTTTTTGGGTGGTTTTTTTTTTTTTTTGCAGGTCTGGGGGTGGAATCCAGGGGCATTCAACCTCTGAGCTACACCCCCAGCCCTATTTTTTATTCTTTATTTTGAAACAGGGTCTCACTGAGTTGCAGAGGGCCTCACTAAGTAGCTGAGGCTGTCGGCGAACTGTGATCCTCCAGGTCTCAGCCTCCCGAATGCTGGGATTACAAGCCTGCGCCACCACGCCTGGCTTAATACTCTGTGTTAATTTGCTAAATTTAAGCTTACTCCACAAATTCTTGTGCCTGTACCAAAGGTAACAGCAACAGTAACACCACTTGTTTCCGTCAGGCATTCGACACTGTTTCGCTTACCAGGCCTCCCTTTCTTTCCCACAGCACAAAAGTAAATTGTGCTGCTCAAAGTTGGCACATTAAGCTCTCGCCAAACAAGATATGGATAGATAGCCACCAGTTTTGCTTTTGCAAGATGGCTTGCTTGCTCTGGCTCATCTCAAGGCCACCTGCGTGTGGTTTTTTCTCTCTCTTCTTTTCCCCCATGGAAGTCCCTCTCCCCGCTGGCGGTGCGCCCCTCCAGTCGGATTTCTAGACAGGGTACCACCACTGGCCAGTTAGTACAGGCTTCAATTGGCACTTTCCCGTGGACTCTCAAGTCTCTCATAGCTTGCTTAATCTGCATACAATGAGCAAAGCAGAACAAAAATAATTGCCTAGGGTTAACAGTTGATTCCCAGAAACCTGGTTTTGTGGATAGAAAAACAGGGGAACAGAGACAACCAAGGGCTCTAAAGATGATGTGTGCACTTTTTTTTGGCAGTACTGGTGATGGAGCCCAGAGCCATTCTACCAGAGTTGTACCCTCAGCCCTATTTTTTTTTTTTTTTTTTTGTGGTACTGGGGTGGAACCCAGGGGGTTTTCTACCTCCGGGATACACTCCCAGACCTGTTTTATACTTTATTTGAAAACAGGGTCTTACTAAGTTGCTGAGAGCCTCACTAAGTAGCTAAGGCTGGCTTCGAACCTGTGAGATCCTCCTGTCTCAGCCTTCCAAGCGCTGAGATTACATGTGTGTGCCACCACGCCCAGCTATTCTTTATTTTTTTGAAATAGGGTCTCGGTGAGTTGCAAAGAGCCTCACTATGTCATAGCTGAGGCTGTCCTCGAACCGCGATCCTCTTGTCTCAGCCTCCTAGGATGTGTACACTCTTGATGAGTGCAGAGTTTTGGGAGGTGAAGCAAGGGGGGACTGACTTTTGGGGCCAGAGGGTGCTCACCCCACCCTGTTCCTATAGGACCCAGTGGTGCAGAGAGGCAGTGGCGGACAGTGGACGTGATCTTAGACTGCTTCTTGATGGTGGAAGATGGGCAGAGAGGGGCCTTTGCCAGTGGCGACAACAGAGAGAAGGCTTTGCTTGTGCTGAAGCAGGTGCCGATGCTGGATGACAGCTCCCTGGAAGGCTTCACTGACTTCCAAGGGGGGTCAGCGGCCAAGGATGACCCCCCTGTTATATTCGAGGCCTCAGGTAAACCTTCTGATCTGTGTTGGACTTTCTGGGATCTCTCCACTGGGACAGTCCAGTTTCTGGTTACACCTGCCCACACCTACTTCCCATTGGCCGTATCCTCCCTCCAACGGGAGCTCTGTGTACCAACCCCTCTCCGCAGTGGCCCAGGTACAGATGCCCCAGGCTGCGGCCTTGCTCCACGCTGACTGCAGCGGGAAGGAGGTGACCTGTGAGATCTCCCGGTATTTTCTCCAGGCCAGAGCAGAGGCCACGGCTGAAACAGCAGCTTGGTTCATCGCCAATGTGCAGGTATCTAGAGGGGGACCCAGTGTCTCCATGGTGCTGAAGAGTCCTGGAGATGCTGGGAATGGAGTCGTCCAGCCGCCCACCCTGGACCTACCCCAGAGCCCTCCGGGGCCCTTGCAGGCTACAGGTAAGCAAGTGGCAGAAAGAAAGTTTTTAAGTGGTGAAAGGTGGGAGTCTAGAAAGCAGGGAATGAGTCCACCTCCATTTACCACTTTCTGGGCATCTCAGGGTAGCCCCCAGACCTTGGTCCTTTATCCCTAAAAATTATAGAAAAGGAGAATGTGGGGAGACACCTACTTGAATAAGAGTCCAAGCACAAACATTGCTTGTGCATTCTCTCAAAAATGGCGAGCAGCCGGGTGTGGTGGTGCATGCTTGTAATCCCAGCATTCGGGAGGCCAAGATAGGAGGATCTCGGTTCTCCGACAGCCTCAGCTATGTAGTGAGGCCCTTTGCAACCCAGTGAGACCCTGTTTCAAAATAAAGAATACAAAATAGGGCTGGGAGTGTAGCTTGGAGGTACAATTCCCTGGGTTCCATCTCCAGTACTGTTAAAAAAAAAAAAAAAGGCAAGAATTTTTATCTCTCTGGATTGCCAAGGGGAAACAGGACACATAAGGCTATTCTATTCAGGTATGCTGTCCATTGCCATTGTAGTGAGCCAAGCACCAGGATTCTCCCAGGGAAAAGCTAGGCTGGTCTCCTGCTGCAAGATAATTATAGCCACCAGGCATGGGAGGCTAAGACAGGAAGATCTGAGGTTTGAGGCCAGCCTCAGCAACTTAGTGAGACCATTTCAAAATAAAGAATAATAAAAAAAAAGGGGGTGTGGCCGGGCATGGTGGCGCATGCTTGTAATCCCCGCTTGGGAGGTGGGGACAGAAGCATCACACAGATTTGAAGCCAGCCTTGCTGGCTTAAGAGACCCTGTTTCCAAATAAAAATATAAAATAGGTCTGGGAGTGTAGCCCGGAGGTAGAAGGGTTCCAACCAAAAAAAAAAAAAAATAGGGGGCGTAGCTCAGAGGTAGAATGTCCCTGGGTTCCATCTCCAGTACTGCAGGAAAAAAAAAAAAAAAAAAAAAGGAAAAAGAAAAGAGTAGAGAGTAGTAGACTACCATCCCATCCTCAGAAAACCCTAGAATATGCTAAGTCTTCTGAGGTCCATTCTAAATGTATCCTGCCACATCAGAAAGGGCCCCACATCCCTACAGCGTCTTATCATTGGCCTGCATGGTTTGGTATTTCTGCCTTTTTATTTCGAGATTTTTTTTCAAACCCACAAAAAAAGGCAAAATAATAATACAATGTACACCTGTGTCCTTCACCTAGATTCACCAACTGTTACCATTTTGCTACCTTTCTTTCTTTCTCCCTTCCTCCTCCTTTCCCCTCCAAAATCCCGATATACAGGCGTATGTATATTATACAGGCATACATATATTATACAGGCATACATATATTATACAGATATTATACTCCATGTATAGTATATGTTAGTTTCTAGGAAAGGACATTACAGGCGTGGGCCACCACGACATTTTTTGTTTGTTTGTTTGTTTGTGGTACTGTGGGTGAAACCCAGGGGCTTTCTACCTCCGGGCTACACTCCCAGACCTATTTTTTTTTTTTTTTTTTGCGGGTCTGGGGATGGAACTCAGGGGCATTCTACCTCCGAGCTACACCCCCTGCCCTATTTTTTATTCTTTATTTTGAAACCGGGTCTCACTGAGTTGCAGAGGGCCTCACTACGTAGCTGAGGCTGTCTGCGAACCGCGATCCTCCGGTCTCAGCCTCCCGAATGCTGGGATTACAAGCGTGCGCCACCACGCCCGGCTCCCAGACCTATTTTATATTTCATTTGGAAACAGGGTCTCACTAAGTTGCTGAGAGCCTCACTAAGTAGCTGAGGCTGGCTTCGAACCTGCGCGATCCTCCTGTCTCGGGCTCCCAAGCACGGGGATTACAGGCGTGCGCCACCACGCCCGGCTGCGCTGACATTTTTTAAGAATCCAGGCCAGCTGTCTTGTAGAGAACTCCACTAATTATTTGGACTTGGCTGACTGTCTCCTTTGTATGAGATTCAGGTCAAGCATTCAGGTTGTTTGGCACAAATAGTACTTGTGCTTTTTCAACTCCTGTGCCTAGTCCTCCCAGCAGCCTCGCTGAAACAGAGCCTGACACCAGGGCACTTGTCAAAGTCCCAGAACTCGTAAGAAGAACCAGGGTTCCAGAGCTCTTTCTGCTGCTCTAGTAATTTTTTTTTAATTTTTTTTTTGTACTGGGGATGGAACCCAGGGGCATTCTACCTCTGAGCTACACCCCAGCCCTATTTTTTTTTTTATTCTTTATTTTGAAACAGGGTCTCACTGAGTTGCAGAGGGCCTCACTAAGTAGCTGAGGCTGTGCATGAACTGTGATCCCCCTGTCTCAGCCTCCCGAATGCTGGGATTACAAGCGTGCGCCACCACGCCTGGCTCCAACCCATTATTTTGCATGTGTATTTCTCCAGGTCGAGCTTTCATCAAGCTTCCTAAGGTGTGCGTGACCCCAGGTGGTTCAGGCCACCCTGTGCGCCATACCGCCCTTCCAGGGCCCCAGATCCTGTGGTTGCAGTGGACGGAAGATGAGCTTAACTGGCCTTGCTGCCCAGGGCCAGAGGAAGGGGCAGATGCATGTCACACTCAGAGCAGGGGACCTCAGGAAGAAGCAACCCACGACTCCCCTTTTCTCTCCACAGTGGAGTTCCAGGTGACCACACAGACCCAGTCCCTGACCTTCCTGCTGGGCGCCTCGGCCTCCCTGCACTGTGGCTTCTCTGCAGCCCCGGGCCTGGACCTGGTCAGCGTGCAGTGGAGACTGCAGCACGAGGGCCGAGGCCGGCTGGTGTACAGGTGGACGCCAGGAAAGGCACAGGCCATGCGGGAGGGCGCCACCCTGGAGCCCGAGCAGCTCCTCCTGGCCGGAGATGCCTCCCTCACCCTACCCAGCCTCACTCTAAGGGACGAGGGGGCCTATATTTGCCAGATCACCACGTCTCTGTACCAAACTCAACAAATCATCCATCTCCACATCCGAGGTGAGGCCAGGGCCCAGTTACTGGAGAGAGGGAAAGGGGTAAGCCTCTGGGGTGGGGGTTCTAGACTCGGATGTAAACAGAAGGCCATTTCCTGAGAGGCAGATTGCATTCCGACCACCCAAATGCCATCTTATAAACGCAGATGGCATCAGATGAGGTACCCACTGAACTGCAAGGTGATTCCACCAAGCAATACCGCCCCGGATTCTGCTGCCCTGGTGGGCCACCTGTAATTACCCCAGTCCTTCTGGACCACATCCTAAGGAGGGGTAGCAGTGCGCCGATGAAGGGTGGGGGAGTGGTTGGTTCTGACTAGGAGAAGTACTGATATCCGTGTGTGTGTGTGTGGTACTGGGGATTAACTGAGCATCAGTCCGCCTCAAAGCTAGACCCCCAGCCCTCTTATTTTATATTTATTTTTGTGGTGCTGGGGATGAAATCTAGGGGCTTTCTACCTCCCGGCTACACTCCCAGACCTGTTTTATATTTTATTTGGAAATAGGTCTTACTAAGTGGCTGAGAGCCTCACTAAGTAGCTGAGGCTGACTCCTGTCTCAGCCTCCCAAGTACTGGCATTACAAGCGTGCGCCACTACGCCCGGACCTCTTTTATTTTTATTTTGAAACAAGGTCTCACTAGGTTGATGAGTCTCACTACTTTCTGAGGCTGTCCTCAAGCCTGCAAACATTATGTCTCAGCCTCCAAAGTACTAGGATTATACGCATGTCCCACCACGCCCAGCCTGATATCCTTTTATTTTATTTATTTTTTTAATTTAAAGGCTTTTTTTTTTTTTTTTTTTTTTTTTGGTGGTACTGGGGATGGAACCCAGAGGCTTTCTACCTCTGGGCTATACTCCCAGACCTTTTTTATATTTTATTTGGAAGCAGGGTCTCACTAAGTTGCTGAGAGCCTCACTAAGTAGCTGAGGCTGGCTTCGAACCCATGCGATCCTCCTGTCTCAGCCTCCCAAGCACGGGGATTACAAGCGTGCGCCACCGCGCCCGGCTGCCTGATATCCTTTTAAATTGCTGGCTTGTGGTGCAAGTCAAACTGGGCACGGTGCTTCATGCCTGTAATATCAGTACTTGGGAGGCTGAGGCAGGAGGATCACTTTTCAAGGCCAGCTTCAGGAATTTAGCAAGACTGTATCAAAATTAAAAGTTAAAAGGTCTGGCCCGGTATGGTGGAGTGGGCTTGTAATCCCAGCATTTGGGAGGCTGAGACAGGAGGATCGGGGTTCGTGAACAGCTTCAGCTACATAGTGAGGCCCTTTGCAACTCAGTGAGACTCTATTTCAAAATAAAGAATAAAAATAGGGCTGGGTGTATAGCTTGGAGGTAGAATGCCCTTGGGTTCCATTTCTAATACTGCAAAAAAAAAAAAAAAAAGGTCTAGGGATATAGCTCAGTGGGCTTAATCCCCAGTACTGGGGGGCGTGTGGGGAGGGGGGACAAACCAAAGGAACTGGGGGTGTAGCTCAGTGACAGAGCCCTTATGGAGTCCTGGCCTAGCATGTGTGAGGCCTTGGGTTCCATCCCCAGCTCCACACACACCAAAATAAATAAATAAATAAATAAATAAATAAATAAATAAATAAATAAATAAAAATTAAAAAAAATTAGCAGGCCGCTGGGCATGGTGGCGCACGCTTGTAATCTCAGTTCTTGGGAGGCTGAGACAGGAGGATCGCACAGGCTCAAAGCCAGTCTCAGCTACTGAGTGAGGCTCTCAGCAACTTAGTGAGACTCTGTTTCCAAATAAAGTATAAAATAGGTCTGGGAGGATAGCCCAGAGGTAGAAAACCCACTGGGTTCCACCCCCAGTACTACAAAAAAGAAAAAAAAAAAGCAGGCCAACCTATAGCATTTAGTTGGCATTAAGGTTCCCTTTCCAGGAAGCATGCCCTTTGTGTCTGCATCCAGGGGACCCCCACTAGGAATCTTACTCCTCCTCCTTCCCCAGCTTCCCCCGCAGTACGACTGAGCTTGGCACGTGAGGCCCTGCCGCCCACCCTCATCTGCAACATCGCTGGCTATTATCCTCTGGACGTGGCAGTGACGTGGATCCGGGAGGAGCCGGGCGGGGCCCCGGCCCAGGTCTCCGGTGCCTCCTTCTCCAATCTCAGGCAAAACATGGCGGGCACCTATAGCATCTCTTCTTCCCTGAAGGCTGAACCTGGCCCTGCAGGTGCCACTTACACCTGCCAGGTCACTCACGTCTCCCTGGAGAGCCCCCTCGAGGCCAGCACCAGGATTGTCCCACACACAGGTACTGGAGGGTCCTCCTCTCTCCACCTGCTCACGTGGGCCCATGGCCCTCCTGCCCCGGCTCGCCTTCGGCCCTGTGCGGCTGCCCACATGCTTCGTTCAGACCCAGCTCCTCCTCGTGCCTGCCTCTGTCTTTCCCGAGGTGGCAGCTTTGACAGCTCCCACCGCACATCCCCTGAGACTTCCTTCCACCCCAGTCTCCAGGGAACCGGGCAGTGTGCTTGGGCTGCAGATCCAGGTTGAAGAGCTCCTGAGCCTGCCCTCCATGAACCGAGTGCAGCTGGAGAGACAGACCACAGGCAGGGGAGATGACCTGGAGGGGACACTTGAGCCAGCTTGCTAGTTTATGGGCAACATGCAAGATGGAGAGAAAAAGCTGGGTGTGGTGGCGCACGCTTGTGATCCCTGCGCTTTGGAGGCTGAGACGGGGAATCGCACAGGTTCGAAGCCAGCCTGAGCTACTTAGTGAGGCTCCCAGCAACTTAGTGAGACCCCGTTTCCAAATAAAATAGGTCTGGGAATGCAGCTCGGAGGTAGAAAAAACAAAAAAAAAAAAAGATGAATGGAACAGCATGTATGAAGGCCCAATTACAAAACCCCTTACAGTTAGCTGGGCGTGGTGGCGCATGCTTGTAATCCCAGCATTCAGGAGGCTGAGACCCGGAGGATCACGGCTTGTGGACAGCCTCAGCTACTTAGCAAGGCCCTCTGCAACTTAGTGAGACCCTGTTTCAAAATAAAGAATTAAAAAATAGGGCAGGGGGTGTTGCTTGGAGGTCAAATGCTCCTGGGTTCTATTCCCAGACTCACAAAATAAATAAATAAATAAATAAATAATTTTAAAAAAAAACCACCCATTCTAGGAGACTTAGGAAATTGTCAGCAGCCTGGCACGGCCAGGTCCAGGGGCGTATGGGAAAAAGGCAAAGGGCATCTCAGCCTTTATATGAACCGAGCTCTGTACTGAAGATTTAAATTTTAAGCACGATTTCACATATTATGACCCCTGTGTTCCTATGTACGTATGCGTGCATGCAATGTACGTACTGAGATGGAGGCTCATCGTATCGCCCAGGCTGGTGTCGAACTCCTGGATTTAAGCAATCTTCTTGCCTCTGCTTCCCGAGTCACTGGAACTACAGGCGCATGCCACATGCCCGACATAACTCGCAGATGTACCAAATCTGCCCAAGGTTATCTACTAATTAGTGGTAAAAGAGAAGATGTGGGAAAAAGGTAGGCTGATTCCCCTTACAGGTTCAAACTCTGCAAACTTGGCGGGCCTTCCAATTGGAATTTCATCCTGAATGCCACAGAGTGCTGCTGAAAGGGCTTAAACAGGGAAGGGACAGGAAGCACCTACACCCTGATTACCAGCATCTCTGAGCATGGGGCCGTATGTGGTTGGTTGCTCACTAGACTGTGGGCATCCCCCAAACTAGGGCAAGTGTCAGTTCCCATCATTCCCTAGCTATCTGCAAAAATCCCAGCTTAATGGTCAATGAGTAATCTAACCTAGATCTCTCTCACAAAACAATTTTTAAAATGGTGTCCTGAGGTGGGAAGAGGCAGTGTGTGGTGTAACACGAGAACATCTGACAACCTTGGACAAGAAGAGACGCGGCTGTGTGCACAGCCGCTAGCCCTCCAGCCAGGGAGTCCTGAACACAGGCGGGCGCTCCTCGGCGCATGGATGATGCCCGCCCACTTCTCTCACCCACAGGGCGGAGGTCGGTCTTAGCAGTCATCTTTGTCAGCGCCCTCTTCCTTCTTATACTCTGGCTCTTGGGGCTTAAGAGACAGCAAGGTGAGTGCCTGGTCTCCTGGCTCCTGCCTGATCAGCCTACTCTGAGCACCTCCCGACCCAGACCAGGGAAGAAAGGCAGGCCCCCTGGGTCCCCGCACCCCGCCCTGCCCAGCCCCCTGCTTCTGGACATCAGTCTGTCCCCTCTGATTTCCCTAGCTTCCTCAGCACGGTCTGCCAGGACTGAAGACGATCTCTGGGTAGCTACTCTCCTGCCTCGGAGTAAGAAGACAGAGTAGCCATGCTGTCTCAGAAGGACCTTCCATGGAGTCACAGATGCAGAGCACTTGGGGACACCAGGCCTGGGGGAGGAGGGCGGGACACCCTGGATCATGGGCTGTCACGGCAGAGCACGGAAGGAATCAAGGGGCCATGAGGAGGCAGAATGTTTGGATGGAGGTTAACACCAAAGGCCAAATGTGAGGTGCAGTGTAAGAAAACCAAAAGAAATAGAGAAAGGACTGAGAGAGGGACCAGGAGCAAGGGGCGGGGCATGGGCCACCATCTGAGCTGAGAACTCTGTCAAAATAAAAGCCCCTTGTGTCCACTGAGCAAATATTTTCCTGTCCTCCACACCAGTGGCAACTGAGCCCTGTCTTCAATCCTAACTATTCCAACTCGCAAAGAGCCTACAGATGTAAACAAAGGCCACCAGAGCTGTCTCTGCTGCTCGGCATGACCCTGAGCTAGGGATTTCAGGACGCCTGTGGACTCTCATCCCGTCATCTATGGGAGGGGCTGCTCCTTTTACCCTGTCTATAATCTGTCTGGTCTGCACAGTGGGACTCAGCGTAAGAAGCCTGTGCATGAGGTGGGCGTGGTGGCGCACGCTTGTAATCCCGGCATTCGGGAGGCTGAGACCTGAAGATCGCGGTTCGCGTCCAGCCTCAACAACTTAGTGAGGCCCTTTGCAACTCAGTGAGATCCTGTTTCCAAATAAAGAATTAAAAATAGGGCTGGGGGTGTAGCTCGAAAGTAGAATGCCCCTGGGTGCCATCCCTAGTACTTAAAGAAAGAAAGGCCGGGCATGGTGGCGCACGCTTGTAATCCCTGCACTTGGGAGGCTGAGACAGGAGGATGGCAGGTTTGTGGCTAGCCTTAGCTACTTAGGCTCTCAGCAACCTAGTGAGACCCTGTTTCCAAATAAAATATAAAATGGGTCTGGGAGTATAACCCGGAAGTAGAAAGCCTCTGGGTTCCACCCCCAGTACCACCAAAAAAAGAAAGAAAGAGAAAGAAAGAAAAGAAACTGCATGAGGATGATGGGCGAAGGGAGGGGTGCTGGAGACGTCCACCGAGACACCCCCTGGCATAGGACAGGACAGGCAGACCCAGGACTGGGCAGGAGGCAGGTGCTGTTGTTGCCAGCCTAGGGTGCCCCCTCAACTTCCTGTCATCACTTCCTGCCACCTGCAAGGGGAGGGCAGCTTCAGGTATGAATGCTGAGGGCGCAGACCACTTCCTCTGCCAACACACAGCCCTTGAATCTCCACAAAGACCATGCGGCGCCCAGAAGCCAGCCCTTCCCTCCCACAGTGACAGCAGACTCCTCGAAGCCCCTCTCCCCTCCCCAGTTACCCCAACCCAAACAACAGCCAAGCCTATTTGGTGGTAGGAATTTGTATTTTTTGCCTTTGTTCGGAATACATGAAATCGGTAAGTATGCCACATGCCTTTGGTGGATGTACAACTGCTATTACTCTATACAAGTGTGAGATCGGGGTTAGGAAAAAAGACAAAGAGATAATGACAGACACACAGTGGAAAGCCCACATCATCCCATGGCAAACCCGAGGAGGGGATGTGGGAAGCTTGGCTTCATTTGACTGCAAAGTCCTGGGATTTGGTTGCATATCTGCTCATGCGCATGGGTGGTAGGAGGGAAGGGAGAGAGCAAAGACACAGAAGAGGGTTCAGGGTTGGGGGAGAAAGGAGAAGGGCTAACACCCCCAGAAGAACAAAGCCAGCCACACCTGGGGAGCCTCAGAGAGGGGCAGAAACCTAGGAAATAATTTCCGTGAGAGTGCTGAGTGGCCAAGAGGGCGGATTTGCTCCAGGCTCGGGGCACATCGCTGACAGTGGTGGTTCTTCTCCGGCGGTGACCCCCTGCGTTAGGCAGGAGGAGCCCAGAGGAGAGTGGAGACCTTCAAGGGGGACGTTGGGAGGGTACACTGACTGCTTTCTTCCAATTCTTCAGTCCTGCCCCGGGGCAGGACGAAGGGAATGTAGGAAATAGGGCGAAGGGCAAGGAAGGATGGTTTTGCACAATGAAATGCTGCTGCATGGGAAGGGAGCATCCAGACCCATTCCTGCATGGCGCAGCCTCCTCCTCTTGGGGACCAGAGGACAGAAGCAATAAAGGGCCATGGGTATCCCCTTCCTGTGCCCAGCACCCTTCTCCCCTAGCACCTGGGGTTTTCCCATGTTCCATCCTAGCCTGGAGCTCAGCAATCGCCCCCAAGACAGGCTGAGTGGCTCCCGTCCTTGGGTCCCACTGTCTGTATGCACAGAGCACGCAAAGAGGAGGGAAAGGAAGGAGGTGATGTGAGCTTCGGACGGGTGAGCGTGGTTCACAGAACAGAAGGGCTCTAAGCGTGAGGCCCGCGACGGGACCAGGACGGCAACACAGCAGGCCTGTCACAGCCTGGCTGCCTCCAGCTGGACTTCTCTACACCCCGAGGGTCAGCCAGGCCTGCGGAAGGCCTTCTTGTCCTCTATCTTAGGCAAGTACACGAGAGTGGTGTGGAGACAAGAATTCCATGGGAGTCGGAGGATCTTACCTCAAATACCCTCACATTTCTTTATCAACAGGAAGGGAGGATCGGGACCTTCCTTAATGTGAGGGCAAGAAGCGGCTTCCTGCAAGCTTGTTATTTTCCAATTAGGCCCCTGACTCACTGTTTCTCTATAACAGGCATTCTCTCTGTAGGCCAATAACTAAAATTAACGAAGGGTCTCAAACTGGTTAGATGAAATGACTTGGTGCCCCCACAAACAACACAGAATGCTGCGGAAAACAGGAGGAGACAGCCCCTGCCAGTTAGAAGCAAAGGGGGCTGCTTCTAGCGATGGAACTGAGAGTCTCCTGGTAGTTTTACAATCAATAAGTGCATGTTTTCCAGGCCCCTAGAGAACAAAGTAAAAGGTTGTAAGTTCCCCCAAAACAGAGAAAATCTTGGACTAACGGATGGATTAGCAACAACTGGAAAAATACAGGGTTTTTTTTTTTTCCCCCTGCGGGTCTGGGGATGGAACCCAGGGGCATTCAACCTCTGAGCTACACCCCCTGTCATATATATATATCCTTTATTTTGAAACCAGGTCTCACCGAGTTGCAGAGGGCCTCACTAAGTAGCTGAGGCTGTCCTCAAACCCCAATCTTCCGGTCTCAGCCTCCCGAATGCTGGGATTACAAGCGCACGCCACCATGCCCGGCTTCAGGTTTGACTTTTTAAAAGGGTATCACACTAGGACTAAGTTAGCCTTTGGGAGGATCCCCAGGCCCCTCTACAGGCCTGGCATAGGAGGAGAACTCTAAGTGAGGGCAGCGCAGAGCAAGCCCTACTTCTCTGACTGCCCAGCCCCCTCCTGCCAGTGGCCCGGCCTTGCTGTGGACACCAATCCCCTTCTCCTCCCCCAACCCGTCTTCTTAGGCACTTCCCTCCGGCCACTCCTCTTTCTCTTCCCTTGACCACCAACCCTTTTTCCTTTGGGGGAGCGCGAGAGCCTGTCCGGGGGTGGGGAGGAGGCACTAGCTGTTGCTCTTCAGGTAGTGACTTCAAGACTGTGCCACGAGCAGCATTTCTAGTGCTGAGAATCAAGGCAAAAGGATGCAACCAAAAAAGGAAGAGTGGACGATGGCGAAGCCCGGGCCGGGATGGAGAAAGGCAGATGGGGAAGTGGGTGGAGAAAGCAAACAGAGGGAGGAGGACATGAGCTTGGATGGAGAACCGGGGAGGGGCGGCACATTCTCAAGTAAAAAAGTAGACTGGACACAGGAATCAGGAAGTCCCAGACGGAGAAGAGAAAGAGACAGGAGAAAACAAGAGGGCAAATTACATCAAGTTACTAGACATTCAGGCCCCTCAGTTGCAGGGGCCCCAGCCCCAAGGCTTCCCTCTGACCCAAGCCAGTGACAAACAGCACAGCCTTGCTTCCTCAGACAGGTGGGGCCTCTCCCGCAGTGATCGCGGGGAAGGCTTGTCCACCAAGGAAACACCTGGTCTTTGCCCTCCTCCCTCCCTACCCAGGCGAGGGGTCCCCAGCAGCCGTCTCCATACCTCAGTCAGAGCAGCCCCGCTCCCCAGGCAGGCAGGCAGGCAGGCAGGCAGGGCTGGGAGAAGACTCCAGGACCTTCCCACCTCTCCACCCCATCAGCGACCTCAGCGATACTTACTTACAATAACTACCACGATGATGGCACAGATAACACCCAACATGATCATCATCTGGGGAGACATGGACAAGACGTGAGCCCTTAGACTCGGGGAAGGAGGAAAAGCCAGGCCCCGAGAGGTGGGAAGAGAACTTCAGCTATCTTTAGCACCGTGGAAGAAACCACCCATCACCCAAGAGACCCGCAGGCCTCTCAGCGAGGGCCCGGTCCTACTCCCAAAGGATCGGACCCCAGGGTCATGGCTGTCGCTTTTCAGAAATACTACAGGACCTGCAGTTTGCTTCCTTTTGCTTAGTTCCTGTTACTGGAGGGCTTTAAAAGGAATTCCAATTAAAGGGCAGGTTTTGGATCTTTATTCAGGGATCGATATACTCGAGCCGTTGTGTCGCTGTTGGATGTGTGTGAGGAAGGGCCAGGTGAGAATTTCTGCAGGAGAGTTCTAAACTCCTCAGGAGAGCCCTTTCTCGGTGAGTGGTTCTGAATACTCTAGCCTACCCTGGTGGCCAACCTGGGTAATTCACCTCAAGGCAGAGACTTAAGATTTCCTCCTAGAAGCCTGCAGGGCCAGAGATGTGGCGCCATCAGAGGGAAGGACTACAGAAGCTGAAGGTTTTCCTGCCTTCAGAGAACAGGGTGAGGACCCAGAAATTTACCTTGCAGTTTTTCCACCAATACTTTCTCTTCAGCTTGGCAGCACTGCTCTCAAATTGTGACGCTCCAGCCTGCAAGGCGTCGGCGCGGTCATCCAGCTCTGACAGCTTCTGGTCCCTCTCCAGGACCTTGTCCACATTCACACGCATGATGTCCACCACCTGAGGGGGGTGCAGAGACACGGCGGCTAAACTCCCTGCTAGAGGCGGGAAAGAACGACAACTGGGGGGTCATAAGTCTGGACCTGTGAAACTCTAAGGGATGCTTTGCCTCTCAGAGTCTTCAACTATCTATGAAAAAGAGAACAGAAGCCAGGAATGCTGGTTCACGTGATCCCAGTACTTGGGAGGCTGAGGCAGGAGGATCACAGGTTCTCAGCCAGCTCCGGCGACTCAGCAACTTGCACAGTCTATAGCAAGTTAGTGAGACCCTGCTTTAAAATAAATACAATAGGGCTGGGGGTAGAGCTCAGAGGCAGAATGTCCCTGGGTTCAGTCCTCAGTAATACACACACAAAAAAAAGAAAGAAAGAAAAAGAAAAAAGGAAGGAAGAAAGGAAGGAAAGAAAGAAGGAAAGAAAAAAGAAAAGATGTTCCTTTCTGTTTCTAAACCATACAGGTTTAGGAACTCAGGAGCAGATACTCACATACCTCCTCCACTTGTGCTTGGGTTTGCTGTAGTCGTCTGTTACTGGTCAAGTTAGGAGGAGGGCCAGGGGGACCCCCACCTGGGGCAGCCCCCTCTGTCCCTTCAGCGGGTGGCTGAGCTGGAGCAGACCTGTGGAGAGAAGTGGACCGAATACACGAAGTAACCAAGACAAGAAAGGAATTGCATGCATCCTCGCCCCTTAGCACTGAAGCCATTTCAATTAGGTTTTCTGCGAGTGGAAGGGATTCTAGCTCCTTGGCAATGTCCAGTAGGGAGATGCAGCATTGAGAGCCAAGAAGCAAAAGATAAAAGCTCCTGTAACAACATTTAGATGGGGCCCCGCATGCCATCCAGAGATCTTGTTTGGAGCTACACTCTGACCCAAACTCAAGCACATTCTCTGGCACAACGGCTACAGGGACAAATGTGCCAGCCTTGGCCCTGCTGACAGAAGCCTTTCACATGAGCTGGCTGTGGTGGCGCACACTTGTAATCCCAGTGCTTGGGAGGCTGAGACGGGAGGATCACAGGTTCGCAGCCAGCCTCAGCAACTTAGCGAGGCCTTCCACAACGAAGTGAGACCCTGTTTCAAAACAGGGTCCGGGGTATAGTTCAGAAGTAGAATGCCCTTCACTGGGTTCAATCACTAGTACAATAAATAAAGAAAGCCTTTCAAATGAAGTCAATGGAAAAACCCAACCAGGAGAAAGTTGTAGAAAATACTATACCCTCAGAAACTGCAAAGCTTGAATGTAAAAGGAAGGGGCAGGCCGACACACTGTGTTTATGGGTATCTGGTTATTGGTTATGTTCACACAGTACTAGGACATCAGGGCAGCTATAAGCACTGTGTGGAGAATCACCAAAGGCAGAGTCTATGTAGGCGGAGTGAGTCAGAACCGTTCGTTTGCCTTGTTTGGGGCAGAGAAGACAGGGGTTTCACTTGGAACAAATCTGGGGCCCAAGGCAATTGCATTAGTTGTGGGAACTGTTCCAAGAGCACAGACAGAAAACAAAAATGCTAGAAATAGTTCTTACGCATCACAGACATTCCGTCCCTTCCTTTTCTAGATTTGGCAACGTTTGTTTCAAGAGACTCTCCTAATCCCCTATGTCCCAAAAAGAATTTTTGGTCTACATTACTATATACATAAAAGCTATTATCTCTTTCAATACTAATCAAGGGTAATAAGGGATCCCTTAATCTTCAGAGGGAATAAACGAATGTAGGGTGTCCAAGATAACGTTCTCTCCCTGTCCCAACACAGAGAGACCAAATACATCTGCTAAAGAATTCCCAAAAGCCTAATCTCGGGAATGAGATTTTTCTCTGTCAAGGGGGGGAAAAATGAAAGAAAGAAAGAAAGAAAGAAGGAAGGAAGGAAAAAAAAAACAGGCAGGGGGAGATTTCTAATTTTTTTTTTTTTTGGTGGTACTGGGGATGGAGCCCAGGGGCATTCTACCTCCGAGCTACAACCCCAGCCCTATTTTTTACTTTGAAACAGGGTCTCACTGAGTTGCAAAGGGCCTCAATGAGTAGCTGAGGCTGTCCGCGAACCTTGATCCTCCTGTCTCAGCCTCCCAAACGCTGGGATTAAAGCGTGCACCACCACGCCCAGCTAGGAGATCTTTAAAATTTGATGGAGAATAGAAATATTCTTAAGAACAACTCAAAGAAAATCAGAACCTCATGAAGCATACTTTACTGGCGCAGTCAAAAAATAAATACACTACAGGGTAAACCATCATAAAGTCACCAAAAAGAAAATCCCTTGACTACTCACAACAGAATTAATTCCTAGAAACGCCTCTTCCTTAACTATCAGAATTTTTTTTCAGTCTAAAAAGATGAGGAATAACACCTTAGAAAGACTATCCTAGCAGATTACACTGACTTATTCTCATTTAAGGCACCACTTTTGCATTTCCTTCCAGGGCTTAAAGGAAAGATTCAAAGCCTTGAGAGCCACGAGATTCTGGTGCTGCTACTGAGCTAGCTAAGCAATCTAGTTCTCGACTGAAGGCAGAAATTTCAATGAGTAGGTAGCAGCCAGTGCTGGAAGCAGTCCAGGATGGTGGCACCAATGACAAGATTAAGGTCAGAGACCTCGTGATTTCCTTCTCGCCACCATACTTTCTCCATTTCCTTCCTTTCATCCCACATGGATGCTTCTCTGGAACTGAGAAGAATCCCCCTCCCCAAAATGAAAACAGCTGGAATCTTCAGACTTATCTAAAATGCACAGAATATCATCTCTAGCTAAAACTGCAGAAACCAAAGAAAACATGAAATGGCTACAAAGCATTTAGGAGACTGACTTCACTTACTACTTGTTGGGAGTTGAAAACACCCAGCAGGATCATACCCAGGGGTGGTTATAACCCTTATGTAATGAAGTAAACCACCCCTCCTTTTTTTTTTTTTTTTTTTAATCATTAAGAGAAGCAATACAAATACACCTAGGACCAAGACAGGGCTCCAAGCAGTAATCAGAAAGAAAAATCTCTATTAAACATATCATGGTCCTAAGACTAGCCATAGTTCTCCCTCAGGAGCTTGGGAAAGGGATGATATTGAAGATGGTTGGAGACTATACGGTGTGTGTTGGAAGGGGAAATGTTCATTTCTCTCAGTTTCTCCTCCAAATACTTGTCTAGGACTTGGTGACAGGAAGCACCTCCTTGGGACAGAACGATTGCACGGGACCACATGCCACTTCCCCTTGAATCTTTCTGAGCTGCACATCTGGAGCCAGAGAACTGGCAGGTAAGTTTCTGGAGCTCTGACCCATGGCCATGAAGAGGGTGTATCATGCATCACACTCGGTGAGGAGCATGCAAAAATCCAGAGACTGCAGGGCAACCACAGTCACTTAGTAACTGGCAGGTGCGCTCATGACTGTTTTTCCAGAAGTTCTAGGTTCGGATTCAATAAGACAAGGGTCTTCAAGTTCCCTGTCTCCATGCCACCCTTTGCCCTCTCTGAGATTCCATTACACTGGCACCAGAATAAAGCGCCACAGAGTCAAGAGGAGAGGGTGCAATCAGCGTGGGACCCCTGCCCCGCCCGTGGGGTGTTAGCTGTGGCCGGTGGGGGGGTGGGTGCTACCCCTCGCGGGGGTGGTCCGGTCTGGGGGCGGCGCGCGGTGGTGATTCCCCGCGTCGCCGCAGCTGCTGCAATGCGCCATTTTCCGTCCCGCAGAGTTGGGCGCCCGGGAGGAGAGTTGGCAAGGAGCTGTCGAGCCCCATACATCAGAGTCAACTCACATTTTTCTGACAGGAGTGGGGGTCCGTCTCCTCCTGGGAAGCTGCGGCGAAACACCTGGCTGAGAACCGCAGCGACTGAAGTGGACGGAACCGCAGAGCTCTGCCTCCCGCTGACCACCCGGAGCTCTAGCCGCGGTGGCACTTACTGCAGCTGCCGCTGCCGGACCCCGGCTTTATTAGTGCTGGCCACGCCCCCGATAACGTTGGCAATTCCACGGCCCAATCCACGCCCACAACTATCTCCAAGTCCCGCCGCCCTAGCCTGCCCTGTCCCTGAATATCAGCCAATCGAAATTCTCCTCTCATTCCGACTCCAGAAAGGAGCGGTTGCGGCGAGGATCACTCACTGACCAATACAACCGTAGTTTGCTTACCTGTCTCCTCCGCGAGGGGGCGGGGCGGAAATACGGACCAGCCCTCGGAGGGCGGCCTTAACTATTTGCCCGGCTCCTTCTATCCAATCACTGAGCAGTTCCTCAGTCAAGGCCCACCCACTCTCAGGCTTCAGCTAATCACACGGTTCGCACCGACCAGCCACGGGCCCGCCCACCGCGGCCGCGGGGAATCTGGAGTCCTAGGGCAGGCGGAGTTTCTGTCCTGTGTGCACAACTCTGGCGCCTTGCCGGGGCGGTAGCTCCACCCTACCTTCTGGCCTCAGACCAACAACCCTGAGGATGCAGTCCTCAAGACCGAGCCATCGGCTCGTCGGTGCCAAATTCCGGGCTCGAGGTTCCGTCCAACCAAAGCTAATAAAAAAGGTTTCGTTCTTTTCTTGCAGTATAGCCTATCGTAAGTTGAGTATCCCCCAAACATGTCCCTTCTATCTCTCCAGGCAGGTTCCAGGTTGCCCGACCGGAAGCCTGGAAGCCATCCTAGATTTCCTCCCATTTCATCTTTGCCCCTCCGCCACTAACACAAAATTGAGTCGATTTTCCTTTTTTCTTTCTTTTTTTTCTCCTGCGGCACCAAGGATGGAACCCAGGGACATTCTACCTCCGAGCTACACCCCCAGCCCTATTTTTTATTCTTTATTTTGAAACAGGGTCTCACTGAGTTGCAGGGAACCTAAGTAGCTGAGGCTGGGGGTGCAGTCCTCCTGTCTCAGCCTCCTAAATACTGGGATTACAAGCATGAGCCACCACGCCCGGCTTGATTTTCCAAATTAATATTTCAAGAATTCTCTTTCCAGACGGGCGTGGTGGCGCACGCTTGTAATCCGAGCATTTGGGAGGTTGAGACCGGAGGATTCATGTTCTTGGATAGCCTCAGCTACTTAGTGAGGCCCTTTGCAACTCAGACCCTGTTTCAAAATAATGAATAGAAAATAGGGTAGGGGGTGTAGCTCAGAGGTCGAATGCCCATGGGTTTCATCGCCAGACCCGCAAAAAATAAATAAATAAATAAAAAATAAAAAAAATCCCAAAGCCGGGCATGATGGTGGCGAACACTTGTAATCCCAGCATTTGGAAGGCTGAGACAGGAGGATCCAGGTTCACAACCAGCCTCTGCTACTTAGGCCCTTTGCAACTCAGTGAGACCCTGTTTCAAAATAAAGAATAAAAAATAGGGGTGGGGAGCCGGGCGTGGTGGCGCACGCTTGTAATCCCAGCATTCAGGAGGCTGAGACCTGGAGGATCGCGTTTCGCGGACAGCCTCAGCTACTTAGTGAGGCCCTCTGCAACTCAGTGAGACCCGGTTTCAAAATAAAGAATAAAAAATAGGGCAGAGGGTGTAGCTCGGAGGTCAAATGCCCCTGGGTTCCATCCCCAGACCCGCAAAAAAAAAAAAAAAAAAAAAAAAAAAAAATAGGGGTGGGGATGTAGTTCAGATGTAGATTGCCCCTAGGTTCCATTCCCATAGGGGTGGGGATGTAGTTCAGATGTAGATTGCCCCTAGGTTCCATTCCCAGTACCACAAAAAAAAAAAAAAAAAAAAAATCTCTTTCCAGGTATTTTTGCATGCCTGTAATCCCAGTACTTGGGAAGCTAAGACAGGAGGATGGAAGGTTTGACTAGCCTTCAGCTACTTAGGGAAGACCTCTGCAACTTAGTAAGAATGTTTCAAAATAAAGACTAAATAATAGGGCTGGGCTTGTAGCTCAGAGGTAGAATGTCCTTGGGTTCCATCCCCAGTACCGAAATAAATAAATAAATAGGAAAATAGAAAAAGAATAACATGGTAATAATATACTCACAATTTTAAATGTCACAATTCATGTTTTTTACTTTTTATTTTTAAACTCAGCTTTAGATGTCCATCAGTTTACTTATTTATTTTTGCAGGTCTGGGGATGGCGGAACCCAGACACATTCAAACTCCAAGCTACACCCTCTGCCCTACTTTTTCTTTATTTTGAAACAGGGTCTCACTGAGTTGTGGAGGGCCTCACTAAGTAGCTGAGGCTGTCCGAGAACCCTGATCCTCTAGTCTCAGCCTCCAGAATGCTGGGATTACAAGCGTGGGCCTCCACACCAGGCTTTGTCCATCAGTTTATACATGAGGTGGTTCTCCATACTTGCCATAAAGGACTTTGGCCTTTCCTAAGACTGTTCTTCTTCTGTCTCTGGAATTTTCTTCCAAGCCTCAGACAACCATTTTGCAAGTTTTGATGCTCATAAGCAAGTATGAAGAATACAGTATGACTGGTCTCTGACTAATAGCTATAGTGAAACACCCAATTTAGGAGTTTAAATGCCAAGAGAAAGAAAAAAAGTGCCTCCTGGAACCAGTTAAATATAATATTCTTCTTACAGTCTTTTTTTTTTAATAAATTTTTATTGGTGCATTGTAGTCATACATCTTAATGGGATAAAAAACTTGTGGAGATACATGCACACATCACCCAATCAGCCCCTACCCAGTCTCTGACCCCTTTCTTCCCCCTCTCTCCTACCCATGCTTGGCTTCCTGATTGACTGTGTGCGTGCGTGTGTGCGTGTGTGCGTGTGTGTGTGTGTGTGGTACTAGGGATGGAACCCAGGGTCATTCTACCTCCGAGCTACACCTCCAGCCCTATTTTATTATTCTTTATATCAAAACAGAATCTCACTAAGAAACCGAGGCTGGCCTCGAACCTGAGATCCTCGTTTCGGCTTCCTAAGTACTGGAATTACAAATGTGCACCACTACACCCAGCTCAGATCTCACTAGTTTTATGCACACTCGTTTGTGGAATTTGTTGTATGTGAATGTGTAGTTTTATGCAATTTGGAGGGGCTCCTTTTTTTTGTTTTTGTTATTGTTTTTCTTGGCACTGGGGACTGATTGAACCCACAGTGGTGTTTGCAAGGGAAGTGCTTTGCAACTAAGCTACATCCCAGCCTACTTTTGTGCAATTTTATCACATATACATTCTTTGTGGGGTTTTTGTTGGTTTTTTTTTGCGGGTCTGGGGATGAAACCCAGGGGTATTCGACCTTCGAGCCACACCCTCTATTTTTTCTTTCTTTCTTTTTTTTTTTTTTGGTGGTACTGGGGAGACTTTCTACCTCCGGGCTATACTCCCAGACCGTTTTTTAAAAAAAATATATTTTATTTGGAAACAGGGTCTCACTAAGTTGCTGAAAGCCTCACTAAGTAGCTGAGGCTGGCTCTGAACCTGTGCGATCCTCCTGTCTCAGCCTCCCAAGTGCGGGATTACAAGCGTGTGCCACCACGCCCGGCTTGTTCTTTATTTTTGAAACAGGGTCTTACTAAGTTGTGGAGGGCCTCACTAAGTAGTTGAGGCTGTCCCAGAACCGTGATCCTCCAGTCTCAGCCTTCCAAATGCTGAGATTACAAGCATGTGCCACCATTACCTGGCTACATATACTTTTTTTTTTTTTTTTTTGGTGGTACTGGGGTCCCTGAAAGCCCTTCTACCTCCAGGCTACACTCCCAGACCTATTTTATATTTTTCTTTGGAAACAGGGTCTCTTAAGCCAGCACAGCTGGCTTTGAACCTGCGTGATCCTCCTGTCTCCGCCTCCCAAGCGCATACATATACATTCTTTTAACAAGTACCACAGTCAGGATACAGAAGCAGTCTTTGTGCTACCTCTTCATAGCCACCACACCCCATCCTTAACCCTTAGCAACATTAATTTCAACTTCTAAAACTTTATTACAAGAGTGTTATGTAAATGTAGTCACATAGTATGTAACTTTCTTTTTTTTCTTCAGTACTGGGGATGGGATCTGGGGACATTCTACCTCTGAGCTACACTCCCATCCCTAACTTTCTATTCTTTATTTTGATGCAGGGTCTCACTGAGTTGCAAAGGGCCTCACTCTCAGCCTTCCAAATGCTGGGATTACATGTGCCACCATGCCCAGCTAGTATGTGATCTTTTGAAAACGGCTTTTTCTTTTCCATTCGGCATAATGCCCTGAATACACTCAATTTATTATATCAATACTTATGGCCATAAGTAGTATTCCATTTTGTTTAACCATTTACCTGCTGGTAGATAGCTTTTGCACCTTTATTTTAAAAAATCATTTGGAAGCCAAGCATGGTGGCACATGTTTGTAATTCCATATTTGGGAGGCTGAAACGAGAGGATCACAGTTCAAAGACAACCTCAGCTACTTAGTGAGGCCCTCTACAACTTAGTGAGACCCTGTTTCAAAAAAAAAAAAAAAAAATAGGGCTGGGGGTATAACTCTGGGTTCCATCACCTGTACCGCTCAAAAAAAAAAAAAAAAAAAATGGAGCTGGGCATGGTGGCACAGGTTTGTAATCCCAGTCATGGTGGCAAATGCCTATAATCCCAGTACTTGAAAGGTTGAGACAGGAGGATGGCAGGTTCGAGGACAGCTTCAGCGAGTAGTTGAGATTCTCAGCAATCTAGCAAGACCTTGTTTCAAAACATAACCACTTCTTGGGAGGCCGAGACAGGAGGATTGCAAGTTCAAAAACAGCTTCAGCAATTTAATGAGGTCTCAGCAATTCAGCAAAATCCTGTTTCCAAATAAAATATTTAAAAATAGGGCTCAGGGAGTAGCCTGGAGGTAGAAGTCCCCTGAGCTCCACCCCCAGTACAATACATACATACATACATACATACATACATACATACATACATACATAGGGATAGGGGTTGTAGCTCAGGCAGAATGCCTCTGGGTTCAATCCCAAACACCACCAAAAAGGGGGGTGGGGGGCTGGGGGTGTAACTGTGGCAGAGTGCCCCTGTACCATAAAAAGAAAAAAATGCTAACACCCAAACTGCCCCTATGGTAGTTCATAGAAAATTGTTTGATAAGTAGCTACCTATTGGAGCTATTTACTTATCTGTTTATTTATTTATTGTGGTGCTGGGGATGGAACAAAGGGACATTCTATGTCCAAGCTGCACCCCCAGCCCTATTTTTTTTTTTTTTTTTTTTTTTTTTTGTGGAACTGGGGATGGAACCCAGTGGCCTTTTACCTTCAGACTACACCCCCAGGCCTATTTTTAAAAATATTTTATTTATAGAAAGGGTCTCACAAAGTTGCTGAGAGCCTCACCAAGCAGCTGAGACTGGCTTCAAACCGGCATGATCTTCCCATCTCTGCCTTCCAGGTACTGGGATTAAGAGTGCACCACCACACCAGGCTATCCCAGGCCTATTTTTTAGTTTTTTTGTTTTGTTTTGTTTTGCAGTACTAGGGATGGAATCCAGGGTCAGTGAGACTCTTTCAAAATAAAGAATAAAAAATAGGGCTGGGGCTGTAGCTCGGAGGTAGAATGCCCCTGGGTTCCATCCCCAGCACCACACACACAAAAAAAAAGTTAAATTTTTTTTTTTTTTTTTTTGGTGGTACTGGGGTTCCTGGAAACCCTTCTATACCCGGGCTACACTCCCAGACCTATTTTTATATTTTTATTTGGAAACAGGGTCTCTTAAGCCAGCGAGGCTGACTTTGAACCTGTGCGATCCTCCTGTCTCCGCCTCCCAAGCACAGGGATTACAAGCGTGCACCACCACGCCCAGCCTAAAAAATATTTTTTATACAAGGTATCCTTAAAATGTAGAGGCTGGATTTGAACCTTTGACATTTCCTGTCTCAGCTCCCAACTGGGATTAGATGTTTCCCACCATGCCCAGATAATATTTCTTATAATTCCTGACTACTAAACATACTCTAGAGGAGTGTCATTGTTGTGTACTTTTTTTTTTCCTTTGTGATACTAGGAATAGAAAGCATGAGCATTTTACTTCCAAGCTATTCTCCCAGTCTTTTCTTTCTTTCTTTCTTTTTTTTTTTTGGTATTGGGAATTGAACCTAGGGGCATTCTACCTCCAAGTTACCATCCCAACCCTTTTTATTATTTGGAAGAAACAGGGTCTCACTAAGTTGTAGAGGATCTATGTAGCTGAGGTTGGTTTCAAAGCTATAATTCTCCTGTCTCAGCATCTCAAGTACTAGAATTACAAACATGAGCTACCATGCCCAACTAGCCCTTTTCATTTTTTTTCCTTTCTTTTTTTAGTGCTAGGAATTGAACCCAAGGGCATTCTACCTTTGAGCTACGCCCCCAGCCCTATTTTATTTTATTTTTTAATCTGAAAACTAGGTGTCCTACGTTGGCTGAAGTTGGCTATGAACATATGATCCTCCTGTGTCTCAGCTTCCCGAGTACTGGGAAGGTATGCATCACTGTACATGGCTCTATCTTTGTTTATCCTATGATTTCCACTCAGAGAAGTTATATGATAAGTATTTTTGATGAGAATAATGCTAAAGTTTAATTCCATTTTTCTATTACATTTCATTTCAGTGTAGAAGGGTCTTTTATACTGAATACTTTTAACATACTGGACCTGGTAGTACACACCCGTAATCCCAATACATGGGAGGCTGAGACCAGAGGATTCCAGGTTCACAGTCACCATTTAGTGAAACCCTGTTTCAAAATAAAAAATAAAATAGGGCTGGGGGTATAGTTAGAGGTAGAATGTCCCTAGATTCAATCCCTAGTACCATACATATACAGACACATACACACACAGAAAGAAAAAAAAACATCATGTACAAAACCCTGAGTTCAAACTGAGCATGGTGGCACACACTTGGAATCCTAGTACTTGGGAGGCTGAGGCAGGAGGATTGCAGATTCACAGCTAGCCTCAGCTACTTAGAGAAGCCATCTGCAACTTAGTAAGACTCTGTTTCAAAATAAAAAATAAAAATAGGGATGATGGTGTAGCTCAGAGGTAGTATGTTTCTGGGTTAATTTCCCAGTACCGGAAACAAACAAACAAAAAAACCTGAGTTAAGTCTCCAGCACCACAAACAAACAAAAACACTTTCAGCACATGAAAGGTCAATGTCAAAAAAGTGCCAAATACAAGCCAGGTATGGTGACACCTGTCTACCATCCCAGTAGTTGGAAGGAGGAGACAGGTTTGAGGACAGCCTCAGCAACTTAGCAAGGCTGTCACCAATTTAGTGAGACCATGTTTCCAAATAAAAAGTAAGCCAGGCATGGTGGTGCATGCTTGTGATCCCAGCATTTGAGAGGCTGAGATAAGAGGATCTCTGTTCAAGGACAGCCTTAGCTACTTAGTGAGGCCCTTTGCAACTTAGTGAGAACCTGTTCCAAAAAACAAAGAATAAAAAAATAGGGCTGGAGTGTAGTTCAGAGGTAGAATGCTCCTGAGTTCAATCCCCAGTACTGCAAAATAAATAAATAAATAAATAAATAAATAAATAAATAAATAAATAAATAGGGCTGGGGTATAGCTTGGAGGCAGAATGCCCCTGGTTTCAATCCCTAGCACCACAAGAAAGAAAAAATGCCAACCATAAACTTTTCTCATCAACTTCTATTTTTTTCAAAGTCACTGGGTGTAGTTAAGACTGTAAAAGGACAAGAGTGAAGCTCAAACCTCAGACTGAAGAATGAGCCGGGTGCAGCAGCACATGCCTGTAATCCCGGCTGAGGCTGAGGCAGGAACATCCCAAATTCAAGGCCAGCCTCAGCCACTTAGCAAAAGCCTGTCTCAAAATAAAAAGGGCTAGCTAGGGGGGCGCCAGGCATGGCGGCGCACGCTTGTAATCCCCGCGCTTGGGAGGCCGAGACAGGAGGATCGCGCAGGTTTGAAGCCAGCCTCAGCTACTGAGTGAGGCTCTCAGCAACTTAGTGAGACCCTGTTTGCAAATAAAATAGAAAATAGATCTGGGGGTGTAGCCTGGAGGTAGAAAGCCCCTGGGTTCCATCCCCAACACCACACACACACACAAATCAAAAATTAAAAATAGAAATAAGAAGGGCTTGGAGATATATCTAGAATCGATCCTTATTAATGAAAAAAAAAAGAGGTGAGGCACTTGAACGAATAGAGGCAGCATTTAGAGCGAGTAGTGTGTGGACACGGAACTCCAAAGAAGCCCCATTTTATTATGGGGAACACAGAAAGGACTTTTCTCCATAGGGAAAAGCTCCCCTTCTCCAGGGTGATAAATGTGCCCCTTCCACAGTTCCCTGCCTTCTCTTCTACCGGTACTTCCCGCGTCGGTTGAAGTGCTTGTAGAGATAGCTGATACGTTTGGTAAGGTTGTGCAGGTCATCAAAGAACATTCGATCTCCAACCATTTTCTTCTTCCGAACACAGCGCTGCAATTCATTCCCCTTCCAGCCTCGAAGCCATACAGGGCCTCTGATCAGGTCTTTGGGGTGCTTTTTAAAGTCTCCTGCGATGTAAGAGAACATATTAGCACCAAGACAAGAGGCCCTCTCCTAGACCAGATAAATCTTTAGCCCATTGGAAGGCTGAGACAGGAGGATCGCTGGTTCGAGACCAGCCTCAGCAACTCTGTGAGACTGTCAGCAACCCAGCGAGATCCTGTTTCAAAACAAAAAATAAAAAGTACTGGGGGGTGTAGCTCTGAGGTCGAGTGCCCAATACCACAAGAGAAAACAAGAGAATAAATGAGTTAATACAGGTAGGGCCCACACACAATGAAAACAGTCACATAACTATTCTCTGCACAAGTTTAAGATAGTGAAAACGATCGTGGCCACTGCGCAGGGACAGCCCTTCTGAAATCCCTACCACGCAGCCGGTCAAGTCTCACCGAGGATCCCGATGTTGTCATACACTCCGAACAGGGCCCTCTTCTCGTTCCAACGATCAACCACTTTGGGGGGCGGGAGCGTATGCCTTATACGGGACAATCCCGTAACACCTAGGAACGGGGAAGAGAAGGAATGAACATGAACTGCCTGCTAAGAAGCAGATCTCGGGAGTCTCTACAATAGCCACTTACCCAGAGAGAAGTTTCTGCAGGCCAAGGGCATCCAGCCCCACAGGCCTCTACCTGCTCCCCGAGAGAGAACTCCTGCCATTATGCTAGACTCTCCCTACGGCACATCGAACGAGCTCGAGAATAAGGGCCTGGCGGGGCCTCAAAGGGGAGTGACAACGGGGACGGTCCCCACTGGCCTCACACCGGGGGGAGAGCGGAGGGAGCCATCTCGGCCTTACCCAGGTAGCTTTGGGCGCAAGCCCCTCGGCCCCGCCTCCCCCGTTGTAAGCCACGCCCTACACGTTCCGGCTGGCGGAGGGCTAGGCCCCGCCCATCAGGGCACTTCCGGTCTGCCCACCGGAAGTTTTGGAGCAACAGAAGAGCTGGGGAAGGTGACTGCTGTGTAGGGCTTCTGAAAGCTGGGATTCCGAGAAATCTCACCCAATTTACCCTTTCCTCGTTCCTTTGGGCCTCCTGCAGCTGTGAGGGAGACGATCAGAATCAGGAACCCGGAGCTTCGGAATGTTCAAAGACCAAGCCCCTTTCTCAGTGCCTTAGGACAGGCTTGCGCTGTAGCTGTTTTTACCACTTCCATTTTACAGGAGAGGAAACTGGAGGCTCAGTGACTTTCGGGACGTCACAGCAGAGGAAATGGCAGGATCTGGATCAGAGCCCAAGCCTTCTAACTTCCAGCCTGGACCTGCCTCCCCTCCTGAGTGTGCTGAGTGGGTCGCTATTCCAGGGGCAGTACCTAGGCCCAGCTAGGAAGAGGTGGTCGGCTCTGCCAAGGCCTCCTCCCCATCGCCGGGGGGCGGGGGAGGAAGGGTGGGCGTGTTCTGGGCGGAGCTTGAGCTTAGGCTCCGCCTCTCTGCGTTGCAGTCGTGTCTTCCGGATCCAGCGCTGATTGGCCAGCCGCTTCGGCGAGAAACGCTATTGGCCCCCTTGCAACCGTTGGAATTTGAACTCCATCTGGGTGGCTTTGCCCGCGCGGCTCCGGGCTTAGGGCGGGTCTTTGTCTCAACCTGCCGGGGATTGGTCAGTTTCTCCGCCAACTTGAAAACTGCTTGGCTGATTGGTACATTTTGTGTACTCAGCCGGTCTTCCTTCCATTTCAGCCCGACTACCCGAGTCCGTGCGGCCGCGGTGAGGTTCTCAGGTGAGGTGCGGTATTAGGAATCGAGGAGTGGTCGACTAAGAAAGTCGGGTGCGAGGCAGTGTAACGCAGTCTTCGGCCGTAGGCAAAGAGGGGACGCAGTTATATCCTTGGGGTGCGAGGCGGTAGAAGCAGTAAGTCTGACAGATCGGAAACGGAGTGTGTATACCCTGGACAGATTAATTTCCTCATCTCTACACCTGGGATTGCGTTTAGGACAGTTAGATCGGATATGATATATTCAGATAGCCTTGCAGAACCTGGCAATGAATAAATAAATGATGATGCGGATCCGTCTGGAGCCGCCGAGCCCTGCTGGACCCCTGTCCTGGTCTCAAGTGAGACATTCTCTCTGAGGAACTTTGCACAATAAAACGGTATCAATAATCTTACCTTGAACATCGATATGCCTCTCTACAGATGCTTAAACACTTTTACACCCCTTGGTTCATTTGATCCTGAGAGCAACTTTGCAAAGTAGATTAGTGACCCCGTGTTACGGATGAGTTCTGGGGGTTAAGTGGCAGAGTCGTGACAACAATTAGATGCTGGTTGAGGCTTGATCTCACCCCCCCCCCAAAGATCATGCTATCCGTTTGTAAGAGTAAAGAACCTTATATATTGGAGGGGGGGTAATAATTGAACCAGATAAAAAGACAGATCATAGATTGAGACCCTCACTTCTTTTGGCTGTTTGGTTTCTAGCCCCGCGAGCTAATAGGAGAAGATGTCTCCTCAGCTGTATGAGTTCCGACTGCCTTTATCCCCAGAGGACTTGTTGAAAAGTGGAGGTGTGAATCAGTATGTTGTACAAGAGGTACTGCCCATCCGGCATCTGTCGTCCCAACTCAGAGGTAAGATTCCACAGCTGCCATTGTACACTTGAACATTGTCGTTTCTGCTCCACGACGCTGTGACGCTCCAGGAGGTTAAAGGAGCATAGCTTTCCACATCCCCGCTGCTTTCTCTCTAGCCTTGTGTGGGATTCATGACGCAGAGAGTACGCTCATTAACTGCCTTCTCTGGTTATTCAATGAACAGTTCGGGTGAGCATGGTTACACTTTGGGAGAAAACTATTTTCGATTTTTACCTCTTACCATATATGAAAATAAAGTTTTAATACATTTAAGAGTTAAAGGTGAAGATGCCTTTTTTTATACTATCTAAAATTTGACGTGTCAAGGCCTTTTATTTATTTACCTTTTTTGCGGTACTGGGGGTGGAACCCAGGGGCATTCTACTTCTGAGCTACATCCCCAGCCCAATTTTCTTTATTCTTTATTTTTGATACAGGGTCTCACTGAGTTGCAAAGGGCCTCACTAAGTAGCTGAGGCTGTCCTTGAACCATGATCCTCCTGTCTCAGCCTCTCAAATTCTGGGATTACAAGTGTGCGCCACCAGGCCCAGCCTGGTATAGCCTATTATACACATAGGTTACATGGTGTATGCATAGCCTGTTGTTCTGAGGGCCATGATATAGACAAAACAACACAAGATTAAATTACAAGACAGAATGATACAGTCAAAAGATGAATAACTGGGCATGGTGGTACATGCCTGTAATCCCAGTACTTGGAAGACTGAGACAGAAGAATTGCAGGTTAAGGATAGCCCCAGCAACTTAGCCAGACCCTCAGCAACTTAAGCCTTGGTTCAAAATAAAAAGTAATACAAAAAGGGTGTTGGAGCTGGGCGTGGCCTGCATACTCGAAATACCAGCATTTGGGAGGCTGAGACAGGAGGATCACAGTTTGCAGACAGCCTCAGCTACTTAGTGAGGCCCTCTGCAACTTAGACTCTGTTTCAAAATAAAGAATAAAATTAGGGCAGGGGGTGTGGCTCGCAGGTCGAATGCCCCTGGGTTCCATCCCCAGACCCACACAAAAAAATTAAGAAAGAAAAAAGCCTGGTGTGGTGGTGCACTCTTGTAATCCCAGCATTTGAGAGGCTGAGACAGGAGGATTGCAGTTAGCAGACAGCTTCAGCTATTATTTAGTGGGGCCCTTTGCAATTTAGTGAGACCGTTTCAAAATAAAGAATAAAAAATAGGGCTGAGGGTATAGCTTGGAGGTAGAATGCCCCTGGATTCTAGCCCCAGTACCTCAAAAAAAAATAAAAATAAAAAATAAAAAATAGGACTGGGGGTGTAGCTAGGAGGTAAGATGCCCCTGGGTTCCATCCCTAGTGCTACCAAAAAAAAAGAAAAGGGTGTTGGGGGTGGTTATAGCTTGGAGGTAGAATGTCCCTGGATTCAATCTCTAGTACCACAGCGAGAGAGAGAGAGAGAGAGAGAGAGAGAGAGAGAGAGAGAGAGAGAGGGTATATGAGGCTGCTGGTCGAGTGACACGGCATTATCATTTTCCAGTAATTTTTTTTTTTTTTTGGTAGTGCTAGGGAAGGAACCCAGGACCTTTCTACCTATGCGTCTACCTCTAAGACCCTATTTCCAAATAAAAAATAAAAAGGCTGGGGTGTAGCCTAGAGATGAAAATACCTCTGGGTTTTGTTCCCAGTACCATAAAAGTAAATAAATAAGTAAAGTGATAAAGTTATTACATAAAGCAGCATAGGCATTTATTACCAAATATATACTATACATAATTCTATGGGCTGTACTTTTTTATTGGTAGTGGGGATTGAACTCAGGGGCATTCTACCTCTGAGCTACACTCCCAGCCCTTTATGTTTTTTATTTGGAAACGGGGTGTCACTAAGTTGCTGAGGCTGGCCTTGAACCTGTGATCTTCCTATCTCCGCTTTCCAAGTATTGGGATTATAAGCATGCCACCAAGCCAGGTTTGTACTATACTTTGTGTGTGTGTGTACATGTGGTAATGGAGATTGAGCCCAGGGGCAATATACCTCTGAGCTACACTCCCAGCTCTATTTTATTTTTATTTTGAAACTGGGTCTCCCTAGGTTGAAGAGCTGAGGCTGTCCTTGAATGTGTGATCCTCTTTTCTCAGCCTCCCAAGTACTGGGATTACAGGCTGTATGGCCATGCCAGGCTGTGCTATACTTTTTTAGGACTAGCAGTACAGTAGTTTGTATATACCAACATGAACACAAAGTTACAATTTTCAACTTCATTGTAATCTCACAGGACCACTGTCCTATGTTATGTTTTTACCAACAAGACCTCATAATATCACTGCACTTGGAATTAGTTTGTATCCAGTTGCTTTGGAGAAATATGTAGAATAAAGACTCTGGAGCCAGGCTAAGGAAATTTGTATCCTTTGGACAAGTTAATTCTGTGTCTTCATTTCCTCATCTAAAATCTAAAAGATAGGGATAATAACCTACTTCCTTTATTAACTCCTACAACAGCTTAATGCAGCAGCTTGATATGACTCCAGTGTATCTCTTCATAGCCTTTACATCATGGTTACCAAGAACAACTCCTTGCTCTGATGTGCAGAAGTAGAAAAGGGCGTTTTCTATCTGTGTGTGTGTGTGTGTGTGTGTGTGTGTGTGTGTGTGTGTGTGTGTGTGTGTTTTCATGGGGATGGACACCAGAAACTAGGAGCCTTCTACCTCTGAGCTACACTCCCAGAACTTTTTTTTGGAAACAGGGTCTCATGAAGTAGCTGAGGCTGGCTTTGAACCTGTGATCCTTCTGTCTTAGCCTCCCAAGTACTGGGATTACAAGTGTGTGCTTCTTGTTTGTAAAACAAAAAAACACTTTAGCCAGACGTGGTGGCGCACACTTGTAATCCCAGCACTTGGGAGGCTGAGACAGGAGGATTGCCCAGGTTCAAAGCCAGCCTTGCCTGGTTTAAGAGACCCTGTTTCCAAATAAAATATGAAATAGGTCTGGGAGTACAGCCCGGAGGTAGAAGTTCCCTGGGTTCCATCCCCAGTACCACCAAAAAAAAAAAAAAAAAAAAACTTTATCAGAAGCCTCTCAGTCGACTTAGCCAGAATTAGATCATGTGCCTGTTCCCCTAATTACTGGTGAGGAAAATGTAATTACCAAGATTTGCTAACTGATCAGGATTCATACCTCGGAGCCTCCCTATACCTGAACACATCATCATTTGATAAGCAAATAAGAAAGCGGTGTGGAGCATCACACATGGGTGCCTAATATGAACAATATTCATAGACAGACTCTTATATCCATGTTTTATGGTATATATAGCTATACACTATAGCAAATTGTCCTTTAGTTATTATAGCACATAGTTTTTTTTTTTTTAATGGATGGTCTTTTTTTTTTTTAAGGATCATTTTTAGCAAGACTTTTTTCTTTATGCAGTGCTAGGAATGGAACTCAGGGCCTTGCACATACTAGGCAAGTTCTCTATGGCTAAGTTATACCCCCAGTTGAGAGGTTTTTTGTTTTTTGTTTTGTTGAATCAGGGTATCATATTGCTCAAGCTGGTCTCAATTTTTGTGTGTGTGCATGTGGTGCTGGGGATGGGACCCAGGGGCATTCTACCTCCAAGCTACACCCCCAGTCCTATTTTTTATTCTTTATTTTGAAACAGGGTCTCACTGAATTGCAAAGGGCCTCACTAAGTAGCTGAGGCTGTCCTCCAACCACAATCCTCCTGTCTCAGCCTCCCAAATGCTGGGATTACAAGCGTGTGCCACCACGCCTGGCCTGGTCTCAAACTCTTGAAACTCATGAGCCCACACAGTCCTCCCACCTCAGCCTCCTAAGTAACTAGGACTACAGGAGTGTGTCACCACACTTAGCTAAAGAGTCCTTTTAAATTTGTTTTGAGACAGAGTCTAAGTTGCCCGTTCTGACCTCGAACCTGATCCTTCTACATCAGCCTCTGGAGCAGCTGGGATAATAGGCGTGTCCTACCATGTACAGTTAGGAGACCTTTTTAGAATAATTGCATTGCTATGATAATCTTGGTGTTTAGAATCTAAACAGGACTTCTGCTGTAAATACAGAAGATCAAATCATTTAATGTATTCACCAAGTATTTACTGATCACATGCTACCTGCCAGGCATTATTATAAGCACGAGGGGATATGACAGTAAACAACACAGACAGAATGACTGAAGTCCTTTCTCTCAAGGCTCTCGACAGATAAGTCAACTTGGAGTACATCAGAGAGATAGAAGAGCCAAGGAGGAAAGGAAAGGAAGATAGAGTGTGCCAGAGTATGGACTGCCATTTTCTGTGCTCTGTTGATCACTGAAAGCTTGCTAATAAATGACATTTGAGCAGAGACAGTAAGGAAATGAGGTGAATTATGCAGATTCTTAGAGTGGCCCAAGCAAGGTCAACGCACAGACCCTGAGGCTGTAAACTGCCAATGGAGTTGGAATGGAGCATGCCAGAAAAAGAATTCAGGTGGGATATGGTACAGATTATGTAATCTTGCTCTTCAAAATGTGATCTTCAGAAAAGCTCCATTAATGTCAGGATCTGAAATATTACTGAAAATACAGGATGCAAGGGCCTACCCAGCGCTATTGAGTCAGGGAGTTATGTATTTTAAGATCTCAGGTCAGGCTGGGCGTGGTGCCGCACGCTTGTAATCCCAAAACTTGAGGCTGAGACAGCAGGATCCCGCAGATTCAAAGCCAGCCTCAGCTCCTAGGCTCTCAGCAACTTAGTGAGACCCTGTTTCCAAATAAAATATAAAATAGATCTGGGGGTATACCCCAGAAGTAGAAGGCCCCTGGGTTCCATTCTCAGTACCACACACACACACAAAAGAGCTCAGGACATTCCGAGCACCCATACTTTGAGGAACACTTCTCCCTAGAGCCTTGTATGTCATGGTAAAGACTTTAGCTTCCGTGTGAATGAGCTAGAAAGCCATAGGGCTTTGAGCACAAGAGTGACATGGGCTGACATTTTTAGAGGATTACGTCTACTATGTTGAGCAGTGGCTTTAGGAGAAAGGGAAGAAGCAGGGACTGAGAGGCAAGTAATCCCAGGTAGATGGGGCTGAGTGATAGCCGTGGCAGTGCTGATAAAGTCTGGATCCGGAATCATATTTTGAAAAGAGAACCAACAACAGTGCTGATAGGTTGGATTTGCTCTGGGGTTAGAGAAGAATATGGGACAGGCTTTTTTTTGTTTGTTTGTTTGTTTGTTATTGGGGATAGAACTCAGAGGCATTCTACCTGCAAGTTATACCCCCCTGGTAATCTTGCAAATAATAATAATAATAATAACCTTAAAATCATCATGAGAAAATACCAGGAAAACCCAAATTGAGTGACAGTGTACAAAATAACTGGCCAGTAGTCTTCAAAGAAATGTCAGTATCATGAAAGACCCAAAGTGTTTCCACCAAGGAGTCGTATCAGCTAAATGCCTTTTGCATCGGACTGACCAGGAAGGCCTTTCTCCCGACTGGGCTGATCCGTGTGTCGTGTTTCCAGCGTTTCAGGCTGCCTTCCGGGCTCAGGGACCCCTGGCTATGCTGCAGCACTTCGATACTGTCTACAGCATTCTACAGTAAGTCAGATTCGCAGCTGGCACTTGGTAGCTGTTTGCCCTTCGTTTTGCATGTTAGTCCCGAAATTCCAAATTAGAGCTTCACCCGGTACATGGCTCTGGGTGCTGACGAGCTCTGCCGATGAGCATATATCTACTTTCCCACCGTGTTTACTCAGTCAAGCACTTTCACGTGTACTTTCAGGCATTCGGTTCCTTGGGGTAGACCTGGTCTGGTAGAATGGGCTCTGCAGGCTCCTGTCTCACCCCGCACTTTCTTTCCCTCATAGTCACTTTCGAAGTATAGAGCCTGACCTCAAGGAAGATACTCTGGAATTCCTGATCAAAGGTGTTTATGGGCCGGGGGCAGGGGATGGAAGAGGCCTGTTGCTGTTTGTGTGGGTCGGTTACTCTCTCCTGTTGCCAGCCACGTGATGATAGCAAGGCTGTTGTGAGTCAGTCGGTCTGGCTAAGCCCGAGACCTTTGGCCCAGTAAGGTCTGTAATCTTGGTGGGTGATGCAGAGTTGTGTGCATTCACTGTAAGGGCAGACCGACAAGAACGTTTCCTACTCTCGAACCACCAATGGGGTGATTCTTCCGGTTGCCAGGGAGGAATCGTGGTCACCGGAGTAAGGGGAGGAACAGGGCGCGTTCAAGGCACCGGGGCCGAGGTCTTGAAGGGCTTAGCTATGTCACGGCCACTGAGAGATGAAACGCAGATCTTTGGTAATCTGATGGCTGCAAGTGCTGGGTATTTTGACGTCGGGGTAAATGAAGAAAATGAATGCAACCAGCTCCCACATGTGGCTCCTCACAGTGGTCAGCCGCCACTCCCAGGAGCTTCCTGCCGTCCTGGATGACACCTCCCTGAGCGCGTCAGATAGAAGCGCCCACCTGAACGTCCTCAAGATGAACTGCTACGCCCTGGTGCGCCTCTTGGAATCCTTTGAGACCGTGGCCAGCCAGACAGGCCTCATGGACCTGGACCAGGCTGGGAAGGTAATTGCAGTCCTCGGCTCGCTTTATGTGGGAAATGGAGGGATTGATGGGAAAATGGGACTCCATTGATTCTGAAAATGCTTACTGTCCTCACTTAGAGTTTTGGAAGAAGTGCTCAAAAATAGCACAGTATCTTCCCTAACACACACACACACACACACACACACACACACACACACACACACACTCACACACACACTCACACACACACCTATATATATATATATATATTTTTTTTTTTTTTTTGGTGGTGGTGGTACTGGGGTTCCTGGAAGCCCTTCTTACTTAGGGCTACACTCCCAGACCTATTTTTACACTTTTTTATTTGGAAAGAGGGTCTCTTATGCCAGCGCGGCTGGCTTCGAACCTGCGCGATCCTCCTGTCTCCGCCTCCCAAGCGCGGGGATTACAAGCGTGCGCCACCACGCCCAGCCATCCTCCTATATTTTGAAACGTAGTATTTTTATATTACCTTCTGTCTCGTCTTGATACAGGATAGTTTGGGAACACAGAATGGCGTATCCTAACTCTCTTTGTTTCCTTATTTATCTATTTATTTTTCTTAAATGTACACACGATCCTCTTTAGGGTAAGAAAGCCCGGACCAAAACAGCCCATGGTTTCGATTGGGAAGAAGAGAAGCAGCCAATCCTTCAGCTTTTAACACAGATTCTCCAGCTGGACATTCGCCATCTGTGGAACCATGCAGTAATTGAAGAGGAATTCGTCAGGTGGGTAGTTAAGATGGCCAAGCTGTGAGAAAGCAGGACTCTGTCGCCAGATATCCCTTTTACATACCTCATTTCCTGCCTTGATTCTATCTGTAAGACATGAAAATACCATGGAGTTGGTAGAAAGGAGACCGTAGACTGTTAGAAACTAATGTGGATTTTTTTTTAATGTTTTAGTTTTGGTACTGGGAATTGGACCCCAGAGTGTTTTCTACCTCCAAGCCACACACACTGCAGCCCCTTTTTACTTTGCAATAGGTTCTCACCATGTTTCTGAGGGCCTCCCTAAATTGCTGAGGCTGGCCTCAAACTTGGGATCATCCTGTCTCAGCCTCCCAAGTACTGGGATTGCGTGCACGCGCCACCATGCCCAGCTCTGGCGGGAATTTCTTGCCTCTCATACCCGTCTACTTCTTCACGAAGAAGTCCTTAGTGAGAATCTCCTAGGTGTGTGATAGTGGTGTCATTATAGTCACTAGAAACAAAAGACTTTGTCCTCTGCTAGTTTATGTTTTGGAGTAGAAGACAATTTTTAAAATAAGTAAAATTATGTATGATGTTTTATGGCTTATTCCTAAGGAGCAAAATAGAGGGGTTGGGAAGTTTGACAGAAAAGAGTTTATTTTGCGGTACTGGGGATTAAACTCACAAGCATTCTACCTCCGAGCAACACTCACAGCCCTATTTTTTATTCATTTTGAAACAGAGTCTTACTAAGTAGCTGTGAACCTGTGATCCTCCTCTCTGAGCCTCCCAAGTACTGGGATTATAAGCCTGTATCACTATGCCAGGGGTATTCTACCTCCAAGCTATACCCCTAGTTTCTATTATATTTTTATTTTGAAACAGAGTCTCACTGGGTTGATGAAAGTCTCACTACTTGCTGAGGCTGTCCTCAAAACTACGATCCTCCTACCTCAGCCTCCGTAGTGCTGAGATTATAGGCATGCATCACCATATGGGACTGAGTTGTGATTTTTTCGTTGTTGTTGTTGTTTGTAGTACTGGAAATGGAACCTAGGGGCATTCTCCAAGCTACACTCCCAGCCCTATTTTTGATTCTTTATTTTGAAATAAAATAGGATCTCATTGAGTTGCAAAGGGCCTCACTAAGTAGCTGAGGCTGGCTGCAAACTGCGATCCTCCTGTCTCAGCTTCCCGGATGCTGGGATTATAAGCATGCACCACCCCACCACACCCAGCTTGGAGTTACTATTAACTGAGATTTGGAGAAGGCTGTGGGCATTTTTTTTTTTTTTTTTTTTTTGAGGAAGATCAGAAATTCTGTTTTGGATATATCCAGTTTGAGGTGACTTTGTCCTATATTTTATCATATATTCCGATACTCTGTTGGCATGAGAAAGTCTGAAGTTAAAGTTATTAGTCATCTGAGTACAGTTGTCAGATCCAGCTGTCGAATGTATAGATCTGGAGTTGGAAGAGAGGAAGAGAGGTCTAGACCAGAGATCCACATTGGGAATATAATTGTATTTAAAGGCTTGAACTGAATGAGGGCACAAAATCAGTAAGTGTAACAGAAGAAAGAAAACCAAGGACTATGTTAAAGCAGCATCAAGAGGGTGTGACAAGCCCGGCGCGGTGGCGCACGCTTGCAATCCCCGCGCCTGGGAGGCGGAGACAGGAGGATCGCGCAGGTTCGAAGCCAGCCTCAGCTACTGAGTGAGGCTCTCAGCAACTTAGTGACACCCTGTTTCCAAATAAAATATAAAATGGGTCTGGGAGTCTAGCCCAGAGGTAGAAAGCCCCTGGGTTCCACCCCCAGTACCACCAAGGAAAAAAAAAAAAAGAGGGTGTGACAAGGAGGCACCAGCCAAGGAAGTGGAGAAGGGCGTCTGGTCCAGGAGGTCGAGCCAAGTGTATGGATCAGCTCCATCAATGAAGTTGAAAGATCCACTTTAAATGAGGACTGAAAGCCAGGTGTGGTGGCACGCACTTGTGATCCCAGTACTTGGGAGGCTGAGACAGGAGGATTGCAGGTTCAAAGCTAGCCTCAGCAAGGTTGCGAGGCTCTCAGAAACCTAGTGAGACCCTGCTTCCAAATAAAGAAAGGAAATCAGGCTGGGGCATATCTTGGAATTAGAATGCCTCTGGGTTCGATCCCCAGTACCGAAAATAAAATTAAATAAATAAATAAGGACTGAGCCCGGCGTGGTGGCTCATACTTGTAATCCCAGTACTTGGGAGGTTGAAACAGGAGGATTGCAGGCTCAAGACCAGCCTTGGTGATACTCAGCAACCTGGTGAGACCTTGTTTCAAAATAAAAAAAAAAAAGGTCTGAGGGTAGAGCTTGGAGGTAGAATGCCCCTGGATTCAGTCTCCACACCACAAAAAAATAAAAATAAGTAAAAGTAAGGACTGAGATGGCCATTATATTTAGCGATGAGAAATCATTGATAACTTTTTCCTATATTTTTATCACATATTCTGACACTTTGTCAGCATGATAACCTGGTTGAAAATTGCTAATCTTGAAGAAGGACCTGTCTGGGTCAGTAAAGCAGAGCAATTTGATATAGAAGGTGAGAGAATAAAAAAAAACTAGAATATCTTAACTTTGGAGGCAGCAGAGATAGAACGAATGAGGCAGAGCCCCTGGTAGGATGAACTGCACGCAGCTGATGGCTGCGCCATCTCTCCCCTCCTCAGCTTGGTGACTGGCTGTTGCTACCGCCTCCTGGAGAATCCCACCATCGGTCACCAGAGGAACCGGCCCACGCGGGAAGCCATAACGCACCTGCTGGGCGTGGCCCTGACGCGGTACAACCACATGCTCAGTAAGTCGCCCTCTGCGTCCTGTCCTCGCCGCGGCGCTGTGGCTTCTCATGACCAGCCCTTCCACAGGCGCCACCGTGAAGATCACCCAGATGCTGCAGCACTTTGAACATCTGGCCTCCGTGCTGGTGGCAGCCGTGAGTCTGTGGGCAACAGATTACGGAATGAAGAGCATGGTGGGAGAGATCGTACGGTGAGTCTTCCTCTCAAAGTTTCTTTTTTTTTTTTTTTTTTTTTGGTGGTACTGGGGTTCCTGGAAGCCCTTCTACCTCCAGGTTTCACTCCCAGACCTATTTTATAGTTTTGAAACAGGGTCTCTTAAGCCAGCACGACTGGCTTCAAACCTGCGCGATCCTCCTGTCTCCGCCTCCCAAGCGTGGGGATGACAAGCGTGCCCCACCACCCCGGGCTCCTTCTCAAAGTTTCTAACTTTTATTTTCCATGGGGAAGGGATAAAGAAAGTTTGGAAGTATATCCCTATGTGATGGGATACGAGTCTCAGCATCCCTTACTAACAGAGCTACCTTGCTTGCCATGGCTGTGTCTTCCTCCGTGTGTAGGGAGATCGGACAGAAGTGTCCCCAGGAGCTGAATCGGGACCCTTCGGGGGCAAAGGGCTTCGCCGCCTTCCTGACAGAGCTGGCAGAGCGGGCCCCGGCCATGCTCATGTCCAGCATGTGCATTGTGCTCGACCATCTGGATGGAGAGGTAGGTGGTTCATTAGAGATCGCCAAGTTTTCCTAGGGGTTTTAAGACCATTGTGGAAAGACTTTTCTTCTCTCTTCTTTTTCTTTTTTTTGTGGTTCTGTGGGTGGAACCCAGAGGCTTTCTACCTCCGGGCTATACTCCCAGACCTATTTTATATTTTATTTGGAAACAGGGTCTCACTAAGTTGCTGAGAGCCTCACTAAGTAACTGAGGCTGGCTTTGAACCTGCGCGATCCTCCTGTCTCAGCCTCCCAAGCGCGGGGATTACAAGCGTGTGCCACCATGCCTGGCTTCTCTCTTCTTTTCTTACTCTTTTTTTGGGGGGACATACTAGGGATCGGACCCAGGGGGTTCTACCTCCAAGCTACCTCAGCCCTTTATTTATTTATTTCGTTATTTAGTTATTGTGGTACTGAGGATAGAACCCAGGGGCATTCTACCTCCAAGCTGCACTCCCAGACCTATTTTTTATTCTTTAAGTAAAAAGAGGCTGTCTGAGATCCTGGATCCTCCTGTCTCAGCCTCCCAAATGCTGGGATTACAAGCGTGCGCCACCATGCCTGACTTCCTCCTTTTTTTTTTTTTTTTTTTTTTTTTTTTTTTGGTGGTTCTGGGGTTCCTGGAAGCCCTTGTACCTCGGACTACACTCCCAGACCTATTTTATACTTTTTTATTTTTGGAAACAGGGTCTCTTAAGCCAGCGAGGCTGACTACGAACCCGCGCGATCCTCCTGTCTCAGCCTCCCAAGCGTGGGGATTACAAGCGTGCGCCGCCACGCCCGGCTTTTTTTTTTTTTTTTTTATGTGATGCTAAGAATCTACCCGAAGGCCTTACATATGCCAATCACATGCATTCAACAGAGCTATATCCTAAATCAAAAGGTTGTTCCTAGCCGGGCGCACGCTTGTAATCCCAGCATTTGGGAGGCTGAGACCGGAGGATCGAGGTTGGTGGACAGCCTCAACTACTTTGTGAGGCCCTCCACGACTTAGTAAGACCCTGTTTCATAATAAAGAATAAAAAAACAGGGCAATGGGTGTAGCTCGGAGGTCAAATGCCCCTGGGTTCCATCCCCCAGACCCGCCAAAAAAAAAAAACAACGTTGTTCCTAGCCGGCATGGTACATACCCATAATCCAAAAGACTCTGGAGGCTAAGGCGATAGGAGATCACAAGTTCCAGGCCAGCCTGGGCAATGTAGCAGGACCCCATCTCAAAATAAAATCTTGAAAGGAGTTGGGAAGCTGGACATGGTGGCACATACTTTTAAAAATCCCAGTGCTTGGGAGGCTGAGACAGGAGGATCACAGGTTTGAGGACAGCCTCACCTCAGCAAATAGTGAGACTTTAAGCAACCTAGTGAGACCCTACTTCAAAAATAAGGGCCGGGCGTGGTGGGCACGCTTGTCATCCCTGCGCTTGGGAGGCAGAGACAGGAGGATCGCGCAGGTTCGAAGCCAGCTGTGCACGCTGGCTTAGGAGACCCTGTTTCCAAATAAAAATGTAAAAATAGGTCTGGGAGTATAGCTCGAGGTAGAAGGGCTTCCAGGAACCCCAGTACCACCAAAAAAAAAATAAAATAAAATAAATAAAAAATAAAAGGTAGGGCTGGGATGTAACTTGGAGCTAAAATGCCCCTCAGCTCAATCCCCTGTACCACAAAATTAAAATATAAAGGGCTGGGAATGTAGTAGAGTTCTTGCCTAGCGTGTTCAAGTTCCTGAGTTCAGCTACTATACAGCTAATGTACAGCTCTGGAGAGGTCTGGACTACAGGTACACATTTGGGAATATGATAGATACTATGTAAGCTGGGCGTGGTGGCGCACGCTTGTAATCCTAGTTCTTGGGAGGCTGAGGCAAGAGGATCGCAGATTCGAAGCCAGCCTCAGCAACTTAGCGAGACCCTGTTTTTAAATCAGAAATAGAAAATTGGGCTGGGGTGTACCTCGGAGGTCAAATGCCTCTGGGTTCCCAGACCCGCCAAATAAATAAATAAATTAATTAATTAAATAATAAAATTTAAAAAAATAAAAGATAAGTACTTGGGAGGCTGAGACAGGAGCATCAGATGGGAGCCTGTGGTTCGCAGCCAGCCTCAGCTACATAGTGAAACCCTCGGCAACTTAGTTCCTGCAACTGTTTCAAAATAAAGAATAAAATATTGGTCTGGGGGTATAGCTCAGAGGTAGAATGCCCATGGATTCAATCCTCCCTAACACACACACACACACACACACACACACACACACACACACACACGATGGCTTTCACAGGAAGAAGGCAAGTGGTCTGGCTCCCTCCTGCAGAGAATCAGATGAAGTTTGTTGAATAAGGAGCCATTATATCCACATGTTGGTTTGATCCGGATCTGGTAGGGAGATGACAATTCCATAGCTTACATCCAGAGAGAGTGACTCAGCTTTAATTCTGAAATCCATCCATTCTTCAGGAGGAAGCCACTTCCGACCGCCTGGCTTGCCCTGCTTTCTCTAAACAATGAGCTTTCTCAAATGGAGCCATATCTCTTTCAGTTCTCCTTTGACTGGATGCTAACCGGGCTGCTTCCCAGAGTGATGTTGGGCATGCCCAGGTGAATGTCAAGGACGAGATAGAGCACTCATTCATCTGATTTACTTCAGCTTCTTGTAAAACATTCTTTTTTTCTGGCCCTTGGCCTGGCAGAAGTCCCAAGTCCTGTTTTATGCTGTTCTGTGTCTTACTTTCTGTTAATAAAATATGAGAAGAAAAATAGGGGAGGGAAAGAGAATGTTTATTTGTAGGAATCAAAGGCTTTTTTTTTTTTTTTTTTTTTTTTTTTTTTTTTTTTTAGTGGTACTGGGGTGGAACCCAGAGGCTTTCTACCTCCGGGCTATCCTCCCAGACCTATTTTATATTTAATTTGGAAACAGGGTCTCACTAAGTTGCTGAGAGCCTCACTAAGTAGCTGAGGTTGGCTTCGAACCTACGCGATCCTCTGTCTCAGCCTCCCAAGCGCGGGGATTACAAGCGTGCGCCACCACGCCCGGCTGAATCAAAGGCTTGAAGACCTAAGATGAAGGCAATAATAAAAGCCAAGCATGGTGATGCATAATTTTTTTTTTTTTTTTTTTTTTTTTTTTTGGTGGTGGTACTGGGGTTCCTGGAAACCCTCCTACATCCGGGCTACACTCCCAGACCTGTCTTTATATTTTTTTAAAATTTGGAAACAGGGTCTCTTAAACCAGCAAGGCTGGCTTCGAACCTGTGCGGTCCTCCTGTCTCCATATCCCAAGCGTGGGGATTACAAGCGTGCGCCACCATGCCCGGCTGGTGCATACTTTTAGTCCCAGTACTTGGGAGGCTGAGATAGGAGGATCACAGGTCCAAAGCCAGCCTAAGCAAATAGTGAGATTCTCATCAACATACCAAGACCCTGTTTCAAAATAAGAATAAAACAGGGCAGAGCACTTGTAATCCCAGCATTCGGGAGGCTGAGACCGGAGGATCACGGTTCGCGGACAGCCTCAGCTACATAGTGAGGCCCTCTGCAACTCAGTGAGACCTGGTTTCAAAATAAAGACTAAAAAATAGAGCAGGGGGTGTAGCTCGGAGGTTGAATGCCCCTGGGTTCCATCCCCAGACCCACATACACACACAAAAGGCAGAGGGTGTAGCTCAGAGGTAAAATGCCCCTTGGGTTCAACCCCTAGTGCCACATACACAAAAAAAGATAATAATAGCCAGGTTTGTTGTTGTTTGTGTTCTTGTTGTTTTGTGGTACTGAAGATGGAACCCATGGGCACGCTACCTCCGAGCTACACACCCAGCCCTAATTTTTCTTTATTTTGAAACAGGGTCTCACTGAGTTGCAAAGGGCCTCACTAAGTAGCTGAGGCTGTCTACAAACCATGATCCTCCCATCTCAGCCTCCAAATGCCTGGATTATAAGCGTGCGCCACCACCTCCGGCTTAATAACCACTTTTTAAATAAGCTTTGTTGGCTCACTGTGTGGTGTTTATTTTTGTTTTGTTGCAGTACTGGGGATGTAACCCAAGGGCATTCTACCTCCGAGCTATACCCCCCCCCCGTTTTTTTTTGTTTTGTTTTGTTTTTTTAATTTGAAACAAGGTCTCACTGAGTTGCAAAAGGCCTCACTAAGTAGCTGAGGCTGTCTGTGAACCGAGATCCCTTCTGTCTCAGCCTCAAAATGCTGGGATTACAAGCGTGCGCCACTTCGCCCAGCTGGATCAGTGTGATTTTATAAATTCAACTCTCATCTGAGCATACCTAATCTGAAATCTGAATGCTCCAAAATTTGGAAAAGTTTTTTGGGGAGGGTTACTGGAATTTGAATCTAGAGGCATTCTACCTCCAAACTGTACCCTCAGGTACAACAACTTCTGTTGTTTTGTTTTTTGGCAGTACTGGGGATGGAATCAGGGGCATTCTACCTCTGAGCTACATCCCCAGCCTGTTCTTTATACTTTATTTTGAATCAGGGTCTTACTAGTTACAGAGGGCCTCACTAAGTAGCTGAAGCTGTCTGCGAACTCGTATCCTCCCGTCTAAGCCTCTCAAGTACTGGGATTACAAGTGTGCACCACCACACTTGGCAAAGTTTTTACTTCTTATTTGGTAACAGGGTGTCACTAGGTTGCTGAGAGCCTCACTAAATTGCTGAGGCTTTCCTCAAATCTGAGATCCTCCTATCTCAGCCTCCCGAGTACTAGGATTATAAAACATGTGCCACCGTGCCCAGGAAATTTAAAAATTTTTGGAGCACCATCATGACACAAGCGAGAAATTCACTTGTGAAATTTCTTGAGACATCATTTCATGTATACGATTATTAAAACCATGTTATAAGATTACAGTCTTCAGGCTACCTGTATAAGGTATATCTGAAAGAAATGAATTCTGTGTTTAGACTCGGATCCCTTTTCCAAGATATCTCTTGTATACAGAAATACTGCAATATCCAAAAAAGTCTGAAGTACTTAATGTCTGAAGCGTTTACGACAAGGCACATTCAGCTCATACCACCATCCTTCCCTGGGTGAGCCTCGTGGGGGGAAACTGGGTTTGACTCTTATTTATTTTATTCCTACATTCTCCTCGGAGCAAACAAGTCCCCTCTGGGATTCCAATTTTTTCCCATGACCTTGGGAACAAATACCTAGGCGTTGACGAGAAAAGTCATAATTAAGTGCAAGCAAAGAAGTTCAACTAAATGTCTTGCCCTTCCTTCAGCCTGGATGGCCACAAGAGTTTTGTTTTTGTTTATTTGGTTGGTTGGTTTTGTGATACTGTGAACTAAACCCATGGGCATTCTACTTCTGAGCTGTACACCCCAAGCCCTATTTTCTTTTATTTGGAAACAGGGTTACACTGAGTTGCTGAGGTCTCACTACTTACTGAGGCTATCCTCGAACCTTCGATCCTCCCGTCTCAGCCTCCTAAGTACTAGGATTACAAGCGCGCACCACCACACCTGGCTGCCACGAGAGTTTAGAAGAAAGTTAATGTGGGGTAGAGGTTCATGGCAACTTTCTCTGACTTAGAACTACATGATGCGCAATGCCGTGCTGGCGGCCATGGCAGAGATGATACTGCAGGTTCTGAACGGTGATCAGCTGGAAGAAGCAGCCCGAGAAACCAGAGATCAGTTCTTGGATACCTTACAGGCCCACGGCTATGATGTCAACTCTTTTGTTCGGAGCCGTGTTTTGCAGCTCTTCACCCGAATTGTCCAGCAGAGGGTGAGCAACCTTCTATGTGATAAAAGACATATGGTCCTCCTCCGTATACCAGCCACAATAAAGAGGAATATCTGGCCCCCAAAAATCTAGATTCCGATTTTTATTATCAATCATAAACTTTCTGTACCAGGCACAAAGACGTCTGCCTCTGTAAGGACTATAATGAGTCTTAGCCACTCCAAAGAGTGCTGCTTCCATACTTGATATCCCATAGGAAGGTTTCTTTAGTATGACGGGTAGCTGCGTCAAGAGTGCACCCCACGATCATCTTGAGCAGAATGGATCAGACGGTGTGAGTTGACCTGTCTCTCCCTGCCCTCCCAGGCCCTCCCCCTGACACGTTTCCAGACAGTGGTGGCCTTAGCAGTGGGACGCCTGGCAGACAAGTCGGTGCTAGTGTGTAAAAACGCCATCCAGCTGCTGGCCAGCTTTCTAGCCAATAATCCCTTTTCTTGCAAGGTGAGTAAACTGGGTCCATCGGGAAGAGAAGGAATGAAAAGTAGAAATGGGACAAACAAATCACCCAGTGACCCGATACTCATTCTCCCTTCCCAGCTCAGTGATGCTGACCTTGCTGAGCCGCTGCAGAAGGAGACCCAGAAACTGCAAGAGATGCGGGTGCGACGGCGGGCTGCAGCTGCTTGTGAGTACTTACTGCCCAGGAGTCCTCACCCCAGGCAGCCTTCTTCCTGTGGTCAGAAATTCCAGGGAAAGACTAAGCGAGACTCTGATTCAGCCGCAGCACTCGACCCAGAGGAGGAATGGGAAGCCATGCTGCCAGAATTGAAGTCCACCCTGCAGCAGCTCCTGCAGCCTCCCCAGGAAGAAGAGGAGCTTCCCAAGCAAATTACGGACTCAGAGACCACGGAGGAGGTGAAAGGACGCATCCATCAGCTACTTGCCAGAGCAAGTTATAAGTATGTGAGAGAATGAGTAGTCTCTAAACTATTTGGGTTTGTAGTTAACCTTTGAGAACCTATTCAGTGTTTCTTTAAAATAAACGAGCCTAGCGTAGTGGTGCAGGCTTGTAATCCCAGTGCTTGGGAGGCTGAGACAGGAAGATAGCGAGTTTGCTGCCAGCCTTCGCTACTTAGTGAGGCCCTCTGCAACTTAGCAAGACCCTGCTTCAGAATAAAGAATGAAAGCTGGGCAGGGTGGCACACACTTGTAATCCCGGCATGTGGGAGGCTGAGATAGGCGGATCGCGGTTCGCGGACAGCCTCAGCTACTTAGGCCCTTTGCAACTCAGTGAGACCCGGTTTCAAAATAAAGACTAAAAAATAGGGCTGGGGGTGTAGTTCAGAGGTAGAATGCCCCTGGGTTCCATCCCCAGTACCTAAATAAATAAATAAATAAATAAATAAATAGTGATGGAGCCATAGCTCAGGAGTAGAATGCCCCTGGGTTCCATCCCAGTACCACAAAAAAATAAATAAATAGGGCTGGGGTGTAGTTTAGAGGTAGTAGAATGACCCTGGGTTCAATTCTCAGTCCCAAAAGGAAAGAGAGGAAGAGAGGGAGGGAGGAGGAAGAGGGAGGGAGGGCTTAGATCATCTGATCTCTGATGATTTACTAATTATAAATTCTGTGAGCTAAGAAATAATAACAGATTTGCTTATATACTATCTTGTAATTGGCCTAGTCTGAATCTTGATCTTAGAGAAGACTCTAGAACTTCTGAGCAGTTTAGCAATAAAAGCCCAGATAGCTGCCAACAACCAGCTATTCCTAAATCTCTGCCAAAGGTTACTTATTTATTTATTTATTTATTTATTTATTTATTTATTTATTTTTGTGTGGTACTGGGGATGGAACCCAGGGGCATTCTACCTCCAAACTACATCTCCAGCCCTATTTTGTACTTTTTATTTTATTTTATTTTTTATTTTTTTGGTGGTACTGGGGATGGAACCCAGAGGCTTTCTACCTCCGGGCTATACTCCCAGACTTTTTTTATATTTTATTTGCAAACAGGGTCTCACTAAGTTGCTGAGAGCCTCACTAAGTAGCTGAGGCTGGCTTTGAACCCGTGCGATCCTCCTGTCTCAGCCTCCCAAGCACGGGGATTACAAGCGTGCGCCACCACGCCCGGCTTGTACTCTTTATTTTAAAACAGGGTTTCACCAGGAGGATCACTGGTTTGCAGCCTGCTCAGCAACTTACTGAGACCTCTTTCTTTTTTTTTTTCTTTTTTTTTTTTTTTTTGCCACCACACCTAGTTTAGAACAAAACTTTTTTTTCTTTTTTTTATATCACTGATTGGGTGTCAACTAAAATGACTTTTTTTTAACAGCAGAATTCTATTTTTTTTAACTGGGCGAGGGTTAGAGATGTAGCCCAGTTGTCGAGCGTGTCTGATGTGAGGTCCATTTCTTTCCTCTGGGGCTTGTTGAAATCCTGAGGGAGACTCCCTTACAAAGCGGGCAGCGACTCTGCGGGGGCCACGGTGGGGACAGGCTCTTGTCCTTTCAGGCAGGCCATCATTCTCACTCGAGAAGCCACAGACCGCTTCCAAGAGTCTGAACCATTCAGTTATACAGACCCAGAGGGGTCGGAGGAGACCAGGTTCCTGAACCTCTTAGGAATTATCTTCAAAGGTAATCCTTTTCCTTCTTCAGTCAACAAAAAATAAGAGCATTTCAACTAGGTTTTTTGGTGTGTGTGTGTGTGTGTGTGTGTGTGTGTGTGTGTGTGTGTGTGTGTGTTACTGTGGATGGAACCCAGGGGCATTTTGCCTTTGAGCTACACCCCAACCCTATTTTTTTTTCTTTTTTTTTTTTTGCGGGTCTGGGGATAGAACCCAGAGGCATTCTACCTCTGAGGTACACCCTCTGCCCAATATTTTTTCTCTATTTTGAAACATGGTCTCACTGAGTGGCGGAGGATCCTCACTAAGTCGCTGAGGCTGTCTGCGATCCTCCGGTCTCAGCCTCCCGAATGCTGGGATTACAAGTGTGCGCCACCACGCCCGGCTCCCAGCCCTAGTTTTTATTCTTTATTTTGAAACAGGGTCTCACTGACTTGCAGAGGGCTCACAAAGTAGCCAAGGCTGGTCGAGAACCGAGATCCTCCAGTCTCAGCCTCCCAAATGTTGGGATTACAGCGTGCACCACCAGGCCTGGCTCACAGCCAGTATTTATTGAGCATTTACTTGATGTCAGAAATGGGCCTGGCTAACAAGCCTATTGACCTATTGCTCAAAGAGTCCAGAGGTGCCTGGCGTGGTGGCGCACGCTTGTAATCCCCGCGCTTGGGAGGCTGAGACAGGAGGATCGCACAGGTTTGAAGACACCCCAGCTACTTAGTGAGGCTCTCAGCAACTTAGTGACACCCTGTTTCCAAATAAAGTATAAAATAGGTCTGGAAGTATAGCCCGGAGGTAGAAAAGCCTCTGTGTTCCACCCCCAGTACCACCAAAAAAAAAAAAAAAAAAAAGGCCAGAGGCACTGCCCCTGCTCTGAAGTGTCACATGGTAACCATTAGGAATCTTTTTTTTTTCTTTTTCTTTTTTTCTTTTTTTTTTTTTTTGAGAAATGAAACAGAATAGCTGGGTATGGTAGAACTTGCTTATAATCCCAGGAGTTATGAGGCTGAGACAGGAAGATCCCTGTTCTCAGACAGCCCAGTTACTTAGTGAGGCCTTCTGCAACTTAGTGAGACCCCTGTTTCAGAATAATTTTAAAAAAAAAGATATATATATATATATATATATATATATATATATGGCTGAAGGTGTAGCTCAGAGGTAGGAATGCCCCTGGGTTCTCTTCCCAGTACTTAAAAAATAAAAAAGAAAGATAGAAAAGAAATGAAACAAAAATCTCTTAGAATAGGTTCTAATTTCATACTTTCGTGTCCTGGAAAGAAAGATCCAAGAATGTTGGTAGCTGTTTCATTCTCCCATATTCCCTTAAACAAAAATCATCCCCTACTCCTCTGACGTCCAGGCCCAGCATCTTCCTCACAGAAGAACAATGCCCAAGAGTCCGATGAGAACTCAGATCCAGGACGCAGTGGCCGCAAAGGCACCAGCAGGGTGTCGGAGCCTGTGGGACCCGAGGAGGACGACGAGCTGGTGAAGCAAGAGATGCTGGTGCAGTATCTGCAGGACGCCTCCAGCTTTTCCCGGAAGATTACAGAGGCTATTAGCATCATCAGCAAGATGATGTATGAAAACACCACGACAGGTAAGCCAGAGTCTTGCCCAGTAAGGACTGGGCTAGGGTTAGAAAACCCAGGCCCAGCCAGATGTGGTGGCACACGATTGTAATCCCAGCATTTGGGAGGCCGAGACAGGAGGATCCCTGTTTGTGGACAGCCTCAGCTACTTAGTGAGGCCCTTTGCAATTCAGTGAGATCCTGTTTCAAAATAAAAAGAGTTAAAAATGGGGCCTGGGAGCTGGGCGTGGTGGCACACACTTGTAATCCCAGCATTCAGGAGGTTGAGACCAGAGCATCGCGGTTCATGGACAGCCTCAGCTACTTAATGAGGCCCTCCGCAACCTAGTAAGACTCTGTTTTAAAATAAAGAATAGAGCCGGGCGTGGTGGCGCACGCTTTTAATCCCCGCACCTGGGAGGCTGAGACAGGAGGATCGCACAGGTTCAAAGCCTGCCTCAGCTACTTAGTGAGGCTCTCAGCAACTTAGTGAGACCCTGTTTCCAAATAAAGTATAAAATAAGTCTGGGAGTATAGCCCGGAGGTAGAAAGCCTCTGGGTTCCACCCCAGTACCACCAAAAAGAAAGAGAGAGAGAGAGAGAGAGAGAGAGAGAGAGAGAGAGAGAGAGAGAGAGAAAGAATAAAAAATAGGGCGGGGCATGTAGCTCGGAGGTAGAATGCCCCTGGGTTCCATCCCCAGTACCACACAAAGAAAAAGAGAGAAGGGTTCTATCTTAAGCCAGGTGTGGTCATGTACACCTGAAATCCCAATACATGGAAGGCTGAGAAAGGAGGATCACAGATTCAAACAAAGCCAGTCTAGCAATTTAGTGAGGCCCTCAGCACCTTAGTAAGACCTGTTTCAAAACCAAAAAGTAAAATAAAATAAAATAGAGCTGAGATGTAGTTCAGAGGTAGTCTATCCCTAGATTCAATCCCCAGTACCACGAAAAAGGTAGAGGGGCACCGTCTTTAAGTATTGGGGAGTTTTGCAAAGCCAATGGGTGACACTCGTGTCTGTCCTCTCAGTGGTGCAGGAGGTGATTGAATTCTTTGTGATGGTGTTCCAATTTGGGGTACCCCAGGCCCTGTTTGGGGTGCGCCGCATGCTGCCGCTCATCTGGTCTAAGGAGCCTGGTGTCCGGGAAGCGGTACTTAATGCCTACCGCCAACTCTACCTCAACCCCAAAGGGGACTCAGCCAGGTATGTGGGGTTCTTTTGTCTTTGCTGACTTTTCTGAGGTCTTAGGATTTTCCTCGTCTCTTCAAGGAAGGGGGCGTCCTTCCAGAGGAGTTCCAAAGCCATAGGCATTAGGGCTCAGGGTGGAGCTGCGTTTGAGTGAAGCCTCTCCTATGCCTCATTTAACCAAATCCAGCTTACCAGTCTTGTAAAGCCCACTGATCTCTGTCCACAGAGCCAAGGCCCAGGCATTGATTCAGAATCTCTCTCTGTTGTTAATGGATGCCTCAGCTGGGACCCTTCAGTGCCTTGAAGAAATTGTAAGTCTTCTTGGTTTTTCTTTATTCGTTCAACAAGGATTACAATTATGTACCGTATGCTCAGCAATTTACTCAGCCGCCCCACAAAGGATAAGACTCTGCTCTCACATCCAACTTTAAAGGAATCCATAGTCTACTTGGTAGCCAAACACACCGATATCTTTGTTCCGTTTAGTTTTATTTATTTATTTATGTTGCAGAACTGGGGATTGAACCCAGGGGCATTCTACCTCCAAGCTACAACCCCCAGCCCTATTTTTTATTATTATTTTTCTGAAACAGGAGCTCACTGAGTTGCAGAGGACCTCACTAAGCTAAAGCTGGACGACAGACCTGGGATCCTCCTGTCTCAGCCTCCCAAGTATTAGGATTACAAGTGTGCATCACCATACCCAGCCACAAATATTTTTAGAACAATGCAGCAGGCAGCTGATTAGGTGCTAAAATCAGTAACATAATAATTATAAAAATAGCAATAAGCCAGGTGTGGTAGTTCAGGCTTGGAGGCTGACATAGGAGGATGACAGGTTTAGCCCAGCCTCAGCAACTTCACAAGACCCTGTGTCCGAATGAAAAATAAAATAGGGCTGAGGTAGAATGCTCCTGGGTTCAATCCTCAGTACAGTCAAGCAATTAATCAATAAGTCTAGTAATAATATAACAACACACTTTTATCATATTAATATATGCTGAATACAGCTGGGCGTGGTGGCGCACGCTTGTAATCCCCGCGCTTGGGAGGCTGAGACAGGAGGATGGCACAGGTTCGAAGCCAGCCTCAGCTACTTAGTGAGGCTCTCGGCAACTTAGTGAGACCCTGTTTCCAAATAAAATATAAAGTAGGTCTGGGAGTAGAGCACGGAGGTAGAAAGCCTCTGGGTTCCACCCCCGGTACCACACACACAAAAAAAAAAATGCTGAATACTGTGTGTGGGGGGGTACTGGGGTTCCTGGAAGCTCTTCTACCTCTGGGCTACACTACCAGACCTATTTTATACTTTTTTATTTTTGGAAACAGGGTCTCTTAGCCAGCGTGGCTGGCTTCGAACCTGCGCAATCCTCCTGTCTCTGCCTCCCAAGCACGGGGATTACAAGCCTGCGCCACCACACCCGGCTCATAATTTTTGAAACAGGGTCTCACTGAGTTACAAAGGGCCTTGCTAAGTAGCTGAGGCTGGCTTTGAACCTGCAGTATCCTCCTGTCTAGGATTACAAGAGTGTGCCACCACACCCAGCTTTGAACAGTATTCTTAGTCTTTACTAGTGTTAACTTCTGTCTTCAACAACTGAAGTAGTTTACTCTGTGTTTTACAGCGAGAACTCTGTGAGGCTCAGCAAGTGGTTAAAGCAGTTGTCTAGTAACAGCCAGTTAGTGACATAGGCCCATAAACTCCAGAAAACAGCTGGGTGTGGTGGCACACACCCGAAATCCCAGTAGCTTGAGAGGTTGATGCAGGAGGATTGTAAATTCGAGGTCACCCCCAGCTGGGTATGGTGGCACATGCTTGTAAAACTTGGGAGGCTGAGACAGCACAGCCAGCCTTGGCTGCTTAGTGAGACCCTGTTTCAAAATGAATAATAAAAAATAGGACTGGGCCGGGCGTGGTGGCGCACACTTGTAATCTCAGCATTCGGGAGGCTGAGACCAGAGGATCGCAGTTGGTGGACAGCCTCAGCTACTTAGTGAGGCCTTCTGCAACTCAGTGAAACCCTGTTTCAAAATAAAGAATAAAAAATTGGGCAGGGGATGTAGCTCGGAGGTCACATGCCTCTGGGTTCCATCCCCAGACCTGCAAAAAAAAAAAAAAAAAATAGGACTGGGGGGTATAACTTGGAGGTAGAATGCCCCTCGGTTCAATCCCCAGTACCAAAAAATCAAAAAGTTCAGCCTCAACAACTTAGTGGACCGTGTCTCAAAATGAAAAAATAGAAAGGGCTGTAGATGTATTCATTGGTGAGCACTCCTCCGTTCAGCCCTTGGTGCTGGGAAGAGAAAGACAGACAGAAGCCAGGGAGCACACTCGCCTTCCTGTGCTGTAGCGAAGCGTGGGATGAATAAGAAGTTTTGCTGTAGGACAGCTGAGGAACGCTCCGTAAAGCTGGCGGGACTTGCACCTTTTTGAAAGGTGAGTAGGAGCTGGAGAGAGACGGGAGAGCGTGTGCGAGAAAAAGCCCGTGTTGCAGAATGAGGAAGGTTGTGTTCTAGCCCAAAACTGTTACCTGGGAAAGGAAGCAAAGTTGGATCGTAGTTTACAACTAAATTGTGAAGGTCCCTAATGCCATCCAGAGTCTAGGACGCTGGCGTTGCGGGGCCGACACCCGCACTGTGGGGCTGCAGGTCCCCTTGGAGCACTTGCGCCGTGGTGCTGGCCGCCGGCTTCCGCTGGGAGGAGCACTGCTGCTGCCGCGCTGCCTCCTGCTCTGATGGGAAGGCCTGGACCCATGCTGACAGCTGGCCTGCGAGGCTCCCAGGCTGGCTGCGGGTCGGGAGCCACTGCAGTAGGCAGAGGAGGCTGACGCGGAGATGAAGAGCAGGGCTCGTGGGAGGAGCCAGGCTCCAGGAGGCTTTCCCGCATCCACGCTGGCTAGAGAGGGCTGGGGCAGGGCAGGAGGGTTACCAGAGGGGCCATCAGGGTGCGATAGCAAGGGCAGGACTGGTCTAGAGAATAGGTACAGGAAGACGATTTTTTTATAGAGACTGAAGAGGTTTATTTAAGAAAGTAGGAAGTAGACAACCAAGGGAGAGTGCTGGCCACCCCAAGAAGTGAGAGGGGTATCAGGAGACGTTTTTTGCTTTTCAGTACTAGGGTACTAGGAGAGGCATTTTACCTCCAAGTTAGTACCCCAGCCCTATTTTTAATCTCTATCTTGAAACAGGATGTCACTAAGTTGCGGAAGGCCTAAGTAGCTGAGGCTGGTGTGAACCTGTGATCCTCCTGTCTCAGCCTCCCGGGTACTGGGATTATAAGCATGCAACTCCACGCCCAGCTGAGGAGACTATGTGTGTGTGTCTCTGTGTGTGTGTGTATACACACACACACACACACACACACACACACACATATATTTGTGGTACTGGGGGTGGAACACAGGAGCATTCTACCTCTGAGCAACACCATAGCCCTATCTTTTATTATTTTATTGGAAAACAGAATCTCACCAAGTTACTGAGAGCCTCACTAAGTTGCTGGGGCTGGCTGTGAACCTGCGATCCTTGTCTCAGCTTCCCAAGTACCGGGATTATACGCATGTACCAACACTCCTGGCTTGAGAAAATTTTTAAAGGAAAGATGGTTAGGACTAAGTGGCTATTCATAAAAAGTTAGGAGAAGCCAGGCACGGTGGCACACACTTGGGAGGCTGAGACAGGAAGGCCATAGGTTCAAGAACAGCCTCAGCAATTTGTAAGACTCTTGTAACCTAGTGAGAGGAGACCTGTTTCAAAATAAAATAAAAAATAGGTTTGGGGGTGTAGCTCAGAGGTAGACTACCCCTCAGTTCAGTCCCCAATTCCACCCACATACACATAAACACAAATAATAATAATAATAATAATAATTAATAATAATGTGTAGCTTTGAAGGCCTAAGAGAATAGTAGAGAATGGAAATGGAAGTACCTCCCCAAGCTCCTACGTCACATTTTGAGCCTCTTCTCTTTCTATTCTGAAGGACTGCTTCTACCCGCTCTGGGCTCTCGGTTGTCTTCTACCCACTCTGGGCTCTCGGTTGTCTGCAGAGAAGTAGACCAAGGGGAATTGCTTTGTGCCTCAGCTCTTTTCCTTTCTCCTCAGCTCTGTGAGTTTGTGCGGAAGGATGAGTTGAAACCCGCAGTGACCCAGCTGCTGTGGGAGCGGGCCACAGAGAAGGCGCCCTGCCCGGCCCTGGAGCGCTGCTCCGCTGTGATGCTTCTGGGCATGATGGCACGGTGAGGCGGGCCCGGCAGGCGGGAGTGGGGGGTGCTGACGAGGCTCCTTCTCCTTCGGGGGGCCCAGCTGAGTCCTGCTGGGAGCTGGCTACCTACGTGAAGAGAGTGTCCGGCCCCCCTGCCTAGGAGCAGGAGATTCACTAGAGCAGGAGGCCCCCGGGGCTGGCCCCGCGTCAGCCTTGCTGGAGTGTTTCAGGGCTCCGGAAACCCCATGTCCCATGTATACGTGCCCCTGGGGTGTTGATACCCAGAGTCCTGTCCAGGACTGCGTTTGACTCTGACTTTCCTTCCCCCAGAGGAAAGCCAGAGATCGTGGGAAGCAACTTGGACACGCTGGTTAGCATAGGAATGAGTGAGAAGTTTCCGCAGGACTACAGGCTGGCCCAGCAGGTGTGCCACGCCATCGCCAACATCTCTGATAGGAGGAAGGTATGTGGAGCGGCTGTGCCCGAACTGAGGAGAGAAGAGCTCCTCTCGGCCCCTCCACACACGCGTGTGCTCTCGTCTTGTCTACAGCCTTCTCTGGGCAAACGCCACCCTCCCTTCCGGCTGTCTCAAGAACACAGGTTGTTTGAACGGCTTCGGGAGATGGTCACCAAAGGTTAGTTCTCCGAAAAGGCTTTGGGTAGAACCGAGCTCTCGGCTGCAGTCAACAGCTAACTCCTCCCTCCTGTATAGGCTTCGCCCACCCAGACCCACTGTGGATCCCATTCAAAGAGGCGGCCGTGACCCTCACTTACCAACTGGCAGAGGGCCCCGAGGTGATCTGTGCCCAGATGTTGCAGGACTGTGCAAAGCAGGCCCTGGAGAAGCTGGAGGAGAAGAGCACCAGCCAGGAGGAGCCCAGTAAGTGGGCGGAGGGCAGCTGGCCTCTGCTGGGTCCCCCGCAGGCGGGCACTTTGCACAGCCCCTTGGCGCACGCTCCCTCTGTCCAAGCTGGAGTTGGGCCAGGCAGCGCCAGCGTCCCTGGCTGCCGTCTCTCACTGCTTCACTGGTTCAGTAAGTTTGAGGGCCTTACCGTGCTGTTCCTCCTGGCTCTCCAGAGGAGGCCGTCCCAGTGCTGCCCACCTTTCTGCTGATGAACCTCCTCTCACTGGCTGGGGATGTGGCCCTGCAGCAGCTGGTACATCTGGAGCAGGCAGTGAGCGGAGAGCTGTGTCGGCGCCGCGTCCTTCGGGAAGAACAGGAGCACAAGACCAAAAGCCCCAAGGGAAAGGTGAGCGTCCTGCGCCCTTCCCAGCGTATTTCACAACCTCCGGCCAGAGCGCCACCTTCCGGAATCACTGCCTCTCTAGAAAATGAAGACTCTCTCTCTCTTTGTTGCTGCTGCCCTGGGAATGATTAGTGTAAACAAAGATGGGACAGTGTGTCTGTGCTCACCAGGAAGGAGAGCTGTAGGTAAATACAGACTGCAGAGTTAGAACGGACACGCACCCACCCTCCCATCAACCTTCACTGCTGGCCTGGCCCCTGGTGGGCCCCTCTCCTAGAGGCCACTGTCCTGCAGACAGACAGATAAGGCCTAGGGCCTCACCGCACTGGGCTGAGGTTTGACCCTGCGGCCTGGAGCCCACTCTCTCGCATGATCCATTACGGCTTCTATGAGGATGAATGAAGAAATGTAGAAATAGCCGGGCACAGTGCACACACTTGTCATCCCAGCATTCGGGAGGCTGAGACCGGAGGATCGCAGTTCATAGACAGCCTCAGCTACTTACTGAGGCCTCTGCAACTCAGTGAGACCCTGTTTCAAAATAGAGAATAAAAGCCGGGCGTGGTGGCGCACGCTTGTAATCCCCGCGCTTGGGAGGCAGAGACAGGAGGATCGCGCAGGTTCGAAGCCAGCCGTGCTGGCGTAAGAGACCCTGTTTCAAAAATATAAAATAGGTCTGGGAGTGTAGCCCGGAGGAAGGAGGGCTTCCAGGAACCCCAGTACCCCAGTACCACCAAAAAAAAAAAAAAATAGAGAATAAAAAATAGGGCAGGGGTATAGCTCAGAGCTCGAATGCTCCTGGGTTCCAACCCCAGACCTGGAGGTTGGAAAAAAAAAAAGAAGTGTAGAAACCTGGTTTGGTAGCTTATAAACAAATATAGAGGACCTAGTTATTTCCCTGTTAAATCTAGAAATTCTCTCTCTCTCTCTCTCTCTCTCTCTCTCTCTCTCTTTCTCTTTTTGGTACTGGGGATGGAACCCAGGGACTTTCTACCTTCTGTCTAAACTCCCAGACCTATTTTTTATATTTTTATTTGGAAACTGTTTCACTGAGTTGCTGAGAGCCTAAGTAGCTGAGACTGGCTTCGAGTAGTTGAGACCTGCGCCATCCTCCTGTCTCCACCTCCCAAGTCCTGGGATTACAGGTGTGCGCCACCACGCCCGGCAGAATTCTTTCTCTTGACAAACACATTTGGCCATTCTGCGAATGGGTTTGTAAGACTCCGCCTCTCCTCAGATCTGTGTGTGCGGACTGAAGTGTTAGGATGGACTCGAGCGTCTTGCCGCTCATCACTGTGGTCCCTGGCTTCTTTCCCTTTAGAACACAAGCTCCGAGACCACCATGGACGAGGAGCTGGGATTGGTTGGAGCCACTGCTGACGACACTGAGGCAGAACTGATCCGCAACATCTGTGAGATGGAGCTGCTGGATGGTAAGAACGGTTGCTAGGCGACCTCCCCAACTGAGGTGTACCCATCACAGACGTAGAGTTGTTCTTCCAACAGGCCAACAGCTGCTGGCTGCCTTCGTCCCCCTCTTGCTTAAAGTCTGCAATAGCCCCGGCCTCTACGGCCACCCAGACCTCTCTGCGGCTGCTTCGCTTGCGCTTGGCAAGTTCTGCATGATCAGGTAGGACCTGAGTTGGCAGCGCCTCGTGGAGGAAGGGGATGATACAGCTTCCCTGATGATCCTTTCCTTGCCCCCAGCGCCACTTTCTGTGATTCCCAGCTTCGTCTTCTGTTCACCATGCTAGAAAAGTCTTCACTCCCTGTTGTCCGGTCTAACCTCATGGTTGCCGTTGGGGATCTGGCCATCCGCTTCCCCAACCTGGTGGACCCCTGGACGCCTCATCTGTATGCTCGGTAAGAGACGCCTCTTGCTCCAGCAGTCCCGACTGCCCTGGGAGTCTGTGGTCAGTGCGTGTCCTGAGACTCTACTTTCAAGGTCTACTTGATACTTGACCTGTAGAGCCCCAGGCCCAGCGTGACCCTATGGGACTGATCTTTAGACTAATGCTTTGGCTATAAGCTTTTTCTGTTTCCCCAACTCCAACTTTTAACTCCAGACAGCGTTCTGACTGCTTCTAGAATGGTGTACTATGGAGTAACAAGTCCCTGCAGAGGTCCTTTCCTACCACGTTAAGGGTGTTTCCCAGAAGTCCTGATGACCCCAATAACTTGAGATTTCGTTCCTAGCCTCCGGGACCCAGCTAAGCAGGTGCGGAGGACGGCGGGGCTGGTGATGACCCACCTGATCCTGAAGGACATGGTGAAGGTGAAGGGGCAGGTGAGCGAGATGGCCGTGCTGCTCATCGACCCCGAGCCTCAGATTGCTGCCCTGGCGAAGAACTTCTTCAACGAGCTTTCCCACAAGGTGAGAGGCAGCGCGGCAGCTCGGGTCCTGCGGCAGGAGTGTGTCGGTCACCTCATCTCTTCAGCATGACTCTTTCTCTTTACAGGGCAACGCAGTTTATAATCTCCTTCCAGATATCATCAGCCGCCTGTCGGACCCCGAGGGTGGGGTGGAGGAAGAGCCTTTCCACACCATCATGAGGTACAGTCCCCGGGCTCGGGGCACGTTTTTCACATAGGGCACAGGCTTAGGAATCAGACAAATCTATATTTGAATTCCAGCTCTGATTTGCTTGCTTACTTATTTACGGTGCTGGGGTAGGCCAGGCCTCACGCATGCCCAGCAAGCCTCTGCTACTGAGCCGCACCGCGGCCCCGGCTCTGCACTCTTTGTCTGTCTGTCCTTCAGCAGCGACTTGACCTCTCTGCGCTACTTCCTCATCTGGGAAGTGAGGCTTCTGCTTTGGGAGCATTAAATGAGATGCTGTTCCCAACATGGTGGTAGTGCTCACAAAATGGCAGCTGTTCTGTTAATTTCCATTAACAGTAAAAGTTGCTGGTGGGCGGGCTCTTCTGCTGGGGGAGGCAGTTGGGGGCCATGGCTGAGAACATCCTTCTAAGAGGCAAGGATGGAGGAGGCTGAGGCTTGGGGGTCCAGGGTAGGGTCAGCGCATGCGGCCAGGCATCCCTTACCAACTACATGCTCACCCCTCCTTGCAGGCAGCTCCTCTCTTACATCACCAAGGACAAGCAGACCGAGAGCCTGGTGGAGAAGCTGTGCCAGCGCTTCCGCACAGCCCGGTACCTGCCTTTCCCGAGAGCTGCGTGCTGAGGGCCCGGGTTGGGGGGGGGGCGTTCCCAGTGGCACCCCTGGGACCAGGGGAGAACCCTGGGAAGGATGGACCTCCAGCTGTTCCTCACAAAGCTCTTCCCCTCTGCAGAACCGAGCGACAGTACAGAGACCTGGCCTACTGTGTGTCGCAGCTGCCCCTCACCGAGCGAGGCCTCTGCAAGATGCTGGACAATTTTGACTGCTTTGGAGATAAGCTGGCAGATGAGTCCATCTTTAGTGCTCTTCTGTCGGTTGTGGGCAGGCTGCGCCGCGGGGCCAAGCCCGAGGGCAAGGTAGGCAGCCCTGGGCGCTGTCCGGGGCCCCTGTTCTGAGGCGCTTGCATTTTGCTTCCTTATCTAGCTTGACTACATCCATTACCAGAGTGACCAGAACCCAGACCTTTGTGTCTCCGGCTCCTGTTTTTTTTTTTGTATGTGGTACGGGGATTAAACCCAGGGACAGTCTACCTCTGAGCTGCACCTTCAGCCCTATTTTATTTTATTTTAAAATGGGGTCCAGACCAGGCGTGGTGGCGCACGCTTGTAATCCCAGCGCTTGGGAGGCTGAGACAGGAGGATCGCACGGGTTCGAAGCCAGCCTCAGCTACTTAGTGAGGCTCTCAGCAACTTAGTGAGACCCTGTTTCCAAATAAAGTCTAAAATAGGTTTGGGAGTATAGCCTGGAGGTAGAAAGCCCCTGGGTTCCACCCTCAGTACCACCAAAAAATAATAATAGTAATAATAAAAATATGGTCTAGTCTTTTTTTTTAGAGCAGTTCAAAGCAAAACTGAATAGTAAGTACAGGGGCAGAGCTCCCTGTCCCCACACACAGCGCCCTCCCCACTGTCAGCTTCCTACGCTGGAGTGGCAGTTCATTATAATCGAGTCGTGGATGACACGACTGGGAGCCGCGCTGACAGATGGCCACTCGGGGTCCCTAGTTTACTTTAGGGCTCACTAAGTACCGTGACATGAACCCACCTAATGGGATCATGCAGAGTCTGCACTATCCCTTTCCTGGGCCACGCCTGCCCTCCCTCCGCCCCTGGAACTAATCTCTTTCTGCCTCCATCATTTCGTCTTTTCCAGAATGTCCTACAGTTGGGATCAAATAGTGTGGAGCCTTTGCAGACTGGCTTCTTCCGCTTAGCAGCAAACACTTAGGGTGCTTCCAGGTCTTTCCTTCCGGTCATGCAGTAACAGTGTCTCCAGGCCGCTCTTGATAGCTTTTTTCTCTCCAGGCTGTAATAGACGAATTTGAGCAGAAGCTTCGGGCCTGTCACACCAGAGGACTGGATGGAATAGAGGAGCTTGAGCTGGCTGGCCAAGGAGGCGGCCAGAGAGCCTCGTCGGCCCGGAAGCCACCCACTGGTAAGGAGGCCGCCCGCTGCGGGGCCACGAGCAGCTGGAGCCCTGGCGTTTTCCTTACCATGTCTCCTGCCTTTTCTAGCCTCTCGGCAGCAACCTCTGGCTTCTGCAGCCTCAGACAGTGACTTCGTCACACCTAAGCCTAGCAGAGCTGCCCGGCGACTTGCAAACACTCACCTGCGCAGCTCCAAGAGGAAACCTAAGGTTGTCTTCTCAAGTGACGAGTCCAGCGAGGACGGTATGATGCCCCCTCCGGGAAGGGGCTTTTGACCAGGACCCTGCTGCGGCACCACGGGTGTGCTTTCTCTCTGCCCTGCTGCCTGGGGTGTCTTCACCACCATGCCGTTTGGGTTTATTTCTATGATGTGGTGTGGTGTGGGGGACTGTCCCACTTGTTCTTTGAGATCTCATTTTCACCATCTTTGTGACACCAGCTTTTTTTTTTTTTTTTTTTGGCAGTACTGGGTATGGAACCCAGGGGCATTATACCTTTCAGCTACACCCTCAGCCCTATTTTTTATTCTTTATTTTGAAATAGGTCTCACTAAGTTGCTGGAGATGGCCATAAGCTGTGATACTCCTGTCTCAGCCTCCCAAAGGCTGGGATTTATAAGCGTGGGCCATCACACCCAGTTCTGACTCTAGCTTTTCTTATTCTTCTAATTCTTTGAATAGAGCTTTCAGCAGAGATGACAGAAGATGAGACACCCAAGAAAACGACCCCCATCCGCAGAGCGTCCCGTGCTGCTCGCAGGCACAGGTCCTAGGAAGCAGCGTGCCTGTCCTACCCCTGCTGAGCAGGGAATGTCTTGTGGGATGACTTCGAATCTTACTCCCTTCCTTCCCCCTGTAAAATATTTGCTTGCCTTTCTCTTATTTTTAATACATAAGTGATCTTTTAATTGTAAGGCGTTTCTCTTAAACTAGTCTGTCTGAATTGTCAGTCTCCTTGTTTTCTAATAAATAAATGTTTTTACATACTTTTAGACGTTCTGTTCTAAGCGTGTCTTTGTTTCATCTTTCACATTAGCCCACATTCAGACAACCAATAGGGAAGACGCGCCCCGGGGTCCCTACCGTCCCCGGTCTCAGGCGCGCGGCGTGCTCCCTTACCACCCTGCACACGTGGCAGGTGCCCTGCATGGGAGCACTGTGCCATTTCTAGACTCCAGATCAGTTCTTCTCAGCCTGGGGTGACTTTGCTCCCCAGAGGACATTTGACAATGCCAGGAGACTTGTGTCACAGCCTGGGGGAGGGGTGCTGCGAACATCTAGTGAGTGAAAGCCAGGGATATTACTAAATGTCCTGCGTGCTCAGGACAGCCACAACACAAAATTTTACCTAGGATTGTCAGCAGTGCTGAGGTTGAGAAACCCTGCTGCAGCCTCGGGTTGGTGTCCTCCAGGCGCCGACAAGTGTCCTCCACTCCTATCCCTGAAGACTGGCGGCTCTCTAGGAACCAAGGTGTGTACCAGGGGTTCCTTATTCACTGCACCTGCAAGAGCCCCTCAGAGGCAAGCCATCTGTGCACGGCTCGCCTGCTCACCCCCTCCAGCTCCCCAAGTCATCTTCAGTCTCTGCTGAGTCACCTGGAGCAGCAGGCAGGAGCCTGTCGCCATGGCCACCTGCTGTCTCTGCTGTCATGACAACAGTACACTGCAGCAGTAGCTCCCAGGCTCTGAGCTGTGGGGAGAGGACAGTGATGGGAAACAAGCACAAGGCCAGGGCAAGAGGGTAGCTCAGAACCAGAACGAGCCTGGGTTAGGACAGGAGCTGGAGGGGCTCCAAGGCAGTGTGTTGGTGGGGGGGGGGGGGCTCCTGGCTGATCCTCTATAGGAAGCAGAAGCTGAGCTGAGTTTCCTCAGAGCTGCGATGGCTGCTTCCACCCCCACTCCACACCCTTTGCCAACCTGTGCCCACACTGGGCCTGCTCTTGCTATTCATGAAAAGCCTGGGCGCTGGCCACGCAGATGGCTGCCAGACAAGGACACAGCGTTGGCTCTGGGGCCCCAGGGAGGGAGGGCCATCCCAGAAAGGCCAGGAGCTGGGGCTGGTCTTGGGGTGCAGCACAATGTGCCCATGCCTTTTAAGCAAAGGTTATCACCAGGCCGGCTATACTTAGCCACAGGCTTTCCAGCTAGAAGGGCAGGGGGCTGGTCTCAAGTTACGCTAGCGCAGCAAAGTGCCCAGGATCCCCCTGCCCTGCACCTGCTGGGCGGCACCCACCCCACCGTAACCCTTTCCAAGCCTCATTCCTTCCAACCCAGCCTTCCCCTGCTGCTCACTAACGGGCCAGCCCTGGCCCTTCTCCAGCGGGAGAATGGATGCCTACCTCCCTCCTTCCCTCAGTGGTAAGGGGCTGGGAACCTGACCCACAGCGAGCCTGAGACCTCCCACTTTTACCCTCTTCTGGATCGCCCAGCCCCCAGCACAGCACGGGGCAGTCACTTTTTACAGGGAGTCCTTGGCTCCGGGCTTTGCCGCACGTCCCAGACGGGGGAGGAACTTCCGCCCGCATGTCCTGCCCCAGGCTGCAGTGGGTGAAAGGAGCCCTGTCTCCCAGCCTGGGCGGCGCAGCCCTCAGGTTCCCAGGAGCGACTCTGTGGGAAGCCGCCGGTCTCCTCCAGCCCAGCCCCCAGCCTGGGGAGAGCAGCTGCCGCAGACAGGGACGAGTTTGTCCGCCCCAATTATCTCCTTTCCAGACTGCCCGGTCTCCCGGCTGCAGGACATCGTGACCTTCTGTGCAGGACCTCCCCCTCCGGCCTCCTCCCGGGCCTCCTTCCTCTGCAGGGCCCCACTGCCCAGTGTCCAGCACAAGTCCCCGGCCTAGGGAAGGGGGGTGAGAAGTGGGGGCTGGGAAGAGCCCGCCAGAGGCTAACGCGCCACCCCTCAGCCTATCCTTCAGCTGGTCCCGTGTTACCGAAGGGCCTCGAGGAGATGATCCTCAATTTTTTTTCTTTTCTTTGCGGTACCGGGGATGGAACCCAGGGGCATTCTACCTCCGAGCTACACCCCAGCCCCATTTTTTATTCTTCATTTTGAAACAGGGTCTCAGTGAATTGAAAAGGGCCTCACTAAGTAGCTGAGGCTGTCCCGAACTGTGATTCTCCTGTCTCAGCCTCCCGAATGCTGGGATTACAGCGTGCACCTCCACAACGGGCTAGGATGATCCTCAGTTTTCCCGCCTCGCAGCCTTTGAAAGGAAAGGGGAGGGGGCAGCGGGGAGCCGTCGGGGGCTCGGCTCCATTCCCCAGCCCACCAGTTTCCAAGATGCTCCCATTTCACCCCTGCAACAACTTTAATGGCCCGGCTCCTGGATGCCCCCGGCGCGCGCCGGGACCCGCGTTCTGGGGCCCGTGGTCCCTCGGCCCGCTCAGCGCGGTCCCGGGAGCCCTGGCCGCTCCCCTCCCCCTCCCCGCCCGGAGCCCACACGTTTGGTGCGTGCTCATCGCTAGACCCGGGCGGGCCCGGGGGGAGGGGGCCAACGCGAGCGGGCCCGGCTATTCGCGTCTTTACGGGCGCACGTAGCTCAGGCCTCCGGCGCCCTTGGGCTGTGACTGGGCGGGCGCGCGGGGGCGGGGCCCGCGTCAGCACGCCCCCCCGCCCGCGCCTATAAAAGGGGCCGGCGGCCTCGGCCGGCGCCCTCTGCTCCTCCTGCCGACGGACAGCGCCGCTCCCCGTGCAGTGCCAGGTGAGGGCGCGGGGCGCGGGCCCGGGGGCGCGGGGCGCGGGCCCGGGGGCGCGGGCCCGGGGGTGCGGGCGGCGGCGCCGCAGTGCGGGCTGAGGACGTGAGCGGGCGCGCCGCGGACATGGTGGCCTGGGGGAGGGGCGGGCCGGGCCCCGCACTGACGCCCTCCTTCCTTCCTCCCTCGCCCCGCAGCCGCGTCCCGGAGACACCATGGTGAAGGTCGGAGTGAACGGGTGAGCGAGGCGCGGCCGAGGGCGGGATGGCGCCGCGGCCGGCCCGGCGTGGGCAGGCGGGGTGCGCGCCTCCAAGGAGAGCTCAAGGTCGGCGCGGCCCGGGGCGCGCACCCCGAGGACCCTGCAGCCGAGCGCGCGGGGACGCGCGGCCCGCGCCCGGCGCCCCCCGGCCCGGCTGGGGCGGGGGCTCCTTTCTTCCCTTTCGCGCCCTCGGGTCACGTGCCCGGCCCCTCCCCCCGGCCCCGGGCTCGCCCCCGGGATGCGCGGCCCGGGCACCTGCAGCCCCGGGGGGCGGCCGCGCGCCCGCCATGTTGCAACGGGGAAGGAAATGAATGAACCACCGTTAGGAAACCAGCCCTGGCCCTTCTGCCCAGCCCCCCTGCTGATGACTAAGCCTCCGCTCCCGCTCAGCAGGGTGGAGTCCCCTTTATTATCCGGCAAGCCAGGTGAGGCAAGGCTTTCCCGGTTCTAGGCTCTCACAGGAGCTCAGATCCCGGCTTTCTGACCGTGCCCACCCTGGTCCAGCCCCCAAGCCTGACTCCCCGCAGGCGGGATGCTTTTTCTAGATGATTCTAAGGCGAATAAAGAAGCAGGCTTATGCAGGTCCAGTTGTGTCCTCCCGGCAAGGTGTGGTAGCTGGGGCTCAGTGCCAGGCCAGGGGGAGCTGAGTCATGGTGGCTAGAAAACAGAATTTACACCACAAAATGGCTCCAGCGGCGGCAGCCCCTTCCCTAAAGCCAGCCCGCCTCTCAGTCCCTTTCTTCCTGTTGTAGCCTGTGGCTGACCCGGCCCTAGAGGCCAGGCTGTAAAGGTCACTGGGGGAATTAGATGTCGGGGGAAGCCTTGTGAATCCTGCCCTTCTCCCCATTCCATCTTCCAGAAACCAGATCTCCCCACTCGAGCCTGGCGTGAGGTTAAATATAGCGGGGTGACCTTTCTGAGCCAGCGGGGGCCTGGGCTTCTTCTCTCCTCCGCTCCCTTCCCCCACTCGCATCTGTTGCTCCTGATTTGAGCTGGGAAGGACAGGTAGTTTAGCAAATGAGAGCCCTGGGATTAGGGGGTTGGAATGCAGCCGCAGGCCTTCTCAATCACTGTCCCTTTTGGAGGAGGGACCTGGAGGGGGGGTGGGCATATTAACCCTGTCCAGTTAGCTGCCTGACCTTTACTCCTGCCCTTTGAGCCTGGTGATGCTGAGTGTACAAGTCCTGTCTGCCCCAGAAGGGTGTAGCCTGAAGCTGGGCCAGGCAGGAATAAGCCTGCCCAGGGCTTGGATGGATGGTGGGGATGATAAATGTGGAGTGCCAGGTTTGTGCCCAGGGGTAGCAGTGTGGTCCACACTAATGCTTCTAGAAGGATCTGAGGCTGCAAGGGGGTTGGGCAAGCCTTGGAGCCTAGTTAACCTCTTGGACAGGAAAGGCGCCTTCTTTTTATGGCCAGGTTGTCGAACCAGGCCAGCTCGAGCAGGGGCTCAAGGAAGATAAAAATTCGACCTCTTGGAACTTTCTGGGGCTTGGGGAAATCCCATACAGTTGGTCCTCTGTATCTGAGAGTTCTGCATCCACAGATTCGGCCTCTTTTTTTTTTTTCTCTCTCTCCAAAAAATAAAACTTGAATTTCCTGCCTACCAAGTACTACACTGAATCCACCTAAGTGAAGCGAAATGTGGGCATTGTTCGGATCCAGGGATGGTTCAGGGTGTACAGGAGCGGGGCGTGGTGGCACACACATACCTGTACTCACACACGGGAGGCTGAGACAGGATCACAGGTTAGAGGCCAGCTTTAGCAACTTAGTGAGGCCCTGTTTCATTGTAATCCCAGCATTTTGGGGGGCCTAAGACAGGAGAATCACAGGTTCAAGGACAGCCTCAGCTACTAAAAGCCTTTGCAACTCAGACCTGTTTCAAAATGAAGAATAAAAAAGTAGGGCTGGTGTATAGCTTGAAGGTAGAATGCCCTTGGGTTTCATACCCTGTGCTGCAAAAATAAATTATTAAATAATAAAAAGCTGGGAGTATAGCTCAGAACAAACACCCTTGGATTCTACAGGAAGGTAAGCATGGTCATACACAGGTACTTCCATATAAGGAAGTTGCACTTGCTGGGCTTTCTGCCCTGCGTCTGAGCTTTAGAATTCCCCAAGCCCCTCCTCACACTTTCTCTTTTGCCGCTCAGATTTGGCCGTATCGGGCGCCTGGTCTGCAGGGCTGCTTTCAACTCTGGCAAAGTGGATATTGTCGCCATCAATGACCCCTTCATTGACCTCAACTACATGGTGAGCGTTGCCCCTGCGGGTGGGGGTGGTAGAGCGCCATCTGAAGGCTGAGTCAATGCCCGCCTTCTCCCCAGGTCTACATGTTCCAGTACGACTCCACCCACGGCAAGTTCAAGGGCACCGTCAAGGCCGAGAACGGGAAGCTTGTCATCAATGGAAAGCCCATCTCCATCTTCCAGGAGTAAGTGCGGACAGCCAAACAGGAGGGTTTTCTGGTTTGGGGCGGTGCCTGCGATGGGGGACTGCTTTGGAGAGGTGACTGGGGTGGGTTTGCCCGCCTTGGAAACATGGTTCCTCCTGTTCCTGAACTTGGTCCTACATCCCTTCCTAGGCGAGATCCCGCCAACATCAAGTGGGGCGAGGCTGGTGCCGAATACGTTGTGGAGTCCACTGGTGTCTTCACCACCATGGAGAAGGCCGGGGTGAGTGGCCGTGGGGCTTGGGATGAGGGAGTCGACCCTCACCAGAACCCCTGTGGGTGACCAGCCCGTCCTGCTGCAGGCTCACTTGAAGGGCGGCGCCAAGAGGGTCATCATCTCGGCCCCCTCTGCTGATGCCCCCATGTTTGTGATGGGTGTGAACCATGAGAAGTACGACAACTCCCTCAAGATTGTCAGGTGAGTGGCCGCCTGCAGCGGGCCATGGGCTGGCGGGCCTCGGCTGGACCCGCCATCCCTAACTCGCCTCCTGCTTTCCAGTAATGCCTCCTGCACCACCAACTGCTTGGCCCCCCTGGCCAAGGTCATCCATGACAACTTTGGCATCGTGGAGGGACTCATGACCACCGTCCACGCGATCACTGCCACTCAGAAGACCGTGGACGGCCCCTCTGGGAAGCTGTGGCGTGACGGCCGTGGGGCCGCCCAGAACATCATCCCTGCGTCCACCGGCGCCGCCAAGGCCGTGGGCAAGGTCATCCCCGAGCTGAATGGGAAGCTCACCGGCATGGCCTTCCGTGTGCCCACCCCCAATGTGTCCGTTGTGGACCTCACCTGCCGCCTGGAGAAAGCTGTGAGTCAGGAGCCGGGGGAGGGGGTGTCTGCCTCTGAGTCTGCCATGGGCTCAAGCTTGACTGTCCCGTCTTTTTACCTTTTTAGGCCAAGTATGACGACATCAAGAAGGTGGTGAAGCAGGCGTCCGAAGGCCCCCTCAAGGGCATTCTGGGCTATACTGAGGACCAGGTACTACCAGGATGGCCAGTGTAGGTCCCCCGAGAGCCTGTTGAACAGGGCTCCCAAACTTAGCTCTTCTTCCTCCCTAGGTGGTCTCCTGCGACTTTAACAGCGACTCCCACTCTTCCACCTTTGACGCCGGGGCTGGCATTGCCCTCAACGACCACTTCGTCAAGCTCATTTCCTGGTATGCCGCTGGGGTGGAGGGGACAGGGTAAAAGGTGCCTTGGTGTCTGGCGCCCTCTGGTGTCTGGCTCTGGAAACGGCCCCTCATGGCTCTGACCATCTTCCAGGTATGACAATGAATTCGGCTACAGCAACAGGGTGGTGGACCTCATGGTCCACATGGCCTCCAAGGAGTAAGAGCCCTGAACCGCCGGCCCCAGCAAGAACACGAGAGGAAGAGAGCGAGGCCCCCTCAGCTGCTGGGGAGCCCCCACCCCAACTCAGTCCCCAACACACTGAGAATCTCCCCTCCCAGTTTCCATCCCAGACCCCCTGAAAAAGGGGAGGGGCCTAGGGCGCCCTAGTGTCAAATGTACCATCAATAAAATCCACTGCACCCAGCCACCTTTGTCTGCTCTATCTTGTCCTAGGGTTGAGGGAAGCTGGGCTGGTATCTAGATGAAATGTGCTGTTAAGGGCACCTGTATTGGCTGGAATACAGAAGCATTCTGCCGCTGAGTTTTACTGCCCTCTTCAGGGCTGGGGATGGAACTCAGAGGCATCTGACCTCTGAGCTATACACCCCCAGCCTTATTTTGTATTTATTTTGAAACAGGGTCTTACTGAGTTGCAGAGGGCCGAGGCTGTCCACGAACAGTGATCCTCCAGTCTCGGCCTCCCAAATGCTGAGATTATAAAAAAAATTTTGTGTGTGGTACTCGGGAGGGGACCCAGGAACATTCTACCTTTGAGCTACACACCCAACCCTATTTTTTACTTGGAAATAGGGCCTAAGTTACAGAGCGCCTCACAAGTAGCTGAGGCTGCCCACAAACCTGTGATCCTCCTGGCTCAGCCTCCAAGCATTGGGATCACAAGGTGTGCCGCCACGCCCGGCTTCCTGGCTGGGTCTTATCAGAAGGCTGTTCTGTCTGGCAGGCCCAGGGAGGGTGGCATTCAAAAAGGAAGCCAGGGTGTCGAGCCGTGTGACTTTGACCGGCTGCCAGACCGTGACTGCAGCGCAGTAGGCCACCGTTGCGGAGTACAATCCAGACCTTGCTGCCACTCAGCTGGGCAGACAGCAAGTCATTTACCTTTGTACCTTTGTGTGTGCTTTTTTTTTTTTTCTTTTGCAGTACTGGGGATGGAACCCAAGGGCATTCTATCTCAGAGATACACCCCAGCCTTATTTTTATTTGCAAACCGGCTAAGTTGTGGAGGGCCTCACTCACCAAGTCCCTGAGGCTGTCCACAAACCTGCAATCCTCCTATCTCAGCCTCCCGAGTACTAGGATTACAAGCGTGTGTCACCATACCTAGCTGTGTGTGTAAAACAAGGCTGGGCATCACAATGCCAGCAGCTAAGGTCTTTAGATGAATTATGTAAAACAGTATGTGAAAGCATACCCTGAGCGTGATTGGCATTATTACTAAACATCAGTTGTGCGCACCCCTCGTGCACTGAGGAGGAGCGGGCAGTGCTGTGCTGAGTCGTCCTTCATCCTCAGGGAGGCTGCTGGGCCGGGCTCTGGTGCCTGCTGCTGAGGGCAGGTGGATCCTGACTACCTGTGCCTGGCTTTGCATGTCTGCGCTTGTAAAATGGAGGTGGAGTGCAGTACATACCCCAGGGTTAAGATCCTATAGTTAAGATCAAAGTGCTTGAAACAGTGACACAAAAGTGCTCCATAAATAATCGCCTCTTTCATTATTGTTACACATCCCGCTCAGCACAGCCCCCCTCACTGAGGTATTCAGAATCCATCTTCCTACTTTCTCCAAGCTTCTCCAAGTCAGCGACAGCTCAGCCTGTTGGTTCCGGTGAACAACAGACATGGGAGGCACATCTTCAGCTGATACTGGAGGAAACTTGAGACCCTGAGCAGGCGCACACACGCACACGTAGGCGCAGCACGCAGGCGGCTTCACCTTCCGCTCCGCCATTCACTCAGCAGCGGCCAGCCAAGCAGCGCTCCCCTCCCCTCAGGGTTCTGCTCCCGGGCCAGGGCACGAGGGCCCTTCGCACGTGGCGCCTCTGTGAGGAGCCACAGTCCGCAGGTGCACGGCCGAGCGCCCTGCCCATCCTTCCAGGAAGGGCAGCCGGTCCAGCCCTGTGCGGTGCACAAACTACTGGAAGCTTCCAGCTCAACCACTTCATACCAGTGCCTGGGCCAGTTAGCACCAGTACAAAATCACAGAGAGCAGGCCTAGGCCCAGGGATGGAGGACAGGTCCCGCACAGTGGAGGAGGAGACGCAGGAGGCCGCCGAGCCACCCAGGAAGGGCGGGCAGCCCAGCCGGGTCGGGCTTGGCCGGGTGAGCCGGGCAGGGGGCGCGGGAGCCCAGGCGGAGCTGGCCCCTATCTCATGGAGCTGTCAGATGAGACGTCGCGATCGGAGTCCTCAGCCTCGCCCGGCGGCGGTGGGTCGCTAGGCGGGACCGCAGTGAAAGCAGGAGACTTTCTAGAAAAGAACACCAGTTGTCACGGGGCAGGAGGGGCCTGGTGACCCCATCACCACACCTTGCTAAGCCAGGGTAGGTTAAGGGCAAGGAAGTGGGGAGGGGAATGAAGAGTCCTTTTCTGCACTGCCCTACGGGGGATGGCCCTGTTGTTATCCTGGGGGCTCTGCAACGCTCAGCTTAGAAATATCTGAAGTCACAGTACAGGAGATTCCACAGAGCCCGAGTTCACAGACCACAGGAGCCCGGCTTTATAGCTAGCTGTATTTTTTTTTCCTTTTTTTTTTTTTTCTGGTACTATGGAACTGAATCCAGGAGCACTCATTCTGAGCGACATCACCAAGCCTTTACTTTTTATTTTGAAACAGGGTCTTGCTAAGTTGCTGAGGCCGGCCTCAAACTTGAGATCCTCGGAGCCTGCCGAGGAGTTAGGCCGGTGCCGGGGCCAATGGCCGGCATCGGAGCCTGCTGTGAGGCAAGGCCACTACTGCGGCCTCCGAGGCCGGGATCGGAGCCAGCTGAGGGGTTAGGCTGGTGTCGGGGCCAGTGAGACCAGAATCGGGGCCTCCCATGAGGCAAGGCCGCTGCTTGAGCCAGCGAGGTCTGGATCAGTCCATAGGGTAGCCAGGCCACTACTGGGGCCGTCAAGAGTGGGATCGGTACTTGCAACGCGGCATGCACAGAGAAATATCACAGAAAATAAAAATCAGATGCTTCCCCTAATCAGCAATAACTAGGAGGAAAGGGGCAACAGGAAGTGGTTGAGCTATAGAAAGGGCCCTATAGTGAAGCAACTAATGTGACCAATCAGAGGGTATGGAATAGTGGAGGACGGAGCCTCTTTAAAACACAGGAGGTACATAAACAAATGTATCAAAGTTAATCACCATACAAGCATGGGATGGAGGGAGGGGGAGGAAATGGGATGGGGGCTGGAGGAGGGCTAATTGGATGATGTGTGCTTGTATATCCTCTCAAGTCTTGTACTCCAATGTGATTGATATATGACTACAATGCACCAATTAAAAAATAAATAATTTTTAAAAAAACCTTGAGATCCTCCTGTCTCCGCCTCCCAATTACTGGGGCTCCAGGCAAGTGCCACTGCACCTAGCTTTTTTTTTGTTGTTTTTTTGAAACAGCGTCTCACTATGTTGCTTGAACTGGCCTCAACCTTCTGGGCTCAAGTGATCCTCCTGCCTTGGCCTCCCAAGGCCCTAGGTCAGAGGCAGAGGCCACCACACTTGGCTTGTCTGTAGATTTTATGATCTTTAAAAATGTACTCTTCTGTTGGGGTATAACTTATACAAGGTCAAATGCACAAATCATGAAATCACGGCTCAGACTTTAAGTAAAAATGTGCCCGCTGTCCCCTGCCAGTTTGTTTTGTTTTTTGTTTTTGATTTTTGGTTTTTTTTGGTACTGGGATGGAACCCAAGGGCATTCTACCTCTGAGCTACTATTTTTATCCAGCCTATTTTTACCAGCCCTATTTTTATCCTTTACTTTGATAAAGGGGTCTCACTAAGTTGCAGAGGGCCTCACTAAGCAACTAAGGCTGGCTGTGAATGTAGAAGCCTCCTGTCTCAGCCTCCCAAATACTGGGATTACAAGCGTGTACCACCACACCCTGCTTTTTTTTTTTTTTTTTTTCAGTACTAGAGATTGAACACCCAGGAACATTCTAACTCTGAGCTACACCTCAGCCCTATTTTTTTTTTTTTTTTTTTTTTTTTGGTGATACTGGGGTTCTTGGAAACCCTTCTACCTCCGGCTACACTCCCAGACCTATTTTATATATTTATTTGGAAACAGGGTCTTTTTATCTGGAAACCTGCATGATCCTCCTGTCTCAGCCTCCCAAGCGCAGGGATTACAAGCATGCGCCACCATGCCTGGCTTCTCAGCCCTATTTTTTATTCTTTCTTCCTTTATTTTATTGTTTACTTTTATTTATTTATTTTGCGGGTCTGGGTATGGAACCCAAGGAATTCGACCTTTGAGCTACACTCCCTGCCCTGTTTTTTATTCTTTAATTTTTTATTTATTTATTTTGTGTGTGTGTGGGTCTGGGGATGGAACCCAGAGGCATTTGACCTCCGAGCTATACTCCCTGCCCAATTTTTTTTTTTTTTTTTTTTTGGTGGTACTGGGGTGGAACCCAGAGGCTTTCTACCTCCGAGCTATACTCCCAGACCTATTTTATATTTTATTTGGAAACAGGGTCTCACTAAGTTGCTGAGAGCCTCACTAAGTAGCTGAGGCTGGCTTCGAACCTGTGTGATCCTCCTGTCTCAGCCTCCCAAGCTCGGGGATTACAAGCGTGCGCCACCACACCCGGCTCCAATTTATTATTATTTTGAAACAGGGTCTCACTGAGTTGCAGAGGGCCTCACTAAGTAGCTGAGGCTGGCTGCAAACTGCAATCCCAGTTTCAGCCTCCGGCATGCTCGGATTACAAGTGTGTGCCACCACGCCTGGGTCTATTTTGAAGAAAGGCAGACTGCCACGTGCAGCGCCTCATTTGGATATGCTGGAGTCTCGGAAGCTTGACTACCCTAGGTTTTCCTACAGATGGACCTTGAGAGCTTGTTTGGAGGTTCTAACAGGGGAGCGCAACTATTCGTAAACCCTTGACCAAAGCCCGGTCCTCCTCCATTCGGGGAAGGTCGTCCTCTTCAACTGAGCGCAGAGTGGTAGGGAGGAAGGGGACACCCGCCTACCAGCCAGATCAGCTGAAATCAACCCTGGGAATCAATGAGGTGACAGATGTCGCAGCCAGATGGCCCTCATATCCTTAATTCTCTATTTTGAAACAGGGTCTCACAGTTGCAGAGGGCCTCACTAAGTAGTTGAGGCTGGCTGCGAACCACAATCCTGTCTCGGCCTCCACATGCTGGGATTACAAGTGTGCGCCACCACGCCGGGCCCCCTGCCAGTTTTTGAGCCACTTCTAACCATGGAAGCCCCGGAGCAGAGGACACTGGGAGGTCTCCTCCAACAGACGGCCCAGGGAGGAAAAGCTGTGGGTCAGGCCTGGTGACCCCCGAGGGCAGCCCCACCGCAAGGAGGGGTCTGGCGGGCTGCTCCACCGGAGGGCGGGTGGGGTGCAGGCTGTGAGCAGCCCACCTCCAGGCTGCGCTTACCGGTCTCCCGACTGGGTGATGAGGCGGCGGCAGGTCTCCATCTGCACGTCCAGGCCCCGCTTCATGCTGCACATCTCCATGTACTCGTGCAGGTGCCGGTTCATGTCATTCTTGGCCGTGGCCAGCTCCAGCTGCAACGGGCAGGGACACTGGGGTCACAGGGCACACCTGGGCGGCCGGGTCCCGGGTCCCCTGGCCTGGAGGCTGCCACGCCCAGAGCCAGGTGGAGCCAGGCCGGCAGACTTAAAAAGAAACCTGAAGCCGGGCGTGGCGGCGCACGCTTGTAATCCCAACATCTGGGAGGCTGAGACAGGGGGATCGGGGTTCACAGCTGGCCTCAGCTACTTAGTGAGGCTCTTTGCAACTCAGTGAGACCCTGTTCCAAAATAAAGAATCAAAAATAGGGCTGGGGGTGGAGCTCGGAGGTCAAATGCTCCTGGGTTCCATCCCTAGTACTGCAAAAAAAGAAAAGAAAAAGGAAAAGGAAAAACAAAGAACCCGAAACCGGGCGCGGTGGTGCACACTAACAATCCCAGCATTCGGGAGGCTGAGACAGGAGCATCGCAGGTTCACGGCCAGCCTCGGCGATTTAGTGGGGCCCTGTTTCAAAATAAAGAATAAAAGATAGGGCTGGGGATGTAGCTTGGAGGTAGAATTCCCTGAGTTCCATCCGCAGGACCACACACAAAAAAAAAAGAACCAAAAAAATCTGATGGATGCAGAAAGCAACACACCTACTACAATATCCTCTGGGATTCCAGGTTTGTTTGGTTTTGTTTTTCAGGCTAGAGATAGAAATCAGGGCTTCATGCACGCCAGCCAAGTGCTCCACCACTGAGCCACGCTCCCAGGTTTCCTGGGAATCTGTCTACAGCAAGGACACTGCTGGTGGCCAGGATTCTTTGTTTGTGTGTGGGATGGGGGACTGGTGATTAAACCCAGGGGTGCTCTACCGCTGAGCTACACTCCCTGCCTTATTTTTTTCTTTTCTTTTTTTTTTTTTTTTTTGAATCCAGGGACATTCTTCCTCCAAACTGTACCTCAGCCTTATTTTACTTTTATTTATTTTATTTGATTGTGGTACTAGGGATGAATCCAGGGGCATTCTACCTCCAAAATACACCCCCAGCCCTATTTTTGATTCTTTATTTGGAAACAGGGTCTCACTGAGTTGCAAAGGGCCTCACGAAGTAGCTGAGGCTGTCCTCCAACCAGGATCCTCCCATTTCAACCTCCCAAATGCTGGGATTACAAGTGTATGCCACCACACCTGGCTTATTCTTTTTTTTTTTTTTTTTAAAGTTCTAGGGATAGAATCCAGGGGCATTCTACCTCTGAGCTACACACCCTGCCCTATTTTTTATTCTTTACTTTGAAACAGGGCCTCACTAAGTAGCTGAGGCAGTTCGCGAACCACGATTCTCCAGTCTCAAACTCCCAAATGCTGGGATTACAAGCATGTACCACCATATCCGGCTCCTATTTTTTATTTATTTATTTTTTTTGGTACTGGGGATGGAACCTAGGGGCATTCTACCTCCGAGCTACACCTCCAGCCCTATTTTTTATTCTTTTTTTTTTTTTTTTTTTTTTTGGTGGTACTGGGGTGGAACCCAGAGGATTTCTACCTCCGGGCTATACTCCCAGACCTATTTTCTATTTTATTTGGAAACAGGGTCTCACTAAGTTGCTGAGGGCCTCGCTAAGTAGCTCAGGCTGGCTTCGGACCTATGTGATCCTCCTGTCGCAGCCCCTCAAGCACAGGGATTACAAGCGTGTGCCACCACGCCCGGCCATTCTTTATTTTTTGAAACAGGGTCTCACTGAGTTGCAAAGGGCTTCACAAAGTGGTTGAGGCTGGCTTCGAACCTGTGTGTGTGATCCTCCTGTCTCAGCCTCTCAAATACTGAGAATACAAGCGTGCACCACCACGCCCAGCATATTCTTTATTTTGAAGCAGGGTCTAAGTTGTGGAGAGCCTCACTAAGGAGCTGAGGCTTGCTGTGAACCTGCGATCCTCCTGACTCAGCGTCCCAAGTACTGAGATGACAAGCGTGTGCCACCATGCCCAGCTCTATTTTTTGTTTTGAAACAAGGTCTTGCTATGTTGCTGAGGCTGGCTTTGAACCTGCAGATCCTCCTGTCTCGGCCTCCCAAGTAGGGGGATTACAAGTGTGTGCCACTACACTTAGCTTATTTCTTATTTTGAAACAAGGTCTCACAGCTGGGCCTAGTGGCACAGGCCTATTATGTAATCCCAGTACTCGGGAGGCCATTACAGGAAGATCACAGGTTCAAAGCCAGCCTCAGCAACTCAGTGAGGCTCAAATCAACTTAGCCAAACCTTTTTTCCAAATAAAAAATAAGAAAGGCTGGGGGTACAGCTTGGAAGTAGAACGCTCCTGGGTTTCATCCCTAGCACCACAAAAGAAAGAAGGAGGAGGAGGAAAAAGAGAAAAAGGAGAAAGAGAAAGAGGAGAAGAAGAAGAGAGCTGGGCATGGTGGCACACGCTTGTAATCCCAGGACTTGAGAGGCTGAGAGTCAGGAAGGGCACAGGCTCAAAGAGAGACTCAGCAAGTGGTGAGACTCATCACCCCAGCAAGTCCATTTAAAAAACAGAGCCGGCGGGCGCGGTGGGCACGCCTGTCATCCCCGCGCTCGGGAGGCGGAGACAGGAGGGTCACGCAGGTTCGGAGCCAGCCGCACTGGCGTAAGAGACCCTGTTTCCAAATAAAAATATAAAATAGGTCTGGGAGTGTAGCCCGGAGGTAGAAGGGCCCTAGGTTCCATCCCCAATACCACAAAATAAAATAATAAAAAATAAAAAAACAGAGCTATAGACTGAACGTGGTGGCGCACACTTGTAATCCCTGTGCTTGGGAGGTGGAGACAGGAGGATCGTGCAGGTTCAAAGCCAGCCTCGCTGGCTTAAGAAACCCTGTTTCCAAATAAAAAATGTAAAAATAGGTCTGGGAGTATAGCCCGGAGGTAGAAGGGTTTCCAGGAACCCCAGTACCACCAAAAAAAAAAAAATTTTTTTTAAATAAAGAATAAAAAATAAGGCTGGGGGTGTAGCTTAGAGGTAGAACAGCCCTGGGTTCCATCCCCAGTACCAAAAAAATAAATAAACAGCTATGTAGTGTGGAGGTAAAAAGCCTCTGGGTTCAATCCCCAGCACCACAAAAAGAAGGAGGAAGAGGAGAAGGAAGAGGAGGAGGAATAGAAGAAAAGAAACAGGTATTTACTATGTTGTTGAGGGACTTGCTAAGACACTGAGGCTGGCCTTAAACCTGCAATCCTCCTGTCTCAGCCTCCCAAGTACAGGAATTATAGGCATGCCCTACCACAGCCAGCAAGTGGTCAGTGTTCTAAACTGCACAGGGCAGTGCCCTGGGACGGCCCGGCTTCCTCTGGGGGCTCCCCAGGGCTCAGCTCACCCCCATTCCCCTACAGTACTGGTCCCAGGTGACCTCCTTTGCTAATTTGTGAGTGTTGAGGGCTCATTTGGGGCAGTGCTGGGGATTGAACCCAGGGGTCTGTGTGTGCTAGGCAAGAGCTCTGCCGCTGCGCCAACTCCCAGCACCTGTGAGCGCCTCTGAGGGCTGCCAAAGGGTCTTGTCTCTCTACAGCACTCCCTCAGTGGGAGTTAACCAACTCTGTGAAGTGTCTATGAAACTCCAATTTTTTTTTTTTTTTTTTTTGGTACTGGGGATGGAGCCCAAGGGCATTCTACCTCCAAGCTATAACCCCCAGGTCTATTTTATTTTTGGGTTTTTTTTTTTGTTGTTGTTGTTGTTGTTGTTTGTTTTACGGTACTCAGGATGGAACCTAAGGACATTGTACCTCCAAGCTACAACCCCAGCCCTATTTTTTTAGTTTTTCAAACAGGGTCTCACTGAGTTGCAAAGGGCCTAAGTGGCTGAGGCTGTCCACGAATTGCAATCCTCCGGTCTCTGCCTCCCAAATGCTGGGATTACAAGCCTGCACCACCACGCCCAGCTTTTTTTCTCACTTATAAGGCATTCCCATATGCTAAAAGAAAGATTACAATATTGTTTGGTTATGGTGGCACAGCTTGTAATCCCAGTACTAGGGAGGCTGAGACAGGAGGATCATAGTTCATAGCCAGCCTCAGCTACTTAGTGAGGCCCTCGACAACTCAGTAGTGACACCCTGTTTCAAAATAAAGAATAAAAAAATATATATAGGAATAGGGGTGTGGCTCGGAGGTAGAATGCCCCTGGGTTCCATCCCCATTACCACACAAAAAAAAAAAGAAAGGAAGAAAGGAAGGAAGGAAGGAAGGAAGGAAGGAAGAAAGAAAGAAAGAAAAGTAAGAAAGAAAGACCATACTGAATGTCCTACTTTTTTTTCTTTTTTGGGGGGTACTGGGGATGAAACCCAAGGGCATTCTACCACTGAGCTACACCCCCCCTGCCCTATTTTTTATTTTTTATTTGGAAACAGGGTCTCTCTGAGTTGCAAAGGGCCTCACTAAGTAGCTGAGGCTGTTCACAAACCCAGATCCTCCCATCTCAGCCTCCTGAATGCTGGGATTACAAGTGTGTGCCACCACGCCCGGCTTCTGGAAGTCCTATTGAGATAAGAGGGGCCCTGACTTTAGAGTGTTCTGTGTGGAAAAGCGAGGGGCTGGGAATCCAGGGAAGCGAGGCTTCTTCCCAGAAGACTCCGAGGCAGCAGAGAGGCGGCCAGGCAGAAACAGATCTGGGCCAGAGACACTCCGGGCCTTTGTTTTGGGTACAAAGGCCAGAGGCCAGAGAAGCCAGAATCAAACTGCCCCCAATGATCTGCCTGACTGCCCGAGAGCAAAAAGAAAGAGGAGGAAAGGGCCCATGAAGAACGTGGTTTAGACAGAGGAGGCCACCCGTTACTAATCTGCGTTGGATGCAGAGAGGATGGGAACTGAAGAAAAAAAGAAATAGGGCACAGAGCCCGGTGTGGTGGTGCACGCCTGTCATCCCAGTACTTGGGAGCCTGAGACAGGAGGATCACAGGTTTGAGGCCAGCCTCAACTACTTAGTGACACTCTCAGCAACCTGGAGAGACCCTGTTTCAAAACAAAAACTTAAAAAAAGGGCTGGAGGAGTATAGCTTGAAAGTAGAATGGTCCTGGGTTTGATCTCAGGTACCACAAAATTTAAATAAATAAAAATTTTAAAAGCTGGGCATGGTGGCGCACGCTTGTAATCCCAGCATTTGGGAGGCTGAGACAGGAGGATTGCGGTTCAAGGACAGCCTCAGCTACTTAGTGAGGCCCTTTGCAACTCAGTGAGGCCCTACTTGAAAATAAAGAATAAGAACTGGGCGTGGTGGCGCACGCTTGTAATCCCCGCGCTTGGGAGGCTGAGACAGGAGGATCGCACAGGCCCGAAGCCAGCCTCAGCTACTTAGTGAGGCTCTCAGCAACTTAGTGAGACCCTGTTTCCAACAAAAATATAAAAAATAGGTCTGGGAGGATAGCCCGGAGGTAGAAAGCCTCTGGGTTCCACCCCAGTACCACCAAAAAAAAAAAAAAAGAAAAGAAAAAAGAAAAGAGTAAAAAAATAGGGCTAGGGGTGTAGCTAAGAGGTAGAATGCCCCTGGGTTTCATTCCTAGTACCAAAAAAAATTTTTTTAAAGAGCTGGGGGTGTTGCTTGGAGGTAGAATGCCTGGGGTTCAATCCCCAGCACCACATACACACACACAAAAAAAAAAAAAAAAAAAAAAAGAAAGAAAGAAAGAAAAGAAAAAAATGCAGACAGGGTGAGCACAATAGGAGCCACGCACTGGAAGGCCTGGAGAGGTGGTCGCTGGAAGTCTGTCTGTCAAGGGCCACACACTCGGGCGGAGACTTACGGGAGCCCCCCCCACCCCGGCTCCCGGGGAGCATCTTTTCTGTGTCTGCATGATCCCCAGTCCTGAAGGCCTGGCGTCTGAGCGAACGCACCAGCCCACCTGCTCCTCCCCAAGGTGCCTGGGCTCGGGATGAGAAAGGAGGCCGTCCGTGAGCTCGCGGGCTGCGCCGAGGAGGCAGGACCACCTCTGAGCGTCACAACCCCGACCAGGCGAGGGGCAACCAAACTGTCCACTAGGGCGTCCTCCCCGGAGCGGCTGCCCCAAGCTCTCCCGCTGCCCACGGGGAGGGGCGCTCAGATCCCCTTTCCCTCAACAAGTAACAGGCTCAGAGAGGACAGCTGGGAGGTAGAAAGTGAGAGCTAAGGTGTTTTTTTTTTCTTCTTCCTGGTACTGGGGATGGAACCCAGGGCATTCTACCTCTGGGCAACACCCCAGCCCTATTTCTTTCTTTTTTTTTTTTTTTTTTGGTGGTACTAGGGGTAGAACCTAGAGGCTTTCAACCTCCGGGCTATACTCTCAGACCTGTTTTATATTTTTTTATTTGGAAACAGGGTTTCACTAAGTAGCTGAGGCTGGCTTCGAACCTGAGTGATCCTCCTGTCTCAGCCTCCTAAGCGCGGGGATTACAAGCGTGCGCCACCACACCCGGATGCCCTATTTCTTTTAATTTTTATTTATTTATTTATTTTTTGTGGGTCTGGGTATGGAATCCAAGAGCATTTGAGCTCTGAGCTACACCCCTTGCCCTGTTTTTTATTCTTTATTTGGAAACAGGGTCTCACTAAGTTGTGAAGGACCTCACTAAGTAGCTGAGGCTGGCTGCAAACCATGATCCTCCTGTCTCAACCTCCCAAATGCTGGAATTACATGCCCAGCGCAGCCCTATTTTCAATTCTTTATTTTGAAACAGGCTCTCACTGAGCTGAAAAGGGCCTCACTAAGTAGCTGAGGCTGTCTGCAAACCACGATCCTCCTGTCTCAGCCTCCCAAATGCCAGGATTACAAGCGCGGCCACCAACCCAGGGGCATTCAACCTCCAGCCTACGCCCCTAACCCTTTTTACTTTTATTGTGAACAGAGTACTGCTAAGTTGCTGAAGGCATACCCAGGTTGCTGGGGCTGGCTTTGAACCTGTGATCCTTCTGTCTCAGCCTCCCAAGTACTGGGATGGCGGGGTGCAGCGGCACAGCTGGCAGAGCTGAGGTCTGAGCCCACATGTCTGCCCCCAGAAGTCACCTCCCCAGGGAAAGAGCTGGCCCTGGTCTCCAGGGTCCCATGGAGGGGTAAGCGCAGCCCGCTGTGACCGGGGAACAGGGCCCCTGGGCGCCTTACCTCTATTTGGTCAATGGTTTCCTGATACTCTTTCTCGCGGGTTTTGAACAGGGACTCGGTGTCTTTAATCACCTTCTCCAGACTGTCCTCCTGCTGCTGGAGGAGAAAGGGGAGCCAGGGAGGCCAGCCAGGGAGGGCCACGGCGGGAGAGAGAGAGGCTGTTAGAGGGAACGAGCCGGGGAGGCTGGAGGAAGAGGACACAGAGCAAAGACGAGGCACACAGGGGCCGAAGCGAGGCAGGCGGCGGGGAGGGCGGAGGGAGGGAGCGGCCGAGGCCGGGAGGGGTGGTTACCTCTCCCTGGGCCTCTGCAGCTGCCAGGGCATAGCCCGAGAAATCCTCCCAAAGCAGCAGGGTCTCCTCGGTCTCCTCCCAAGTCAGGCTGTCACAGTCGTCCTCAAAATCATATTCCCTCCTAGAGACAGGAAGGCCGCGTCAGGCCGGGCCGGGCGGGTGGGGGGGGCTCCGGCCTCGGCACTCACAGCTGGTTGAGCATGCGCTGCATCTCCTCGCTGATGCCCAGGGCGCCGCTCTCCTCCTCATCCCCCTGGGGCTGGCGGGGCCCGTCACTCTCCGACAGGGAGGTGTCCTCCTCCACCACGGCCTTGCGCTCCCGCTTCCGCCCCCCCATGGATGGGACCTTAATGGGAGACAAGTGCAGAGACTAGAGAGACGAGGCCGGGTGCGTGAGGAGAGAGGGCGGCAGGCGGGGGGCAGCGAGCGGGCAGCGGGCAGCGGGCAGGGGAGGGCGGACAGAGAAAAGACACGTTACACGACAAGAACAGAGTCACCGACACACAGGCAGACACACACAGAGGGCAGGGCAGAAGGCTGAGAAAGAAGAAATAGAGAAAATAGAGCCGTAAGGCAAGAGAAGAAATAGCTCGCTGTGAACACTTAAGCTGTGTCTACTGGCTAAGGAGGAATTGTTTCTTCTAAAAAGAAGGGAACAAAAGCCTTTCTGGTGAATTACGTGAACTAGAAAGGAGGTTCTGGGCTGGGGACATAGCTCAGTGGTAGAGCACTCGCCTATCTAGCACGCGCCGGGCTTGGTCCCCAGCACCACCGAGTGGAATTAAATTATGACGAGGTCAGGCTGTAAGGATGAGGAGTCAGGAGTATTTACACAGGAGAACTTGACTTACACCCAGGTCTGGAAGGCCAGCGGGAGAGGGGAGGGGTAGAAACGAAGTAAAGATAAAAACAGGGCAAAGAGCAAAGAAACAGAAAGGGGAGAAGTGTGTGCGAGGCGCCCCTGGGAACGCCCGGTGGCCAAGGGCCGGGGGCTCGGGGTCTGGGGCCGTGACAGTAACAAGCATGTTTGAGATCAAACTAACCAGCTTCTTCTACGGAGAAAGCGAGAAAGATGAGAGGGAGAGAGGAGAGAAGCAGACAGGAGAGAGAGGGAGGGAGACGGCGTTAGAGACAGCGCCCGACACTCGTCCCGAGGCCGCTTCTCACCCCAGCCCAGCAGGTCCGAGGAGGCGGCAGGCCGTGCTCCAGGCCGCCGCGGCCTCTCTGCCTGCCCACCCTCGCCCAGGGCTGGGCCGCCGGCCTCACCTGGAACATCTGGAGCACGTCCTCGCAGTTGCGCTGCTGGGCCAGGTCGCACAGCTTGGCAGTGATGTCGATGCGGCGGCAGATGTCCATGTCCACCTTCATGGCCTTCTCCTGGATCTTGGTGTCCAGCTCCGACAGGTTCTGTGCGAGGACCACGGGGAGCCGTGAGGAGGCGCCTGGTACCCCACTGCCCCACCACCACCTCCCCCTCCAGGCAGTTCCTGGCCCTGCCAACAGCCCTTTTCTGGGGCCTCCCCACTCCAGTGACTGGCTCCCTGGACAGATGGGAGCCCTGTGGGCACAGCTGAAGCCCGGGACAGGCGGGCTCCCTGGAACCAACAGCAGTCTTTACCCTCCTAGAATCTCAGTTTCCAGAGAGGAAGGAGACCACCGGGCATTAGGAAGTGGAAAACGTGCTGGGCAGAGTGGGGCACACCTGTAACCCAGCAACCTGGAAGGCTGCAGGAGGACTGCAAGTTCAAGGCCAGCCTGTAAAACCTTTTCTTTTTCTTTTGCAGTACTGGGGATGGAACCCAGGGACATTCGACCTCTGAGCTACACCCTCAGCCCTATTTTTTATATTTTATTTTGAAACAAGGTCTCACTGAGTTGCAAAGGGCCTTACTAAGTAGCTGAGACTGTCCACAAACCGTAATGCTCCTGTCTCAGCCTCCCGGATGCTGTGATTACAATCGTGGGCCACCACGCCCCGCTATGTGAAAACTTTTCTCAAGTTAAAAATAAAAAAGGGTGGAGCCGGGCGTGGTGGCGCACGCTTGTAGTCCCCGCGCTTGGGAGGCTGAGACAGGAGAATTGCACAGGTTCAAAGCCAGCCTCAGCTACTTAGTGAGGCTTTCAGCAACTTAGTGAGACCCTGTTGCCAAATAAAATATTAAAAAAAGGCCTGGGAGCATAGCCTGGAGGTAGAAAGCCTCTGGGTTCCACCCCCAATACCACCAAAAAAAAAAAAAAAAAAAGGGTGGGAATGGGGCTGTAGCTCAGGGCAGAGCACTTGCCTAGCGTGTGTGAGGCCCTGAGTTTAATCCCCAGCACCACAAATAAGTAAATAAGAGTTGGTAGTATAGCTCAGTGACAGAGGGCTTGCCTAGCATGAGTAAGGCCTTGGGTTTTAGCCTTAGGACTGAAAAAAAAAAAGGGGAAAAGAAAGAAAAGAGTAGAGAAAGTACTGCAATACTGATGACAACGGCTCGGACTTACTTAGCACTAACCATGCACACTGCCCGGAGCACTATAATCCTCACGATGACCCTACGAAGGACGCGCCTTTATCTTCCCCTTCCTCAGATGGCACTACAGAGGCTGAAGAGGACATGGAGGGGGAGGGACTGGCCCCAGGCCACCCTGCTAGCAGGTGCACAGCCACCAGAAGCCAGGCGGCCGGGCCCCAGGGGCTGTGCTCACTGCCTAACAGACCAGACACGCGGAGGCCACGCTGCCTCCATGACAGGACACAGCCTTCTGTGCGTGCGTGCGTGCGTGCGCTGCGCTGCTGGCAACTGAGCCGGGGCATTCTACCTCTGTGCTACACCCCCTCCAGCTCTTTTTATTTTGCAACAGGCTCTTGGTAAATTGCTAAGGCTGGCCTTGAACCTGCAATCCTCCTCCTGTCTCAGCCTCCCAAGCACTGGGATTACAGATGTGTGCCACCATGTCCAGCTTCTCTGTCTCTTGAATTAGGAGGTGGCCAGGGGAAATATAAAATGCAGAGGGCCAGCAAGGGGCGAGGAGGCGGTCAACAGGGCAGAGGCAGGCGGAGCCAGGAAGGCCACGGGAGATCAGGGGCCCCAGCACGAGGGGCTGAACTCACGTTACTCATGAGCCCCTTGAAGACCACCAGCTCGGCTTTCAGCTGCTCCACCTTCATGGCCAGCTCCTCTTGGCAGGCGTCGGCCTCCTGGGCTTCCTACCGTAGGAGGAAATGTTGGCGTGAGTGCCCTGCCCACGCAAGGAGTGGAGCGACCGGAAGGCAGGGGGCGGGGCGGCCCTCACCTCCTGCAGCTCATTCACTCGCTCCTGCAGCTGGATCCGCGCCGTGTACTCCTCTTCCCACCTGACGGATGTCGGGAAGAGGGAGAGACCATGTCCAGGGCCCTCCCGCCCCTGCCGCTCCCTGGCGCACCTCTCTGGCTGGGGCCTCTGACCCCGGGTCTGGCTCCCTAGATGGGGGTTTGCTGGGGACAGGAATGCCTGCAGACAACTGGTGGCCAGCTGCAGCTGTCGGGTGGCTCCACGCTTCCTGGCAAAGGCCAAGTCCACCAGCTGCCTTCCCGGAACCCCCGGGCAGTGCACCAGGAACTATATTTAAGAGCAACTGCAGCCACGCTGGCCCTCGGCAGTGCCCGTCCCACTCCACCAGCTGTGCGGCGGCCTCATCGCCCCCCTCCTGCCCACACCAGACCACCAGGCCCACCCGGCCGGTCCCCCACCTTCAGCGGCACAGATCCGGTCTCCTGCTCCTGCCTGCACCCGAACAGAGCTCGACTAGCCTGCTCCCTGCCTCCTGGGGAACCATTTAAACCTGCGAAAGTATCTGCAGGACACAGGCCGTATCAGCAGAGATGCTCGGGAGCCTGGGGGACACCCAAGGCTTTCCCCACCCAGAGCCCTCGCAGGGACGTCAGAAGCTGGCGATTACTAGGCACCCAAACCAGGGCTCCTCACTAGCAGGGAGCCTGAGAGTCGACAGTCTTTCCTGTGACCCACACTCCAGAGAGAAGCCCCCGAGGAGCCAGCAAGACACTGAGGGCCACAGGGCTGGGCACGAGGGGCACCGCCCAGGGCCAGGCATATCCCACTGCATCACTGGGGGGGGGGGCGCTCAGGACTGGCCCCACAAGATTGGCTGGAAGGACAGCACATCTCAGACCCTGTTCATATAAGCTCCTGCCACTCTGGAACCCCAGAGAACTGCTCTGTAGCCAGGACCAAGCCCCTTTGCCCCTTCCCCCATCTCTGCGGCTCTCCTAGCCTCCCTGATCCCATGTCTTCTTGCTGGCCGAGTTCCTCCCTCACAGCCGCACTGCAGCACTCCTAATAATAACTCCTGCCTCACCTCGGCTGCCCCTCCCAGCTGGGCTGGCAGAGGAGACAGCCCGCCAGCTGCCACCCTGCGGGCTCCCACACAGCCCAGCTCCTGGCCCTCCTTGCGCCTGCCAGTCCCTTCCCAGCCAGCCCCCCGCAGGCCCCCTCTCTGCTCTGGCGCCCAAGGGCTCTCGTGGCATGAGGCTATGTATTCTCTCAGATAACACTCCCATCTTCTTTGGGCCTGGTTTCTTCCTCTGCAACATGAAGGCCTGGGATATGGCACACCATGTCCCAGGAGCCCAGGAGTCCCTGGAGGAAGCCAGCAAGAGACAGGGGCAGTCACCCTGGACAAAATGCATAGGGGAGGGCAGGAAGTCCTGTCTGACAGTGTGCTCAGCAAACTCAGGTGAAAACAAAGAAGTTAATTAAAGGTGAAGATGAATGAACTCTTACAGAGCAAATAATCTGAGAGCCGGGTGTGGTGGCACAGGCTTGTAATCCCAGCGCTTGGGAGGCTGAGACAGGAGGATTGCGGTTTGCAGACAGCCTCAGCTACTACTTAGTGAGGCCCTTTGCAACTCAGTGAGACCCTGTTTTAAAATAAAGAATAAGCCAGGCGTGGTGGCACACGCTTGTGATCCCCGCGCTGGGGAGGCTGAGGCAGGAGGATCACACAGGTTCGAAGCCAGCCTCAGCTACTTAGCGAGGCCCTCAGCAACTTAATGAGACCCTGTTTCCAAATAAAATATAAAAATAGGTCTGGGAGGATAGCCCGGAGGTAGAAAGCCCCTGGTTTCCACCCCAGGCACTACAAAAATAAAATAAAATAAAGAATAAAAAATAGGACTGGGGGTGTAGCTCAGTGGTAGAATGTCCCTCGGTTCCATACCCAGTATCGAAAATTAATAATAATAATAATAATAAGTCTGAAAACAAAGCACCAGAAAGCTCACTGGGACGCTGCTCGCTTCCCAGTCAGACTTTTTTGCCTCCATTCAAAATAGCATATGAGCAATTTCTGCGTGTCTTGCATTGAGCAAACACCTCTCCTGTGAATAAATTGTATCCTGGGACTGAAGAGACAGAGAAAGCAGGGTCATTCCTATAAGGGAAAAACCGAGGCTTTTACAGCGAAAGTGGGGCCTCATAACAGAAGGCAGGGAAGAGTTGAAACCAGAAGCCTCGGCTCCTTCCCGGTTCAGTACTCAAGCTAGCCTGGTTCAGTACTCAAGCTAGTCTGTTCAGTACTCAAGCTAGCCCGGTTCAGTACTCAAGCTAGTCCGGTTCAGTACTCAAGCTAGCCCGGTTCAGTACTCAAGCTAGCCCGGTTCAGTACTCAAGCTAGCCTGGTTCAGTACTCAAGCTAGTCTGTTCAGTACTCAAGCTAGCCCGGTTCAGTACTCAAGCTAGCCCGGTTCAGTACTCAAGCTAGCCCGGTTCAGTAATCAAGCTAGCCTGGTTCAGTACTCAAGCTAGTCTGTTCAGTACTCAAGCTAGCCCGGTTCAGTACTCAAGCTAGCCCGGTTCAGTACTCAAGCTAGCCCGGTTCAGTACTCAAGCTAGTCTGTTCAGTACTCAAGCTAGCCTGGTTCAGTACTCAAGCTAGTCTGTTCAGTACTCAAGCTAGCCCGGTTCAGTACTCAAGCTAGCCCGGTTCAGTACTCAAGCTAGTCTGTTCAGTACTCAAGCTAGCCCGGTTCAGTACTCAAGCTAGCCCGGTTCAGTACTCAAGCTAGTCTGTTCAGTACTCAAGCTAGCCCGGTTCAGTACTCAAGCTAGCCTGGTTCAGTACTCAAGCTAGTCTGTTCAGTACTCAAGCTAGCCCGGTTCAGTACTCAAGCTAGCCCGGTTCAGTACTCAAGCTAGCCTGGTTCAGTACTCAAGCTAGCCTGGTTCAGTACTCAAGCTAGTCTGTTCAGTACTCAAGCTAGCCCGGTTCAGTACTCAAGCTAGCCCGGTTCAGTACTCAAGCTAGCCCGGTTCAGTACTCAAGCTAGCCTGGTTCAGTACTCAAGCTAGTCTGTTCAGTACTCAAGCTAGCCCGGTTCAGTACTCAAGCTAGCCCGGTTCAGTACTCAAGCTAGCCCGGTTCAGTACTCAAGCTAGCCCGGTTCAGTACTCAAGCTAGCCTCGTGCCTTCCACATGGAAGCAGGAGAGGGGCGGTGTTGCTCTAAGAGACCAGAATCAGGGAGGGGACAGGGGACGGGGTGGAAGGATGAGCCCTGCGCTGTCACCATACTCGGCCCACTAGAGGCATGCACAGCAGCGAGATGAGCTAATCCATCGCCGCGGAATAACTCTTTGCTGCCCTGGACAGCTGGGCCAAGGACAAACACTCTTTCAGTTAAGAAAAAAAAAAAAGAAAGAAAGAAAAGAAAAGAAACAAACAAACCCGGGAGAGCAGTTGTTCCTGTGGTCAGGGGTTATTCCAGAACTGTGTCCTGCAGCTGACTCCACTAATTAGCTCCTACAGGGGCAGGCTGGTTTGGGGTGGCCCCTGGATGATGGTTTTAGGACAACTAAAACTCCCTAGGATAGTTATAACATGGGCCATAACTAAAGCCAGCTCAGGGACAGGCCAGCCTCAGAAAGCCTGCTGGAACGGAAGCTGGTAGCCTCTAGCAGGCTCCCTGAAGGTCGCCCCCCAACCCAGTGACCATCTCCAGGACATCTGGCCCATCCTCACCCACTGCTAAACCACACACCAGTTCCTGCTGCGCTGAGCTGCACAGGTGGACCGGGGTGGCCCACAGACCTGGATGCCACCTCCTTCCTTCCTCCTACCAGGGCGCTGCTCTGCCCGAGCTCTGGGTGGATCGGCCTGGCTACCAATCATCTGAGGAACCCACTTGGATCGCAGCCGAAACACTGGCATGGCGTCCTCCCCTGGCTCCCTATGGACCCCGCTGGGGCAGGTTCCTCTCAGAAAGCCAAATCTTCATCTGCAGAGCACACGGGCCACCCCGGGCTGCGTTACAGCCTTAGGGTGTGTCCATATTTCTAACTTTTTCTTTCTTGGTCCCGGTGCTGGCTCAGCTCAGGCTCCTGCCGGGGTCCCCTCCTCTTGTCCTAGGGAATCCCCTTTACTCTTTGTGCCCCCAACCTTTTCCAAACCTATTCCAAGCCAGGCCGCCTTGAGGACCTGGAGCCTTTCATGTGGGGGCCTGGCTCCCATGGGCCTTCTGTGGGGAAACTCTGGGCTGGGATGGGATCACTCAGTGCAACCCCTCGGCTCCCGCACTACCCTCCAGGTTCACTTAATTGAGCCTCTCTTCAAAGCCGTTTCCTTTACCTCCTCCTTTTGATCAGCTAGCGGAGCCTCTGTCCTCCACCCAAGGCCTGAGGCTGGTAGGACAACCAGTGCCCGCGCCACTCATGTCCCCGCCACACCTCGCAAACCCCACAGTTAACACTGCGGCCTGCAGGAGACAGGGAGGCAGTCGGAAGAACAGATGAATCCCCAGTGCTCTGCTCCCACTACGCTTCCCGTCATGGGGCTGACTTCTGCATTCTCTGGACTCCTGTATCCAATTTCTTCCAAGCTCCTCCTTACGCAGCAAGAACTTCCCTCTTTCTTCTCTTTACCCTAACCCTCGGGCCTCGCTGCCAACTCCCAGGCCTGTCCCCACCTTCCCGGGCCCTACCTCCGCTTGTATTCGTCCCGCTCCCGCTTCACTTTGGCCAGCACGTTGTAGAGGGCGCGGATCTCGGGGGTGATGGTGTCGATCTGAACGCCCACACCGTCAGGGTGCACCCACGACAGGCCCGGCCCTTGCACCAGCGTGGGCTCCAGTCCCGGCCCGAGCCGGCGGGCGTGCGAGAAGGACCAGATGGTGCCGGGCATGAAGCGGGCGGACGAGGAGAAGGCGGTGGAGGCGGAGGCGGAGGCGGAGGCGGAGGCGGACGAGGGCGCCAGGGCGCCGGCGGGCGAGCGCGCGGGCGAGCCCAGCACCCGCGCCGCCGGGGCGCAGACGGCGGCCGGCCGGGCGCTCAGCGGCAGCCCCAGGGGCCGGATGGGGCTCACGAAGCCGGTCTGCACGGCCTGGTCGCGGCGAGCCAGGCCCCGCCGGCCCTGCTTACCCTCCTCCAGCGCCTGCTGCAGCTGCTTCTCCAGCAGCCGGTTCCGGCGCTCCAGCTCGTGCACCTTCGCCAGGAAGCAGCGGAAGCGGAGGTTCAGGGTCTTGAGCACATTGATGTTGGAGCCCAGGTCGTTGCGCAGAGCCATGGCGGCAGGGGGCGCCGGGCCCGGCCCTGGCGGAGAGTAGGCGGCGGGGCCGGCCGGGGCGAGCGGCGCCGGGCCCAAGTCCCCGCCCCCAGTGAAGTGTTCGCCTCCCAGCGGGTCCCCCAGGGGCCCCGCCAGGCCCTGCTGCTCCTGCTGTAAGAGGAAGAGGTTGGGGCCGAATAACGGATTCATGGCTGCGCCTTCTGCTGGGAGATGGAGACGGCGCTGCAGCGGGGATGGAGGGCGAGCGAGGACAGCCAATGAGGCGCCCGCGGAACACGGGCGACCAATCAGACAGCGGAGCTGGGGTCAGGGGGGCGGGGAGAAAGCAAACCAATGAGAAGGCCTGGGCGGAGAGGCTGAGCCTGGGACCTCTGGAGGGATCGGAGGACCTGGGTCGCCCTCACCTGGCAGCTCCTCCCTCGCGGGCATTCAGGGGTGGGAATAAAACCCAGGACACCAAGTATTCTGTGGGTGCTGACGACAGAAAACCCAGCTTTCCTACCCCGTTGCCTTCCTATCCCCAAGTGCCCTCTGACTCTATAGCTCTCCTTCGCCGAGGATGACTATGGAATGGAGAACCCTGAGACTTCCCTTCAGGGGACCTCTGCCCCACAACCTCTCACCAGCTGCAAGTACCCAGTCCCCTCAAAAACACACACAATGGAAAGAGGTGGCAAAATGTGTATTAAACTCATGAGTATGCACAGAAGGGAAGACATCCTCGCAGAGGCAAGAGTTCCAGCCCGGTGGTAATGGCAGGGCGCATGCCCAGTCCATTTAAGGCAGCGGCGGCTGGCTGCTGCCCCTGGACGCAGATTTCCTCCTCTTTGCTGGTGGGGGCCAGCTGGAGCTGAGGGGAGACACAGTGGGGGTCTGAGGTGCCTTGGGGGCGCCATTCTCTTTCTGGAGGGCAGCTTTCTTGAAAGGCCGCTCTGGTAACTGCTGCTTTCCCTTCTCAGCCCCTTTGGCCTTCCGAAGGGGCTGATGGCTGTCCTTAGGCCTTGGAATGGCCCGAGTCTCAGAGGAAAACAGCACAGCAGGTATTTCTGCACCCACACCCTTGGGAGGGGTGTTGTGCTTCCGCAAAGCAACTTTCTTGGAGGCCTGCAATTTCCTCTCTCTCCGTTTGGGCTTCCCGGATGCCTCTGGTTCCCTGACCACTTCAGTGTTTCCAGTGGGCTGGGCCTGGGGCCTGGGGGGAGCCTGAGCCTTTGTGACAGAAGCTGCTGCACATGACCCTGGGTCTGCCCTCTTGGAGATGCCATTCAGCTTCTGGAAGGCGGCCCTCTTCGGATGTAGCTGTTTCTGCAACTTCTGCTTCACCTTTGCGGCCCCTTTGGCTTTCTTGGCTGGCTGGCTGCTGGCCTGAGACTTAGGGGTGACCTGATTTTTCATGTTAGGCAGGTCTGGGTCTGTAGGGGTGGCTGTTTCTGAATTTCCTGGGTAGAAATTAAACAGGTGGTTTGAGAAAACAGGCTTTATTTTATTTACTTATTTATGGAACTGGGAATCGAAACCAGAGGCATTCTCCAAGCTACACACCCAAGCCCCAGCCCTATTTTTATTTGAAAACAGAGTCTCAATGCTTGCTGAGGCTGGCTGTGACCCTGCGCGCCTCCTGTCTCAGCCTCCCAAGTACTGGGATGACAAGTGTGCGCCACCACACCCAGCTTCCTACAGTTTGTACTTAGAGAAGCTCTTCTGTCTTCCAACTAAACCCAGAGTCATATCCAGCATGCAGAGTTCTCAACCTGTCTGGGAAACCCCACCCCCCTTCAAGATCCAGGCAGCCTCCTCAGGATGGCTGAGAAAGCAAGCTGCAATAGTGGAGCAGGCTCAGAGAGCTGCTGCTGATTCTTAGAGCCCGGTGCAACCCAATGCTGAGCACACTGGAGCAGCAAAGATGCAGGAGTCAGTCAACCCTGGGCCAAGAAGGGAAAGATGCCCGACGTGCACCGGAATGCCTCAGTGCTAGGCCACCGCAGGTCCTTGGAGGACTAGGGCAGGGCCCAGGAACACTTTAGCCCATTCAAATGTGCTGCAGAGCTCAGGGACAGCTCTGCTGGGGTGAAAGGGAGCTCCTGTGCAAGCCTCGGTCCTCCACCTCCCACAGTCGCCCCACAAAGCCTCCAAGTGGCACAAAGAGCAAAGGTGGTGACACGTGGGCCAAAGAGCAGATCACGTACCTGTCTGGGCCTGGGGGATAGAATTGGAGAATTTCTTGAACTTGGCGATAAAGAAACCGTCCATATTGTGGGTGTGAGGGTAGAAGCGCCGGGTGGAACGAAGGGTGGGGTGGAAGCGCCTTTCTCGAAAGCGGGTAAAACCTTCCTGGCCAAAGTCCAGGCCTGTGGGCACCAGCCGCACATTCCTCTTTTTAAGGGCATAGTCTACCACCCACTCGTTCTCTTCCACCTGGACAGTGGACAAGACAGAACCGGCAGGAGGAATCAGCACAGCTGGACCAAGGGCCTTTGGGGGATGCCGCCCGCTGCCGCCCGCAGAGGCCTCACCGTGACGGAGCAGGTGCAGTAGACCAGGTAGCCCCCCGTCTTGGAAGCGGCATTGACAGAGTCAATGGCACTCAGAAGCAACTCTTTCTGAAGGTGAGCACAGCGCATGATGTCCTTCTCATCCTGTCCCAAAGAGACGAGGGGTGAGGGCGCCTCCCAGGGCAGCCTCAGGAGCGGTAGGCGCCTCCCAGGCCACTCCGACCTGGCTCCAGCCCTGGCCCCTCACCATCCTCACCTTGTTGGTCTTCACAGCCGGGTCCTTTGAGATGACCCCCGTGCCACTGCAGGGAGCATCCAGCAGCACTCGATCAAAGCCCCCGACCACCTGGGGGGGGGGGGACAGTCAGAGTCATAATTTTTATACTACAACATGCAGCGGACCCTTTTCTCCTAGAGGAAAGTCTAAACATTCTGGCAGGAAGAGGAAGGTAACCCTCAAGCAGACAGAGGGAGAGCCCCACCTTGGGGAACTGGCGCCCGTCGTAGTGGCTGATGATGGTGTTGGTGACTCCCAGCCGGTGCAGATTGCCCACAACACTCTTCAGCCGCTCAGCATTGGCGTCATTGGCAAGGATCACACCTGTGTTCTTCATGAGCTGAGCTACAGGAAGGAAGGCCCCATGCTAAGCAGCCAGCTCCTGCTCTGCCTCAGTAAGTACACAGCACCCGCCAGCCTTGGAAGCCACAGGTGAGGTCTCGTCGCTCCAAGGCAAACTCCACTCTCCACCACCTTAGTACAGGTCTACCTGGCCCGTGCTGGCCCGCCGATGGGCCAGCCTGCCAGTGTGCGTGTGCGCATGCGTGCCTGCAGGTGCGTGTTTTACTGGGAACTGAACCCAGGGGTATTCTATCTCTGAGCAGCACCCACAGTCCTATTTTTTTTAAATAGAGCTCACTAAGTTGGGAAGGCCTCACTTGTGATCCTGCCTAACTTCCCAGTGCTGGGATTACAGGCATGCTCCACCATGCCCTGCTTGCTTTTCCATTTTTACTTAAGGTTTTTCTGGCCCTACAGACTTTTTTGCTTGTTAAGTGGCAACAGCTTATTCAAATGGTTTTAGCTTAGTACATATTAAACATCTCCAAGGACGTCTAAACTCTAGCAACCCAAGAACAGTATTACCCCAGTTTACGATAAATTTTATTGTTTTTTGGTTTGTTTGTGTGTGGTATTGGAGATTGAAGCCAGGGGCATTTTCCCTCTGAGCTATAGCCCCAACCCTTTCATTTTTAATTTTTTTTGTGTGCGGTACTAGGGATACTAGAGGTAGATGTCCTCAGGGACATTCTACCTTCTTAGCTACACCCCCAAACCAATTTTTTTATTTTTTGCAGTACTGGGGATAGAACCCAGGGGCATTCTACCTCTGAATACACCCCCAGCCCTATTTTTTTATTCTTTACTATGTATGAAACAGAGTCTCACAGAGTTGGAAAGAGCCTCACTAAGTAGCTGAGGCTGGCCACAAACTGCAATCCTATCTCAGCCTCCCGAATGCTGGGATTACAAGCGTGTGCTACCATGCCTGGCTTATTCTTTATTTTGAAACAAGGTCTCACTAAGTTGCAGAGGGCCTCACTAAATAGCTGAGACTGGGCGTGAACCTGGATGCTCCTGTCTCAGCCTCCCAAGTACTGGGATTACAACCATGCACCACCATGCCCGGCTCAACCTTTTTTATTTTTAAACAGGGTCTTGCTAAGTTATAGAGGGCTTCGCTAAGTTGCTGCGGCTGGCCTTGAACCTTCAAGCCCCCCAAGTACTGGGATTACAAGTGTACACTACCATGCCCAGTTTTGCATATATATATAATTTTTTGTTTGTGTGGTACTGGGGGTGGAACCCAGGGGCTTTCTACCTCCGGGCTATAGTTCCAGACCTATTTTATACTTTATTTGGAAATAGGGCCTCACTAAGTAGCTGAGGCTGGCTTTGAACCTGTGCGGATTCCTCCTGTCTCAGCCTCCCAAGCACAGGGATTATAAGTGCATGTCACCAGGCCCAGCCCAGCTTGGGGGATCTCAGGTTCAGGAACAACCTCAGTAACCTAGCAAGAAATACCGTTTCAAAACAAAATAAAAGCAGGACTGGGGACATAGCTCAGAGGTAGAGTGTCCTGGGAGCCACTAGCAAAGCTGGCACGGGAGCCCAGGCCAACTCCAGAAACCACTCCTCCTCACCTCTGTGCTCGCTGTCCCTACCCCGAGTTCCCAGGCAGGGAGTCACCTATTCTGTCTACCCTCAAGAGCCAAGAGCCTCACAAAGCCCAGCCCGCCCGTCGCATACCTATGTAGCTGGTCTTTCCTCCAGGGGCACAACACATGTCCAGGATCCGCTCGTGCTCCTGGGGCGCCAAGGCCATGACGGGCAACATGCTGGAGGCTCCCTGCAGCATGTAGTGCCCCGCCAGGTACTCAGGAGTCGCACCTGTGGGGGAGAAACCACCTGTGACGTGCCGGGACATGGACAAGGACAGAAGGGCCACTGGCAGGGGACACTTACCAATGGGCACTGAAGAATCATATATCACCAGTCCCGTTTTTGACCATTTGCCTAAGGGATCCAGGTTAACCCCACGATTGATTAGAGCCTGAAGATAAGAAAGATGAAGAGGCTAAGACTTCACAGGCCCCTACTCAGAAAACAAGCACGAACAACTGGTCCCACCAGCAGACCCACGGCCCAGCAGCTCCAACGGGCTCCAGAGAGCCAACAAGGACTCGCTAGGTAGATCCTCCCACTCCACCCACCCAGGAGGCCACTGTTTCTTATTTTCTTTTTGTCCAGAGCTGTGTGTCCGCTCAGGATCTTGCACCTGCTGGACAAGTACTCTACCGCCGCGCTCCGTGCCCAGCCCCGCCCTTCTATCTTAACCTTGGGCTCCTACCTCAAGGTCTGAACTCTCTCCCAATGGAGCACAACAGTACCTCCTTTTCCTCTTTTTCTTTCACTTCCTAGAAATGGACTCTGATTTTATCTGTTTTTTTTTTTTTTGTGGTACAGGTGATTGAACCCAAGGATGTTCCACCATTAAGCTACACTCCCAGCCCATTTCATTTTTTAAATTTTGAAACAGGGTCTAAATTACCACACACACTGGCCTCAAATCTGCAATCCTGTCTCAGCCTCCCAAGTACTGATATTACAAGTGTGCGTCACCACCCCTGGCTAGACTCTGATGGGAGGCGTCGCCCCTCCCATCCCAGAATTCAATGCTGCTGGTTATCGCATATTAGTGAATTATGGGGTTGTCCTTCTATCAGAAAACACAAAATACACCAGACCAAGATGCTAATTTAGGAACAAGAGTCTTTAATCTGAGATCCCTGTCTCCTCAGAAATGAGCTTATTTATTTTTATTTTATTCATTTATTAGCTATTTGGGAGGCTGAGACAAGAGGATCACAATTCAAGGCTAGCCTGGGCAACCAAGCGAGACCGTCTCAGAGTTCTAAAGAAGGCTGGGGTGCAGCTCAGGACAGCGCCCTGGATTTACCCCAGCGCCGGGTGGAGGACACAGCTGTGCTGCATCTTTCTCAGTACAGGGATAGGCTTCCTCCACTTCTCAAAGTGATCTTCCTCCAGCGTCCTCAGAGGGAAGCAGTTTACCCTGATGTAGCTGTCTATGGAGCAGAGGTTGGAAGGATGGATTTCCCTTCCAGACACGCAGGCCTCTCTAGGTTTGCCTCCTAGGACCACGCTTATACCAAGATAGACTCAGGTCTAAAACCCAGCCCCAGGGTGGGACAGGGCAATCCCCCAGTTAGCATAAACCGAGCCTCTCCCCAAAATGCACAAACTCAACACCAACCCCGCACCTGAGCAAGGTCTCGGCGCCGGGTTTTCAAGGTATTGGTCCGGAGGGTGATGGGTCGAGGCACCTCGTTAGCTTCTAAGAACTCTATCAGCTGAGAAGAGAGAGCAACATAAGCCAGGCCAGCCAAGACTCAGACCAAGAGCGCGAGGCTAATGTCTTCTCCACACCAAGCAGGAAGACAGGACACGGACAGGCCCCAGCCTGGCGGCTCAGTACCTCGGACAGAGGGAAGAGCTCCATGAGCTTGCTCAGCAGGAAGTCTCCATAGGAGTAGTAAGTGGCCAGGTCCTTCTGAAGCCGACTCAGGTACTCAGCACGAGACCGACCTTCTTCCCGCTGAGCCCCAAAGTCCCGCAGCACTCCCACTATGTCCTGGATCCGCTTGTGAACTCGCTGCAGGTCTGGAGCCTGGGCATGTGGGCCCGTTAAGGAACTGCGTGGTGAAGTCCTGGGGATGGGAAGCCCCTCTGCCCACGCGCCCTCCTCCTACCCTCACCCTGCGCTGGAAGGATATCCGGCTCCATCTCCCCAGCAGGGGGCAGCACAAAGGGCTCCTCCTCATCCACGTTGATCTGCAGGCCCCCGTCTGCCTCACCCTCCTTTCTAGTGCCTGGTTCGGGGGACACCTCCTCCTCCTCCTCTTCCTCAGTCTCCTCCTCACTCCACTGGCCCCTAGAAACAGGTCCAGAAACAGTGATTCACACACCAAAACAGACACCTCCTTCCTCGCGGCCGCCTCCACCCCAGCTGTTGCCTATGCTCCATCCTAACCGTTCCCAAAACTCACCCATTAGCAGCTTCCTGGGCCTTCTGCTTCAAGGCCGCTCTCTCAATGGGCAGCAACTGAAGAGGGAGACAAGCGGCTAGTAACAGCGGCAGGCTCCCCTGCGCGTCCCCAGTCCAACCTTGTCCCTGTAACTGACTGTTCCCTAACTGTGAACACGAAATGCTCTCAGAAGCAAATGCGGGCGCTAAAAAACAAGTTTGTTTTTAATTCTGTGGTACTGGGGATTGAATCCAGGGGAGTTCTACCTCTGACCCAAAATCCCATAATTTTTATTTTTTTGCAGTACCAGGAATGGATCTCAGGGGCATTCTATCTCTGAGCTAAACCCTTAACCCTATTTTTTTATTCTGTGTGTGTGTGTGTGTGTGTGTGTGTGTGTGTGTGTGTGTTACTGAAGGTGGAACCCAGGGGCTTTTCTACCTCTGGGCTATACTCCCAGATATATTTTATACTTTATTTGGAAACAGGGTCTCACTAAATTGCTGAAAGCCTCACTCAGTAGCTGAGGCTGGCTTTGAACCTGCGCAATCCTCCTGTCTCAGGCTCCCAAGTGCTGGGATTACAAGTGTGCGCCATCACACCTGGCTTTATTCTTTATTTTGAAAGAGGATACACCACTGTGCCCAGCCTAGAATTACAGAAACTTTTTATTTTTTTTTTTAATTTTTATTTTTTTGTTGGTACTAGCCAATAAAAGTTTTTTGGTTTTTTTTTTTTTTTTTTTTGGTGGTACTGGGTTCCTGGAAGCCCTTCTGCCTCCGGGCTACACTCCCAGACCTATTTTTATATTTTTATTTGGAAACAGGGTCTCTTAAGCCAGAGCAAGCAGCTGGCTTCGAACCTGCGCGATCCTCCTGTCTCCGCCTCCCAAGCGCGGGGATTACAAGCGTGCGCCACCACGCCTGGCTTACAGAAACTTTGTAAAGTTCTCAGATAACAACTGATTTATAAAAAGTGTTTACACACGTCAGGCATGGTGGCGCATGCAGGCTTGTAATCCCAGCATTCAGGAGGCAGAGACCGGAGGATCTCAGTTAGTGGAGAGCCAGCCTCAGCTACTTAGGCCCTTCGCAATTTGGTAAGATCCCGTCTCAAAAAACAAAAGACTAAAAAATAGGGCTGGGAGTATAGCTCGAAGGTAGAATGGCCCTAGGTTCCATCCCAGTACCACCAAAACACATACAACAACAAAAAAAACCCACAACTGTTTACACATGCCTACTCCTATCAGTGAGGAACACAAACATCTCTTTAAAATGTTCTGTTCATCAGGCATGGTTGCACACACCTGTAATTCCAGCACTTGAGAGACTGAGACAGAAGAATAGAAGGTTTGAGGCCAGCCTTGGCAACTCAGTGAAACCTTTATATTTTTCAATATAAAATAGGAGCCAGGAACCGGGAGTAGTGATGCATGCTTGTAATCCCAGCATTTGAGACAGGAGGATCGCGGTTCGCGGACAGCCATAGCTACTTAAGTGAGGCCCTTTGCAACTCAGTGAGACCCCATTTTAAATAAAGAATTAATATATATATATATATATATATATATATATGTGGCTGAGGGTGTAGCCCGGAGGTAGAATGCCCCTGGGTTCCATCCCCAGATCGCAAAAATTAAAATAAAAAAAATAAAATAGGAGCCAAGTGCTAGGTGTGGTGGCGCATACCTGTAATCCCAGAATTTAGAAAGCTAAGACAGGAAGATGGTAAGTTCGAGACTAGCCCCCGCCACTTAATGAGACCTAGTTTCCAAATAAAAAATAAGGCTGGTGTGTACTCAGAGATAGAATGCTCCTGGGTTCAATGTCTGGTACCAAAATAAATAGGCAAATATATGAGTATGGCAAGGAGGATGGCTCGGGGGTAGAATGCCCTGGGTTCAACACCTAGCACCACAAACATAAAAAAAACTCTTTCCTGTAGCTCTTTCCAACTTGTGCATGTGCTGAGATAGAGTGTAAGACAGTAGAGACGGTGATGGGCCACTGGAATCCCTTCACGCCTGAGACCCTGTCACTGTGGAACAGTCTCAAGGATCCGGAAAGAAGCTGGGCTTGGGGGTGCGCACCTGTAACCCCAGTACTCGGGAGGCTGAGACAGGAGGGTGGCAGGTTCAAGGTCAGCCTCAGCAATTCAGTGAGACCCTAATCCAAAATAAAAAGCAGAAAGGGCAGGGGGTGTATCTTGGAGGCAGAATGCCCCTCGGCTCAATCCGCAGCACCACCCACCAAGCATGGGAAGAAACAGATGTAAAGATCCCTTTCTGAACAACAGGGAGCAGACTCTCACCGTTTCACCTCCGTCATCCGAGTCGGAGTCCGCTCCATAGTCATCTACCATATCGGCATCACTGTCCTCAGAGCCCCAGACATCCTCCGGGGTCGCCACGCCCTCTTCTTCAGAGTCTCCCTCCTCCTCCTCCTCCTCTTCATCATCACTCCGATGGGTTGGTGCTGGTGCTGGGCGCTTCTTGCCTCGAGCAGTGTTAACTGAGGGCTGGGCTCCCTTCTTATCAGAAGTCTGGACCACTCCTGCAACGATCCCCAAGGGTTTAAAGAATCCTGGACTAATGGCCGCTATGCTCCTCTACCTCACACGCCTGGAGACATACTTTTTACCACTAAGACTGTCTTTTGGCCATACCCTTCATTCTAGAGATGCTCAGCGACCCACAAGACCCAAGTGCAGCTCCCCACTCCCATTTTCACTGACCTTCTGGTAGCTTTCCAGGCAATGGTTTGGCCCCAGACTTATTTGTCTTAGGGGCTTCAACAGACCCCAACCTCCTCTTGGCTGCCCTGAAAAGATATAAGAAAAGAAACGGGAACCCACCTCTAGGCTCTGCCACCTCCCATCACAGGGAAATGTAGCAGTTTACAATTAGTCCTCTCCCTTGACCTCTCCCATGTGCTAAGGCAGCATCAATTTAATTAAGTCTCAACATCCACACTTACCTCTTTCGAGCACGACTAGACAGCCTCTTGGAATTTTCATCATCAGCTATTTTTGAAAAAAAGGTAAAACAGGTTATTTATAGGAAAGGCCAATGGGAACCAAAATAAAAGCAGGAAGAATTAATATAGTGATTAAAGGTAGAAGAGGCCTGGGGCTCAGTGGTAAAGTGCATGTGTTTCACCACGACCTCCATACAGTGCCTCTTTTATAGGACTCTTAAGATGAACTGACATCGCATGCCCAAAGAGTTCAGGGGTAGTGCCTCGAATTTGCACTTTCTTTCTTTCTTTCTTTCTTTCTTTCTTTCTTTCTTTCTTTTTTTGGTGGTACTGGGGTTCCTGGAAGCCCTTCTACCTCCGGGCTACACTCCGAGATCTATTTTATACTTTTTTATTTTTGGAAACAGGGTCTCTTAAGCCAGCGCATCTGGCTTCCAACCTGCGTGATCCTCCTGTCTCCGCCTCCCAAGCGGGACCGGCTGCTCATACTTCTATATATTACATCTGCATCTCTTTTTTTTTAAATTCCATGCATTATAATTTTACATCAAATCGGGGTACAATATGTCAGAAAAATACATGCACAAAGCTCTTGGTGCCCCCCTCCCCCGCATATCTTTGAGATCGGAATTGGTAATTTTGTATACATTCTTAGCATTTCAACTGTTGGAGTCTTTTAGACTTCGCCCCCCCTTCCCCAGTCCCCCTCAGTCTCTCACACCTCTGGAGTCTTTTATCCCACACTCAATACCGACTCCCCGTGCAGCTGTCTTTTCCATCAGTCTTCCGGGTAGGATACTGCTACTGTGTGGGAATCAGACCCAAACTTTCCATCCTGTCCACGGGGCAAATTCAGCCACTGGCCGGTCCCCTGCCCACCAGGCTCTCACCTGGTACAATGTTACTCATTTTTCAAAACTCTCCTTAAAAACTCTCTAAATTCGGCGTGAAATGACTCTCTCTCTCTGAACACCCCCCCCTGGCGTGCGTACGCGGGTCGCTGCTGCACTTTCCCTCCCTCCTAGACACCGGTGACGATGCCTCCTTATTTCCCAGTAGCTAATACAAAAAGGATCCTCCTGGACAGAAGGTGAACGCGTAGACGAAAAAGGGGAGACGAGCTCAGAAGCCGGATCAGGGGCTACGACCCTCACCTGCAGGTAAGAACCTGACGAGTTCAGTCTCAGCACCCTTTTGCTTTCGGGCCTTTCGGCCCGGCCCGCGCTTCTCCTTCTTCGTTGGGTCCAACTTGCGCCCCATGGTACTGAGGACAAGGAAACGGGGGGAGGCGGCGTCGCGCGTGCCGGAGAGGCCCCGCGAAAAGACACCGAAGCCCCTGCAGCCCCGCGCCCCGGCGCCCTCCCCGGGCCCAGCCCAGCCCCGCACGTCCCCCGAGCTCCCGCGGCCCTTCCCGGGCCTCGGCTCACCCAGAGCGGGGTGCGGCGCGGACGCCCCTCGCAGCCCAGCGCCAGTCCACGTGCACCCCCGGAGCGCGGGCTGGCGACGCCCCGGAAGCGAGCTGCGCAGGCGCGGGAGGCCCCGCCCCGGAAGCGAGCTGCGCCGGCGGCCCCGCCCCTTCCGGCGCGGCACCGGAAGGAGCTGCGGGGGCGCGCGGGCGGCCGCCCTCCTGCCCCCGGGCCGCGGGCCGCAGGGTGTCGTCTGTTCTCCCTCCTCCCTCCCGGCGTTGGCTCACGCCGGGGCTCAGTTGGGAAAGGGAATTCTTGGGAGTCGCCCCGCCGCTCAAACCATGCCCGACAGTGGAGCGCCCGCCCTGCCGTCCTCCAGCCTCAAGACCGTGGAATCCCCGCCTTCTTCCCTCAACTCCCAGCCTGCTGATGAGGGAGCCCCCTTCCTTCCCTGTGGGCGCCAGATACCCTGCCTTAGGCAAAGTTCTCCTTTGCCAAAGTTCACAGGTTGATCAGGAAGACTGCTTGCGTTTTTTTTTTTTTAATTCCTTTTTTGCTGATACTGAGGATGGAACCCAGGGGCATTCTACCTCCGAGCTACACCCCCAGCCAAAATAAATTTTATTTTGAAACAGGGTCTCTCAGTTGCAAAGGACCTCACTGAGTAGCTGAGGCTGTCCGCGAACCGCGATCCTGTCTCAGCCTCCCAAATGCCAGGAATTACAAGCGTGTGCCAACACACTATTCAGCCTCTTTTCAGATTAATGCAGTGGCTGGTGGTGTTATCTCCATGGTAGAGCCCTTGCCTCTATTGCCTCTAACAATGTGGAAGGCCCTGGATTCAACTCCTAGCACCACAAAAAAAAAAAAAAAAAAAAAAAAAAAAAAAACAGTGAGTGTGGTGGCGCATACCTGCAATCCCAGTACTTGGGAGGCCGAGACAGATTGTAGGTTTGAGACCAGCCTCAGCATCTTAATGAGACTCTCGGCATCACAGTGAGACCTTGTTTTGAAATAAATTTAGAAAAGGGCTGGGGGTGTAGCTTGGTGGTAGTATCCCCCTGGGCCCAATCCCCAGAGCAAATAAAAACTGCTCCAAGCACTTCACTAGTTTTATCTTCACAACCCATGAGGTAATTTTATGCATAAGAAATCTGTGGGCCCAAAGTTAAGACAACCAGCTCCGGGTCAGAGGCCCATTAAACAGTGCAGGTAGGTTTGCAGCCTCCCACCTTCCACAAGTGGTCATCCCTGGTTGGAAGTGGAGTAGGGGTGCATGTGCACAGAACACAATTCTTCAGGACGTAGTCTTTAGTTTCCTTCTGACTACACAGTCCGCAGGGCTCCCGCCGTACACATTTATTCACCTGTGCCTATACCCACACTGAACCAGAGCACTAAAATACAAGGAAACTTTTATTTTCAATTTTCATCAAGAAATTTGCTGCGATTTTTTATGCTTTTGGTTCTTTTTTCCTTTTTTTTTTTTTCTTTCTTCAACTTTATTTCACTTTAGCCGCTCAGTGGCTGGAGCCGCTGGGTTCCTGGTATTAAAAAGATGCCAACAGAGGTAGCTGTGTCTTGCCCAGGGGCCCGGCCCACTCTGAATACCCCAAAAAGGGAGAAAAGAAAACACAAAATAAACGAACAAAATAAAACCAAAAGAAATTCAGATCATTTTCTTCAAGCCTGGCAGGAACCCACAACAGTTTGTGTGTAACAGATGTTACAGTGGGGGGATGCCAGGGTCCAAAAGGCCAGCCCGCCAGCTCCCTGCAGATGGCGCTGGGCTGCTGCTCCTCTCTCCAGCAGGAAGGGCACCCTGCCCCTCACTCCCTCCCCTCCCCCAGCGCTCAGGGCCGTTCTTGACAACGTGAAGATGGGCAGAAGGAAGGAGTCTCCCAGGCCCCCAGGGAAGAAGCTGGGACAAGAGAAAGTGAGGAAGGTCACTGCTCAGCGGTAGAGGTGGTATCATCAGTCCGGTCTTCACTGCTGCTGGGCTACCTACAAGGAAAGAGCCAGGCGTCACATTCCAGAACACAGGAATCCACGGGATGGGGGGACTCACTGGCAGCCCAAGAGTAGAGCTAGGGACAGATCCAGGCCACAGTTTCTAGAATGGTCCCGGGGGAAGTGCTGACACAATGGGAACAGCCCTACCTGCTGTGGGGGAGGCTCCGGCGCCCGGTTCGCCAGGCGGCTCAGGATGTTGCGCTCTGACATCTGTAGCCTCACGGCAACTGGGGGGATTCGGGCGATGGTGGCTGGGAGTCGAGTCACGTCAGCTTTCATGTCACTCAGCAGTTCTTCCAGCTGTTTCAGAACTGCAGAGGGACAGAAGGTGGTGAGCTGTGGTGGTCAAGACTGAGTCCCTGTACCCCATTTCCTGACCGTGATGTGCTGCTGTCTTGCCAGTCGATCCCCTGCCTGGCGTCCAGCCACGCTTAAGGTCCAGGGCCGCCCTCACATCCCTGGCTCTCCACTGTCTGCACCCCGCACTTCTAAGAAGCTCGTTCCGACCTTCTCCTTTTCGCACTCTTTCCCTGCCTTCTGGATCTGTCTCCCACTTCCTCACTTCACCCGCCACCTCCTCAGATAAAACGTCTTTAATTAGAAACATGTTGAAAAGGGGTCTAGAATTTAAAGGGATCTTAAATCACCTGAAGTCACCTCTAAGTACCCCACATATCACCCTATTATTCTGCTTTGCTTTCCAGCTCAAGAACCTGAATATTTTAAGAGGTAAGAGATAAAGAACTGCTGTCTTTGACTGCCTCTAGGGCAGAGATCCCCAGTACATCCTAAACTCCCAGACAGACAGGCTCTGACGAAGGTCTGGAGGCAGTAAGCAGGTGGGCGCCAGGAGGGGAGCGGGGAGGCACAGCCTGTGGGAGGCAGGGGAGCCACTGGCTACCTTTGTGCAGGACCGCATTGGCCGGCTTGTTTCCCGCCATGGACTCCTTGGACAGGTGCTGGTGGCTCTCCGCCAGACACTCCACCTCGGCAAAGCGGGTGTTCAGCGCCATGGAAGGGTGGGAGGGGTCCTCCGACATGTTCAGGTAAGCCGCCCTACGCAGCTGCTCCTCAATTACCAGGGCTTGTTCCAGGAGCTGCACAGGGGCAGAGAGAAGACAGAGTTGGCTGACAGGCGTGCGGCTCGGGCTGGCGCCTCTTAGCTCACCTCCTCCTCCAGGCAATGAGAACCCTCAAGGGCTGGCTCCTGGACACCTCCTCACACACAAGCAGGTCAATATTATATTGCCTTTTCTTCCCCATTAGAGGTCCATGTTTTACAACTTTGTTCTTTAAATTATCTTATACAGAAATGACAAAAACTCAATTTAGAAAATACAGAATGTATAAAGACTTAAAACCACAAACAATCCCACTTCCTAGAGCTTCTGCTAATATTCCAGTAGAGTTCTTTTTAAGTTGCTGAGGCTGGTCTTGAACCTGTCTCAGTCACCTCCAAAGTACAGGGACTATAGGTGTGTAGCACCACACCTAGCTCGTTTTTTTAATTTTTTCCCTCCTGTTATGGTATGGGGGGGCAAAACACAGAAGCATTCTATCTCTGAGCTATACACCTAGACATTTTTATTTGTTTGTTTGTTTATTTATTTATTGTGGTACTGGAGATGGTACACCAGGGGCCTGTCTGGGCTACACCCTCAGCTCTGTTTTATTTATTATTTACTTATTTATTTTGCAGTACTGGGGATGGAACCCAGGGGCATTCTACCTCTGAGCAACACCACCAACTAGCCCTATTTTTATATTCTATTCTTTATTTTGAAACATGATCTCACTGAGTTTCAAAGGACCTCACTAAGTAGCTGAGGCTGTCTGCAAACCCAGATGCTCCTGTCTCAGCCTCTCAAATGCTGGGATTACAGGCGTGCACCACCATGCCTGGTAGCTCTATTTTATTTTTTATTTGAAAAGAATCTCAGTAAGTTGCTGAGAGCCTCATTAAATAGCTGAGGCTGGCCTTGAATCTGTGATTCTCTTGTCTCAGCCTCCCAAGTACTGGGATTATAGGCGTGCACCACCAAGCCCTGGTTTTTTGTTGTTGTTTGTTTGTTTGTTTGTTTTTGTAGTACTGGATATTGAATCTAGGGGCATTCTACCTCTAAGCTACATCCCCAGCCCTATTTTATTTTTATTTTGAAACAGGGTCTAAACTGGGCCTGGTGGCGCACGCTTGTAATCCCAGTATTTGGGAGGCTGAGACAGGAGAATCGTGGTTCGAGGACAGCCTCAACTACTTAGTGAGGTCCTTTGCAACTCAGCAAGACCCTGTTTCCAAATAAAGAATTAAAAAATTAGGCTAAGGATGTAGCTTGGAGGTAGAATGCCCCTGGGTTCCATCCCTGGTACCAAAAATAAATAAACATACAGGGTCTAAGTTGCTGCGCTGGCCAAGAACTAGGATTGCAGATGTGTGCCACCATGCTCAGCCTTTTTTTTTTACTTTGAAACAGGGTCCACTAAATTGCTAAAGGCCTTGTTAAATTGCTGCGGCTGGCCTTACACCTACAATCCTCCTGTCTCTTGCCTCCCAAGTACTGGGATTACGGGCATACACCAACATGCCTGGCTTCCAAGATTTTTCTTTATCAAGATTTTTTTTAGTTGAGCATGGCGGCGCGTACTTGTAATCCAGGTAAGAAGATGGATCGTGGTTCACGGACAGCCTCGATAGGGCTGGGGATGTAGCTTGGAAGTAGAGTGCCCCTAGGCATCCCCAGTACAGCCACACACACACACACACACACACACACACACACACACACACACACACACAAAAGATTTTTCTTCTATGCCAGGCATGGTTGCACATGCTTGTAATCTCAGTACTTGAAAGGCTGAGACAGGAGGATCAGGGTTCGAGACAGCCTCAGCTATTTAGTGAGGCCCTCAGCAACTTAGTGAGACCCTGTTTCAAAATAAAGAATCAAGAATAGGGCTGGGGGCGTAGGTTGGAGGTAGAATTTCCCTGGCTTTTAATCCCAGTATCAAGAAGGAAAAAAAAAAAAAAAAAAAGATTTTTTTTCTATGCCACGCATAGTAGCACCGCTTGTAATCCCAGGACTTGGGAGGCTAAGACAGGAGGATTTCAAGCTCAAGGCCAGCCTCAGCAATGTAGTGAGACTCTCGGCAACCTAGCAGGAACCCGTTTCAAAACAAAAACATAAAAAGGGATAGAGGGAGTAGGTCTGGAGGTAAAAATGGCCCTGGGTTCAATCCTCAATACTGCTAACACACACACACACACACACACACAGATTTTTTTCTAGGCACATCTTTTTGACATAAATGAGGTCATATTATATATACATCTATGTTTTCATTTAGAGTCACACAGTAAGCAATTCCTTCATCATGAACTACTCTTCACAACACGAGTTTGATTGACTGTTTTCTAGGACACGGGATTGTGCTATGTGGCCCAGGCTGTCCTCAAACTGGAACTACTCCTGCCCCCGTAGCTCAAGTAGCAGACTGGGACTACAGGTAAGCACCAGTGTGCCCAGCAAAAGCCTCAGCTGCATGGTAAACTGGGCATGCTGATGCACTGTAATCCCAGTACACGAGACCGAGACAGAGGATCACAGGTCTAAAGACAGCTTCAGCAAGTAGTGAGACGCAGCAACTTAATGAGCCCCTGATTCCAAATACAAGAATTAAGAGGTGCCTAAGGGTCAATCCCCACTATCACACACACACAAAAAAAGTTGCATGGCAACATACCGGATAGATATACTTACTATATAACTTAGGGTCTTTTTGTTTGGGTTTAGAAGACTGAATGCAGAAACATCCTACCTCTGAGCTAAAACACGCCCCCCCCTTTTTTTGGGGGATACTGGGGATGGAACCCAGGGACATTTTACCTCCGAAATACACCCCAGCCCTACTTTTTTATTCTTTATTTTGAAATGGTCTCACTGAGTTGCAAAGGGCCTAAGTAGCTGAGGTTGTCCATGAACCCAGATCTCCCGTCTCAGCCTCCCAAATGCTGGATTTTCAAGCGTGCGCCACCACACCTGGCTTCCTTTTTGTATTTTGAAACAGGGTCTCACCAAGTTTCTGAGGCTGATCTCAAACCTGCAATCCTTCTGTCTCGGCCTTCTAAATACTGGGGTTATAGGCATGGACCACCAAGCCCAGCTTTCTTTTGCTTTTTAAAATATTTTTGTTAGGTCAGGCATGGTGACACACACTTGTAATCCCAGCACTGGGAGGCGGAGACTGGAGGGTTGCGGTTCAGACAGCCTCAGCTACTCAGGGAGGCCCTTCGCAACTCACTGAGACCCTGTTTCAAAATAAAAAGATTAAAAATTGGACTAGGAGTGTAGCTCGGAGGTACAATGTCCCTGGGTTCCATCCCCAGTACCGCAAAATAAATAAACTACACCGCCAAGCCTTTTTATGTGGAAACAGTCTCACTAAGTTGCTGAGGCCACGAACATGCGATGCTTTCGTCTCAGCATCCCAAGTACTGGGATGACAGGCCTTACACCACTACGCCTAGCTACCCTCGCCCTTTTAGTTTTTTGTTTTTAAGTATTGTAAAATTGCTGAGGCTGTCCTCAAACCTGCAATCCTCTTCTCAACCTTCCAAGTACTGGAATTATAGGCCTGTGCCAACACAACCAGTTTATTTATTTATTTATTTATTGGTACTGGGGGTGGGACCCAGGGGCTTTTCTACCTCTGGGCTATACTCCCAGACCTATTTTATACTTTATTTGGAAACAGGCTCTCACTCAGTAGCTGAGGCTGGCTTCAAACCTGTGCGATCCTCCTGTCTCAGCCTCCCAAGTGCTGGGATTACAAGCGTGCGCCACCACGCCCGGCTCAATATAGCCAGTTTATAAACATTTTTGTTGTAATTTCTATTATTTCCATCTTACACTCCCATTCCTTCCTCCTCCAAAAGGCAACTTTTCTTATACTTGTACTGTGCCTCTTGAAGACTGTGTGTTCTTGAAGGCTGAGTGGTATTGTTTCATATGCAAAACTCATTTACACATGTTGTTTATGTGTGTGTGTGTTTTGCTGGAGATTGGACCCAGAGGCATTCTACCTCTGAGCTGCACCACCAGCCCTACTTTATTTTTTAGATTTGAAACAGGGTCTACCTGAATTGCTTAGGCTGTCCTCTAACCTTTTATTCTCCCATCTCAGCCTCCCAAGTACTGGGATTACAGATTCTGCTGTCATGCTCAGCTTAGAGTGATGTTTTCGCTGGGCGTGGTGGCGCACGCTTGTAATCTCAGCGCTTGGGAGGCTGAGACAGGAGGATCGCACAGGTTTGTAGCCAGCCGCACCTACTTAGTGAGGCTCTCAGCAACTTAGTGAGACCCTGTGTCTAAATAAAGTATAAAACAGGTTTTGAAGTATAGCCCAGAGGTAGAAAAGCCCCTGGGTTCCACCCCCATTACCACACACACAAAAAAAACTTTTCTGTATGTATTAGATGGCTTTCTTATTTTTCCTACTGCATTATCTTTTTTTTTTTTTGGCACTACTGGGGATGGAACCCAGGGACATTCTACCTCTGAGCTACACCCCTAGCCCAATTTTTTATTCTTTATTTTGAAACAGGGTCTCACTGAGTTGCAAAGGGCATAAGTAGCTGAGGCTGTTCGCAAACCCGGATCCTCTTGTGTCAGCCTCCCAAATGCTGGGATTACAAGCGTGCGCCACCACACCCGGCTTGCATTATCTTTTTTTTTCTTTTTGGTGGTACTGGGGTTCCTGAAAACCCTTCTACCTCCGGGCTACACTCCCAGACCTATTTTATATTTTTATTTGGAAACAGGGTCTCGTAAGCCAGAGTGGCTGGCTTTGAACCTACATGATCCTCCTGTCTCTGCCTCCCAAGCACGGGGATTACAAGAGTGCACCACGCCCAGCTGCATTATCTTTTTTAAAGACATGCATTCTGTTGCTCGTTCTCTGAAATACATCCCTACAGGAAGAATGCTGATCTTGTTTGTTGTTGTTCTGAGGTTTGAAAGCAGAGGTATTCTACTACCAAGTTACACCCCCAGCCCTAATTTTTTTTTTTTTAAATATGGTCCCACTAAGTTGCTGAGGTTGGCCTCAAACCTGTGGTCTTCCAGTCTCCACCTCCCAAGTACTGGGACTACAGGCATGCAGCATCATGACCAGCAAGAACGCTGGTTCTTGAGTTATGAGAAGTATCCACTGGTTGTGAAAGAGTGAATGTAAATCCATTAGTGCCAGGAAAAGAGACAGAATGAGAATGGGCTGTTCTTTCTCTTACGACCTGGCTCAGATCACCAAACGGACCAAGTAAATCCTTGTAGCTGGGCATGGTGGCGCACGCTTGTAATCCCAGTGCTTGGGAGGCTGAAATAGGAGGATCGCGGGTTCATGACAGCTTCAGCTACTTAGTGAGGCTCTCAGCAACTTAGACCTTGTTTCCAAATAAAGTATAAAATAAGTCTGGGAGTTTAGCCCAGAGGTAGAATAGAAAGCCTCTGGGTTCCACCTGCAATACCACCAAAACAAAAAACAGAACAACTTATATACTTTGTCTTCTTCATCAATGCCTTTTTCCTGCCACAAACTATGAGCATTCTGCAGGTTGAGCCTTCGCTCACCACCATCCTTTTAAAGCCTTCTCCCATGAGACGCAAAGCCCCTCTCCTCATATAACCATCTGGTGCTTCTCCACCCACGTGCACGGCAAGCACTAACTGTTCTGATCCCGCTCGTGGATGGTGTTGGGTAGGGAGCGGGAGGGGTGTTGACTTGTGACAAACACCAAAACAGAATTCATCACCTTTTCTACAAACTGTTCCCTCTCTTCTTAAATGATCAGCTAGCTTTCTCAGTGACTCAGGTTCGAGAGAGCAGTGATTCTGAGAGTCTTGCTTACCCTTACACATTAAATCTAATAAGCAAGGAATTGGCAAACTATGGCCTGGGTCCAAACCTGGCCTACAAGAATGGATTTGTAGTTTTAAGTGGCTAGGAAAAAAGCCAAAAGACTACTGTGCCAGGTAAGGTGTTACATGCATGTTACGTGGGAGATTAGGACAAGAGGATCACAGGTTTGAGGCCAGCCTCAGCAATTTAGCGAGACCTTGTTTCAAAATAAAAAGGGCAGTCAGGCGTGGTGACTCATGCTTGTAATCCCAAAACTGGGAGCTGAGAGAGGAGGATCGCAGGTTCATGACAGCTTCAGCTACTTAGTGAGGCCCTCAGCAACTTAGTGTAAATAAATAAGCCAGGTGTGGTGGCGCAGGCTTGTAATCCCAGCATTTGGGAGGCAGAAACAGGGGGATCGTGGTTCGCAGACCGCCTCAGCTACTTAGTGAGGCCCTTTGCAACTCAGGACACCCTGTTTCAAAATAAAGAATAAAATCTAGGGCTGGAGCCGGGCGTAGTGGCACACATTTGTAATCCCAGCATTCGAGAGGCTGAGACAGGACGATTGTGGTTCACCTAGTGAGGCCCTTTGTAACTTAGTGAGACCTGTTTAAAATAAAGAATAAAAAACAGGGTTGGGGTGCAGCTCAGAGGTAGAATGTCCCTGGGTTTCATCCCCAGTGCCAAAAACAAAACAAAACAAAAAAACAACCTAGGGCTGGGAATGTAACAGAGGTAGAATGCCCCTGTGTCCCATTCCCAGCATTGCAATCAATCAATAAATAAATAAATAAATAAATAAATAAATAAATAAATAGAGCTGGGGGTATAGCTCAGAGGTAGAATACCCTGTCCAAAGATAAAAACAAAAGAAAAAGACTACTACATCCCATTTTATGAAAATTATATGGAACTCAAATTTTAGTGCTCATAAATGAAGTCTTATTGGAACACATCAAATACTTATTCATTTATGTATCATCTATGGCTCCTTTCACACAACAATGACAGCTTGTATTTACAACAAAAATATTTACTCTCTGGCCCTGTAACAGAAAAGGGGTGCTGACCTCTACAGTAAGCCCTGTAAGTTCTTTGGTATTTTTTTGGGGTGTGTGTGTGTGTGTGTGTGTGTGTGTGTGTGTGTGTGTGACTGGGGGTGGAACCCAGGGGCTTTTCTACCTCCAAGCTATACTCCCAGACCTATTTTTTTGTTTGGTTTAGTTTGGTTTGGTGGCACTGGGGTTCCTGGAAGCCCTTCTACCCTCAGGCTACACTCCCAGACCTATTTTTATATTTTTATTTTGAAACGGGTCTCTTAACCATCCAGGCTGGCTTTGAACCTGCGCGATCCTCCTGTCTCCACCTCCCAAGCACGGGGATTACAAGTGTGCGCCGCCACGCCTGGCCTCTCCCACACCTATTTTACATTTTATTTGGAAACAGGGTCTTGCTAAGTTGCTGAAGGCCTCACTAAGTAGCTGAGGCTGGCTTCGAACCTGTGCAATTCTCCTGTCTCAGCCTCCCAAGCGCTGGGATTAATAAGCGTGCGCTACCATGCCTGGCTTGTTTAGTTGTTTTTACGTTTGTTTGTTTGTGGTACTGGGGGTGGACCCCAGAGGCTCTCTACCTCCGGGCTATCCTCCCAGACCTATTTTATATTTTATTTGAAAACAGGGTCTAAGTTGCTGAGAGCCTCACTCTGTAGCTGAGGCTGGCTTCGAACCTGTGCGATCCTCCCGTCTCAGCCTCCCAAGCGCAGGGATTAAAAGTGTGTGCCACCACACCCAGCTTGTTTATTTTTAACCTTTCCATTTTACACCACAGCACGGACCCTTAATGTCTTATGAACTTATGATAGGTGTAACTTCATGGATACCGTTTCCATTTCCAAGGAAATGACTACAACTTTTCTATGGCCACCTATTAACAATAGGGCAAAATCAACACTTATTTGTACCAAACACCCACCCACTGACCTCCACCACCATTACCCCAATGCTATGTTTTCTTTTGTCAGTACTGGGGGATGAAACCAGGGGCATCACCTTTGACCTACACCTCCAGCCCTATTTTTTCTTCTTTTTGTTTGTCTTTTGCAGTACTGGGGATGAACACAGGGGCATTATTCTACTTCCAGAGCTACAACCCTAGCCCTGCTTTTTTTGTGGTGGTGGTACTGAGGTTCCTGAAAACCCTTCTACCTCCGGGCTACACTCCCAGACCTATTTTATATTTTTATTTGGAAACAGGGTCTCTTAAGCCAGCGTAGTGCGGCTGGCTTTAAACCTGCGTGATCATCCTGTCTCCGCCTCCCAAGCACAGGGATTACATGCGTGCACACCACGCCCAGTGCTAGCCCTGCTTTTTATTCTTTCTTTTGAAAAAGGTTTAGCAAAGTTGCAAAAGGCCTAAGTTGCTGAGGTTAGTAACTAAGGCTATTCATGAACCTTGATCCTCCTGTCTCCTATTTTGTTTTTTACTTTGAAACTGGAGCCTGCCGAGTTGCTGAGGCTCTCAGTGAGCTGCTGAAGCTGGCCTCAAACACACAGTTCAGTACCCCAGTGCAGGGGGAAAAAAAACTACTTCATTCCAATACCAGCATCTCCATAAGGCCACTGGTGACCTCCTTCATGGCTCTCCCATTCCCTCTGAAACCTGTACTCCTATGCAAATCGTTGCTTGGTATGTAACACCTGATGGTTTATTATATTTATTTATTTTTGGTACCTGATGGTTTATTATATTTATTTATTTTTGGTACTGGGGATTGAACCCAGGGGCATACTGCCTCCTAGCCCTATTTTTAAAGGGAGTCTCACTAGATTGTTAAGTGTCACTATTTGCTGAGGCTGTTCTCAAACCTATAATCTTCCTGTCTCAGCCTCCCAAGTACTGGGACTAGAAGAGCATGTCACCATACCCAGCTAGTTAAATTTTGTTGCTGTTTTTACAGTAGTAGGGACTGAACCCAAGGAACTATACCCCTAATTTTATTTATTTACTATTTATTTTATTTTTTGTGGCACCAGGACTTGAATCCAGAGGCATTTACCTCTGAGCTAAACCCCCAGCCTGATTTTATTTCTTATTTGGAAATAAGGTCTCACTAAGTTGTGGAGAGCTTAGCTAAGTTGTCCAGGCTGGCTTTGAACCTGCAATCCTCCCTTGGGAAGTCTCTGCTTCCCAAGTATTGGGATTACAAGTGTGTGCCACCATGCCCAGCCCATATTTTTATTTTGAAATAAAATCTCACTACGTTGCTTAAATTGGCCTTGAATCTGTGATCCTCCTATCTCAGGCCCCCAAGTAATGGGATTATAAGCATGTACCACCATGAACAAATCTTATTTTTTGAGGCAGAGTTTAAGTTGCCTGGGCTGGCCTTGAACTTACAATCACCCTGCCTTAGCCTCCCTTATAGCTGGGATGACATGCATGTCATCCCACCTCTCCCAGCGTAGCATGCTTTTTTTTTTTTTAATTATTATTATTCTTTATTGGTGTGTGTGGTGCCGGGAAGTGAACCCAGGCACATTCTACCTCCGAGGTACACCCCCAGCCAACTTTTTTATTCTTCATTTTGAAGCAGGGTCTCACTTCACATTAAGTTGTGGAGAGTCTCATGAAGTAGCTGAGGCCGGCCAAGAACCTGGATCCTCCTGTCTCAGTCTCCCAAGTACTGGGATTATAAGCATGCACCACCATGATGACGACTCTAGGTCTATTTTCGTGGTATTCTATTCAATGATCTACCCCACAAGGTACTCTCAAAACCCATCTACTGAATTTCTGAGCGAGACTCGCTCGGTGGACTGTGATTCTGAAAATGGAGCTCTACTAACGCGTCTTCTTTGCCTGCACCCCACACCTTATCTATACACATACTCTCTTGACCAGAGGAAAGGGCCACCAGCACACTAACTGCCCTCTCCTCAGGGACGCAACTCAGTTCCACCCCCGTCTTTCCTGAACACTCCAGCCTACAGTGTCCCCTCCCCACCCCGCTGCAGTGGTCTGTCACTCACTGGACACACAGTCAGCTCTTAGCTGCTGCTTGAGTTTTTTTTTTTTTTTTTTTTTTTTTTTTTGCTGGTATGGGGATGGAACCCAGAGGCATTTGAGCTCCAAGCCACACACACCCCCCCCCGCCCAATTTTTTATTCTTTCTTTTGAAACTGGGTCGCACTGAGTTGCAGAGAGCCTCACTAAGTAGCTGAGGCTGTCTGTGAACCGTGATCCTCTGGTTTCAGCCTCCCGAATGCTGGGATCACAAGAGTGCCCCACCACGCCCGGCTGGCTGCTTAACTTTTTTTTTTTTTTTTGGTGGTACTGGGGGTGGAACCCAGAGGCTTTCTTTCTACTTCTGGGCTATACTCCCAGACCCATTTTATATTTTATTTGGAAACAGGGTCTCACTAAGTTGCTGACAGCCTCACTAAGTAGCTGAGGCTGGCTTTGAACCTGTGTGATCCTCCTGTCTCAGCCTCCCAAGCGGGGATTACAAGTGTGCGCCACCACCCCGGTTCTAGCTGCTTAACTTTTAACTCTGTATGTCTTTATCCCTTTACTGAGGTGGCTGGGGAGCAAAGCACCATAGAATCACTGAATGCAGAAGCTGAGCAGTAGAGCTGTATGCTATCGTGGCCTTTAATCCCAGTGACGGGAAGCTGAGGCAAGAAGATGGCAAGTTTGAGGCCAGTCTGGGCAATTTAGGAAAACTGTCTCAAAATCAAGAGGGCTGGGGCTGTAGCTCAGTGGTAGAGCACCCTGTGTTCAATCCCAATACCACAAGAAAAAGAAAACAGTATGGCTGAGTGAAATGGACTCATCCCTTGGCAGAACCTTCTAGACTTTCAAAGTCCATCACCTAAGTACCGTGGACCTCCGCATTCTGCTCACCTTGAACCTCCGAGCTAGAAACTTATTCTTGATCTCTAAGAAATTGCCCCGGTTCATCTCGCCCTTGAAAGGCTCATTGAGGATAGCATAGCGTGGGTCGTTCTGGATGTCCTGCCACCGGGCATAGCCATGGCTATTGGGAAGTGTTCAGGAAAAGCAAAACGAAGGAAACGAGACCCTTAAACTAAGGTGCGCAAAGCTCGTCCCCAAGGACCCAGCCTGGACTCAGGCGAAGGATACTTGATGATGCCCGCCAGCAGCCAGTAGTCGTGCCGCCGATGCCAGATCTCGTAAGTCTTCTTGGTGACCGTGGCTGCCCGCTCCTCATTCTGCCAAAGGGAGTGCAGCTCTGAGAAGAGATTTGGGGAAAGTGAGAGGGGAAAAAAGCAAACATCTTGAGAACCCAAAAAAGCCATTCATTTTTGTCCCCAGCCCACCGTACAAGTTTGCCTCTGGTTCTCTATGAGAACCCAGAGAGGTACTTAATCAGCCTGCGCTCCCTCACCCTCAAGAGGAAGTCTCTGTACCCCGTTTCTATTCTCCTTTTCCTGCTTGCTGGGGATTAAACCCAGGGGTGCACTACCTCTGGCCTACACTCCCAGGCTTCTGCCTTATTTTCTTTATTTTGAAACAGGATCTCACTGAATTGCAAAGGGCCTAAGTACCTGAGCTAGCCTTGAACCTGCGATCCTCCTGCCTCAGCCTCCCACATTCTGGGATTACAGGCATGTGCCACCACACCTGGCTATGCTCCCAGCCCCTTATTTTATTTTGCAACAGGGTCTTACAAAGTTGCTGATGCTTGCCCTGAACTTGTGATCCTCTTGTTGCAGCCTCCCAAGTCCTGGGGTTAAATGGGCACAACCACCACGCTGGTTTTCTTGGTGGTACCAGAGACTGAACCCAAGGACATTCTACCTCGGAGCTGCACCCCCAGCCCTTTTTATTTTTGTGGCACTGGGGATTGAACCCAGGGGCAGTCTACCTCCAAGATACAGACTATTTTATTTCATTTTTGCTGTACTGGGGATTGAACTCAGAGGCACTCTACCTCCGAGATATACCCCCAGCCCTATTTTATTCTTTATTTTGAAACTGGGCCTCACAAGTTGCTTAGGCTGGCCACAAACCTGCGATCCTCCTGTCTCAGCCTCCCAAGAACTTGGATTACAAGCGTGCACCACCATGGCCAACCTATTTTTTTTGAAACAGGGTCTTGCTAAATTGATGAGCACGTCTCACTACTTGCTGAGGCTGTCCTCAAACCTGCAATCCTCCTGTCTCAGCCTCTCAAGTACTGGGATTACAGGTGTACACCACCATGCCCAGCTTTTTCTTGGGGGCAAGGGGATGGAGAGTGATCCCAGGGACGGAACCAAGGGGCACTCTACCTCCGAGCTACATTCTCAGCCTTGTTTGATTTTTACTTTGAAACAGGGTCACTAGGTTGATGAGAGTCAGGCTCCCAAATACTGGTATTATAGGTGTGTGCCACCATACCCAGCCCACACCTGGCTTTTATCTTATTTCGAAACAGGTTCTCACCAGGTTGCCGAGTCTCAATACTTTGCCAAGGTTATCCTTGAACCTGCAACACTCCTGTCTCAGCCTCCCAGGCACTGTAATTACAGCTGTGTGTATACCACCACACCGATTCCAGCTTCTATTTTTTATTGTTTTTTATTTATTTATTTATTTTTTCTTGGTGGTACTGGGGTTCCTGGAAGCCCTTCTACCTCCGGGCTACACTTCCAGACCTATTTTATATTTTTATTTATTTGGAAACAGGGTCTCTTTAGCCAGCGCGGCTGGCTTCGAACCTGCGCGATCCTCCTGTCTCCGCCTCCCAAGAGCGGAGATGACAAGCGTGCGCCTCCACACCCGCTGCTGTTTATTGCTTTTGTTGTCTGTGCACCCACGAGGGGACACCTACCCCAGGGACATTCTATCTCCGATACACCCCGATCTTATTTTTTTATTTTGAAACAGGGTTTCACTAAGTTGCTACGGCTGGCTTAAAATCTGCAATCCTTTTGTCTCTGCGTCCCAAATCCTGGGTTATAGGCATGTGCCACCACACCTGTCTGACAGGTTCTTACTAGGTTGCCCAGGATGAACTTAAACTTATGATCCTCCCGTCTTAGCATCCCAGGAAGTTGGACTGCTGACAGGAACTACCCCGCCACATCCAACTTCCGCACCTGGATGCAGAACCTTCCAGCCCCAGCAACCCCTGCATTTCTGTACCAGTAAAGCCCCCATCTGCAATGTTGAACATAAAACGCTGTTTGATGTTTTTCTTCTGCTTCTCATCACTCAGGTCCTTGGGGGTTTCTCCATTCTGAAGCATGACATCCTTTTTCTCCTCTTCCTCTTTCTTCTCTTCTACAAGATAATGTGGGGGAAAACGTAAGCTCCAGCACCATGGCGCTTCTCCAGACTACTGCATGCTACGAGAGAGCCCTCCCTCGCCACCAGTCCTCCAGAGGCATCTGTCAAGCCCGGCAAAGGGTGCCACAGCCCACCAACAACTCAATCTAGGGACAAATAGTCTTTCGGGGGATAATACGTATACATGGGTATGGACAGCGAGGCAGGAGCAAAGTCCTCGCATCTGGTTTGAGTCTCTTCCACACCCCAACCGGCGTCTGTGAACACCAACCTTTGTCCTCCACCACAACGGGGATCAGATCTATTGCTGCCTTCTCCTCCACCTTCTCCACATCAGCAACACCTGGGGACAGAAAGCATTGAAAATATACCTGTTTTGTTTTTTATGGCAGTACTGGGGATTGAACTCAGAGGAGTTCTCTCTCCAAGCCCTACCCCAACTCTACTTATATTCTTTGTTTTGAAACAGGGTCTCATTAAGTTGCAGAAGGCCTCACTAAGTAGCTGAAGCTGGCCTTGAACCTGCCTCAGCCTCCAAGTACAAGTAACTGGGATTAGAAGTGTGCACCACCAAGTCCAGCAAGAATATACCTAAGGAAAGGTGCTTGCCTCTGTTCCACACTGGTATTCAACTGGAAAGTCCACCTAATCTCTATGATCTAAGTCATAAAAGATGACTGGTGGAAACTAAAATTCTTCAGTGTGCTGCTTTCTGACACTCCCATAGCCAGGCTGATGTCCAGAAGCAACTATGGTTCACAGGGGCATTTGTAGTGCTTGAAAACGTGGATACCTTTGGGCTCTGTCTCCATGGGTTCCTCTGTTCTCTCCTTCACCTCTGCCTTTTCCACTTTCTCTTCTCCCTCAGGGGGATCCACATGGATCTTTTCATCCTCTGAGGCAGGGGCAGGGGTCTGAGTACACTTCAAAGGAAAGGAAGACAGAAGATGAGGCAGACGCGCTAGCACCTGTAGGGAGGAGGGGCTCATCTGCTCGCTGTTAGGACGGCATCCAGTCTCCTCATCTCTTACCTCAGCGGTAGCCTCAGGGGCTGCAGATTTAACCTCCTTCTCTCCTTCTGTGTTCTCTTCTTCTTTGAGGCTATTTTCCTCTATTTTTATCCCATCCTCTGCGGGCCAATAGGAGACAATCAATTAGGAAGAAGGTCCCAGATAGAGAGAAGGTCATGCCTTCCCAATTGAGTCTTATTCAATTGTCCTCTCGTGCCTTTAAGAGCCAGCCCTATTCTTAGGACAGCCCTCCTAAACTGAGAGGTAAATTGCTGTATGTCCTGCCAAGTCACCCTGTTAGAGCTGAGCACAGGGAGCAGAAAGGATAGGCCAGGACAAGAGGAGAAAGACAGAAAACGACAGAAACTTACCAGCAGGTGGGGCAGGTGCAGGAGTATTGGGCTGTGTATCCCCTGGAGTGGAAGGTGTAGGAGTCTTTGGCGAGGGTGACCCTGGCTGCGACATTTTCTTGTTTTCCTCTACTTCAGCCAGTTCAGGCATGCTCCAGCGCCCATTAACATGTTCAAATTCCTGAACCTGCAGCAAGGGATGAGAAGTCAAAGACTCAATTCTGGGCTCCTTTCCTGTTGGCTCCTGTTTTCCTAAAAACCTTGAAAAGTGGAGAAGCTCACCTTCTTGCGAATCAAGGACATGACACCGATCCTAGTAAGGACATGTTGGCGAGACAGGCCTTCTCGGGGAACACCGTCAGCAAAAGTCTCAGCCCCATCTGCCCCGGGCTCACATAAATGCCGCATAAATAGAGAGACATAGGCCCTGTGGCAAAGAAGGAGAACGAGGAGTTGAATGGAGACCGCTCTGACTCCTACCTCAGGTTCTTCCCCAACCACTAGGCATCACCACTGGCAGTGCCTACGGTTCCACCTTGAGGAAAGCCACCACCACGCTGGCAGGCCAGGCTCCAGGCCCACGCCGCCGCCCAGGCCCACGGCTCTTTCACTCCAGCTTCCCCTGCAAGCCCGGACTCGTTCTGTGGAGTGGCCACAGCTGAAGCCCTGCTCCAGCTGCTGCCCCAGCCCTCAACTTACTTGAACTCTTTCTCTGACTTGCCTCGCAGATCTCTCACAAGCCACTGCGTGGTAAAAGCATCCTGAGGGGGCATCCCATATCGCATAATCGCATTAAGAAAAGCTTTTCTCTGACGAGCATTAAAACCAAGCACCTAGGGGAAAGGAATCTCAGTGAGTGGGCGCGGGTCTCACTCCACCAAAAACCCAACATCTGACATGTGCTCACCCCCCTTAGAATCGAAGGGCACTTACTTCAATATTCCCACCCACTCGGGCCAACAGAGGAGGCAATGGCTTATCTTTATCATTCCGCAGGCCCTTGCGACTGGGCCTGCGGGGAGCTGCAAGAAGAAAGGGACTTGTGAGTACACTGGCAGGGCGGGAAAACAAAGCAACAGTTAGGAATCCAGCACAAAGGAGCAACCCTTACCTTCTGAGCGTTCATCAAAGTCTTCATCACCTTCCTCTGAGGCCACCGAGTAATCGGACTGGTTGTCGGACTGGTCGTCCTGCCAATCTGGAGGGAGAGAGGGCAGATGAGCGGGGCCCACTGCTCTAGTGGAGCGGCCCATGGGCGGGGGGCGGGGCCGGCCACACACACCTCGGTCCTCCTGGGAGCCATCATTGTAGTTGACCTGTTTACGGATTCTTTTTCCTTTGCCCAGATTTCGGGCTAGATCTTCCTGCTGCTGCTCATAATGGTGGCGCAGCAATTTCTCCCAGTAGTCAGGATCCACACTTTCTTCCTGTTTTATGATTTCCCGTTCTACCTCCTCTTCCTCCTGGGACAGAGGGAGGGCCAGGACTCAGGGATGCTGAAGTCAGCACCACCAGCTACCCCTGGTCCTCACAGTTCCCATCCTGCTAGCTCCTTTGCATGACTGGACTCTTAAAATACTCAGTGTGCCTGCTTGGACCTAAGAATTTAGAAAAAAATTTAATTGACAGGATGTGGCTCCTTAGAAGTATATGGATTAGCAGTCACCATAACTAAAAAAAAAAAATGTGGAATGGAGCTATTATCACAAGAAAAGATAGAGACATCATGCTTTCTTCCAGCCTTTTCTACTTGCGCACATCCAGGTGGGAGAGTACAAAAAGAGGAAAAAGGTTAGAGCTTTAGCAAGCAGAATGGAGGTGCTTCAGAAAAACTGCAAAAGATATAAAAACAAAGCCAGCTGGAAATGATGGCGCACACTAGTAATCCCAGCATTTGGGAGGCTGAGACAGGAAGATCGCGGTTCCCGGGCAGCCTCAGCTACTACTTAGTGAGTCCCTTTGCAACTCAGTAAGACCCTGTTTCAAAATAAAGAATAAAAAATAGGGCTGGGAGTATAGCTTGGAGGTAGAAGGGTTCCATCACCAGTACCGCAAAAAATAAAAAATAAAAAAATAAAAAAGCCAGGCATGGTGGTGGCACGCTTGTAATCCTAGTACTTGGAAGCCTGAGACTGGAGAATAGCAGGTTCAAGGACAGCCTCTCAGCAACCTAGTGAAACCCAATTTCCAAGTAAGAAATAAAAATGATCTGAGGATGTACCTCAAAGGTAGAATGCCCCAGTACCACACACAAAAGATTAAACAGATGGGCCAGAAGCCTTTCTAATCTTCATATCTCAAAAGTTTACCAACTGTACACTAAAAAAAGAAAAATAATATATACATCAAAAATTATATGTATGTGTGTATTTTCCCCTATGTCCCAGTAATTTGTTGGTTTTTTTTTTTGGGGGGGGTGGTACTGGGGACGGAACACGGGGATTCTACCTCCGAGTTACAGACCCAGCCCTATTTTTTATTCTTTACTTTGAGAGGGTCTCATTGAGCTGCAAAAGGCCTAAGTAGCTGAGGCTGTCCTCCAACCACAATCCTCTTGTCTCAGCCTCCCAAATGCTGGGATTACAAGCATGCACCTCCATGCCCGGCTCCTGGTAATGTTTATGCTTCTCTAAGTTACACACACACACACACACACACACACACACACACACACATATTTTCCTCCCTGCAGTACTAGGAATTAAATCCAGGGGCATTCTACCTCCAAGCTACACCTCCAGCCCTATCTTTTTCTTTTCCCTTTTTTTTTTTTTTTTTTGGTGGTACTGGGGTTGGAACCCAGGAGCTTTTCCACCTCCGGGCTATACTCCCAGACCTTTTTTTTATACTTTATTTGAAAACAGGGTCTCTCTAAGGTTGCTGAGAGCCTAAGTAGCTAAGGCTGGCTTCAAACCTGTGCGATCCTCCTGTCTTAGCCTCCCAAGTGTGGGGATTACAAGCGTGCGCCACCACACCTCGCATCCAGCCCTATTTTTGATTCTTTATTCTGAGTCTCAGTGAGTTGCAAAGGGCCTAAGTAGCTGAAGCTGTTCGCAAACCACAATGCTCCTGTCTCAGCCTCCCAAATGCTAGGATTGCAAGCATGAACCTTCACACCCAGCTCTGGCTCCCAGCCCTATTTTTTATTTTTTAACTTGAAACAAGGTTTCACTAAGTTGTGGAGGGCCTAAGTAGCCAAGGCTGACCACTACCCTGCAATCCTCCTGCTTCAGCCTCCCAAGTACTGGGATCACAAGCATGAGCCACCATGCCTGGCTCTAAATTATATATTTTCCTGCCACTTTCAATCAAAATTCACTTTCAATCAAAATTCACTACTACTAATATTAATAACAAAATGATCAAAATGCCCATCATTATACAACTAAGAAAATTACAACGTAAGTTGGACACGGATAGTCTTGAGACTCTGACATCCACCCAGTGCTCCAGAACATTTCTAATGCTCTGAAAATCAAAACATTCGATGAACACCGTGGTGCACATGTGTAATCCCAAGGAACTGAGAAGCTGAAGCAGGAGGACTGCAGGTTAGCGGCCAGCCCGGGTAACTGAGCTCGGTCTCAAAGTTTACAAACAAGCTGCAAATATTGCTCAGTGGTAGAGCGTCTGAGTGCAATTCCCATGACCGCAAATGAATACCTTCTGAACATGACATCAGCCCTCCAAGTTTCAGAGTTCAGATTTCTGGACTAGTGATAATGAATATAGCCTACGCAAACATTCCAAAATACAAAAAACAGGCAAATCAACAACCCTCTGGTCTCAAGCATTTCAGACAAGGGATACTCAACCTGTACTTCCCAAGGACGCGTTAAATGGTGGGAGGGGGAGGCTCTTTTATGTTCTGATTTAGACTGTATCTTTAAGATATACTGAGCACACAAAAGTAAGTTAGAAAACATTACAGATAATAACTTTTGTGCTTACAAAATGGTGGCAAGGCAGGCATGGTGGTGCACAAATGGAATCCCAGTACTTAGGAGGCTGAGACAGGAGGATGACAGGTTTGATAGCTTCAGCGAGACTCACTGACTTAGTGAGACCTTGCCTCAAAGTCAAAATAAAGCTGGGGTATAGCTCAGATGTAGAATGCTCTCCCCAGTACCAAAAAACAAACAAACAAACAAACAAAGGTGGCAAGCTGGGCGTGGAGACTCAGGAGGGTGAGCCAAGTGAATCGCAGGTTTGAAGCCAGCCTCAGCAACTTAGGGAAACTCTCAGCAACTGAGTGAGACACTGTTTCAAGCTAAAAATAGTAGAATAGGTCTGGGGGTGTAACTTGGAGGGAAAATAACCCCTGGGTTCAATCCCAAGTACCAAAGCCAATAAATAAAATGAAAATTGATAAAACAAGGCTGCAGCCAGGCATGGTGGAACGAGGAGGATCACAAGTTCGCAGCCAGCCTCAGCAACTTAATGAGACCCACCAAAACTTCATGAGACCCCGTTTCAAACTAGAAAAATATTAAAATAGAGTCACACATAGTGGCGCACACCTCTAATCCCAGTACTTGGGAGGCTGAGAGAGGAGGATGACAGGTTCAAGAACAAGTCTTAGCAAGTAGTTAGACTCTTGTCAACCCAGAGAGACCCTGGTTCAATGTAAAAATATAAATAGAGCCAGGGTGTAGATGGGAGGCCGAATGCCCCTGGGTTCAATCCCCAGTACGAAATAAAATAAGACTGGGGTTGTAGCTCAGAGATAGAATGCTTCTGGGCACAATTACTAGTACAACCACACACAAAAAAGGTTGCATGCACATAACGTATATATGTGCTTATATTTGCATATTGATACATGTATAATTAACATACAATGTTTTAGAAAAACATACAAGAATCCAAAACCGTTATCCCAAGAAGGGAACCAGATAGAGCACAAGAGGTTTTTTTTTTAAGGTACTAGGGATGGAACCCAGGGACATTCTACCTCCGAGCTACACCCCAGCCCTATCTTTTATACTTCATTTCTTTTCTTTTTCTTTTCTTTTTTTCTTTTTTCTTTTTTTTTTTTTTTGTGGTGGTACTGGGGTTCCTGGAAACATTCTACCTCAGACTATACTCCTAGACCTATTTTTATATTTTTATTTGGAAACAGGGTCTCTTAAGCCAGCAAGGCTGGCTTCAAACCTGCAACATCCTCCTGTCTCCGCCTCCCAAGCGCGGGGATTACAAGCGTGCGCCACCACTTCATTTTCATTTTTAAAACAGGGTCTTACTGAGTTGCAAAGGGTCTCATTAAGTAGCTGAGGCTGTCCGTGAATCACAATCCTCCTGTGTCAGCCTCCCAAATGCTAGGATTACAAGCCTGTGCCACCACGCCCGGCTAGCACAAGAGTTTTAAATGATACACCTTTGTATCATCTGATTTTCAAACCAGGTTGCTGTGGTATGGATAAGTGTCCCTGAAATGCCCAAAGGGCTTGACTGCCAGGCGATGGTGCACTGGGAGGTAGGAAAACCAAAGAGACAGGTCCTAAGCCAGACATGGGGGCACACACTTGTAATCCCAGCACTTGGGAGGCTGAGACAGGAGGATGGCATGGCAAGCTCAAGATCAGCCTCAGCAATTTAGTGAGGTTCTCAGCATCGTAGTGAGAGCCCGTTTCCAAATAAGAAATAAAATCAAAGCCAGGCATGGTGGCCCAAGCTTGTAATTCCAGACAGGAGAATCGCAAGTTCTCAGCTAGTCTCAGCTACTTAGTGAGGCACTCCACAACTTAGAGACACTTTTTCAAATTAAATTAAAAAAAATGCCAGGCGTGGTGGCGTATTCTTGTAATCCCAGCGCTAGGAGGCTGAGACAGGAGGATCACGCACGTTCGAAGCCAGCCTCAGCTACTGAGTGAAGCTCTCAGCAACTTAGTGAGACCCTGTTTCCAAATAAAGTATAAAATAGGTCTGGGAGTATAGCCCAGAGGTAGAAAAGTCCCTGGGCTCTACCCCCAGTACCACAATAAATAAATAAGTAAATAAATAAATAAAACAAAATTAATTTTAAAAATAGGGCTGAGGGTATAGTTCAGAAATGCCCCTGGGTTCAACCCCCAGTTCTAGGGGGAAAAAATCCATCTGGGGGTACAGCTCAGAGGTAGAATGCCTCTGAGTCCAATTCCCAGTACTACTAAACCACGTGTGGTAGTATACACTTGTAATCCCAGTACTTGGGAGGCTGAGACAGGAGGATGTCAGGTTCGTGGCCAGCCTCAGCTACATAGGCCCTCTGCATCTTAGTGAGACCCTGTTTCAAAGTAAGAATAAAAAATGAGAGCTGGGCATGATGGAACACGCTTGTTAATCCCAGCATTTGTGAGGCTGAGACTGTAGGACCGCGGTTCGCAGACAGCCTCAGCTATTTAGTGAAGCCCTCTGCAACTTAGTGAGACCATTTCAAAATAAAGAATAAAAAAAAGGGCAGGGGGGTGTACCTCAGAGGTCAAAAGCCCCTTGGTTCCATCCCCAGACCCTCAAAAAAAATAAAAAGGGCTGGAAGTGTAGCTCAGAGCTAGAATGCCCCTGGGATCTATCCCCAGTACTGCAAATGGATGAATGAATGAATGAGTAAATGAATGAATGAAGCATATAGCTCAGAGGTAGAATATCCCTGGATTATTTCATCCCCAGTAACACTGAGAAGACACACACACACACACAGAGGAGCTAGTGGAAAGAAATTAAGATTACTGGGGGCACACCCCTAAAGCCGTTTTTCTCCTTCCTTGAATGCAGGGGTTAGCAGTTCCCTCCACTGAGCCCTCCCCACCATCATCTGCTGCCTCGCTAACAGGCCCAGAAGCAACAGAGACCACTGACTATGGACTGGGAGTCCAGATAAACCACTCCCCTTTTTCAGTTTTTCTTTATTTGCTATTGTGAGGTTGAACCCAGACGCATTCTAACTCCAAGCCACATCCCTAGCCCTATTTCATTTTATTATTTTGAAATAAGGGCTCATTAAGTTGCTAAGGGTCTCACTAAATTGCTGAGGTGGGCCTTGAATGTGTGATCCTCCTTTCTTAGTCTCCTAAAGTACAGGATTCCAGGCATGCACCACCATATCCATTTCATTTTTTAGAATTTATATATCTGGGGGGCTGGTGGTACTGGGAGTCCAACCCAGCCTTACAAAAGATAGAGAAGCACTCTGCCAGTGGTCTACGTCCACAGCCTATTTTTACTTTTTTTCTTTTTTTTTTTTGGTACTGGGGATGGAACCCAGGGACATTCTACCTCTGAGCTACACCTGAGCCTTATTTTTTATTCTTTATTTGGAAACAGAGTCTCACTGAGTTGTGAAGGGCCTCACTACATAGCTGAGGCTGCCCACAAACCGTGATTCTCCCGTCTCAGCCTCCCAAATGCTGGGAATGCAAAAATGTACCACCACGCCTGGCTTTCTTATTCTCTCTTCTGAGACGGGGTACTGTGATTTCCCCAAGATGACCTGAACTCAGCATCCTCCTGCCCCAGCCGCTTTAATAACTAGGATTTTGGAAGGGGGTGGTACTTGGGATAGAACCCAGAAACATTCTACTTTCAAGCTATACTCCAGACCTATTTTTTTCTTTATTTTGAAACAGGGTCTCACTAAGTTGCGGAGAGCCTCACAAGTTGCTAGGGCTGGCCACAATCCTCGTGTCAAATCTTCCAAATACTGGGATTACAAGCATGCACCACCATGCCTGGCTATAACAAGAATTATAGGTGTGTATCACCATGCCCAGCCTTTTCTGTTTTGCTTATCTCAGGTATTTTTCATGATAAAGGAAAGATAACTACCATACATATGAATTCCTATCTATTCCAAAATACAACTCAGGATGGGGATAAAGCTCAGTGGTAGAGCACTTGTCAAGCTTGCGCAAGGCCCTTGGTTCAACCTCTAGCACCACAATTAAAAAACAGAAAAGGAAAGACAAGAAATATCTAAAGAAGTAAACAGTGGCTGCGGTCACTCGTGTAGTCGCTAGCACAGATTATCCACCGAGCGCGTGCTCTCCAGCCAATCGCTTCCACGCAACACTGCTAACAAAGAGAGCAGGGTCTCCTAGAGGGAGGGCAGTTTTTGATGGAATGAATACCAATGGTTTACAGACCAATTCTCAGCCAGTTCACTTCAACTCTGATTAGAACCATCACCTTCAAGAACAAAGAAAGTTAACTATGTTATCAGAAAAACACAGCAAGAGGGATAGTTCTGAGTTCCAGGGATGAGAGAAGATGGCAGAGCCCGCCAACACTCCAGACCGATCCCATCAACACTGAGCCAAGTGGATTAGAGGCCAGCAGAGAAAGCAAATCTCTTCTTCACATTATACCCCTCTATATTCACTTGGGGAAGGAAAATATTACACACAAAAAAATTACACTTCTTTTGTTATTTCATTTTTACTGTAAAAGATGAAAAAAGGAAAGAGAAGCAAAAGAGAAAGCATTCTAATATTTTAGAAAATGCAGGGAAATAGGTCATCTTAGTATGTATCTCATCTACCTTTCTCCAAAGAGACATTAGGTGGTATTCAAAAATCTACTTGTAGAATTAATAAAATATAAGAAGAAAGATCCTGGCAAAGAACCGATACAACTGCTATGAGTGTGAATTTGGCAATACATATCCTGAGAGCCAAAACAAAAATGAGAATAATTAGTCATGTTATAGTCTCTGTTTTCAAGGAAAGAGGTGTTATCAATTATTCACCAATGTTCTAGTTTGTCTACAGATGTTGTCAAACCCTTGTCTCAAACACCATATTGGTTTCAATTCTAATTTTTAAGGAACGTTCAAGCACAGCACCGCCTTGGATTCATACTCACCCCCATTTCTTCTTCGCGCACCACATACTGGGCCACTTTGAATGAGCTCAAATATTCATTCATGCCCTGCAATTCTGTGTCTTCGGTCTCGTCCTGATTACGGTCCAGCAGTCGTTCAATGGCTTTATCGTCATAATGGATAACACTGCTATCCTCTCCCTCTTTGTTGTCTCCTCCTACAAAGAATTAGGGGCCCATAACCCCAAAGTCAACTTCAGCAGCTGCAGCAGAAAGAGGAGGTTCCACAGAACCCCTGGTATCAAAGACCCCCTCCCCTTTGAGAAGCTCCACCCCAAACTGAAGTTCCTTCCTAGCTCACCTCCATCTGTAGCTTCATCTTTAAAGAGTTCCTCAGTGCCGAATTTGAGGATATCATCCAGCTCCTGTTTGGACATGGACCCAGTCTTGGAGCCCAGCCCAGGTCGCACCACTAGGTGGGTCAGCATCATCTTCTTCTTTGCCACCTGTGTGATGCGTTCTTCCACTGATGCCCGGGTCACAAAGCGGTAGATCATCACCTTCTTATTTTGCCCAATACGGTGAGCTCTACTGAAGGCCTAGAGTTGAACAAGAAATAAGAGTCAGGAACTATTTTCCTGCTGCCATACCTGCCATAACTTTCACTTAAGTTAAATCCAGTACAAGAACTAGACATGGTGTACACACTTGTGAACCTAGTATTTGAGGGGCGAAGACAGGAGGATCGCAGGTTCTCAGACAGCCTCAACTCAGCTACTTAGTGAGGCCCTCCACAACCCAGTGAGAACCTGTTTCAAACAAGAATTTAAAAAAATAGGGCTGGGGCATAGCTCGGAGGTAGAATGCTCCTGGGTTCAAACCCTATATCGGGGGGGGGGGGGGGGGATCCAGTATGTGGCTCTACAAAATTTCCTTTTACACCCCTGCACAGACACCACCCTGTATCACGTTACCAAAAATAGGACTACAGCTAACCTAAACTCTCTGGCTTACAATAAAGTAAATAAAGCTGGGTATGGTGGCACATGCTTATAATACTGGTACTTGGGAGGCCGAGACAGCAGGATCACAGGTTTGAGGTCGGCCTCAGCTACTTAGTAAGACCCTGTTTCAAAATAAAGAATAAAGCCGGGAGTGGTGGGTGGTGCACGCTTGTAATCCTTGTGCTTGGGAGGCGGAGATAGGAGGATCGCGTAGGTTCGAAGCCAGCCTCACTGGCTTAAGAGACCCTGTTTCCAAATAAAAATATAAAATAGGTCTGGGAGTATAGCCCAGAGAAGGATTTCTAGGAACCCCAGCACCACCAATAAATAAATAAATAAGAATAAAAAACAGGGCTGAGAGAGTAGCTCAGAGGTAGAATGTCCCTAGGTTTAATCCCCAGTACAAAAAAAATAAAAAGAAAAAGGAAATGGCATAAAAAGAATCTATTGTAGCCGGGCGTGGTGGCACACACTTGTAATCCCAGCATTTGGGAGGCTGAGACAGGAGGATCACAGGTTTGCAGACAGCCTCAACTACTTAGTGAGGCCCTCTGCAACTTAGTGAGACCTCGTTTCAAAATAAAGAATAAAATATAGGGCTGCAGGTGTAGCTCAGAGGTAAAATGTCCAAGTTCCATTCCTACCACACACACACAAAAAAACAAAAACAAAACAAAAAAAAAAACTGTGTTTCAATGCTGACCATGAACATGGTGTCACACACAGACAATCCCAGTACTTGGGAGGCTGAGAGAGGAGAATTATGGTTTGATGCTAGCCTCAGCAATTTAGCAAGACCCTGTCTCAAAATAAAAAAGGTTGGGGATGTAATTCATTGGCAGAGTATCCCAGACTCAATCCCTAGTACCAAAGGGGGAAAAAAAGCCAGGCATGGTGGCACATGCCTGTAAACCTGTAATCTTAGTACTTGGAAAGAAGACAAGAGTGAAGTTCAAGGCCAGTCTTAGTAATTCAGTGAAACTCTGTTCCAAGAAATTAAAAATTAAAAGGGCTGGGGGTATAGATCCGTGGTAGAATGCCCCTGGGTTCAATACTTAGCAGCACACACACACACAAAAATCAATCCGGTGCTTCTCACTTAAACAACTAATTCTAAAAGGTGGAGCCCTCAATGTAGAGCACCGTGCATCTGCAGTAAGCTCCCGGCTCCAGAGACGGCTACCTCTGCTTACCTGGATGTCATTATGGGGGTTCCAGTCAGAGTCATATATAATTACTGTATCAGCAGTCGCCAGATTAATCCCAAGCCCCCCGGCTCGAGTGGAGAGCAAGAAGCAGAACTGCTGAGCACCCGGTGCTAAGAAAGGAACCAAAAACACCATTAGAACTGCCCCCTGAATTCCAACTGATAAACAGAGAAGGAATGTTAGAAAAATACAACTCCCTAGGTAGACACTGAGGTAACAACTCTAAGCGAGGTCCGGATGGATACTGAAACCACTGAAAATTTAAGGATAAAAGGATGTTAGCATTCTCTCAAGAAAATATCATCGTGAAGGTATCTATCAATTATTATTATTATTTTTTTTTTTTTTGGTGGTACTAGGGGTGGAACCCAGAAGCTTTTTACCTCCAGGCTACACTCCCAGACCTTTTTTTTATATTTTATTTGGAAACAGGGTGTCACTAAGTTGCTGAGAGCCTCACTCAGTAGCTGAGGCTGGCTTCAAACCTGTGCAATCCTCCTGTCTCAGCCTCCCAAGCGTGGGAATTACAAGCGTGCGCCACCATGCCCGGCGGTATCTATCAATTAAAATGGGGAAAAAAATACATAACTGTCCTGTAGAGAATCAGCAGACATCACCTTAACTAAATGATCAATAATCACCAAAGCCGGGTGGTGGCACAGGCGTGTAATCCCAGCGCTTGGGAGGCTGAGAGAAAGGATTACAGTTTGCAGACAGCCTCACTTAGTGAGGGCCTTTGTAACTCAGTGAAACCCTGTTTCAAAATAAAGAACAGACCCGGGCGTGGTGGCGCACGCTTTTAATCCCAGCACTTGGGAGGCTGGGACAGGAGCACTGCACAGGTTCAAAGCCAGCCTCAGCTACTGAGTGAGGCTCGAAACTTAGTGAGACCCTGTTTCCAAATAAAGTATAAAGTAGGTCTGGGAGTATAGCCCAGAGGTAGAAAAAGCCCCTGGGTTCCACCCATAGTACCACCAAAAACTAAAGAAAGAAAGAACAGAGCTGGGCATGGTGACACACACTTATAATCCCAGCATTCGGGAGGCAGAGACTGGAGGAGTGGGGTTCGCAGAAAGCCTCAGCTACTTAGCGAGGCAGTAAAAACTGTTTCAAAAATAAATAGTCTAGCCCGACGTGGTGGCACACACTTGTAATCCCAGTGCTTGGGAGGCGGAGACAGTAGGATCGCGCTGGTTCGAAGTCAGCCTTGCAGGCTTAAGAGACCCTGGTTCCAAATAAAAAATAATAATAAAATAGGTCTGGGAGTGTAGCCCGGAGGTAGAAGGGTTTCCAGGAACACCAACACCACAATAAATAGATAGATAGACAGTCAGTCTAGAGCCAGGCGTGGTGGCGCACGCTTATAATCCCAGCATTTGGGAGGCTGAGACCGGAGGATCGCGGTTCACAGACAGCCTCAGCTACTAAGTGAGGCCCTTTGCAACTCAGTGAGACCTCGTTGCCAAAAAAAAGAATAAAAAATGGGGCAGGGGGTGTAGCTCAGAGGTTGAATGCCCCTGGGTTCCATCCCCAGACCCGCAATAAATAAATAAATAAATAAATAAATAGTCTAAAAAAATAGGGCTGGGGGTATAGCTCAGAGGTACAATGCCCCTAGGTTCTATCCCTGGTACTGCCCAAAAATAAATAATTTAAATAAATAAATAAATAAATAAATGTAAAATATAGGGCTGGGTATGATGATGTAGCTTGGAGGTAGAATGCCCCTGAGTTCCATCCCCAACACCGCAAAAACAAACAAAAAAAACCCACCAGAAATGGAACATAATTAACACCATGTCCACCCCAAGCAATGCATGAAAAGAACACAGCATCACTTCTGTGGTACTCAAAAAAGTCTAATCAAATCAAGAGAAAAAGCCGGGCGTGGGGGCGCACGCTTGTAATCCCAGCATTCAGGAGGCAGAGACCGGAGGATTGTGATTTACGGCCAGCCTCAGCTACTTAGTGAGGCCCTCTGCAACTTAGTGAGACCCTGTTTCCAAATAAAATATAAAACAGGTCTGGGAGTGTACCCCTGAAGTACCACCCCCCCCAAAAAAAAAGAAAAGAAAAGAGAAGAAAGGAAAAAAAGAAAAGAATGAAAAATTAGAGCAGGGCGTGGTGATGTTCCCCGCGCTTGAAAGGCAGAAACAGGAGGATCGCGCTGGTTCGAAGCCAGGCGCGCTGGCTTAAGAGACCGTTTCCAAATAAAAATATAAAATAGGTCTGGGAGTGTAGCCCAGAGGTAGAAGAGTTTCCAGGAACCCCAGTACCACCAAAAAAAAGACAAGATCACAGGTTCAACACCAGCCTCAGCAACTTAGTGAGACCCATGGCAACCTAGGGAGAACATTTCAAAATAAAAAGTAAAACAGGGCTGAGGGAGTAGCTCAAAAGTAGAATGTATCTAGGTTCAATCTCCAGTACCACAAATGCACAAAATGTTATCATCCCAAAAGAAAAGGAGAAAAACTGAAGACACACAGTACTAAATGCAATGTGGAATCTGAGATTGGCTCATGAAACAGGAAAAAGGGCAGTAAGGAAGAAACTGGTCACAATAACAATGTTTACTTGCTGGTTTTCATCACTGTACTGTGGTGATATATGTTGCTGTTATTAAAAAGTAAGGTGAAGCCAGGCGCGGTGGCGCACGCTTGTAATCCCCGCGCTTGGGAGGCTGAGACAGGAGGATCGCGCAGATTCAAAGCCAGCCTTAGCTACTTAGTGAGGCTTTCAGCAACTTAGTGAGACCCTGTTTCCAAATAAAGTATATTAAAAATTAAAAAAGGGGGTCTGGGAGTATAGCCCGGAGGTAGAAAGCCTCTGGGTTCCACCCCCAGTACCACCAAAAAAAAAAAAAAAGTAAGGTGAATGCCAGCCGTGGTGGTATAAGTTTGTAATACCAGCATTTAGGAGGCTGAGACAAGAGGATCGCAGGTTTGAGGACGGCCTCAGCTATTTAGTGAGGCCCTCTGCAATTTAGTGAGATGCTGTTTAAACAAAAATAATAAAAAATAGGGATGGAGATATAGCTCAGAGGTAGAATGCATCTTGGTTCTATCCTCAGTACCATAAAGAAGTAAATAAATTAATTAAAGTAAAATGAAAGCCGGGCATGGTAATGCATGCTTCAAATTCCTGTACTTGGGAGGCTGTGACCAGAGCGTTGCAGGTTCAAAGCCAGCCTCAGCAATGTAGCAACTCTCAGAAACCTAGTGAGACCTGTTTCCAAATAGAGAAATAAATTCAAGACCGGGACGTAGCTTGGAGGTAGAATGCTTCTAGGTTCAATTCCCAATACCAAAACAAGAGTAAGGTGAAGCTGAGCGTGGTAACTTAAACCTGTAATCCACATACTTGGGGAGGCTGAGACAGAAAGATCACAGGTTCAAAGCCAACCTAGTAACTTGGCAAGACTGCTTCAAAATCGCTATTAAAGAGGGACAGGGAGCTGGGTGTAGTGGTACATGGTTGGAATCCCAGCATTTTGGAGACTGAAACAGAAGGATGCAGTTCACAGCCCTCCTCAGCGGCTACTTAGTGAGGACCTTTGCAACTCAGTGAGACCCTGTGTCAAAGGGGTGTAGTTTGGAGGTGTAATCCCCCCGGGTTCCACCCCCAGTACCAAAAAAAAAAAAAAAGGACAGGAAAGCCGGGCGTGGTGGCACACACTTGTAATCTCAGTGCTTGGGAGGCTGAGACAGGAGGATCGCACAGGTTCGAAGCCAGCCCCAGCTACTTAGTGAGGCTCTCAGCAACTTAGTGAGACCCTGTTTCCAAATAAAATATAAAAACAGAACTAGGCGTGGTGTCACACGCTTGTATGCACCAACACTCCTAGCATTTGAGAAGCTGAGACCGGAGGATCGCAGTTCACGGCCAGCCTCAGCTACTTTGTGAGGCCCTTTGCAACTCAGTGAGACCCTGTTTCAAATTAAAAAATAAGGCTGGGAGTGTAGCTCAGAGTAGAATGCCCCGGGTTCCACCCCCAGTACCACAAAAAAATATATATAAAAATAGGTCTGAGAGTATAGGGTTGGGGTATAGCTCAGAGTAGAATGCCCCGGGTTCCACCCCCAGTACAGCAAAATATAAAGATAAAAATAAAATAAAATATAAAAACAGGTCTGGGAGTATAGGGTTCGCAGTGCAGCTCCGAGGTAGAAGCCTCTGGGTCCCATCCCCAGTACTACCAAAAGCAAAAACAGAAAAAAGTATAGGAAAGTAGCTCAGAGAGTAGAATGTCCCTTGGTTCACTACCCAGCATTCAAAAAGAGTAAATCGGAGGCTGAGACAGGAAGATCCCAGGTTCAAGGCCAACCGCAGAAACTTTGCAAGATCCTCAACAACTTAGTGAGACTTTATTTTTTTATTTTTTATTTTGCAATGTTGGGGATTAAACCCAGAGGCATTCAACCAAGCTACATCCCAGCCCTATTTTATTTAATTAATTTATTTATTTTTACCGGGGGTAGAACCCAGGGTCTTCTACCTCTAGGCTACACTCTCAGACCTAGTTTACATTTTATTTGGAAACAGGGTCTCACTGAGTTGCTGAGAGCCTAAGCAGCTGAGGCTGGCTTCGAACCTGCGCGATCCTCCTGTCTCAGCCTCCCCAGTACTGGAATTCAAGCATGCGCCACCAACTCCCGGCTTATTTTTATTTTGAAATAGTGTCTAGGTTGATAAGAGTCTAACTACTTTCTGAGGCTGCCCAGCTAATTACTGGGATTACAGGTGTGCATCACCATACTTGGCATCCAATATTTATTTTTATATTTTTGGTACTGGGGATAGAACCCAAGGACCTTCTAGCTCTGGGCTACACTCCCAGACCTATTTTATATTTGGAACCAGAGTCTCACTAAGTAGCTGAGGCTGGCTTCGAACCTGCTCAATCCTCCTGTCTCAGCCTCCCAAATACTGGGATTACAAGTATGTGCCACCATGCCCGGCCATGTTTTAATTTTAAAAGTTTCACTAAAAGCCACATGTGAGCCAGGCGTGGTGGCGCACGCTTGTAATCCCCGTGCTTGGGAGGCGGAGACAGGAGGATCGCACAGGTTTAAACCCAGCTGTGCTGGCTTAAGAGACCCTGTATCCAAAAAAAAAAAAAAAAAAAAGTATAAAAATAAGTCTGGGAGTTTTGCCCGGAGATAGAAGGGTTTCCAGGAACCGCTAAAAAAAAAAAAAAAAAAAAAAAAAAAAAAAGCCACATGTGGTGGTGCACACCTGTAATCCAAGTACTTGGGATACTGAGACACGAGGATCGACGTTTGAAGCTGGCCTCAGCAACTTAGTGAGGATCTCACCAACTTTGTGAAATCCTGTTTCCAAGTAAAAAATAAACTAGGGCTGAGAACATAGCTTGGAAGTAAACAACAAAAAATAGCCAAGCATGGTGGCACACACCTGTAATCCCAGTTCTCGGGAGGCGGAGACAGGAGGATCGCAGGTTCGAATCCAGACTCAGTAACTTAAGTGAAGCGAGACTATTTCAAAAGTAAATGAAGAGGCTCACGAGCCAGGCAGCGTTGCTGTCCTGGGGCCTTTCTACCCATTAAACATACGAGGCCAAAAAGTAAATAAACAAAAACAAAATAAAATAAAAAATAGGCTGGGAGTGTAGCTCGGAGGTAGAATGTCCCTGGGTTCAATCCCTAGCACCACAAAAATAAGAAATCTTTAAAAAAAAAAAAAATGGGCTGGTGAGTCTATCTTAGTGGTAGAGCACCCTCAGTCAGGTTCAATCCCAAGGAAGCTCACCCCCCACCCAAAAAAAAAGCTTAGACAAATCAGATTCCTCTCTTGGTCTCAAGATCCAATGAGGAGTAGGATAGATAAAGTGGTCTTTTTTTTTCCTACTAGAAAGAACAGACAGCCAGGTGTGGTGGCCTGCTGGCCTGCGCTTGTAATCCCAGAATTTGGGAAGCTGAGACAAAAGAAGAGCCGTTCATAGACAGCCTCAGCTACTCAGTGAGGCCTCTGCAACCCCTGAGACCCTGTTTCAAAATAAAGAAAAGGGCTGGGATGTAGCTCAGTGGCAAAGCGCCTGCTTTGCAGGTGTGGCGCTCTGGGTTCGATCCCCGGTTCCAAAAAAGACAAAAAAAAGAACCCTTTAAAAAAAAAAAAAATAAGCTAAGAACAAAATAAAGAAAAGAAAAAAAAAAGGCTGGGGGTGCAGCCTAAAGGTGAAATGCTCTTGTTTCATGATGTTCCATCCCCAGGACCACAAATAAATAAATAAATAATAAAAATAACAGGTAAAAGCCACATGTGGTGGCACACACTTGTGATCCCAGTACTTGGGAGGCCGAAACAGGAGGATCGCAGGTTCACGGTCAGCTTCAGCTACTTAGTGAGGCCTCTGCAACCCAGTGAGACTCTGTTTCAAAAATAAAAAACAGGGCTAGAAAGTCGTGTGTGGTGCTATATGATTGTAATTCCAGTACTTGGGAGGCTGAGACAGGAAGATCCCAGGTTCACAACTAGCCTCAGCTATTCAGTGAGGCCCTCCACAACTTACTGTTGCTTGGAGGTAGAATACCCCTGGGTTTAATCTCCAAACCGAAATAAATAAATAAATAAATAAATAAATAAATAAATAAATGGCTCGGGATGTAGCTCAAAGATAGAACGCCTCTGAGTTCAATCCCCAGTAACACACACACACACACACACACACACACACACACACACACACACACGGTAATAGGTAATTAGTCAAAAGATACAAGTGACTGAGGTTGCTGGAAGTAAGCCTCTCCTCTCCCTCTTTCTTACCATTGAAGCGGTCAATGGCCTCTTGTCTCATGTTGCCAGTGATTCCGCCATCAATACGTTCATATTTATAGCCTTCATGTTCCAGGAAATCCTCTAGCAGGTCCAGCATCTTGGTCATCTGTAAAAGGAGCAGGTTGGTCATGGAGGAGTCCGGCAATGGCCTGTCCCTCATGTGCCTGGGGGCTGTCTTCTGCGGTCCCCTCGAGCTCACAGCCCGGCCCACGCTATACCTGGGAGAAGATGAGCACCCGATGCCCACCCTCCTTAAGGTTCTTAAGCATCTTCTGCAGCAGCAACAGTTTCCCAGATGCTCGGATTAGGGCACTGCCATCGTACATGCCATTAGGCATCTTAGGGGCTTCCTGTGGATAAAAGCAAAGGAGACAATATTGAAAGAAAGCCCGTGGGGAGGAGCTGCGGTCCAGGCAGGACCACGGGGCGGCCAGACATACCATTGCCGCCACAGGGAAGAGGTACGGGTGGTTGCAGCACTTCTTAAGATCCATCACCACGTTTAGCAGGGAGACTTGGTTGCCGCCACCTCGAGCATTCAGCGCTTCAAAATTCCGAGTGAGGATATATTTGTAGTACTTCCTACATGGGCAAGACAGAAAGGTCAGACTCAAGAGCCTTCACCTAACACTGCGGCCCGAGAGCTTCCCACGCGTCTCACTAGGGGCTAAGGAAACGGTGGGCACCAGCGCTGACACGGTCACGTCGAACAGAGTGTGACTAAGGACCGCGGCTCCGCTCCGGCATCGGGGTTGTGTAGGCCCTGCTGCTCCTGCCACCAGATGCCCTGAAGCTGAGTGGGGGCGGGGGCGCTGCAGACTGGCAGGCGTCTAGCTTACAAAACGGAGCCGTGCTCCTGCCCCTCCCAACTCACTTCTGCATCGGGCTCAGCTCCACACGCACAATCAGCTCTGTCTTGGATGGCATGTTCTTGAACACATCAGCTTTGAGCCGCCGCAACATGTGAGGCCCCAGCATGTCATGCAGCTTTTTAATCTGGTCCTCTTTGGCGATGTCAGCAAACTCCTCCAAGAAGCCCTCCAGATTACTTCAGAAAGAAAAAGGGGGAAATTGTTGGAGAGGGAGGAAGAAAGGAAAGTGACATAGGATGTGGCAGCAGAAAGAATGAGAAGCAGGGATGTGAGGCGATAGAAAGAAGACACTTACTGGAACCGCTCTGGGGTGAGAAAGTTGAGCAGATGAAATAACTCCTCGAGGTTGTTTTGTAATGGAGTCCCCGTCAGCAACAGCTTGTGCTGGAGTGAGTAACCATTCAAGACTCGGAAGAACTGGGGAAGCAGATGGAGAGGTGAGACCCAATTAGGCAAGGGTTGCAGTGCATCTCTGCAGAATGCCAAGCTGTTCCACTGCCCAGGACTTAAGCCTCCCACCCACCATCATGCCTGCTTGATCTACTTATTAATTATTTATTTATGTCTGTACTCAGCACTCGGGTAGAGCCTAGGGCCTTGCACACGTGAACACACGCTTGTCACTGAGCCCTCAGCCCCTCGCGCCTGTCTGTTTTTGGTGTCGTGGGTTAAACTCAGCCTTGCAAATGCTAACCACATACTCCAGCCATCCTCCTTTTAAAGGCCTGGCCACCAAGGGCTGCCACACGAGGAAGGAGGCAGACATCACTTTTCCTTTTTCTCTCCTTTTAAGCTTTCCTTTCATGAGTAGGTGTTACTAGAAGACTAAAACCGAGGGCTACTACCTCCCCCTGGCCCCTTACCTTAGACTGATTGTTTTTCAGCCGATGGGCTTCATCCACAATGAGGCAGGCCCAATCAATAGAACCCAAGATAGCCATATCAATGGTGATCAACTCATAGGACGTCAGCAGCACATGGAATTTCACAGATGCCTCTTTCTGCATGTGAAGGCAACCTGGTCACTACTGGTCCACTCCTCCAGGACAAACTTGAAGCCCAAAGCAACAACCGCCTCTAGATGGCCTCCCTCCCACCGAGATACCTTCATGCGGGACGCCTTCTTGCCACCGCGAATGGCATTGTCTTCAAAAGAGAACTCATTTTCCCTGATGATGGCACGGCTGTCCTTGTCACCCACGTAGGTTACCACATACATATCTGGAGCCCACATTTCAAACTCCCGCTCCCAGTTGATAATGGTAGAGAGAGGGGCACTCACTAGGAAGGGGCCTTTGGAGTGACCCTAGGAAGGAGAGAGAGAGAGAGAGAGAGAGAGTGTGTGAGGACCAAGGACACGAACACGCCACACACCAGGGCCTGCCTCTGCCTTCTTCAGCAGATCTGCCCTGCCCTGACCTCATCTAGGAAGAAGCCATGGGCACCTGGACAGACAGCTGAGCCTCACTCAGCACATTCGTTCCCCAGAACTGAGGCCCGCACACTCACAGCCACCCTACCGGGCTCCGTCCACCCGCCAGCCTCCCACTGCAGACTCGCATCTGGCCTATCACCCCTCAACAGTGCTCCACAGGGCAGGGCCCGTTTTCCTTCCCTCTCCTTTCTCAGAGTGCAGGAGAAGACTCTGAACACAGAAGAGCCACGTCGGGAAGCTAACAGCCCGGCCTTGCTCACCTCCTTGTAGAGGGAATAGAGGAAGACTGCTGTCTGTACAGTTTTCCCGAGGCCCATCTCATCAGCCAAGATGGTGTCGGTGCCCTGAGCCCAGGAGAAGCGCAACCAGTTCAAGCCCTCCATTTGGTAGGGGTGGAGGGTCCCGCCTGTGGCATCCAAGTACTCTGGCTGTCGCTCGTACTTCACCGTGGGCTAAAGGACAAAACAGAGGAGTCAAGAGTTGGGAAGGAATCTCCCTTTCCTCTCTGGAGAGCGGCTGCTCCTTCCTCACATGTCCTCACTAAGTCCTTTCTGAGAAAGAGCCACAAAAAGTGGCAGAGAGGCGGCGGCCTGCATGCCTGGGGAGGAGAGCTCACTGCTTAGCAGAGCAGAGTTTAGGACACACGAGACTCTGGACTCAATCCCCAGCACCATCCCAGGATGATAAATTGGGGGACAAGATCTCCCCTGGTTACTGCAATCTTGTGCTTAACTTAGGACCCTCTATAACCAAGGCAGCCAACCTATCAGGCAGACCTGATCTGGATCCGTCATGGAATCACCGAGGAAAACACGTCAGGAATTCGCTAGCAACGTAAGAATCCTATACTAGTTAGGATCCACCAGGTAAATATCATGTCCCTCCTACACTCATTATTTTCTTTCTTTCTTCCTTTCTCTCTTTCCATGCACACACTGGGGATCAAACCCATGGCTTCACACATTTTCACACATGCCAAACACACACTACGGTTGAGCTACACTGCAGCCTCAGATTCATTTAACCTTAACTGCCCTTGCATTATACAGAAAAACCTACAGAAATTGAGCCATAAAATTAAAGGTCAGAAAACCCACATTAAAATATAAGTTTTATAAAAGCTTGGTTATGTGATATCTCTCTAGATAACACTTCCTTAATCATATAAAACATGCTTTCTAGCCAAGCATGGTGGCTCACATCTTTAATCCTAGTACTTAGGAGGCTGGAACAGGAGACTCACTGGTTCAAGAACAGCCTCAGCAAATAAGACTCTCATCAACCTAGAGAGACACTGTTCCAAAATAAAATAAAATAGGGTTGAGGGAGTAGCTTGGACCTAGAACGCCTCTGGGATCAATCTCCAGTGCCAAAAAAAAAAACAAAAAACAAAAAACAAAAATAAGCCAGGCATGGAGGCACACACTTGTAATCCAGCGCATGGGATGTTGAGACAGGAGGATGGCACAGGTTGGAAGCCAGCCTCAGCTAGTGAGGCCCTCGGCAACTTAGTGAGACCCTGTTTCCAAATAAAGTATAAAATAGGTCTGGGAGTATAGCCCAGAGGTAGAAAAGCCCCTGGGTTCCACCCTCAGTATCACAACAATGAATAAGTGAAGGAATGAATAAAATAAAATAAACTTTGTAGCTAGGCATAGTGGCTGCCTGCCTGCACAGTACTTGGGAAGCTGAGACAGGACTGCAGGTTCAAGGCTGGCCTCGGCAACTTAGTGAGGCCCTCTATAAGTTAGTGACACCCTGTTTCAAGGTAAAGAATAAAATAAGGCCAGGGGTATAGTTCAGAGGTAGAATGCACCTGGGTTCAAGCCTTAGATTAAAAAAATAAAAATAAAAATAAAAAAAATCAAGCTGGGCGTGATGGCGCACACGCCTGTAATCCCAACATTTGGGAAGCTGAGACAATAGGATCATGGTTCTAAAATAGCCTCAGCTACTTAGTGAAGCTCTCTGCAACTCAAGTGAAACCCTGTGTCAAATAATATGGGCTGGGAGTGGTGACACACCCTTGTAATCCCAACAGTTGAGGGGCAGAGACTGGAGGATCGTGGTTCAAGGACAGCCTCAGCTACTTAGCAAGGCCCTTCGCAACTCAGTGAGACCCTGTTTCAAAAATAAGACTAAAAAAATAGGGCTGGGGGTGTAGAATGCCCCTAGGTTCCATCCCTTGTACTGCAAAAAAATAAAATAAAATAAAGAAATAAAGAATATGCCACTGGGTTCCATCTCCAGTATGGAAAAATATATATATACATACACATGTATATATATAGACACACACACACACACACACACACACACACACACACATTTACATACACATATACTTTCTGTGTTTTTCTGTTAAGAGGAGAAAGCAATTTTATTTGTGTACAGAGAAGCAAGGAAGTGAACACCATGAGGCAGTATCAGCAGTTGCCAATATTACTCGCAGGTCCTTACACAGAGCACCTCATCAGAGCAGCGGGCCAGCTCCACTGTACCCTACCCAACAACCTGAGCCCTCCCTCCCCCTCACCCCAACTCACATCAACCGTTGGCGTCTCAGGCGGCCTCTCCAACTTCCTCAGCTTGACCTTCTTGAGCTTCTTGCCCGGCCGGCCTTCCTCGCCCCTCATCAACTCCCTAAGGAAGGAAGACATCCCTCAGCGGCCTAGGGTCCTCTTCCGATGGAAGCCACCGACTCCTCCCCTGCAGCCACTCACCTGTGATTCCAGTAGCTCTGCTTGAACAAGTCATAGTCCTGAATCTCCACATCCTCACTCTCCCACGATGCCTGATCATAGGGCAAGTCCCGCCACTTGATCAAGTAGTGGACGTGACCCTTCTTATCCACGCTACAAGGTCAGGAGAGAAACTCTCAGAGCCAGAAGTCAGCCCTCCTCCCCCACTCCCATCAGCCTTGCCCTCAAAATCTGACAATAATTTATGTCCCCAACATTCTGAATACTCTACCCCCCACAGGTATTCAGAGCCTCTGTAAGTGATCTCTAATCTATACTCTCCTATGGCTCAAATTCTAGGATTCAGGCACATGGCTCTAATACAGAATGTCCTCCAAGTATAACTAGCAACATCCATTTTGTTCTTCCTTTGGCAGGGGTCTCCCACAGATGCCCTGCCTACCGCCAGCGGGCCCTGCCGGTACCTGTGGTTAAGGATTCGGTGGATCATCATCCACTCGGGTTTTATCCCGTAGCGATAGAAGCGTTCCTCCATCTCTGCAAACTTAGGATCCTTGTTCTTCCTCTTTCGGCTCTTCTCTTCATCACCACCAAAGTCCCCAGAAGGTGGCTCGTCCATATCATTCTTCCGCTGATAGTTTCGGAACATCACTTGACAATGCAGTTCCAACTTCAAGCAGGAAGAGAAAACAGGCCACTAAGAAGCTGTGTCCATTCCCTCTGTCCGCAAGACTTTCCCACCACCTTCACCACGTGGCTCCAGGCCTGCAGCCTGTCCCAGACTCACCTGCAGCTCAGACACCCAGGAGCAGTGCCAGTAGGACATGCCTTGCCACTTCACAAAGAACTGCCGCTCGGGACGCCCCTCCAGGGGCTTCGGGGAGGGGGTATTGGGATCCGCATCCGGAGGCCGTGGCACTGGCGTGGGAGAAGGTGGCTGACCCCACTTCCAGATTAGGATCTTCTGCACTTTGCCCTTCAGGGCTGGACACTGAGAGAAAAAGAGATGACTCGGCTCCAATTCATAACCATAGGGAAGAAACGGTCTAGCCCAGACTCCATCTTATCAAAGGACGTGTGTGTGCGCGCGCGCGCGTGTGTTTGTGTGTGTGTGTGTGTGTGTGAGAGAGAGGGGGGGGGAGGGAGAGAGAGAACGAACCCAGGGGCCTTCTACCTCTGGGCTATACTCTCAGACCTATTTTGTATTTTATTTGGAAACAGGACCTAAGTAGCTGGCTTTCAAACCTGCACAATCCTTCTGTCTCAGTCACTTCTGGACTTCATCTGGGATTGTTTGACACTACTGCTCCACTCTGCTTAACAGAGCCAGTGGCTGGACTAATAATCCAGAACAAGCAGGTACAGAAAACCCACTGACCTAGATCCCAACACTCCCCTCTTAAGCTGCCTGAAAGCAGTAAGTGGCCCTTATTAACACTTTAAACTCCAAGACAGGCAGGGAGTCAAGACAGGGATGGATGTCCTGGGCTAGACACCACTTCACCCCTCTTACCAAGGCTGGCAAGACGTCAACTCCCCTACTCAAAGTTAGTTCTATCTTTTCCCAGAAAAGGGCAGCTTTAGACTACATGAGGAAGGAAAACACCTGCCTCAGGGCTAAAAAGCCTGCGGTTCTCTAGTGGTCTCCCTGTGCCTCAGCCTCGCAGGGCCTGCACTTGGGGGCAGCCCTCTGCCAGTCCCTGAGCCTCACACTGCCCGCCCTGGCTGAGGTCAGTTACTCACCGTACAGCGGGGACAGAGCCACTCGCCGTTGGGGATCTCTGGCAGCGGAGGGTTCAAGCAGTGGATGTGGTAGGAAGAAGGGCAGGTGTCACAGCAGAGCAGCTCCCCCCCATCCTTGCACACGCGGCAGAATTCCATGTGATGATCATCCTCCTCTTCAGGGTCGCCTCCAACCTCCTCCAGGATCTCCTCCCCCTCGGAGTTGTCCTCTTTGGCCTCCCACTGGATGCCCTCCTTCTCCTGTAGCGAAGGAGCAGACTCAGGTTACTACCCCCACCCCGCCCACGGCAGGACCACAGCCCAGTCCCTGAGGAGGCCTCCCAAAGCACCGCCATTTCTGTTTCCACCCAGGCCCATCCCCATCCCCATGGGTGTCCAGGTACTCACACAGTGCGGGCAGCTCCACTTGCCCTCGGGGGCCTTCTCCATGTCCGGATCCAGGCACACCATGTGGTAGGCTCGGGGACAGGTATCGCACAGGATGATTTCTCCGCCTTGCTGGCACACCTCGCAATAGTCCTGGTGGTCTGTCTCATAACCATCCACAGCAGTCACCTCCTCCTCGCCTGGGCAAGGAAGAGGGAAAGCCCAGTTATTAGAAAAAAACCACCTCCCGCCCCCACCCTTATCTCCTAAGGGAGATTCTTCCCCGGCCATGCCCATCTCAGCCCAACACCCATAGGTAAGGAAAAGAAACACACCTTTCTTTTTCTTTTTCGTAGTTCGGAGTTTCTTGCGGCTGCGGCTACTGCGGCTGGTGGAACCATCAGAAACAGAATAGCTATTGATACTGGCATCATCGAAGTCAGATTCCACGTCTAAGTCGTCATCCTCACTCTGGCAGAATGAAAGGAATAAGGTTAAAAGTTCAAGCCAAGGGGGAAGGAGAGGATGGCGGAGAGGGGCTCGCTCCCTCACTGGGAGCACCAGAACCCAGCAAGGAGAATGTAGAGGGGCCTGGTCACACCTGCGAGGGGCTAACTCCCCACATCCCACATGCCTGTTATCAGGACAGACCCTGACAGGCAGTAACAGCCTTTCTATTACACACAGCACCCCACCCCCCAAAAAAAGAGATGGGCCAGACTCTCACCGAAGATCTCTTACGCTTGGACCCAAAACCACCCAGCTTGATTTTCAAGGGAGCTACTTTCTTGGGTTTAGGCTTCTTGGCGTCAGGCACACGAGGGCTGCCCTTGGGCTTCCTCCGAGCATTGGGACCTAAAACCGGAATAGATCATAATATATATCACCAGGCAAATGACAGGGAGAAGAAAACCTTCACCTAAGCTTAATACATGATGGCCAGCCTCCCAAATTGCCCTCCTAAGTCCAAGACTCATTCCTCATTCCTCCCTCTTCCCTCCGGGCAACCACAACAGCATTCTCAAGCTTTCCCTATCCTTGACTTCTTAAGCCCACATGGCTCCCCCGCCCATTGCGCCACACTTCACCTTTGCCCTCCTTCGTCTTGGCCTTGCGAATCGGCACCTCCACAGGGGGAGGAGGCGGTGCGACCTCAGTGGCCGTCACCATGCTCTCCACCACAGCCACTGCTGCCGCTGCCGCCGCCGCCACCGATGCCCCAGAACTGCCTTTGAAGGGGTTGTTGGTGCTGAACTCCCGCCACTTCGCGCCCAAGACCATCATCATCTTGGAGACGGCGATCTTGGGGTTCTTAGCAGCAATGAGGGGTCTGGTAGAAGAGCAGGTGAGAACAGAGAAGAAAATGTTTAGTAAGAATAAAAGTAAGAGAAGCAAGAAGAGATTACACAGAACTCTCCTCCCTAACCCCAAGTCCCTCCAGGTTTACCGGACAAACTGGCTGAAGGCTTTGTAGTTGGTGAGGGTACGGTAATCCTCCTCTGAGAACATGTGGTCGATGTCTTCCATGCCCCAGTCTTCCAGGAGCTGAGCAGAGGACTTGGGCTCCTGCAGAGATCACATAGTCAAGGGGCTGCCACTCAGTTTCCAACTTGCAAAGAGAATTTGAGTTGAAACTATTGCTTACGAGACCAGGATAAAAGAACTAAGAGAAAGTAAGTATGAATAGGTGGAGAAAGCTGGGCACTGAGGCTGGGACAAGAGGATCACAGGTTCTAGGTCAGCCTCAGCAACTTAGTGAGATTCTCAGCCACCTAGTGACCTAGTTCATTCTTTTTTTTTTTTGGTGGTGGTAATGGAGATGGAACCCAGGGGCTCTCTACCCCCGGGCTACACTCCCAGACCTATTTTTTAATATTTTACTCGGAAACAGAGGTCTCACTAAGTTGCTGAGAGCCTCACTAAGTAGCTGAGGCTGGTTTAGAACCTGTGCGACCCTCCTGTCTCAGCCTCCCAAGATTACAAGCGTGCGCCACCATGCCCAGCTCCTAGTGCATTCTTGTTTCAAAACAAAAAGTCAAAAGGGCTGAAGGTGTAGAGCAGAGGTAGAATGCCCCTGGGTCCAATTCCCCATACTAAAAAAAAAAAAAAAGCTTGGTGGTACATGCTTGGAATCCCAGTACTTGGGAAGCTGAGACAGGAGGTTTGAGGACAGCCTCAGCAAGTGGTGAGACTCGAACCTAGCGAGACTCTGTTTTAATATAAAAACATAAAATAGGGCTGGGAGTGTAGTTCGGAGGTAGAATGCCTCTCGGTTCAAGCCCAATACAAGAAAAGGCGGAGAGGGTCTGGGAGGCCGGTGCTGAGATGAGGATGGAGGTCCAGGCACCTTTGAGTCGTCGTCGTCGTCCTCTTCCTCCTCCTCCTCCTTCCGCTTGGATCTGCTCTTTTTCTCTTTCTTGGGTCCCAGCTTCTTCTTCCTCCTCTTTCCAGGGGTGTAGTCGCTGCCCTCGCTGTCTGAGCGCAGAGCCACCTCCTCCTCCTCCTCCACAAACTCCGGCCCCTCCCCAGAGCTGTCCCCCAGCTGCCGGCATAAGAGCAAACGCTGGAGCAGGGAAGGGGCAGAGGGAGACAGACACACACATGCTACACACGTGCTGACCTCAGGACAGCCTGAGGGCCATCCCCAGGACCTGCCCACCGCTCGAGGAAGAAACACGCCCTCAGCCTTCCTCCAGCTCCCCCCTCCTTCCCCCTGCTCCCCACAACATCCAGTCACCCACTCACCTCCTTTTTTTGGCGCTTGCTCTTGGGGATTTTAGGGTCCCGAGGTTTCTTCGGCTTTTTCTTCTTCTTCAGTTTTGGAGTCTCTGCTTCTGACAAATCCTCTTCTGGATCCTCTTCATTGTCTACATACATTTGGCAAAGGTGGTAGTCAGGGAAAAGCTCAGTAGCAAAGGTGAAGCCTAATCCAGAGGGTTTAGATGTTATTTCCCACCTCTTGTCCCAGATTCCTCTGAAGAGAATTGCTATATTCTCTACAGAGGAAGCTGATACCCAGGACAAAACAGACAAAGAAAGCTGTAAATGCCCAAAATAGGCCTGCCAGGCCCAGAGCAGCCCACCTCGGGCAGCTGTCCAGGCCCCTGCCGCCTCTCCCCACCCCGCCAGCAGCCCTCTAGATGTTCACCATTGCAGCGGAAGCAGGCCGCCCCATGGCCACCAAGCAGGACAGCTAGACTCAGGCCTCCTGCCATTGCTCACCCCGAGTCTAGAAGCCAGGGGACAAGAATGGAGGGTCCAACCAGAAGACGACCCCCAGAGCTGATACCCTCACCACATTCCCAGAACAATGCTGAATTCAGAGCTCCCAGAAACCGCACCTTTCCCTAGGCCTTGGGGTCATCACTGCTCAAAACAACCAGAACCTTGCAGTCCCAGGTTCAGCTGCAGCCCAACCTCACGCCCACTCCCAAACTCGATTCCCTTTCCCGATCTCCAGCCCTGCTGTTCCTCCCCAGCTTCTCCTGGGTCAGTAGCCTCTTCTCCCTAGGGGCCCAAATCAGCCCAGCTGTCACTGTCTCCCCCTCCCAACCCTCCTCCCATCTGGCTCCACCTCTTCCCTGGCTGGAAGCACACACAAAGCCCAGGGTAACACTGACAGTGCCTGGGCACCGGGAGGTGGGAAGGGGCACTGAGGGGGAGGAGGCCAGGAGGCGGCTCCCTTTGTAACAGACCTCCACACCAGCTCATCAGCTCTCTCCTCCCTCCTCTCCCTCCCTCTTCCCAAGCCACCCCCGCCCAAGGGGGGGAGTGGAGAGTGGAGAGAAGAAGGGAGTGCCTCACCCACTGAGGAGAGGGAAAATGGCTCCTGACCGCAGAGCCAGCCCAGGGCACCCAGCTGCCAACATAGGACAGACAGGAAGTGGCAGGGGAAGGGGGCGGGGTTGACAGAGGTAGCCAGGGAAAGACGGCCCTCAGAGAAGACCGTCCAAACCATTACCTGGCCCCAGGTCCAAATGCCACCGACCTCTCACAGCTACTGTGGGATGACACCGCTCACAAGAGGTCATCCGAATGTCCTCGGCAAGGAAACCCAAGGAAACCAAGCCCAGCATGCAAGGTAATACCATGAGAGGGAATAGGTTTCTCCCTCAATCATAATTATGCTTTTCAAGTCATCACAACTAAGATTTAACAAAGGCTCAGTGGAGCTGTGGTCAGAGCATATAACCTTCTCCCCAAATTGCAGATACCCAAAGACTCAGCTAAGGAATGGGAGCCCACAAGAAGTCTCAAAGCTCAGTTTCATCACCCCCACCCACAGAGTCCTATCCAACATGTGGGAATCATGTCAGCACCAAAAAAAGTAGCAAGACCTACATAGGGGTGGAAAACAGTACATTTCCTTCAGCACTGTACATACTCTGAGCTCCTGACCACCAGCACTAGCCCTAAAACGCCTCTGGCTCCGCCCTTCCTGAGCTAGACAGTACTAGGGAATATGAGACACTAAGCTGGACAAAGCACCATCGGCCTCCCCTTCTCACTCGGCCCATCAGGCCAGGCACGAGAGCCCCTCCCATTCCCTCGGGAATGGAACACCACCCTGGATCTTGCCAGAAAGAATCTTTTTCTTAAGGGTTCCTTCCCAGTCATCCCGATGTCATCCCCCAGTCAGCTGCATCTTCGCTCTTCCTCTCCATCTCCATGTAGGCGAGAAGTGGAGACAGGACAAAGTCATGGAGCCAAAGGGGGCGCCCTCTCGTCCACACACCACCCCCCAGACTTCTCAGAAAATAATGACCTGAAATGGCAGCAAACCAGCTGAGATACAGAAGATTTGGGAAAGGGGCGGGAGGGTGTGGCAAGTGGAAAAACTGGGTCATGATACAACTTGGGGCAGAGTTCACCCTGGGAGCCTGATTAGCTCCCAGTCAACTGCGGGGGATGGCAGGGGAAAGACCCAGGGGCCAGTGGGACAGCAAGATGGATGGGGAACAACAGCAGAAAGACGGCACTACCACTTCTCAGGCTCCTGGCGGAAAAGATAAAAGAAAGGTGAGCCTTCCCCTTACCACCACCGCCACCTTGAGTAAGGGCACAGAGGTCTGCCACCCTCCCCTTCACCGTGAGAGGCTGAAGCCTCTGTTCTTTACCCCATGGGGAAGGCTCAGCAACAAGACTGCTGGCCCCGAAATGGCCTCAGGTTGAAGTGAAGAATTCCAAGTCAGAAATCGCTAAAAGTAAAAGCATTTCTCCCAAACCACCTCAACTTGCAGCTGGAGCTGAGAGAGAAGGCAAAAGTGAAAGATAATCGATGAGAAACAAAAACAGGACCAGCAAGCAGGCTCCAGAGTGGAAAGAGTGCAAGCAGAGAAGATAAAGAAGTTGGCATAGAGGCAGAAAAAGAAGGAACGGAAGCTAGGAGCTGAGAGGGAGAGGGGAGAAGGTCAAGGAAACAAGTAGGCGACTTCGCTAGAGGGCTCTGAATAAGGAAAGAAACCGGGAGGCAGCCGCTCACTTCCAAGATGACATCAACCATCATTTGAGGACAGACAGGGCCACTCCAATCGGGCAGGATGATTACAACCATACGGGTTTGGCCAGTCTGCGGAGCCACCCCAAAACACAGATATTGCAACCCCTAATACTCCTACAACACACGCGTCGCGCTGCCAGTCCGGACCTCAGGCTTCCTCACCCGGGCACAGCCTTAGGAAAAGCCGGGGCCATGTCCACTCACCAGGACTAAGAGGGGTGACCCCCTCCTCCTGCCCCTCCCCACTCGGCTGATCCGCCCTCCCGCAGGCCCCTCATCTCCCCACTCAAACATCCCAGCAATCGCCTGGCTTAAAAGCTCTCTAGATGCGCTAAGGAGCGCGATTCAAACTTCGCACAGCTGAAACAGCCCGGAAAGCCGGTAACTGATCGGAAGGTAAAAAATCATCGCGCAGAGTAACCAGCACTCCCTCTGGCCTTTCCACAGCAGCGACCGCCAGGGCCGGACTCGCACCGACGCCGGGCCGGGCTCTCCGACAGCGACCCCCACCTCCCCCGCCCGGAGTCGCCGGCGGCCTCGGCTACCTGCGCTCCTCGGGAGACGCACGCGGCCGAGCCCGCCGGGCCGGGGCGCTCCTCCACCGGGCCGGGGCGCTCCTCCAGCCCGCGGGTGCACGGCCGCTCCCTCGGCGCCCCGACGGCGCCCCTTCCCGCCCGGGCCCTCGGGGCCGGTTACCTGGGTGGGGTGGGGGCAGGCTGTTGTTCAAAAGTGCATCCATGTCCTCCTCGTCGCTGCCCGCCGAGCAGGGGGACGGGGAGCCCAGGCCCGACGCCATCCCTTCCGCCGCGGCCGGGGTCGGCCCAGCTGCTCCGGGGCCTGCGGGGGAGGGGGACAGTCGGCGGCCGCCCCTCCCCCGCCCGCCCGCCCGCAGCGCGGCCGCCCGGCCAACTTAGTTCAGCGTCCCGGGGCCCGGAAGCCGCCCGCGGGGGCCCGGGGGGCCGGGGCCGGGGGCCCGGGGGGCCGGGGAGGGGCCGGGGCCGGGGAGGGGCCGGGGCCGGGGCGGCGGGGCCGGCCGGCCGAGCGCGGCGCGCCCGCAAGGTCACGGGCCGGGCTCCCGCGGCTCGGCGGCGGCGGCGGCGGCCCACGTGTGCGGCGGCGGCGGGCGCCGAGCCCGGGGGTCGCGCCGGGCAGGGGGCGGGCCGCGGCGGGGCGCCCGGGGCCGCGGCTTGGGCGCCCGCGGGCGTCTCGGCCCCGAGGGGCGCCGCTCCGGGAACCCCGCGCTCTCCTCACCCCGGAGCCGCCGCGGGTCGCGCTGGGTCCGGCCGGGTGTCACTCCCGCTCCGGCTCCTCCTCACCGCGGCCGAAGGGGGGAAAATGGCTCCGGCTCCGGCGTCGCCTCTTAAAGGGCCCGAAACACCGGCCGGGAAATCCCACCGCACAGGCCCCGCCCCCCACGGACAGCCCATAATAACCTCAACCAACTCCAACCCCCCCACTACCGCCACCCTCCTCCCTAGGTCTCCCGGGCAACCCCCGCCCCCTCGTCGCTCAGGCAACCATTGGCCACGCCCCCTTCGAGCGCGCGCGTGTCACCCGGGCAACCACCCACCTCCTGGCCATCCCATAATACGCACGGACACCCCACAGACGCGCTCCCCGCTCCCCCACTCCACACACATTTACGCCCGGGGGGAGGGGGGCTACTGACATAATATTGCAGACCTTTTGCAACTAACCCTCTTCCCTCACACACATCCCATAATAACCATCCTTTGCCAACTTCTTTACTCTTGGCCCTAAGGCTAACATCCCATAATAATTTGTCACCCTTCCTTCCCATGGCCATCCCATAATAAGCGCCCCTCCCAGCACTTCAGCCTCATATCCCATAATACTCATCCCCATCCCCCACGGACATCCCATAATAGCCACCCTTCATCCACCCCCCAGTTTGATATCCCATAATAGTCAGAAACTCACCCCCCCCACACACATACTACAACGGACACTCGACCTCCTCCTACACATCCCGCAATAATCAGTCTCCTACTTTCTGTGTGGACATCCCATAATAACCACCCCCAAGAGCTGCCCTCAGTTCCTGCGGGCTAGGGTTTAGATGCTCACACTAACCCCATCCTTCACAATCTCCTAGCTCCGTGGCCCATAATAACCCACTCTTTCCCTAAAGAGAGAGCACTACAGTCGCCCCGCAGACAGATACCTAAATCGCCTTTCCCCCCAACACTGGAAAACTATCCCATAATAATTTTACTCAATACCCACACCCTGACATCCTAGAATAGTAAGGAGCCGTGGTCAACCAGACATATACCATAATACTCCCGGCACAACCCAGTGTCACATCCCATAATGCTTCATCTCCACTCCACCACCCCAATGCCTTGCCAGCCAGGCATCCCATAATACTCACATTCATACCTCCCCCATCTCCAGAAACTGCCAATCTATTCTGACACCCAGAGCAGAGGGTGGGGCCGCCTACCCACACTGCCCTGTCCCCGCCCCCACCTGCACACACCTTATTCTCTTTGTGGGCCAAAGCAGTGTCCTCGCCTAAAGTCTCTTGATGTCCAGGACGCCAGGTTCCCTCTATTCTGGACACTTGGAAACTTCGAGCCAACCTGGGGCCTCACCTAATCCCACCAAAATTCAGGTATATTCCAGATGCGCTTAAATTTTGAGTAAGAGCAACCAAATACTATGATAGCCAGATTAAACATTTGCATGATTTAACTTAACCTACAACATCCCATAATAATCACAAGCTTTGCTCCAAAAACTATTTCTCAACATTCCAGCAGTCCTCTGCTGACCGCCCCCCTCCACAAGTCAGGAACCATTCATCATCCAGTCTACTCCTGTGGATGGATATTCCATTATGATATTGACCAAGGATCCTGCTATATGCACTCCTACAGCGGGAAGCTGGTTCTGGTGGTCCATACCTGTAATCTCAGTACTTGAGAGGCTGAGAAAGGTAGATCACAGGTTTTTGAGGCCTGTGATCAGCCTCAGCAACTTAGACTCTCAGCAACCTAGCGAGACCTTGTTTCAAAGAAAAAATAAATAAAAATAAAAAAATAAAAAGGTCTGTGGGCATAGCTCAGAGGTAGAATGCCTCTGGGTTTCTTCTCTAGTACCACAAAAAGAAAAGAAAAAGATAAATATCTGGGCAGGCTTGTTATCCTAGTATTTGGGAGGCTGAGACAGGAGGATGGAAGGTTCACAGCCAGCCTCAGCTACTTAGTGAGGCACTACAACTTAGTGAGACTGTTGTTTCAAAATAAAGAATTTAAAAGGGGGGGGGCGTGTAAACTGGTGTGATGGCGCACACTTGTAATCCCAGCATTCATTCCAGAAGCTGAGACCAGAGGACCGTGGTTCGGGCAGCCTCAGTTACATAAGGAGGCACTTCGAAACTCAGTAAGACCCTGTTTCAAAAAAAAAAAAAAAAAAAAAAATAGGGCTGGGGGTGTTACTTGGAAGTTCCATCCCTGGTACCGAAACAAAAGAAATAAATAAAAATAAAAAGGGGGTGTAACTCTGAGGTAGAATGCCCCTGGGTTCCATCCTCAGTACTGCAAAAATAAATAAATAAATAAATAAATAAATAAATAAATAAATAAGACAATGACAATAAGGACCACCCAGGGGCATTGACAAGCATAAACAACTAATAAACTATGGTACAAGATAGAATGTCTGATGTCACGGGAGAATTACCAAATACCATTTACCAATGTCCTGTCAGAGGAAACAAATCCCCACTGATCTCGAGAGATCATATCCCAGTAGAGTCCTGTGTAGTCCTAGAAGCTGGAAGGTATTCCAAACGCATTTACAGGTATGGAGAGATGGTCAGATAATCTGTTTCCTCCATGCTAAAGGATTTTGATTGGCAAGCAGTGTTTTCCGATTTAGTGTTCCTGATACTGAAATCTTATATCATTGTGCCCTTCTTATTTTGAGGGGTACTGGGGGTGGGACCCAGGGATATTCTACCTCTGAGCTGTACCCCCAGCCCTACTTTTTATTCTTTTTTTTTTTTTTTTTTTTTTTTTTGCGGGTCTGGGGATGGAACCCAGGGGCATTCGACCTCCGAGCTACACCCCTGTCCTATTTTTTATTCTTTATTTTGAAACCGGGTCTCACTGAGTTGCAGAGGGCCTCACTAAGTAGCTGAGGCTGTCCGCCAACAGCGATCCTCCGGGTCTCAGCCTCCAGAATGCTGGGATTACAAGGGTGCGCCACCACGCCCGGCTTACTTTTATTCTTTATTTGAAATGGGGCCTCACTAAATTGCAGAGGGCCTCACTAAGTAGCTGAGGCTGTCCTGGAACCCCAATCCTCTATCTCAGCATTTACTGCGATCCTCCTGTCTCAGCCTCCCAAATGCTGGGATTCTCAGCCTGCGTCACCACGCCCAGCTGTGCCCTTCTTTCTTGAAAGACTCATCAGCATGCCAAATTGTTTGTTTTGTGCTGTCTGTTTATTTTGTGGTACTGAGGATTGAATTCAGGGGTATTTTACCTCTTAGCTATGCCCCTCCAGCCCTTTATGTGTGTGTGTGTGTGTGTGTGTGTGTGTGTGTGTGTGTGTGCATGTACACACACACACTTGTGATACTAGGGAGTGAACCTAGGGACATTCTGCCTCTGAGTCCCAGCTCTAATTTTTTTTTTTTTTTTTTGAAACAGGGTCTCATTACGTTGCTGAGGGTTTCACTAAATTGCTATGGCTGGCCTCAAACTCGTGATCCAGCCAGGCGTAGTGGCGCAGGCTTGTAATCCCAGCGCTTGGGAGCATGAGACAGGAGGATCTCACAGATTCAAAGCCAGCCTCAGCTAGTTAGTAAGGCCCTCAGCAACTTAATAAGACCCTGTTTCCAAATAAAATAGGTCTGGGAGTATATCCTGGAGGTAGAAAGCCCCTGGGTTCCACCCCCAGTACCACAAAAACAAAAACAAAAACAAATTTGTGATCTAGCAGAGGGTGATGGCGCATGCTTGTAAACCCAGCATTTTGTTTTGTTTTGTTTTGTTTTTGGTGGTACTGGGGGTGGAACCCAGAGGCTTTCTACCTCCGGGCTATACTCCCAGACCTTTTTTTATATATATTTTTTAGAAACAGGGTCGCACTAAGTTGCTGAGAGCCTCACTAAGTAGCTGAGGCTGGCTTCGAACCCGTGTGATCCTCCTGTCTTAGCCTCCCAAGCGCGGGGATTACAAGCGTGCGCCACCACACCCGGCATTAAGCCCAGCATTTGAAAGGCTGAGAAAGGAGGAGAAAGTTTGAAGCCAGCCTCAGCAACTCAGTGAGACCCTGTTTCAAAATAAAGAATAAAATAGGACTGGTGATGTAGCTCGGAGGTAGAATGCCCCCGGGTTCCATCCCTGGTGCCACAAAAAATAAAATAGGGCTGAGGGTGTAGCTCTTGCCCCTGGGTTCAATCCCCACTACCAAGAAACAGGGTAAGTGGAGTCTGGCCATGCTTCTCTCCTCAGCCTTTTCTTTTTTTTTTTTTTCCAGTAGGGTTGGATTGAACCCAGGGGCATTCTACCTCTGAACTACAACCCCAGCCCTATTTTATTTTTATTTTGTTTTTATATTTACTTGTTTGTTTAGTGCTACTGGGGATTGAACACAGGGCATTTTACCTCTGAACTATACCCCTATTTTATTTTGTCATTTATTTATTTATTTATTTTTGTATGTATGTGGTACTGGGGATGGAATCCAGGAGCATTCTACCTCTGAGCTTCACCTCCAACCCTTTTTTTTTTTTTTTTTTTTTTTTTTTGTGGTACTGGGGGTGGAACCCAGGGCTTTTCTACCTCCGGGCTATACCTCCAGACCTATTTTTTACTTTATTTGGAAACAGGGTCTCACTAAGTTGCTGAGAGACTCACTCAGTAGTTGAGGCTGGCTTCAAACCTGTGTGATCCTCCTGTCTCAGCCTCCTGAGCACTGGGATTACAAGCGTGCGCCACCATGCCCGGCTCCAGCCCTATTTTTTATGCTTTATTTTGAAACAGGATCTCACTGAGTTGCAAAGGGCCTCACTAAGTAGCTGAGGCTGTCCGTGAACCGTGATCCTCCTGTTTCAGCCTCCCAAATGCTAGGATTACAAGCATGTGCCACCACTCCAGGCTCTTTAATTTTTAAACAGTGTCTCACTAAATTGCTGAGGCTGGCCTAGAACCTGTGACCCTCCTGTCTCAGCTTCCCAAGAGACAGGAACCCACTGTCAACTTTGAAGTAGGGGTGTGTGTGTGTGTGTGTGTGTGTGTGTGTGTGTGTGTGTGTGTGTTTGGTGGTGCTGGGGTTTGATCCCAGGGGCATTCTACCTCTGAGATACACCCCCAGCCCTCTTTTATTTTTTATTTGGAAACAGGGTCTCACTAAATTGCTGACAGCCTCACTAAGTAGCAGAGGCTGACTTCAAACCTGAGAGCCTCTTGCCCTAGCCCCCCAAGTACTGGAATTACAGGTCTGTGCCATCATGCCCATCTTACTTGTATGTTTTATTTTCCAATATTCATTACAACTCCCCAGACTACTCTCTTTCTGTGTATTTTATTTCATTTGTTTTATTTTACTATTTATGGTACTGGGAGATTGAACTCAGGGGCATTCTACCTCTAAGCTATACCCCAGCCCAATTTATTTTTATTTTGAAACAGAATCTCAGGTTGATGAGTCTCACTACTTGCTTAGGCTGTCCCGGAACCTTCAATCCTCCTGTCTCAGCCTCCCAAGTACTGGGATTACAGGAGTGCACCACCATGCCCAGCTTTATTTTACATCCTGGTATTGCAGACAGAGACATTCTAACCTCCGAACTATATTCCCAAAGCCTGATTTTATTTCTTATTTGGAAATAGATTCTCACTGGGTTGCTGGGAGCATCGCTAAATTGCGGAGGCTGGCTTCAAACCTGTGATCCTCCTGTCTCAACCTCCCAAGTACTGGGATTACAATCATGGGCCAACACACCTGCTTTTCGGTGCTCTCTTTGGGCTGGCCGTTTCCCCCATTCTGAGGCTGTCAGAGTCTCCCTTATTCACCCATATCTATCTATCTATCTATCTATCTATCTATCTCTCTCTCTCTCTCTCTCTCTCTCTCTCTCTCATTTTTTTCCGTGTGTGTGTGTGTGTGTGTGTGTGTGTGTGTGTGTGTCTTAATGACGATTGAACTCAAAGATGTTCTACCTCCAAGCTTCACCCTCAGCCCTATTTTATTTTTTATTTTTGAAGCAGGGTCTCACTAAGCTGCTGCAGGTCTTGCTAGGCTGCTGAGGCTGGCCTTGAACCTGCTCTGCGCCCCTCCCCCAGCCTTGTAATGCTGGCATTACAGGTATGCACCACACCCAGCTCCATTCACTTCTCTCTCTTTTTTTTTTTTTTTTTTTTGTGTGTGTGGTACTGGGGGTGGAACCCAGGGGCTTTCTACCTCCTGCTATACTCCCAGACCTATTTTGTATTCTTTATTTGGAAACAGGGTCTCACTAAGTTGCTAAGAGACTTACTCAGTAGCTGAGGCTGGCTTCGAGCCTGTGCCATCCTCCTGTCTCAGCCTCCCAAGCGCTGGGATTACACCAGGCCCACTTCTCTCTTAACTCTGTGTGTGTGTGTGTGTGTGTGTGTGTGTGTGTGTGTGTGTGTGTGTGTCATATACTGCGGACCCCCAGCCCTTTTTTTGTTTTTTTTTACGGTTTTGGGGGTGGAATCCAGGGACATTCTACCTCTGAGCTACACCCCCAACCTCATTCTTTATTTTGAAACAGGGTCTCACTGAGTTGCAAAGGGCCTCACTAAGTATCTGAAGCTGTCTGCAAACCGCAGTCCTCCTGTCTCAGCCTCCTAAATCCTGAGACTGTAAGCATGCACCACCACACCTGGCTTCCCAGGCACTATTTTATTTAGAAGTGTCTCACCTCACTAAGTTACTAAGGGCCTTGCTAATTTCCTACTACGCTGGTTTTGAGTCTGAGATCTTCCAGTCTCAGCTTCCTAAGTACTGGGATTTCAGGTGTGCACCACGTACCATACCCAACTTCATTCACTTTTTTTTTTTCCCCCTTTGGCACTGGGGATTAAATCCAGGGGCATTCTACCTCCAAGTTACACTCCCAGCCCGATTTTATTTTTATTTGGAAACAGAGTCTCCCTATTTGCTGAGGCTGTCCTTGAACCTGCACTCCTCCTATCTCAGCCTCCCAAGTACTGGGATTACAAGTAGCCACCACGCTCGGCTCTTCTCCTGCCATCAAGACTGGAGCACATTCACGAGTCCATATGCTCCCCCCTCCCATGCTCATTCTGATGAAGTCTGTGTTCCACAAGAAGGGTAGAGGAGGAAGCTTTTTTTTTTTTTTGGTGCTGGAGACTGAACTCAGGGACATTCTACATCTGAGCTACACCTCCAGCCCCCCCTTTTTTTTTCTTTTTTGCGGTACCAGAGATGGAACCCAGACGAATTCTACCTCCGAGCTACACCTCCAGCCCCCCTTTTTTTTTTCTTTTTTGCGGTACCAGAGATGGAACCCAGACGAATTCTACCTCCGAGCTACACCCCCAGTCCTAATTTATTTTTATTTATTTATTTATTTATTTATTTATTTATTTATTTATTTATTTTAGGTGGTACTGGGGATGGAACCCAGGGCCTTCTAACTCTGGGCTACACTCCCAGACCTATTTTATATTTTTTTATTTGGAAACAGGGTCTCTTAAGCCAGCAGAGGCTGACTCTGAACCTGCAAGATCCTCCTGTCTCAGCCTCCCAGTTGGGCGCAGGGATTACAAACCTGTGCCACTACGCCTGGCTCCCAGCCCTGATTTTTATTCTTTATTTTGAAACAGGGTCTCACTGAGTTGCAAAGGGCCTCACTGAGTAGCTGAGCCTGGCTGCGAACCACGATCCTATTTCAGCCTCCTAAATGCTGGGATTACAAGTGTGTGCCACCATGCCCAACTACCTCTAGCTCTTTTATTTTTTGTTTTGAAACAGGGTCCCAGTAGGTGGCTGAGAGTCTTGTTAAATTGCTGAGGTTGGTTTAGATTATAGACATGGGCCACCATGCCTGGCAGAGGCAGCTCTCGTTCTCTTATATTTATTTATTTATTTTTTGCAGAATTGGAGGTTGAATCCAGGGGCATTCTACATCACCAGCCCTATTTTTTTTTTTTTTTTTATTCTTTATTTTGAAACAGTGTCTAAGTTGAGGAGGGCCTCACTAAGTAGCTGAGGCTGGCTGTTAACCTATGATCTTCCTGTCTCAGCATCCCAAGTATGGGAATTACAAGTGTGGGCCACCATGCCCATTAGGCAGCTATTTTAAGATACCGTAACATGTACTGGGCATGGTGGCCCACACCTGTAATCCCAGTACTCCTGAGACTTAGACAAGAGGATTGAAGGCTCAAGGCCAGATTCAGCAATTTATTGAGACACTCAGAAACTTAGTGTGGTGGTGCATGCTTGTAATCCCAATACTTAGGAGGCTGAGACAGAAGGAGCTCACAGGTTCGAAGCCAGCCTCAGCTACTTAGTGAGGCTCTCAGCAACTTAGTGAGACTCTGTTTCAAAATAAAATATAGTGGTGCATGGTGGCACACACTTGTAATTCTAGCATTTGGGAGGTGGAGACTGGTAGATCACAGTTCTTGGACAGCCTCAGCTACTTAGCAAGGCCCTTCACAACTCAGTGAGACCCTGTTTCAAAATATAAAAAGTCTAGCCGGGCGTGGTGGCGCACAGTGGGCTTGTAATTCCCGCACTTGGGAGGCTGAGACAGGAGAATTGCACAGGTTCAAAGCCAGCCTCAGCTACTTAGTGAGGCTTTCAGCAACTTAGTGAGACCCTGTTTCCAAAAAAATATATTAAAAAGGTCTGGGAGTATAGCCTGGAGGTAGAAAGACTGGGTTCCACCCCCAGTACCACCACCCAAAAAAAAAAAAAAAAAAAAAAAAAAAAAAAAATATATATATATATATATATATATATATATATATATATATATATATATATATATATATATATAGTGTCTAGCCGGGCATGGTGGCTCATGCTTGTAATCCCGGCATTTAGGAGGCTGAGACAGGAGGATCGCAGTTAATGGACAGCCTCAGCTATTTAGTGAGGCTCTCTGCAACTTAGTGAGAACTTTTTTCAAAATGAAGAATAAAAATTAGGGCAGGGGTGTAGTTCAGAGGTCGAATGACCCTGGGTTCCATACCCAGACCTGCAAAAAATAAAAATAAAAATGAATAAAAATAAATAAATAAATAAAAAGACTCAAAAATAGGATCGGCGGTGTAACTCAGAGATAAAATGTCCCTGGGTTCCACCCTCAGTACACCAAAAATAAATAAATAAATAAATAAATAAATAAAATAGGTTTGGGTGTGTAGCCCAGAGATAGAAAGCCCCTGGGTTCCATTCTTAGTATCATTTAAAAAAAAAAAAAAAAAAGGCCTGGCATGGTGGTGGTGAGTTGTGGACAGCTACTTGGTGAGGCTGTCCACAACTCAGTGAGACCCTGTTTCAAAATAAAGAATAAAAAATAGGGCTGAGGGTGTAGCTTGGAGGTAGACTGCCCCTGGGACCCATCCCCAGTACCGCAAAAATGAATAAATAAATAGATAAAAATTTAAAAAATAAAAAATGAAAAGAACTGGGAGTATAACTTAAGAGTAGAATGTCCCTAGGTTCAATCCCCAGCGCAAAAAATAAATAAAAAAAAAAATGATACCCCCAGGCGTGGTGGGGCAGGCTTGTAATCCCCGTGCTTCGGAGGCGGAGACAGGAGGATCGCACTGCTGGTTTAAGAGACCCTGTTTCCAAATAAAAAGTATAAAATAGGTCTGGGAGTGTAGCCCGGAGGTAGAAGGGCTTCCAGGAACCCCAATACCACCAAAAAAAAAAAGATACAAAATGAGGGTGTACCTCCTTTCTAGGAACTTTCTCCTTCCTACAGAGAGCTGCTAGATGCCTATTAGGCTTTCTTCTATCCCCATTTATCCAGGGGTAGAATGCCCCTGGGTAACATATATATATATATTCTCCTGGAACCCTTTGTCCAGGACATCCCCCCTTCCCTTCCTTTGCTTACTTCCCACCTACCCCTAATAGCACCACATAGAGATGGTTAAGTCCTTTCTCCTCTTTTTTATTTTTTATTTATTTACTTTTTATTATTTATTTATTTATTTTTGCGAATTTGGGGATAGAACCCAGGGGCATTTGAACTCTGAGCTACATCCCCTGCCCTATTTTTTATTCTTTATTTTTTATTTTTATTTTTTTTTTGCGGGTCTGGGGATGGAACACAGAGGCATTCGACCTCTGAGCTACACCCCCTGCCCTATTTTTTATTCTTTATTTTGAAACAGGGTCTCACTGAGTTGCAGAGGGCCTCACTAAGTAGCTGAGGCTGTCTGTGAACCGCGATCCTCCGGTCTCAGCCTCCCGAATGCTGGGATTACAAGCGTGCGCCACCACGCCCGGCTTATTTTTTATTCTTTATTTTGAAACAGGGTCTCACTAAGTTACAGAGGGCCTAAGTGGCTCAGGCTGGACACCAACCGTGATCCTCTGGTCTCAGCCTCCCGAATGCTATGATTACAAGCATGCGCCACCACGCCTGGCATATTATTTATTTATTTATTTATTTATTTATTTATTTATTTATTTATTTTGCGGTACTGGGGATGGAACCCAGGGGCATTCTACCTGCGAGCTACTTTTTTTTTTTTTTTTTTTTTTTTGGTGGTATTGAGGGTAGAACCCAGGGGCTTTCTACCTCCAGGCTATATTCCCAGACCTGTTTTATACTTTATCTGGAAAGAGGGTCTCATCAAGTTGCTGAGAGCCTCACTAAATAACTGAGGCTAGCTTTGAACCTGCACAATCCTTCTGTCTCAGCCTCCCAACCACTGGGATTACAAGCGTGCACCACCATGCTTGGCTTTTATTCTTTCTTTCTTTCTTTTTTTTCTTTTTTTTCTTTTTTTTTTAGGGTCTGGGATGGAACCCAGGGGCTTTCGACCTCCAAGCTACACCCCCAGCCCTATTTTTTATTTTTTATTTTGAAACCGGGTCTCAGTGAGTTGCAGAGGGCCTCACTCAGTAGCTGAGGCTGTCCCTGAACCGCGATCCTCTGGTCTCAGCCTCCCAAATGCTGGTATTACAAGCATGCGCCACCACACCCAGCTTTTTATTCTTTTTTGAAACAGGGTCTCACTGAGTTGCAAAGAGCCTCACTAAGTAGCTGAGGCTGTCCTGGAATTGTGATCCCCCTGTCTCAGCCTCCGGAATGCTGGGATTACAAGTGTGTGCCACCACGGCTGGCTTATTTTTAATTTAATTTAATTATTTATTTTTGCGGTAGTGGGGATGGAACCCATGGACATTCTACCTCTGAGCAACACTCCCAGCCCTACTTTTTATTATTTTAATATATATACATATATATATATTTGTGGGTCTGGGGATGGAACTCAGGGGCATTTGACCTCCGAGCTACACCCCCTTCCCTATCTTTTATTCTTTATTTTGTTTTTGTTTTTGTTTTTTTGTTTTGTTTTGTTTTGTTTTGGTGGTACTGGGGTTCCTGGCAGCCCTTCTATCTCCGAGCTACACTCCCAGACCTATTTTTACATTTTTATTTGGAAACAGGGTCTCCTAAGCCAGCCTGCGCGGCTGGCTTCGAACGTGCGCGATCCTCCTGTCTCTGCCTCCCAAGCGTGGGGATTATAAGTGTGCGCCACCACGCCCGGCCTTATTCTTTATTTTGAAACAGGTTCTAAATTGCGGAGGGCCTCACGCAGTAGCTCAGGCTGGCCACCAACTGTGATCCTCCAGTCTCAGCTTCCCGAATGCTGGGATTACAGGGATTACAAGCTTGTGCCACCATGCCCGGCTCCTACTTTTTATTCTTTATTGGAAACAGGGTCTCACTAAATAGTGGTGGGCCTCACTAAGTAGCTGAGACTATTAACAAACCGTGGTCCTCCTATCTCAGCCTCCTAAGTACTGGTATTATAAGCATGCACCACCATGCCTGGCCATTTTTTATTTTTTGTGGTACTCTGGATTGAACCCAGAAGCATTTTACCTCCAAGTTAAACTCCCAGCCCTATTTTATTTTTTACTTGGAAATAGGGTCTCACTAAGTTGCTAACGGCCTCACAATGTTGCTGAGGTTGGTCACAAACCTATGATCTTCCTGTCTCAGCCTCCCAAATTTTGTGATAACAAGCATGGGCCATGGTGCCCAGCCCTTCTTTTTTTTTTTGGTATTGGGGAATAAGGGGCATTTTGAATATAAATAAGGGTCATTCTACCTCCAAGTTACACCCCCCCCCCCCGGCTCTATATTATTATTTTTACTTCGAAACAGGGTCTCGCCAGGTTGATGAGAGTCTCAATACTTGCTGTGGCTGACGGCGAACCACCATCTTCCTGTCTCAGCCTCCCAAATACTGGGATTACAAGCAGAGGGCCCCACGTCTAGCTCCCTTCCCCTCTTCTTAAACCCAGAGAGCATCTGTGTGTAGCATCTATGGTCTTCATGTTTCTGTACCTCCTACTCCCTACTCTGGCCCCAGGCTACCCTCCCAGATAAATTATAAATAAGTCAGTAGCATGATTGGCCCGCAGAGACTAAGGGTGGCATAATCTCCTAATTAATGCACCCAAGGGGGCAGACTCTCTAGCCAGTTGCCTTAGAGTTCAGTTTCCATCCCAAGGTACCAAAGGACCTAGAATAACACTCTGAGGGGGTTGTCCTGGAGTTTCAGCACCCGTGTTGTAAATCCTCTCCTTACACCTCTGTTCTGTTTGAGCCGGAGACACTGTTCACCAGACGTCCAAGGGGCCCGCAGTGTTTTCTGCTTGGTCAAGGCTGGGAGGCTGGGAAGACAACAGAGGGGAGGAAAGCGGCAGTGTCGGCACTGCGACGGCTTGACAGGGCGCTTGGGGGTGCCTTTTGTCCCTCAGGAGCCAACCCAGCATCTGTTCTTTGGATGGGAGCACCCCGGCGCTCAGCCCCCATCAGACCAGGAAGGCCAGGATGGAGCGGACCTCCGCGTCCTCTGCACTGCAGACCCGGACTCAGCAACCCTACAGCACACTCGCTGTGAAAAGGACCCCGGGGGTCCAGGGTTCAGATCTGGCTAGGTGGAGCTGTCCCAGGGGCCCCTTCAAGCAGCTGTCACCTAAGAAACCTCTCCAGCCAGTTACTCCTGCCAGGCCTCAGGTCTAGCTCCAGGGCTCACCCCACCCTGGGCTCACCCCACCCTCCCCAGCTCCTGCCTTCGTTCTTCCGTCCTTTCCCTTCCCCTCCCCCCTCCCCAGAGCTTCACCTACCCAGGACAGCCCCACCCAGCTGTGCAGGGCACATCCCATAATAATCCTCCTCGCTGGCCCCCACCCCCCCAAAAAAAGAGAGGCGGCCATCCCATAATAGCCACCCACAAGAGACATTCCGCGGTGACCGCCCCCTCCCTGCAGAGCTGCTGGGAGCAGCCATCCCATAATAGCCGGCCGCCTGTTTTACTGGTTACGGCTGTGGAGGGAGCTGGAGAGGAAATGGGGGAGGGGGAGGGGAGGAGGATCGAGGGTCCCCACTCTGAGGGAGGGTAGGAGACTGACCCGAGGGGTTGGGGGCACAAGGGGACGCGGAGCAGGTGGGCGCCACTGGCCGTCACACTTGCTGTGGGCTTTCTCCCATTCCCCAGGGGCTACCTGTCCGCCTGGCTCCCGGGAGGTGGCTGCTAGTTAGGAGAGGTGCCCAGGATGGGCTGAGGTGCGCAGAGTGTGCGCGCCTGTGGGTGTGTGTGGGGAGATGGGCTTCAGGTGTTCCCCTGGGGCCGCGGGAGGGAGGACGCTGACCTCAGGATGGTGCGAGGGTAGGGGATGGGGGGGTGGGGGGGCTGAAGAGCTCCACAGGCCCTCCCCATTCTGCACCACCATCCCATAATAATCCCCCCAGCCCCACTCCCCCTCCCACACACGACATCCCATAATATCTTCTGGAGAAGCAGTCCCCGCAGTAGGTACAAAGAGCTATCCCATAATAAGCTCCCCCACCCCCACTCACCACCCCCCCAACTTGGCCCCCCCTCAGTCACATGCAGCCGGTGCCATCCCCCGCTGCTCCCCCCTCTGGCCACCGAAGGCCTTGCCAGCCCATAATACTCTTGCCTCTGGTCGCAGGAGGCCTCCAGCCCATAATACTCCCTTCCACCACCACCCCCCTTCCCGCCCCGCACCCCTTCCTCCCGCCTCCAGTTGGAGCCGGGCCTCACCAGCCCATAATATTCCCCAGTCTCCTAAGGCTGTTCCAGCCCATAATACTCTCCCTGTCTCTTAAGGCCTCTCCATCCCATAATACTGCCAGACGCCTGACCTGTGGGCCAAACCCCAGCCCGTTCCACACATCGAGGCTGTGTCAGCGCCGCCGGCCTCCCGGCCTGTCCCTCCTCCCTCGCTCGGAGGCGCTTCCCTCCGGGCCCGCCCCGCCCTGCCCTCGCGCCCCGGCCCTCTCCGGGCCCCACCCGGTGCCTGCCTGGCCCCTTCCCCATCTCCCGGTTCTCCGTCCTTCCGTGCGGTCCCCTCCTCTCCCTTCCCTGCGCTCCTCCACCCACTCCTTCGTCCATCTGTGGATGGACATCACCTCCGGGACGAGAGTGCCTCCAGAGGCACGGGCCAGGCCCTGCCCTGAGCACTGCCTGCTTGACCCAGCACCATGGAAACGTGCCCAGTCTGCCTGCTCACCAGCTCCCCTGGCCCTAGTTCTGATTCCTGGCAGGGCTCCATCCCGCAAGGATATACCTGGAGCCCTTGCAGTCTTCCAGAAGCAAGGGCCTGGAAAGCTGCCTCTGGGCCCCAGCTCCGGCTGGGAAGACAGGGCCTTGGAAGCACCTTTCATGGGTGCTTCATCTCAATAAAGAGATGTCCTGAGTCCCATTTCACAGAAGACCAGAGGCTCAGCGCGCTTACTTGACCAAAGGTGCTTTGCCAAGACCTGACAAGGCTGAAATCAGTGTCCAGGTTTGCTTCGATCCAAGGTTCTGGGAGTCTTTGGTTTTCCCTGAAGCCCATGTGAGAATCTTGTTTCTAATTCTTTCCGGATAATTCTGGAAAGGATAGTGTGGTGACAACGACCCCACTTCTCCTGGTCCTCCGGAGCCTCCTGAAAGAGTGGAGGAGGTGGGGGTGAGGTTCCCCTCCCCTCCCCTCCCCCACTTCTCCCATGGGACCCCAGGTGGCAACCAAGCTCCCAAGGACTTAAGATGCTTCTGGATCAAGACCAAAGAACCTCTGGGCCTCCTTTGGAATCCTTCCTCTGTCCAGGTCCTCCTGGATTTGTTGTATTTCAAGACCAGAGGTTGACACTCGGCCCCAACTCATCTCGCCATATGGAGGCGCCATCCTATAAGGAGACAGACTTTGAGGGACCGAGAGATGGTCTCCTCCTCCAGTGAGGGGGTGGACCGTGGAGAGTGCTGCCCTGGAGATGCTGAGGAAGCCGGGGGCTTGAGGAGAGGGGTCGTGGCCAACTGCAGAAGTCTAAGCCACCCTACTTGTGTGCGCCCCTGACAAGTGGCTCTGTTCCAGAGCCCTGGGCGGGGTGTGGCCCCCAGTTGGCCACGCTGTGTCTAGTGCTGGGGGTGGAGGCCGGTTGTGGAGGGGCCAGCACATGGAGCCAAAGGAGAATAGAATGCCCTGCTAGGAGGGGGAGGAGGAGAAGGAGAGAAGGAAGAGGAGGGGAGGGGGGGGAGGAGTTGTTTGGGAATCAAAAAGAGACTCGGCTACTTCTGGGTGTGTGCCCTCGAGACTTCAGATACTCCCAAGCGTTTTGTCTGGGCAGTGGGGATAATCATCCCTAACTCAGAGGGTTATTGGAATAATTAAACGAGATTAAACGAGGCATCTTAAGCGCTATTCTGAAATCCTGGCATATAGAAGACAGGACTCTGCTGCCCGGGGCTGGCTCAGGCGATCATCCTGCCTCAGCAGGCTGATCTGAAGTTTCTCTGCTTCCTGGGGAGGTTCCTAGACATTAGACGGGGTCACCCCAGAGTATGGATGTGGGCTTTAAGTCTCCCCACCCCTGTCTTATTGCCCATTCGGGAAGTCAGGTGAAAACAGTAGCGGCTATAGGTGATCTCACCGCGTAACCTGCTGCCTGTTGGATTCTGATCATTCCCTTCCACCTGCAGTATCTCAATCTCTCCTTGCCTCTCGTGGTGGAAACCCGTGGTAGGTGAACGTGCGAAACGGCCCACCAGAGCTTTGCCACCAGGTACGTGTCTCAGGAGACGCTCCCATTTCCATCTGCTTCTTGGGTCCCAAAGCTCTCTTTCATTTCCTTAGATCCTCCCCTACTTCCCTTCTCCTGACGGTTTATCCCACACAGTAGGTCAGTGTGAGTAAAACCTCACTGAGAACCTTCCGGGCTTCCCATTCCCACTAAATGAACTGTCTACCCCGCGTCCCGCTTCCTGCGTCTCCTGTCTTGTGTTACAGCTCTTCCTGATCCCTGGTCCCTGCTAGACAGTCAACTGTTTCACCACCAGATCTGACTGTTTGTTCATTCGACAAGTATTTATTGAGCACGTCTGCCACACCAGGCACTCTTCTAGATGCTAGCAAATGCAGCAGAGAACCAACCAAATAAAAAAATCCCTGCCCTGTGATAGGGCTTCCATTCTACATAGAGATGGGGCAGAGGCAGACAATGAACATAAAATTAGAATGAATAAATAAATAAGCAAATTACATGGTATGTTAGAAGGTGATATAAACTGAGCTTTTACTTACTTTGGAATTCACTTTTGTACCTGCATATAAAAATATTCAAGTATTTTACTTTTTTTTTGGAGTATTGAGATTGAATCCAGGGGCATTCTACCTCTGAGCTATACTCCAGTCCTACATTTTATTCTTTATTTTGAAACAGGGTCTCTATTATTTTACATCTTTTATTTGAGCATTTATTTAGTTTCGTGGTGCAGGCAGGGAATCAAACCAGAGCACGCTTTCCTTGGCTGAACTACACCCAGAACCCCTCAGATAATTTTTTAAAATGTTGTTCATTTAAGCGGGGTATAGTGGTGCATGCTTGTAATCCCAGCATTTGGGAGGCTGAGACAGGAGGATCACAGTTCCCAGGCAACCTCAGCTACTTAGTGAGGCTGTTTGCAACTCAGTGAGACCCTGTTTCAAAAAAAAAAAGAATAAAAAATATAGGGCTGGGGGTGTAGCTCGGAGGTAGAATGCCCCTGGGTTCCATTCCCAGTACTGAAAAAAAAAAATTGTGTTCATTTGGATAGGGCAAAATTCTGAGATTTGGGACTATAAAGTTTGGTGCTGTTGGCACCCTCCAGTCAAGAAAAGCCAGGGTCTTGAACTCTGAGGATGAAGTAGGAGTGGGTAGGTGCTGCCCCAGGGCTCCGGAGCAGCAGGAGGTAAGTAGCTGGCCACAGGGCTCTCTCCGCACAGGTGGAGAAAGGCCTGGATTTCAAGGCTATCGCGGGGAATCTGCGTCAGTTCTCCATTTTGGCCACCAGGGGTCATTTTACCCCTGTAAATCACCAACTGGTGCGCCGGCATAAAGACACACAAAAGGCTTATTCCCACCTTGAACTCAAATGCACACTGCAAAACCCTGACAGCAGTCTGTCTCTGTCTTACACGCGCACGCGCCACACGCGCGCACACACACACACACACACACACACACACACACGCACAGAAATTACAGTACCGAGAGGCATAGGGACATAGACGTATACTGGACACAAAGGGCAAGAACTCTAACATCAGGGTCTGAAGATGCCAGGATGCCAACTCTGCAGCCCCTCCCAGACCCCCACTGGGTGAAGAGCTTGTCCCCAGCTGGCCACGAGCACTGTGTCGGCATCTCTTCTCTGTAAACCGTCCCTCCTGGCTTTGGCAGTTCCTTTTGCCGTCCTTGGAGACACCCCACCCCTCCCCCTGTGTGCATCTGGTCTCACACCCCCCCCCCCGCAGCCCTAGGGTGCTGCGTGTACCACTCAGTGTACAATTACTTGGCCCCCAGAAAGCTCTGAGCTTTAAGAACTAACTTGTTCAGCACTGCTCTCCAAAGTCCAAAAAACAAAAACAAAACTGTAATATAATGCCCTGGGAAGAAGTTAAATGTGAACTCTAACACTTTTTTATTTATGTGTGTGTGTGTGTGTGTGTGTGTGTGTGTGTGTGTGTGTTACTGAGACTGAACCCAGAGTCATTCTATCTTTGAGCTACACCCCCCCAGCCCAATTTTATTTATTTGGAAACAGGATCTCGCTAGGTTGATGAGAGTCTCACTACTTGCTGAGGCTGTCCTTGAACCTGCGATCCTCCTGTCTCACCTCCAAGTACTCAGATTACAGGCATGAGCCACTATGCCGATTTAACCCTTTTTTGTGTGTGTGGGTACAAGGGATAGAACCTAGGGACATCTACCTTTGAGCTACACCCCCGGCCCTATTTTTGATTCTTTATTTTGAAACAGGGTCTCACTGAGTTGCAAAGGGCCTAAGTAGCTGAGGCTGCCTGCAAACCCGGATCCTCCGGTCTCAGCCTCCCGAATGCTGGGATTATAAATGTGCGCCACCACGCCCAGCTTGGACGAACTCTTAACACTAAAATGATAAGTATGACTCCCACAGTGTGATCCGGGGACCAGCTTTTTGAAAAAGTGCACTAGGTCAAAAATATTTTCATAATGCTGCCAAGATGTTCTTTGTCCTTCTCCCTTTCCTACAAGTCTACGGTGGGGTTTTCCAGAGGCTTCATGAAATGTGATGACATTACCACTCTCACAGCTAGTGGAATGTGTGTGCGTGTGTATTTCTGTGTTTCAAAACCAGCTTTAGTTTCTTTTTTTTTTTTTTTTTTTTTTTTTGGTGGTACTGGGGGTGGAACCCAGAGGCTTTCTACATCCGGCCTATACTCCCAGACCCATTTTATATTTTATTTGGAAACAGGGTCTCACTAAGTTGCTGAGAGCCCCACCAAGTAGCTGAGGCTGGCTTCGAACCTGTGCAATCCTCCTGTCTCAGCCTCCCAAGCACGGGGATTACAAGCGTGCGCCACCAAACTAACCAGCTTTAGTTTCTGATACGGTTAAGTGTCAAAAGAACCAAGAATAAGCAAAAGCTCTTCAGGATCCTCATTTCTATGAGTGTAAGGGGGTCAAAGACCAAAAAGTTTGAGAACCAATGCTCAGTAAAAGAATGTTCTTTCTCCAGGCAAGGGTATGGGGAGGAATATTAAGGATCTAGAATGGAGGAGGTCTTGAAAGTGGTGGAAGAAGAAATGACCTAAGAAAGGGGACCGGGAACTAGGATTTGGAGGGGAATTCTAGCTTATAGTTTAGGCCTGCTCCAGCTGTCCTATACTGGGTGTTGGACTTAAACTGTTCCAAGTCACTAATAGGCAACCTGGTTCTGACGGTATAAAGTAAGCCCCTGAGTTAAGCCTCCCTGCTGGACAGAAGGCCGGGTGGAAGGGTGAGCGGTGGGGCTGGCACCGAACTCAGCAGATGCACACAATTCCATAGCATGGTCCAAGGAGGCCTGGGCTCTTCAGCTCAGAGCCTTCAGTAGTTGAAATCCAAGCTGTCCATTTCCTGTTCCATCTACCAGCTCTTAGTTATGGTCAGACTGTCCGCATCACTTCCTACTGGCTGAAGAAAGGGGCTTCTACTACTACCATTTATTTTTATTTTTATTTTTGGTACTGGGGACTCAACTCGAAGCTCGATGTTTTATTTGGAAACAGGGTCTCACCAGGTTGCTGAGAACCTTGCTAAGTTGCCGAGGCTGACTTTAAACCTGTGATCCTCCTGTCTCAGCCTCCCAAGTACTGTAATTGCGTGCGTGTGTGTGTGTGTGTGTGTTACTGGGGGTGAAACCCAGGGCCTTTCTACCATCTGGGCTATCCTCCCAGACCTATTTTATATTTAGAAACAGGGTCTCACTAAGTGGCTGAGAGCCTCTCTAAGTAGCTGGGGCTGGCTTCGAACCTGTGCGATCCCCCTGTCTCAGCCTCCCGAGGACTGGGATTACAAGCGTGCACCATCACGCCCAGCCCAAGTACTGAGATTATAAGCATGCCTCCACTACAACCGCCTTCTACCACCAACTGAAAAAAGCGGCCGCCAGAAGTGCTCTTCCTTTCCTGTGACCTCCTCTTCAGTCTCTATACTTTGTTCTCAGTACTGAGAGCACCGCTGGCGTTCAAAGGGCAGAATCCTGGGGGCACTGGGTGAAGGGTGTCTTGGCGTTAGGGGGCCCGAGTAGCTCCTGGCTGGTGGCGTCCAGGCCGGTGGTGTGGGTGGTCTCTGAGAGCCTTTCCTTGGCCGCCCCCTGAGCTCCGTTGGTGGCCAAGGTCCTGGCCCGGAGCGGGGTCCCCAGGTCGCGCAGGGTGTTCCGGAACCCCTCGGCGCTGAAGTAGTACACCAGCGGGTCCAGCACGCAGTTGGCGCCAGCCAGCAGCACCATCACCATCAGCACCCCGCGCACCTGTTCGCGCGCCTCCTGGCTGGCCACCACCAGGTTGCCCCGCAGCAGCCCATAGACGGCCAGCGTGGCGTTGTAGGGCACGAAGCACAGCAGGAAGATGACGAGGTTGGCCAGCAGGAGGCGCACCGTCTTGCGCCGCCGCTGGCTCTGCGTGGCCTCGGGCCGCGCCAGGGTCCAGAACACCCGGCCCGAGGAGTAGACCACGGCCGCCAGGGGCAGCAGGAAGCCCAGCGCCTCGGCCAGCAGCAAGAGCGGCAGCAGCCGGTCCTTCCACAGCCCGTCACTAAAGCTCTCGAAGCACAGGTGCAGCTCCAGGTCCCGGTAGCGGCAGGGCGAGGGTCTGTGCACGCGGGCAGCGGGCACGGCGAACACCAGGATGAGCCCCCACACGCCCAGGCAGAGCATCCGCGCCACGCGGGGCCGCCGCAGGTGGCGCAGCCGCAGCGGGTGCACGATGGCCACGTAGCGGTCCACGTTGATGAGCATGAGGAAGATGCAGCTGCCGTACATGTTCATCTGGAAGATGGCGCCCGAGGTCTGGCACAGGAGGTGCGGGAAGGGCCAGTAGTGCAGCGCGTAGTAGGAGATGCGCAGGGGCAGCGAGAGGGTGAAGAGCAGGTCGCTGGCCGCCAGGTTGCACATGTACACGCTCACCACCGAGTGCACGCGCAGCACGCGCAGGAAGATCCAGAGGGCCAGCGTGTTGAGCGGGAGCCCGGCCGCCAGCACCAGGCTGTAGACCACCATGTGCAGGCGATGGGTGCCCCGGTGGTCTGGGCAAAAAGGGACAGAGCTGTTGGTAGAAGAGGCGTTGGCCGAAGAGTTGGCCAAGAGCGAGGAGTTGGCCAGCATGGTGGCAGGCGCCAGGGGAGCTAGGCTGGGGGCGTCATGGCGCACACCAGGGCCCCCACATCATTTTCACCTCCAAGGCGGTGCTCTGGAGCCTGTACAGAGACTGTCCCAAAACAAGCAGGGGTAGTGCATGAGAATGTGGGCACCGGCTGCAGGGGCAGGTCCTTGCCAAGGGTGGGAAGACTGGAGTCACAACTTCATCGGCAGTGGGGACCTGGAGGGGGAAGGCAAAGCCACAAGTCAAAGTTAGGCAGGGAAAGCCGGGCGCGGTGGCGCACGCTTATAATCCCTGCGCTTGGGAGGCTGAGACAGGAGGATTGCACGGGTTCAAAGCCAGCCTCAGCTTAGTGAGGCTCTCAGTAACTTAGTGAAACCCTGTTTCCAAATAAAATATAAAATGGGTCTGGGAGTATAGCCCGGAGGTAGAAAGCCTCTGGGTTCCACCCCCAGTACCACCAAAAAATAAATTAAAAAAAGTTAGGCAGGGAAAGCCAGGCGTGGTGGTGCACACTTGTAATCCCAGCATTTGGGAGGCTGAGACAGGAGGATCGTGGTTCTCGGACAGCCTCAGCTACTTAGGCCCTTTGCAACTCAGTGAGACCTGTTTCAAAATAAAGAGTAAAAAATGAAAATAGGGATGGGGGTGTAGCTCAGAGGTCAAATGCTCCTGGGTTCCATCCCCAGACCCCCACACCCACACACACAAAAAAATAGGGCTGGGGTGTAGCTCAGAGATAAGTGCCCTGGGGTTCCATCCCCAGTGCTGAAAAAAAAAAAAAAGTTAGGCAGGGACAGACACCATGCTTATCTAGTTAAGCTGAGCTGCCCAGTCTTTTCTCCGCCGCAAGCCTTCTCCTCTCTCCTTCCATCAGTCCAGAATAGCATCCTGCAGCAGGACTGTATTGCACAGTGTTGACGGCCCAAGTTCTGCAGTCAGGGAGTCCACACAGTCTGGCTGTTGTGGTCCTGTGTGCCTTCCCCCACTGGAGACAGCTCAGGGCTGGTGCATGCTAGGAAAGTGCTCTACCACTGTCTACACTGCCAGCCCCAGGGTCTCTAGGTTTTTATCCTGGCTTTGCCACCATCCCTGCCATGTCACCTCATAAAAGTGAATCTCAGGAGCAGGGCGTGGTGGCTCATGCTTGTAATCCCAGTATTCAGGAGGCTGAGACAGGAGGATCGTGGTTCATGGACAGCCTCAGCTACTTAGGCCCTTTGCAACTCAGTGAGACCCTGCTTCAAAATAAAGAACAAGCCGGGCGTGGTGGCGAACGCTTGTCATCCCAGCATTTGGGAGGCTGAGACCGGAGGATCACGGTTCACAGACAGCCTCAGCTACTCAGTGAGGCCCTCGGTAACTTAGTGAGACCCTGTTTCAATAAAGAATAAAAAACAGGCTGGGCGTGGTGGTGCTTTCTTGTAATCCCAGCATTTGGGAGGTGGAGACCAGAGGATCATGGTTCAAGGACAGCCTCAGCTATTTAGCAAGGCCCTTCGCAACTCAGTGAGACCCTGTTTCAAAAGTAAAAAGACTAAAAACTAGGGCTGTTGGTGTAGCTTGGAGGTACAATGCCCCTGGGTTCCATTCCCAGTACCGCAAAATAAATAAATAAATACATAAATACATAAATAAATACATAAATAAATAAACACAGGACAGGAGTTGTAGCTTGGAGGTCGAATGCCCCTGGGTTTCATCCCCAGACCCACAAAAAATAAATAAATAATTTAAAAAAAGAATAAAAAGTAGGACTGGGGGTTTAGCTCGGAGGTAGAATGCCCTTAGGTTCATCCCCAGCACCAAAACAAAATAAAACAAGCAAATCGCTCTCTTTCTCAAAAACTGAGAGCCTAGCATGGTGGTGCCATTTGGGAGGCTGAGACAGGAAAGATTGAAGGTTGGCAGCCAGTCTTAGCAATTTAGTGAGGCCCTCCGCAACTTAGTGAGACCTTGTTTCAAAATAAAGAATAAAATAGGGCTGGGGTGTAGCTTGGAGGTAGAATGCCCCTGGGTTCAATCCCTAGTACCGCTAAAAATAAAGAAAAAGCATACTGGGCCTTTAAAAGGGTTCCATGCATTTTCCCGGCAGGCCTGGCAGTTCTGGTTGGCAGGCCTGGCAGTTCTGGTTCCGTGGGAGGGAGGAAGATGACAAAGTGCATGTAAATCTCCAGGCCAGATGCTAGCCCGGCTCCCTATTATCTAAGGGATAAAGTTCAGACTCCCAAGTCCAGCATAAAAATCACCCAGCCTCTCTCATACCCTCCACCCTTCCCCCGTGTGGGCTGGGTTTGGGGTCAGAGTGACCTGGGTTCAGCTTGTTGGACCGCTTTAATTCTCAGTTTCTTCATCTATAAAATAGGAATAATAAACCGGACATGGTGGCGCACGCTTGTAATCCCAGCACTTGGGAGGCTGAGACAGGAGGATCACGTAGGTTCGAAGCCAGCCTCAGCTACTTACTGAGGCTCTAGGCAACTTAGAGACCCTGTTTCCAAATAAAATATAAAATAGGTCTGGGAGTATAGCCTGGAGGTAGAAAGCCCCTGGGTTCCATCTCCAAATCCACAAAAATAAAATAAAATAGGAATAAGAATGTATTAGGCTGCTGGGTGTGGTGGTGCACGCTTGTAATCCCAGTACTTGGGAGGCTGAGACAGGAGGCTCACAGGTTCGAAGCCAGCCTCAGCAGCTTAGTGAAGTCCTCTGCAACTAAGTGAAACCCTGTTTCAAAATAAAATATAAAATAGGTCTGGAGGTATAGCTCAGAGGTAGAAGGCCCCTGGGTTCCATCCCCAGTAACACACACACACACACACACACACACACACACACACACACGTCACGTTTTGGGGCTGAGCATGGTGACACGTCATCCTAGTATTTGGGAGGCCAAGGCTGGGGATCACAGTTCTGGGGCCAGCTTCAGCAGCTTAGCAACACTCTCAGCAACTTGGTGAGACTGTTTCAAATTAAAAAAATAAAAAGGGCCGGGGGTGGGCCCATGCCTGTAATCTCAGTATTTGGGCAGCTGAGACAGGAGGAACACAGGTTTGTAGCCAGCTTCAGCAATTTAGTGAAGTCCTCTACAACTTAATAAGATCCTGGCTTTTTGTTTTGTTTTGTGGCACTGGTTTTTGAACCCAGACGTATTCTGTCTCCAAGCTACACACTCAGCGAGCCGAGATCCTCCTGTCTCAGTCTTCCAAATGCTGGGATTACAAGTGTGCACCACCATGGCCAGCTCCTATTTTTATTTATTTATTTATTTATTTATTTATTTATTTCTTTATTTATTTATTTATTTGGTGGTGCTGGAGATGGAACCCAGGGGCCTTCTACCTCCAGGCTACACTCCCAGACCTATTTTATATTTTTATTTGGAAACAGGGTTTCTTAAGCCAGCTGAGGCTGGCTTCGAACCTGCGCGATTCTCCTGTCTCACCCTCCCAAGTGTGGGGATTACAAACGTGTGCCACCACGCCCGGCTCTTTATTTTTATTTCTATTTATTTATTTATTTATTTATTTATTTATTTATTTATTTATTTATTTTTGTGGTACTAGGGACAGGAGTCAGGGGCATTCTACCTCGGAGCTATACCCCAGCCCTATCCTCTTTTCTTTTCTTTTCTTTTTTGTGGTACTGGGGGTGGAACCCAGGGGCCTTCTACCTCTGGACTATCCTCCCAGACCTATTTTATACTTTATTTGGAAACAGGGTCTCACTAAGTGGCTGAGAGCCTCACTAAGTAACTGAGGCTGGTTTTGAACCCGTGTGATTCTCCTGTCTCAGCCTCCCAAGAACAGGGATTACAAGCGTGCACCACCATGCCCAATTTATTCTTTTTTTTTTTTTTTTTTTGAAACAGGGTCTCACTGAGTTGCAAAGGGCCTCACTAAGTAGCTGAGGCTGTCCGTGAACATGTGATCCTCCTGTTTCAGCCTCCCAAATTCTGGGATTACAAGCCTGCATCATCACACCCTGCTCTTATTAATTTTTTTATCTTTTATTTTAAAAAAAGGGTCTTGAAGGCTGGGCATGGTGGCACATGCTTGTAATCCCCACACTTGGGAGGTGGAGACGGGAGGATCACGCAGGTTCGAAGCCAGCCTCGCTGGCTTAAGAGACACTGTTTCAAAATAAAAATATAAAAAATAGGTCTGGGAGTGTATCCTGGAGGTAGAAGGGTTTCCAGGAACCCCAGCACCACCAAAAAAAAAGGGTCTTGAGCCAGGTGTGGTTGCACATGCTTGTAATCTCATTACAATCTGAGACAGGAGAATCACAGGTCTGTGGCCAGCCTCAGCTACTTAGTGAGGCCCTCTGCAATTTAGTGAGACCCTATTTCAAAAATAAAGAATAAGCCAGGTGTGGTGGCACATGCTTGTAATCCCAACATTTGGGAGGCTGAGACAGAAGGATTGCAGTTGGAGGACAGCCTCAACTCCTTAGGGAGGCCCTTTACAACTCAGTGAGACCCTGTTTCAAAATAAAGACTAGCCAGGCGTGGTGGCTCACACTTATAATCCCCCGTGCTTGGGATGCTGAGACAGGAAGATCGCACAGGCTCGAAGCCAGCCTCAGCTACTTAGTGAGGCTCTCAGCAACTTAGTGAGACCCTGTTTCCAAATAAAAATATAAATAGGTCTGGGAGTATAGCCCAGAAGTAGAAAGCCTCTGGGTTACACCCCCAGTACCACCAAAAAAAAAAAAAAGACTAGCCGGGCGTGGTGGCGCACGCTTGTAATCCCCGCGCTTGGGAGGCGGAGACAGGAGGATCGCGCAGGTTCGAAGCCAGCCGTGCTGGTGTAAGAGATCCTGTTTCAAAAATATAAAATAGGTCTGGGAGTGTAGCCCGGAGGAAGAAGGGCTTCCAGGAACCCTGGTACCACCAAAAAAAAAAAAAAAAAAAGACTAAAAAATAGGGCTGGGGGTGTAGCTCGGAGGTAGAATGCCCCTAGGTTCCATCTCTAGTACCACAAGTAAATAAAAATAAAAATTTAAAAATAAAGAATAAAGCCAGGCATGGTGGCACACACCTGTAACCTCAGTACTTAGAAGCCTGAGACAGGGGGATCGCAGGTTTGCCTCAGGTACTAAGTGAGGCCGTCTACAACTTAGTGAGACCCTGTCTCAAAATAAAGAATAATAATAATAAAAAATAGGGTTTTAGCCAGGCCTGGTGGCGTACGCTTGTAATCCCAGCATTCTGGAGGCTGAGACTCGAGGATCGCGGTTCACGGACAGCCTCAGCTACTTAGTGAGGCCCTCTGCAACTCAGTGAGACCCGGTTTCAAAATAAAGAATTAAAAATAGGGCAGGGGTGTAGCTCGGAGGTCGAATGCCCCTGGGTTCCATCTCCAGACCCACAAAAGAAAAAAAGAAGCCGGGCGTGGTGGCGCACGCTTGTAATCCCCGCACTTGGGAGGTGGAGACAGGAGGATCGCGCAGGTTCGAAGTCAGCCGTGCTGGCGTAAGAGACCCTGTTTCAAAAATATAAAATAGGTCTGGGAGTGTAGCCCGGCGGTAGAAGGGCTTCCAGGAACCCCAGTACCACTAAAAAAAAAAAAAAAAAAAAAAAAAAAAAAAAAAAAAATAGGGTTGTGGGTTAATTAAAAAATAAGATAAAATAAAATAGGGCTTGGGGATATAGCTAAAAGGTAGAACACCCCTGGGTTCTATTCCCAAATCCCCAGTACCAAAAAAAAAAAAAAATGTATTGATACACTCACAGGCCTTGGGCAGAGGCTCATTGGACTCCCAGCATATGGGAGAAGTCCCTGAGGGTTGTAGACATTTTTCAGGTGGTCCCCTAGAAGGTCCAACTAGACGGCTTCCCAGAGAGCCTCAGAAGTACTGCCCCACCCCTGCCAGAAACAGCAGCAGACCCCAAGACTGCAGTCAGGAGAACCCAGGGGCCAAGGGTGTGGCCAAGGGGTCGAGTAGCAGAACACAGGATGTGGTATGAGTGCGCCACCTTCCTGGGTCCCATGAGGCCACAGAAGCTACCCCTCCAGGCCGCCCCGGAGCCCATCTATGTTATGTGTGGGTCCTAGAATATCCTGCCTTAAAGGTCATCATCGAGAGCCGGGCGGGGTGGCACACGATTGTAATCCTAGCATTTGGGAGGCTGAGACAGGAGGATCTGGGTTTGTGGACAACCTAACCTACTTTGTGAGGCTTACTCAGTGAGACCTTGTTTCAAAAATAAAAAGACTAAAAAATAGAGCTGGGGGTGTAGCTCAGAGGTAGAATGCCCCTGGGTTCCATCCCCCCTACCGAAAAATAAATGTGTGTGCCCCAACCATTACCCTTTTTCTTTTCTTTTTCAGTACTGGGGATGGAACCCAGGAGCATTTAAACCTCCGAGCTACACCCCCAGCCCTATTTTTTTATTCTTTATTTTGAAACAGGGTCTCACTGAGTTGCAGATGGTCTCACTAAGTAGCTGAAGCTGTCCATGAACCGTGATCCTCCGGTCTCAGCCTCCCGAATGCTGGGATTACAAACGTGCACCACCACGCCCGGCTTCTTCTTTTTTTAATTTTTTTTTGTTTTTTGCGGGTCTGGGGATGGAACCCAGGGTATCGACTTCCAAGCTACACCTCTTGCCCTATTTTTTATTCTTTATTTTGAAACAGGGTCTCACTAAGTTGCGGACAGCCTCACTAGCTGAGGCTGTCTGCCAACTGCGATCCTGCTGTCTCAGCCTCCCGCATGCTGGGATTACAAGTGTGCACCACTATGCCCGGCTTTTTTTTTTTTTAATTTTTATTTTGAGACACGGGTCTTTTTAACTGGAAATTTCCATCCTCCTGTCTGGGCCTCCAGCGTAGCTGGGATTCCGGGCATAGGCCACCACACCCGGCACCTAACATCGTTTTGAAATGTATTACTCTAGGTCCTTAAGTACATAAGCAATGATGCAGCTCTCTCACCACTAATGACTTCCAGAAACAAAACTTTTTTTTGCCATCCCCAAGAACATCTCTATACCCATTACACAATACTGCCTGCCCTGTCCAGCCCCAGCCCCAGCCTAAACCCTGACAGCCTCTATTTTATTTTCTGTTTCTCCAAATTGCCTGTTCTAGATACTTCCTATGAGCGGAATTGCACAATATTTGTCCTTAGCATGTTCCCAAGGCTCAGCCTCATCGCAGCATGTAATAGATTTTTTTTTTCAGTACTGGGGATTGAACCCCAAAGCCCCACAAATGCTAAACACATGACCACTGAGCTACACCCGTAGCCTACATAGCACATCACTTTTGTGTGTGTGTGTGTGTGTGTGTGTGTGTGTGTGTGTGTGTGTGTGTGGTACTGGGTTCCTGGAAGCCCTTCTACCTCCGGGCTACACTCCCAGACCTATTTTTACATTTTTATTTTGAAACAGGGTCTCCTAAGCCAGCGCATGCGGCTGGCTTCGAACCTGCGCGATACTCCTGTCTCTGCCTCCCAAGCGCAGGGATGACAAGCGTGCGCCACCACGCCCGGCTTCACTTTTTCTTTCTTTGTTGAGTAATACATCCCATTTCATGTATACAATACATTTTGCTTATCTGTCTGTTAGCGAATGCGCAGGGCTGTTGTGATTAGTGTGCTCTGAACAGTGTTGTCTAGATGTCACCTTAGGGAGAGAAGTTGTCTGAGATCCTGAGCAGTTATCCTAAGATATAAAGCTATTCCTTTTTTTTTTTCCTGTTCTGGGGATGGAACCCAGGGACATTCTACTTCCAAGCTATCTCCCCAGCCCTACTTATTTATTTATTTATTTATTTATTTATTTATTTATTTATTTTGTGGTACTGAAGTTCCTGGAAACCCTTCTACCTCCGGGCTACACTCCCAGACCTATTTTATACTTTTTTTCTTAATTTGGAAACAGGGTCTCTTAAGCCAGCTTCAAACCTGTGCAATCCTCCTGTCTCCGCCTCCCAAGTACAGGGATTACAAGCGTGCACCACCATGCCCGGATTAGTCTTTATTTTAAAACAGAGTCTCAGCCAGGCGTGGTGGCGCACGCTACTTAGTGAGGCTCTCAGCAACTTAGTGAGACCCTGTTTCCAAATAAAATATAAAAAAGGTCTGGGAGTATAGCCCAGAGGTAGAAAGCCTCTGGGTTCCACCCCCACCCAGTACCACCAAAAACAAACAAACAAACAAACAAACAAACAAACAAACAGAGTCTCACTATTATCATAGTCAATCGTGAAACCAAGCATGGGAAGGAGGGAGGGGGAGGGAAGGGATAGGGATTGGGTAAGGGCTAATTGGGTGATGTGTGCATATGTGTCTTCACAAGTTTCTGACCCCATTAAGATGTATGACTACAATGGACCCATAAAAATTTATTAAAACAAAATAAAACAGAGTCTCACTGAGTTTCAAAGGGCCTCACAAAGTAGCTGACATGACTGTGAACCATGATCCTCCTGTCTCAGCCTCCCGAATGCTGGGATTACACCACCATGCCTGGCTAGCTTATTCCTTTCAAAAGGAACTTTTTTGTTTTGTTTTGATTTTTTTGTTGTACTGGGAATTGAACCCAGTGGCATTCTACCTCCAAGTTATACCCCCAATACCTCCAGACTTACTTTCTTTCTTTCTTTCTTTCTTTCTTTCTTTCTTTCTTTCTTTCTTTCTTTCCTTGTACTGGGGGTGGAACCCAGGGGCATTCTACCTCTAAGATATACTCCCCAGCCCTATTTTTTATTCTTTACTTTGAAACAGGGTCTCACTGAGTTCCAAGGGGCCTCACTAAGTAGTTGAGGCTGTCCATGAACCATGATCCTCCTATCTCAGCCTCCCAAATGCTGGGATTACAAGCATGTGCCACCATGCCCAGCTCAATTTTATTTCTTATTTGGAAACAAGGTCTCATTAGGTTGCTGAGAGCCTCACTAAATTGCTGAGGTTGTCCTCAAACCTGTAATCCTATCTCGGCTTCTCAAGCACTATGATTATAAGCGCGTGCACCACCATGTCCAGCTCAAAAGAAACTTTTTTGTGTGTGGTACTAGGGATGGAACTCAGGGGCATTCTACCTCCAAGCTATACCTCAAGCCCTATTTTATTCTTTTATTTTGAAACAGGGTCCCATTAAGTTGCAGATGGCCTAAGTTGCAGAGGCTGGCCACAAATCTGCAATCTTCTGTCTTAGCCTTCCAAATACTGGGATTACAAGTGTGCACCACCACCATGCTGGGCAATATTGTACTATTTTATATAAGGGACTCGAACATTCATGAGTGTGTGTGTGTGTGTGTGTGTGTGTGTGTGTGTGTGTGTTACTGGGGATGGAACCCAGGGGCATTCTACCCCCAATCTACACCCCCAGCCTGATTTTTTATTCTTTATTTTGAAACAGGATGTCACTAAGTTGCATAGAGCCTCACTAAGTAGCTGAGGCTGGCCGCAAACCACGATCTTTCTGTCTCAGCCTCCCAAGTACGGGGATTACAAACGTACACCACCATGCCCAGCAACATTTATGAGTCTTGATGTCCAGTGAGGGCCCTGGAACCAATCCCCCGGGAACACCAAGGGACAAGTGTCATACAAAATAGGACTTAAACATGACGGAAAGCAAAAAAATACAAGTAAAATCAATTTTGTTTTTAAGTACGCCTCCCACCCCTCCCCATGCCTCTTTGCTCCATTCATAGGAGCTAATACTGAGTTTCACACACCTCTGGCTTCCAGACTTCTGCCTTTACACACGCAGTTTCAACTCAGCCCTTCCTCCTACTCTCCGCCTGGTAAACAGAGACCTTTGTCAGAACTCAGAGATTCCTTTCCAGACCCTGTCTCCCGCTCAGGGCAGACGTCCTTCCCTACCTTGTGCTTCCCGGCTGCTGGCTGCACAGTCTATCAGCTGTTCCCCTCAGTAGGAGATTAGCTGTACTTAGCCATCCCCTCCCATTAGACTGTGAGCTTCTCCAGGAAGGGGCTGTGTGTTCTGTGGCCACTTCATCTCTGTATCTACCTCAAAAAACAGAGACTGAAAAACGACAGCCGTTACTTACAGATGGGCCACCATGTCCCAATCTATGTGACCTGCGTCATCCTTAGTTCTTCCAACAGGCCGGTGAGGTAGGCGTTCGTCCCCATTTTTATAGGAAACAGAAGGCCAGGAGCTGGTCACTGAAGGAGATCAGGATCCAAACCGTGGACCGCCCAGCTCCAAAGTCCAGCTAGACGGTGCTGCTTCTACTGGGAGTAGACGGTTGCGTGTGTGGACAGAGGCTGGAGAGAACACCCCGTCTCTCACACTAGCCCAGAGGAAATCTGTGCCCATGGCTAACTTCTTTTACTTCTCCATTTGTCCAATTGAAATACATTTTAATAAACCACTTCCTTCTTGCTCCCATTTTGCACAGAAACGCATCATCTGTCTTTCACACACACAAATATGCCTCTTTACAATTTCCCGTAAGTACTTAAGCACTTAAGCTAGGCACAGGGGTGCGCGCTGCGGCTCCAGCTACTCAGGAGGCTAGGCAGGAGGATGATTTGAGCCCAGGAAATCCAGGCCAACCTGGACAACATATTGGGACCCAGTCTCAAAAACAAAACAAAACAAAACAAAACAAAACAAAAAAAATGTAAGCACTTAAGTTTAAGTTTGCCTAAGCTGCTTTGGAATTCCCAGTTGTTTCATGCATGGGTGGGGACAGTGCCCTGCAGATACACATTTCAGTCAGCACTTAGCGGGACCCAAGTGGTATTCATTGGGTGGCAGACAGGAAAGCTTTATAACATATATACATATATATGCATATATATAATTTACTTAATTTTTTTGTGTGGTACTTAAGATTGAACCCAGAGGCATTCTACCTTCAAGCTAACCCCACCAGGCCTGTTTTATTATTTTATTTTTACTAAGTTGCTAAGTCTCTGTAGGTTGCTGAGACTGTCCTTGAACCTGAGATCCCTCTGTCTCAACCTTTCAAGTACTGGGATTACAGGTGTGTGCCACCATACCTGCCTCACCCCTCGCACCCTCTTTTTCTGGGGGGCCTCTCTGAGTGGCCATACTCTAGCCTCAAATCTGCACTCCTCCTATCTCAGTCTCCCCAGGACTGAGATTACAGGTGTGTACCACCACGCCTGGTACCTGGCCACCTAACCACTTTTTAATCACACTTTGACTTTGACTAACTGGTCATTTAGTAAGATACCATGTCTCTTAAAATACCTATTTGGAAACAGCTTGCATTAAGATACTATAATTACCCCCCCCTTTTTTTTTTTTGGTGCTAGGGCTTTATGCATGGGAGACAAGGGCTTTACCCCCGAGCTATACCCTAGCCCACACTTTAGCTCTTACAATTGGGAAGAACATACTAAGCACTGAATGCATGGATTCTTCCCCAAGAATCTCAAATCTTTCTGTTAGAAAAGTGACAATGTCAGCCTCAGGTACTTAGTGAGGCCCTCTGCACCCTAGTGAGACCCTGTTTCAAAATAAAGAATACAAAATAAGACTGGGAGCAGGACATGGTGGCGCACACTCGTAATCCCAGCATTTGGGAGGCTGAGACAGGAGGATCAGGGCTTTATTCTTGATTTTGAAACATGGTCTCACTAAGTTTCGAAGGGCCTCACCAAGTAGCTGAGGCTGGCTGCAAACCACGATCCTCCTATGTCAGCCTCTCAAGTACTGGGATGACAAGCATGCGCCTATTTATTTATTTATTTATTTATTTATTATTTGAAAACAAGGGCTTGCTAAACTGCTGAGGGTTTTGTTAAGTTGCTGAGAATGTCCTCAGACCTGTGGCTCTCCTCTCACAGCCTCCTAAGTACTGGGATTACAGGTGTGTGTTAACCATACCCGGCGGTTGGCTTTTGGACAACTAGGCTCTACTATTTGTAAAAAATAATAATAATAATAAAAAAAATAAAGAGCCACTTCTTTGGCTGGGGATCTGTGACTTGGTGGTAGAGCCCTAGAGCCCTTGCTTAGCATGTGTGATCCCTGGGTCCACGCCTAATAACACACACACACACACACACACACACACACACACACACACACAAGCACACACACAAACGCACACACGCACAGAGCCCTCTGACAGCCGAGCACTGGGATTCGGCGGCCCCTGCCCTGGTCCCCACCCCCGCTTCCCTGAGCCCTGGGGCGCCCATCTGCAGAGCCGTGTGGGCACAGTGCCAGGCCAGATGGCAGAGATGGGGGGAAACTGGGAAGGAGAAGGCAAGCAGGAAATGGGAAGAGGGCGGGGGAGGGGCGGCGCAGCCCCTTGCCCAGAGGAAGCGGCCAGGTGGTGGGGAAATGCAGAATCCAAGGAACAGTAGCTGCCTCTGAAAAGAGGGAGCTCTGGGTTTTCACTTCACCGGGGAGAAGGAAGGAGGGCCACAGGGCACACACGAGGGCCACAGGGCACACACACGGGCCCAGCAACACAGATCCACACCGATGTGGTAAGAGAAGCGTGCCACCACACATACGTGCAAGCTCAGACACACTGAGGCATTCATACGCCCGGAGGTGTGCACCCGGATCCCCACTAACAGAAACGTACATACCAGTGTACACGCCCTGTAACATACAGGCACGTGTGCACTTGAGCCCTGGCAGGGAGAGGAGGTGGTACCCTTTACACAAACAGATGCAGGGTCTCACACACTTTGAGGATCACGTCCCTGTGTTGACGCACACAATCAGATCTGAACCCCAAGGCACGGAGGGGCCAAAAACCGCCATCCACATAGAGACACCCCAAAACCGCCTGCCCAACCCCCACCCGCCCACCATTCGCGCAGCCGCCTGCCTGCTCCCTGGTCTCTGACCTTCAGCCCCCCAAGCTCATGCTGCCCACACTGGGCCGGGGTCCTTACCTCCGCAGGGACTCTGGGGCCTGTCCCATTGCCCTCTGCTCTGGGCTGGGCTCTGTTCTGGGCCGAGATAAGCCAGAGGGGCAGGGCTATTTTTTGCCACAGGCAGGAAGTAAGAACCAGGGAGTAAAAGTGGGCAGAAGGCTCGGTATGCTCACCCTCGTGCGTCCACATCCCCTGTCCTCCCCGGCACCCTCCCTGCCAACTAGTCAGTAACGCAAAGGGAGGCCGAACAGAGGGCCAGGTGATTCAGGACGATGACGGGACGGGATGCGGCAGAAACACCTCTCCTCTGTCGAGCTGCTCTCAGCCTCCCCCTCCGTGCCTCCCCGCCTCGCCCTTCCCACGCTGGCACCTTTGTCTGCTCTTTTTTTTCTTCCTTTTAGTGGTACTGAGGATGAACCCAGGGGTATTCTACCTCCAGGCTGCACCCCCAGCCTTTTTATTTCTTGTTTTGAAACAGGGTCTTGCTAGGTTGCTAAGACTTGCAGTCTTGGCTACTTTAAGGATGCTGTCCTTGAACCTGTGACACTCCTGTCTTAGCCTTCCAAGTCTGAGATTAGAGATGTGCACCCCCATGGTTCCTCCTCCTCCTCCTCCTCCTCCTCCTTCTTCTTTTAGCATTCTACCTCTGAGCTACACTCTTAGCCCTATATTTCATTTTTAGTTTTATTAATTCATTTATTTAATTTTATTACTTTTTTTTCCGGTATTGGGGATGAAGCCCAGGGGCATTCTACCTCCAAGCTACACCCTCAGCCCTATTTTTTGTTCTTTATTTTGAAACAGGGTCTCAATGAATTGCCAAGGGCCTCACTAAGTAGCTGTCCGCAAACCGCGATCTTCCTGTCTCAGCCTCCCAAAGCTGGGATTACAAGCGTGTGCCACCAGTGCCTGGCTTCATCTTTATTTTGAAACAGGGTCACACCAGGTTGATGAGAGTCTCACTACTTGCTGAGGCTGTCCTCAAACCTGTGATCCTCCTGGCTCAGCCTCTCAAGTACTGGAATGACAGGCATGCCAGCCCTCCTCTTTATTATTCAAATCCTCCGGCCTTCTTCCTGGAATCATCTTAAAAAGGGCCCTCAGACCTCCCTATTCTTCTCTCCCATGAACTTCAGCTAGGGGAGCGCCCCAAGCTCATTTTAGATTCTTACAGCCAATCAGTGTCTCATCAGTGACACAGGAAGTACTCCTTAGGAGCAGAGGTCCCACCCGCTAGTTAAAAGAGCAGAGCCCACTTCTGCTTCTGTGTTCAGGCAGCGCTGGGAGGGCACACACCTTCCCCTCAGACAGGATTCTTTGTAAGGGGCCCTTCACATCTATATATTCCAGCTTCCCAAACAGATCCGGGCTCTGCTGAGCCCCCAGCGGATCTCCACGCAGACTAAACGCTTTGTGGGACCCGGAGCTTCCTGGGGGCACAACTGAATCCTGCTCATCAGCCTATCTTGGTTCAGAGGTGCAGGGATAAGATGGGAAGGCTGGGGTGCAGAGATAGCTCAAGGTCAGCAGGATGGTGGCACTTCAGGGGCAACCATCTTTCCTAAGAGAGAATCTTTGTGTGTGTGTGTGTGTGTGGCACTGGAGATTAAACCCGGGGCATTCTACCTCCATGTTACATCCCCAGTCCAATTTTATTTCTTTTTCTTTTTTTTTATTTTTATTTTTCGGTACTGGGGATGGAACCTAAGGACATTCTACCTCCAAGCTACACCCCAGCCCTATTTTTTATTCTTTATTTTGGAACAGGGTCTCACTGAGTTGCAAAGGGCCTCACTGAGTAGCTGAGGCTGGCTGTGACCCGCGATCCTCCTGTCTCAGCCTCCCCAGTGCTGGGATTACAAGCGTGCGCCACCATGCCCGGCTTACTTTCTATTTTTGAGACAGAGTCTTGCTAAACTGCCCAGGCTGGCCTCGAGCTTACCATCTTCCTGCCTCAGCCTCGGAGCAGCTGGGGTTACAGGTGTGCCCCACAGGTGTCCTGTCTCCCTCCCTCCTTCCCTCCCCATTTCTTCAGCCAGATCTCCTGTCGGGCTTCCCCACCACACCCCATCCCAGCAGGGCCTGTCTCTTCATGCCTTTCCAACATTATCCTCAGCCATCTTTTTTCTCCCTCCCTGGGCACATTAACCTCATTCCTTCCAACAGTTTTCTGGGGAAAAGGCAGAAATCAAAGGCAGCCTAGAGTTCAATCATTAGTTTCTCCAATGTGTGGATGACACGGTGCCCTGCCACATACACGCCTCCCTCCACCCGGCTTTTTTGTTGTTGTTGTACTGGGGATGGAACCTAGGGGAGTTCTACCTCCATGCTACACCCCCAGCCCTATCCTTTATTCTTTATTTTGAAACAGGGTCTCACTGAGTTGCAAAGGGCCTCACTAAGTAGCTGAGGCTGTCCTTGAACCGAGATCCTCCGGTCTCAGCCTACTGAATGCTGGGATTACAAGTGTGCGCTGCCATGCCCAGCACACTGGCTTTTTTTTTTTTTTTTTTTTTTTTTTGGTGGTACTGGGGTTCCTGGAAGCCCTTCTACCTCTGGGCTACACTCCCAGACCTATTTTATATTTTTGAAACAGGGTCTCTTACGCCAGCACGGCTGGCTTCGAACCTGTGCGATCCTCCTGTCTCTGCCTCCCAAGCACGGGGATTACAAGCGTGCGCCACCACGCCCGGCTCACACTGGCTTTTAAGAGAAGAAAATCGGAAATAAAGTCCCAGCGGAGAGAAGCCACGGCAACGGGTCAGCCCCTACTTGTCCTGTACCTTGTAGGCATCCCGCCCTTGCTTCAGGCCTGGCAGGTCCTGCCTCTTCTGGACAATCTCCCAGAGCTGCTCAGCCTCGGTGACCTCGCTCTGAACTTGTGCGCACCACAGGCTTCACCCTTCACTTTCCACACCCCTTAGTGCTGGGCCCCAACCCAGAGAATCACATGTGCTAGGCGGGCTTTACACAACCACAGCCTCCAGAATCCTTATCCTGTCCGCTGTCTCCTTCTCCTTCTTGGCTTTTAACATTGTTGTTGTTTTTTTTGTTTTTGTTTTTTTTTGTGGTACTGGGTGGGGGTGGAACCCAGAGGCTTTCTACCTCTGGACTATACTCCCAGACCTATTTTTTTTTATATTTTATTTGGAAACAGGGTCTCACTAAGTTGCTGAAAGCCTCACTAAGTAGCTGAGGCTGGCTTCGAACCTGCACAATCCTCCTGTCTCAGCCTCCCAAGCGCGGGGATTACAAGCATGCGCTACCATGCCCAGCTAACATTGTTTTAAATTTTATTTTATTATAATTTTTTTTTTTTTTTTTTTTTTTTTTTTTTTTTGCGGGTCTGGGGATGGAACCCAGGGGCATTCGACCTCCGAGCTACACCCCCTGCCTTATTTTTTATTCTTTATTTTGAAACCGGGTCTCACTGAGTTGTAGAGGGCCTCACTAAGTAGCTGAGGCTGTCTGCGAACCGTGATCCTCCAGGTCTCAGCCTCCTGAATGCTGGGATTACAAGCGTGCACCACCACGCCTGGCTCTGTTTTAAATTTTAAATTAAATTTTTTTTTTTTTTTTTTTTTTGTGGTACTGGGGGTGGAAACCAGGGGCCTTCTACCTCCAGGCTAAACGCCCAGACCTATTTTTTTTTTTTAATTTGGAAACAAGGTCTCACTAAGTTGCTGAGAACCTCACTCAGTAGCTGAGGCTGGCTTCGAACCTGTGCAATCCTCCTGTCTCAGCCTCCCAAGTGCTGGGATTACAAGGGCGCACCACCATGCTGGCTTCCTTGGCTTATTTTATACCCTTGGGCATAAAAGGTCTCTGGATCATTGCGGTACAGACTGTGGGCAGCAGGTGGGGAAAGATGACAGCATCACACAACACCTACTGAACCAGGTCTTGTGTCTCTGGGTGGCTGGGAGGTAAGGACGCACGCACGCACGCACACACACACACACACACACACACACACACACACAAAATTAAGTTTCTTTTTTTTTTTTTTTTGGTGGTACTGGGGTTCCTGGAAGCCCTTCTACCTCCGGGCTACACTCCCAGACCTATTTTATATTTTTGAAACAGGGTCTCTTACACCAGCGTGGCTGGCTTCGAACCTGCGTGATCCTCCTGTCTCCGCCTCCCAAGCGCGGGGATTACAAGCGTGCGCCACCACGCCCGGCACAAAATTAAGTTTCTATTTCCCCTCCATCCTTGCCTCTGTCTCCACCTGGGACTACAACTTCAGCTCACCCTCAAGAGATTTTTGGAGATACCATTTGCTGGCGACCCCCTTCTTGCCATGAAGTTTCCCCAAAACATAAGTGGTCCTCACTGGTGTAGCTAAAGGTCCCAGAAAAGCCAAGCACAGTGGCACACACATGCCTGTCACCCCAGGACTTGGGAAGCTGAGACCAACGGGAGGTTTGCAGGTTCCAGGCCAGCCTCAGCAATTTAGGGAGACCCACAGTAACTTAGCAAGACTCTGTTTCTTTTTTTCCTTTTTCTTTTCTGGTACTTGAGATTGAACTCAAGGGCGCTCTACCTCTGAGCTACCCCCTCAGCACTATTTTTTTTTTTTTTTAAAGCAGGGTCTTGCTAAATTGATGAAAGTCTTGCTAAGTTGCTGAGGTTGGTCTCGAACCTTGCGTCCTCCTATCTCAGTCTCCCAAGTACTGGAATTACAGGTATGCACCATCGTGCATGGCTTGAGACCTTGTTTCAAAACAAAAATAAAAAGGGCTGGTGGTGTAGCTTGGAGATAGAATGCCCCTGGGTTCAATCCCTAGTACCAATAAATAAATAAAAAATAGCCAGGTGTTTATACATTGGTAATCCCAGTACTTGGGAGGCTGAGACAAGAGGATCACAGGTTCAAGGCCAGCCTCAGCTACTTAGTGAGGCCCTCCACAACTTAGTGAGATCCTGTTCCAAAATAAAGAATAAAATATAAGTCTGGGGGTATAGCTTGGAGGTAGACTGTTCCTGGGTTTCATCCCCAGTACTACAAAAAGTAAAAATGCAAATAAATACATAAATGAATAAAAATTAAAACAATAAAGGTCCTATGAAGCCCTCCACATATTCCCCCATCTGTGTTCAGTATCTAACATTTTCTCCCTCTCCTGCTCCTCATGAGCCCCAACCTTTTGCGCCATGGGGTCATTAGAGATGGTTTAGCCCAGTCCCCTTAGAGAGATGAGCCCTTTAGACTGAGGCTGTTTTTCAAGACCCTTAAAACACACCTCGCGGGCTGAGGATGTGGCTCAGTGGTACAGAACTTGCCTGGCATCCTTGAGGTCCTGAGTTCCATTCCCAGCAGCAGAGAGAGAGAGAGAGAGAGAGAGAGAGAGAGAGAGAGAGAGAGGAGAAGGTGGAGGAAGGGAGGAAGGAAGGAAGGAAGGAAGGAAGGATGGATAAACTAAACCCTGGTTAAGTGGGAAGGGTAACAATAAAGCACATCTGTGCCGTGAACCCAGTGGTAGAGTTTGGGCACGTTAGCTCACTGTGCTAGATAGAGCAGCAGGCCCGTGGGTGGGTGGGCTGAAGGTAAACTGAGAGTGGGAAAAAGTTGGAAGGTGACCCCAGAGGGTCCTCCTTGGGAAGCCCATGGATCGCATGAGAGCGGGAAACTAAGGAGAGAAGGGGGACCGTGGAGATGCCCCAGAGTGGGGACCTAAGCTTCAGTGGGGCGCTCCGGGTGCGTCAAGGCTGCTAGTTGCCCCATCAGGCACCCTCTGAGAAGATCTGCCCACCTGAAGGAGGCACCCCCGCCACTGGCTTTTTACTCTATTCAAAAAAAGCTTGCCGGACCGCAGGACCCACCCTCCTCTCCATCCCAGCCCAAGCCCCCATTTCTACCGGGGGCTACTGCCCCTTGCGCCCTCTGGGCAGTTCAGCCCCACTTGTTACACACCCCCATACCTGCGCTCCTGGACCACTCTGCAGATGCCCCCAACTGGCTTCCGGGTGGCTTGCTGGGGCTGGGCTGGGCTGGGCTGGTAGGACCTTCTCCTGGGCAGCCAGATCTCAGCACATCTCTCCCGCTTCTTAGGCTCCCAAGTTCCGGGAGCCAAGGCCGGTGAGAGAGAAGAGGAAGCATTGACCTCAGAGGCCTTCACAGACCTGCCAGGGCAGAACCCCCCACCCCAGCAGCCGACGATCCAGCCTCAACTCCTGCCGCCCCGGCCCAGGTGTGCACACTCCCTCAGCTTCCGGGAGCTCTTAGGGGCACACCCACCCTGCGGTGCGGTGACTAACTCGCCTCTGCTCCTGGTTCTCACCGTGCCCTCCCCCTCCTTGTAACTCTTCCTCTCTTGGGGCTGCCAGGTGGTTTAGCCCGTGCCCCTTATGGCTGGTACCTTCCCCAGCCCTGGATCCCTCTGTCCAGGTTTGGCAAGGTCCCCTCCCAGCCCTCCCAGAGCTCACCCGACTCCCCCATCTCGGGCTCCCCCATCACTGCCATGAGGCTAAGACTTCCTCTTTGCTCAGGTCTGTTTCCCCTGGGCTGGGAGCTGCAGGAGGGCAGGGACCAGTCCTGGCCTCTGTGTCCTCCACCATCACAGCCCCATCCATAAACAGGCTGTGCTCAATAAACAAAATTTAAGTTTTCCAGTGGGAGGAGAATAAAGGCTTGTGGCCACATGAGTTTGGGAAACACTGGGTTAAACAGTTTCTCCAGTATGGAGCTTGGTCAGGCCTTTAAGGTTCTATTGAATGACGGGCCAGGTCACGTGTTTAAACTGAAGTTGGGGTGAAGGGTGTAAGTCACCCAGGAAATCATGGGTGTGTTTGTTTTTGCAGTACTGGGGATTGAGCCCAGGGGCACTCTACCACTGAGCTACACCCCATTTTTTTTTTTTTTTTTTTTTTTTTTTTTTGTTCTTGTACTAGGGATTGGACCCAAGGGCATTCTACCTCTGAGCTACATCCTAGCTCTGTCTTTTTTTTTTTTCTTTTTTTAATTTTGAAACAGGATCTCATTAAATTGCCAAGGGCCTCATTAAGTAGCTGAGGCTGGCTTTGAACCTGTGATCCTCCTGTCTCAGCCTCCCAAGTACTAAGATTACAAGTCTGTGCCACCACATCTGGCTGTTTTTTGTTAATTTGCGGTCCTGGGCATTGAACTCAGGGGCATTCTACTTCTGAGCTATACTCCAGCACTTTTTTTGTTATTTGTTTTGGAACAAGGTCTTGCTAGGTTGTGGAGAGTCGCTTATGTTTGTGAGGCTGACCTTGAACTTGCCATCTTCCTATATCGGCCTCCCAGATGTGGGATGACAACTGTGTGCCACCATACCCGGCTAATTAACAGCACGCTGGGCATGGTGGCACACACCTGTAATCCTGTACTTGGGAGGCTGAGACAGGAGGATGGCAGGTTCAAGGTTCAAGGACAGCCTCAGAAACTAACCAAGACTCAGCACCCTAGCGAGCTACACCCCCATTTTTTTTTTTTTTTTGTGGTACTGGGGTTCTTGGAAACCCTTCTACCTCCGGGCTACATTCCCAGACCTGTTTTTTTTTTAATTTGGAAACAGGGTCTCTTCAGCCAGCGAGGTTGGCTTCAAACCTGTGCGATCTTCCTGTCTCTGCCTCCCAAGCACAGGGATTACAAGCGTGCGCCACCAAGCCCGTCCCCAGTCCTATTTTTTATTTGGAAACAAGGGTCTCACTAGGTTGAGGAGAATCTCACTACCTGCTGAGGCTGTCTTTGAACCGGCAACCCTCCCATCTCAGCTTCCCAAGTACTGGAATTACAAGCATGTGCCACCATGCCCAGCTATGTCTTCATTTCTGAAGCTCTGGCCCCCGTGATCTAGATATGAGTGTAGAATTGTCCGTCTGTTTGATAAAGGCCAGAGCCTAAGATCATGTCCACTGGGATCAATACTTGGGAAATAGGGTGTAGCTTGTACGTGTGTGTGTGTGTGTGTGTGTGTGTGTGTGTGTGTGTGTGTGAGAGAGAGAGAGAGAGAGAGAGGGAGAGAGAGCTTAAGAGGCAGACAGACAAGACAGGAGATAAACAACACTGGGGTGCTGTACCACTGAGCTACACCTCCAGCTTTTTATTTTTATATGGGAAGGTTTGAACCCAGAGGTATTTTACCTCTGAGCCACATCCCCAGCCTTATTTTTTTCGGAACTGGGAATTGAACCCAGCAGCATTCTACCTCCAAGCTATACCCCCAGGCCTATTTTTTAATTCTTAGAGTATCACTAAGTTGTGGAGGGCCTCACTAAGTAGCTGAGGCTGGCCACGTACCTGCAATCCTCTTGTTTCAGCCTCCCAGTTACTGGGATTACAAATTTGTGCCGTCATGCCAGATGATTATGAGGTGTTAAATCTTTGTGTTGCTTTTTTTTGTTTTTTGTTTTTGTTTTTTAGTACTGGGGATGAACCCAGGGGCATTCTACCTCTGAGCTACACCTCAAGCCCTTTTTACTTTTTTGAAACATAGTCTTTCAGCTGGGAGTGGTGGTGCATGCCTGTAATCCCAGTATTTGGGAGGATGAGACAAGATCACAGGTTGAAGGCCAGTCTCAGTAACCTCATGAGGCCCTCTGCAACTTAGTGAGATCCTGTTTCCAAATAAAAAATAAAACAGAGCCGGGCATGGTGGCACACGCATGTAATCCCAGCATTTGGGAGGCTGAGGGAGGAGGATTGTAGTTCACAGACAGCCTCAGCTACTTTGTGAGGCTCTTTGCAACTCAGTGAGACCCTGTTTCAAAATAAAGAATAAAAAACAGGGCTAGAGGTGTAGCTCGGAGTTAGAATGCCCCTGGGTTCCATCCCCAGTAACACACACACACACACACACACACACACACACACACACACACACACACACACTGCTGAAGTATAGCTCAGAAATAGAATACCTCTGGTTTCAATCCCCTGTGTGTGTCTGTGTGTGTGTGTTTGTGTGTCTGTTTCTCTCTCTCACACACACACACCCATACACACAAAGAAATGAAGACACAGGTGCCCTCATGAACCACATAATCCCCATGGCTCCAGCCAGGCCTTCTTCAGTCTCACTGGCTGCTTAGTCCTTCCCCTTCTCCTGACAGATGGCTGCTTTCCTCAGCACCATCCACATGAGATTCTGTCATCTGCAGACAGATCCATGAAACCTGGGGCGCTGGGGATTGGCTCCCGGGGCACCAAGTGGCAGCGATGACAGTGGACATCAAACCAAACAGGCCACTCATCAGGCTGAAAATAAACACTTTATGGAAAGGCAACCTTGCGGGCAGGCGGAGCCCCCATCGCGGCCCTCTCTGGGACCGCCGCCCCCGCCCAAGGAAACCGTGAGGAGGGGCGAGCAAGAGACCCAGGGGCGCAGCGCCGAGGCAGGCTGATGGTGGAGGCTGTGGAAGGTCAGGCTGGGGTGGGGACAGCCTGGACCCCAGCTCATCCGAACTGGCCGAGTGTCAGGGTGCTGAACTCCTGGCTCCATCGAAGGACGATGTCCTCGCTCTTACTCAGGCTCACTATGTTGTAGGTCTCGTTCTGCAGGCACCTCATGCGGGACACCTGCATGGATGGAGGTGTGCAGAGGGCCCGTGTCACAGAGCCGGGCACCAAGGACCGGCAGGTGAGGACCAGAGGTGGTGGTCAGTAGAGGGGAGGAGGAAACTCAGACAGGGGTTTCTTTCTTTCTCTCTTTTTTTTTTTAGTACTGGGGATGGAACCCAGGGGCATTCTACCTCCCAGCCCCAGCTACACCCCCAGCCATTTTTTTGTGTGTGGGTCTGGAGGTGGAACCCAGGGGCATGTGACCTCCAAGCTACACCCCCTGTCCTTTTTTTTTTTTTTTTTTTATTCTTTATTTTGAAACTGGGTCTCACTGAGTTGCAGAGGGCCTAAGTAGCTGAGGCTGGCCACGAACCGTGATCCTCCAGTCTCAGCCTCCCAAATGCTGGGATTACAAGCGTGTGCCACCACGCCAGACTTGGGGGTTTCTTTTTAAGATGGAGAACACCAAGTAGTCTAACCTACTTGGTTAGTCTTTTGGAATCAGGAGGGTAAGGCTCCTGATTCCAAAAGAAGGGGGCGTGATTTATCCTGGGCTACCGCCTGAGAATGGGGTCAGACTGAAACTCAGCTCAGGCATTAGCTGTGGAGTCCTTACGCCCCCTCTGTGGCCCCCCTGCAGGCTTCTCCTGACTTGGAGGGCCTTGCCTAATCGGGGACCAGGGGACCAGAGGAGGCCTCTGCCCTGATATGCAAGTAGGGAGCTGCTTTCCACAGCCAGGCGCTGCAAGAGGAGACTCAGAAGAGACTGGCTTGGGGGCGGCTGAGGGGCTGCGGGGAGAAGGTGGGAGCAGGGTGGGGACCCACCTTCCGATTCCGGTTTCTCATCAGACACTGCTGGCTTTTGAAGGAACAGTAGTTTGGATACTGCATATAATCTGTGTCACACACCTGAGCCAGAAACCAGGGAGGAGGGAATTCAGAAGCCCACCAAGACAGCATCCCCCAGAAGGTACGGCACAGCCAGGATTGGAGGCAGGGGAATGGCCTTTGAGAACCAGACCCTGCACACCTGGGACACTTCTTATTGTGCCCCTTCCTTCCTTCCTTCCTTCCTTCCTTCCTTCCTTCCTTCCTCTTTCTTTCTTTCTTTCTTTCTTTCTTTCTTTCTTTCTTTCTTTCTTTCTTTCTTTCTTTCTTTTTTTTTTTTTTGTGGTACTGGAGATTGAATCCAGGAAGGAGCCTTCTACCTTCTACCTGGGCTACATCCCCAGACCTATTTTTTTTTTTTTTGTACTGGGGATGGAACCCAGGGACATTCTACCTCTGAGCGACATGCCCAGCAATATTATTTTTGGGGGGGTCTGGGGATGGAACCCAGGGGCATTTGACCTCTGAGCTACACCCTTTGCCCTATTTTTTTTACTCTTTATTTTATTTAAATTTATTTATTTATTTATTTATTTATTTATTTATTTATTTATTTATTTTGCGGGTCTGGGGATGGAACCCAGAGGCATTCGACCTCCGAGCTACACACCCTGCCCAATTTTTCTTCTTTATTTTGAAACCAGGTCTCACTGAGTTGCAAAGGGCCTCACTAAGTAGCTGAGGCTGTCCGTGAACCACGATCCTCTGGTCTCAGCCTCCCGAATGCTGGGATTACAAGCGTGCGCCACCACATCTGGCTTTTTTATCATTATTATTTAATGTTGAAATGGCCTCACTAAATTGCTGAGGCTGGCTTCAAACCTGCGATTCTCCTGTCTCAGCCTCCCAAGTACTGGGATTATATGTATCCACCATGTCCAGTTTCCTTTTCTTTTTCCTTTCTTCAAAACAAACGTTTTGTGGTATTGGTTTTGAGCTCAGAGGCATTTTACCTCTGAGCTACACTCTCAGCCCTAATTTTTTTTTTTTTTTTTAGTTTGAAACAGGGTCTCAGCTGGGCATGTTGGCTCACACTTATAATTATAGTCCTGGTACTTGGGAGACTGAGACAGAAGAATCACAGATTCAGAGCCAGCTTCAGCAATTTAGTGAAGTCTTCAACAACTTAGCAAGAGCCTATTTCCAAATAAGGAATAAAATAGGTCTGGGGGTGCAGTCCAGAGGTAGAAGGCTCTTTATTAACTTTATTAACACACACACACACACACACACACACACACACACACACACACACACCAGCTGGGCCTGGTGGTGCACACTTGTAATCCCAGCATTTGAGAGGCTGAGACCAGAGGATCGCAGTTCGCAGCCAGCCTCAGCTATTTAGTGAAGCCCTCTGCAACTCAGTGAGACCCTGTTTCAAAATAAAGAATAAAAAGAGGGCTGGGGGTGTAGCTTGGAGGTCAAATGCCCCTGGTTTCCATTCCCAGACCCGCAAAAATAAATAAATAAATAAATAAATAAATAAATAAATAAATAAAATAAAAAACAGGGCAAATGCTGGGCATGGTGAGGCATGTTTATAATCCCAGTACTTGGAAGGCTGAAACAGGAGGATCAGGGATCATGGCCTCAGCTACTTATTGAGCCTCTGTTTTGTGGGGGGTTTTTTTTGTATTTTTTTTTTTTTTTTGTGGTACTAGGGGTGGAACCCAGAGACTTTCTACCTCCAGGCTATACTCCCAGATCTAGTTTATATTTTATTTGGAAACAGGGTCTCACTAAGTTGCTGAGAGCCTCACTAAGTAGCTGAGGCTGGCTTCGAACCTGTGCAATCCTCCTGTCTTGGCTTCCAAAGCGTGGGGATTACAAGCGTGCACCACCACACCTGGCATGATTCTGTTTTAAAATAAAGAATAAAAAAAAAAAAAAATAGGACTGGGGGTGTAGTTCAGAAGTAGTACCGCAAAAAATAAAGAGTGCCAGGTGGCCAGGTGTGGTGGCGCACGCTTGTAATCCCAGCATTCCGGAGGCTGAGACCTGGAGGATCTGAGACCAGAGGATCATGGTTTGCAGACAGCCTCAGCTACTTAGTGAGGCTCTCCGCAACTCAGTGAGAACCGGTTTTGAAATAAAGAATAAAAAATAGGGCAGGGGGTGTAGCTCGGAGGTCGAATGCCCCTGGGTTCTACCCCCAGACCCGCAAAAACAAATAAACAAACAAAAATGCCAGGCATGGTGGCACATGCTTCTAATCCTAGCATTCAGGAGGCAGAGGCCAGAGCATTGCGGTTCGCGGACAGCCTCAGCTACTTAGCGAGGCCCTTCACAACTCAGTGAGACCCTGTTTCAAAAATAAAGACTGAAAAATAGGGCTGGGGGTGTCGCTCAGAGGTGCAATGCCTCTGAGCTTCATCCACAGTACTGCAAAAATATAAAATAAAGAACAAAAAATAGGGCTGCAGTGTCGCTCAGAAATAGAATGTCCCTGTGTTCCATTCTTAGTACTGAAAAAAAAAAAAAATAGGGCTGGGTGTGTAGGTAAAGGTAGACTGCCCCTGGGTTCAATCTCAAGGAGAGAGAGAGAGAGAGAGAGAGAGAGAGAGAGAGAGGCGAGGGACTTTTGCTCCCAGTCACAGCAGCTGCCCACTGGTCAGCTTGCGGGGAAAGGGACTGAGGAATGGGAACAAAGAGGGGGCAGTGAAAGGTCTAGAGCGTGGGTTTGGGATGTGTATTGGTGGTAGGTACTTGCTTAGCATGCCCTTGATTTGATCCCTGGCACAAGAAAAAAAAATCCAGCTGGGCATGGTGGTGCACACTTGTAATCCCTGCGTTTGAGAGGCTGAAACAAGAGGATCGGACAGGTTCAAAGCCACCCTCAGCTACTTAGTGAGGCTCTCAGCAACTTAGTGAGACCCTAAATAAAGTATAAAATAGGTCTGGGAGTATAGCCCGGAGGTAGAAAAGTCCCTAGGTTCCACCCTCAGTAACACACACACACACTCACACACACACACACACACACACACACACACACACACACACATATATATATATATATATATATAATTTTTTTTTTTCAAAAAATAGTACCAGGGGGAGTAGCTTGGAGGTAGAATGCCCCTGGGTTCCATCCCCAGTACTGAAAAAAAAAAAAAAGAACCCCTATCTGTCTCTGGCTCCTGCACCAGCTTCCTACTAATTTGCCCCCCAAGTTTTTGCTCCACTGGGGAGAGTGCAGTGGGCCGTTGGAGATAATCAGGAGGTTCCCCCAGGACCCCCAGCATCCTTCCCTGTATCAGGGCTGCATGAAGCCGGTTCTTAGGAGGAACTAGGGCGCGGGCAGTGGGCTGGGCTCTGGGGAGAGGGCCTGACCTTGGTGGGGAAATCGCCATCGTGGAAGCTGAGGAACTCCTTCTGCAGCCAGCTGGACACACGGACATCTTCGCAGCCCTTTGTAGCCAGCCGAGCGCACCAGAAGTCCATGCGGAGCCCGCCGTACATGTCCAGCCCGTAGAAGCGGTCTGCAATGGGGGACTCGACCTGCGGGCGCAGGAGACAGCGGGAGGCGCGCCCCGGCCGGCCGCCCAGCCCCGGGCCGCCCAGCCCCGTACCTGGTTGCCGATGGACACGGTCTGGGCTGTGAGATAGCGGCTCAGGTACGGCGTCTTGTGGGACGTGTCGCACTGCTGCCGCTGCAGGTTGGTCTCCGAGTGGCACTGCTCCAGCTTCAGGGAGCAGAAGGCGCAGAGGGCACAGGTAGCGATGTGCCGCCGGCCGAGATTGTCACAGACCTGGGGCCGGGGTGCAGGTGAGAGGCTGAGGCTGGGGCTGGGCGGCTCTCACAGACCCCGCCCCTGAGGCCCATCTGTCTGCCTGCCTATCTATCTATCTATCTATCTATCTATCTATCTAATCTATCATCTATTGCTGTACTGGGGATGGAACCCAGGGGCATTCTACCTCTGAGCTACACCCCCAGTCCTATTTTTTTCTTTATTTGGAAACAGGGTCTTACTGAGTTGCAGAGGGCCTCACTAAGTAGCTGAGGCTGTCTGCGAACCTCGATCCTTCAGTCTCAGCCTCCCAAATACTGGGATTACAAGCCTGCGCCACCACATCCGGCTTCAGGCTTCATTTATTTTTGTGGTGCTGGGGATTGAAACCAGGGGGTTTTTTTTGTTTTTTTTTTTTTGCGGGTCTGGGAATGGAACCCAGGGGCATTTGACCTCCGAGCTACACCCCCTGCCCTATTTTTTTTTTTTTTTTTGAAACCGGGTCCACCGAAAATGGAACTCAGGAACATTCTACCTCTGAGTGACACCCCCAATCCTATTTTTTATTCTTTTTTTTTTTTCAGGTCTGGGGATGGAACCCAGGGGCATTTGAACTCTGAGCTACACCCCTGCCTATTTTTTATTCTCTTTTTTGAAATAAGATCTCACTAAGTTGCAGAGGGCTTCACTAAGTAGCTGAGGCTGTCTGCGAACCGCGATCCTCCAGGTCGCAGCCTCCCAAATGCTGGGATTACAAGCGTGCGCCACCACACCCGGCTAAACCAGGGGTGTTCTATTTTCTTTCTTTCTTTTTTTTTTTGGTGGTACTGGGGATGGAACCCAGAGGCTTTCTACCTCCGGGCTATACTCCCAGACTTTTTTTCTATTTTATTTGGAAACAGGTTCTCACTAAGTTGCTGAGGGCCTCACTAAGTAGCTGAGGCTGGCTTCGAACCCGTGCGATCCTCCCGTCTCAGCCTCCCAAGCACAGGGATTACAAGCATGCACCACCACGCCTGGCTATTTTCAATCTACAACCCCCAGCCACACACACACACACACACACACACACACACACACACACACATTTTTTACAGTGCTGGGAATGGAACTTGGGTCATTCTACCTCCGAGCTACACTTCCAGTTCTACTTTTTATTCTTTATTGGAAGCAGGGTCTCCCTGAGTCGCAAAGGGCCTAAGTAGGTTTGCGGTGTAGGTTCGTGGCCAGCCTCAGCTACTTAGTGAGGCCCTCTGCAACTCAGTGAGACCCTGTTTCCAAATAAAGAATAAAAAATAGGGCTGGGGGTGTAGCTCAGAGGTAGAATGACCCTGGGTTCCATCCCTAGCACCACACAGAAAAAGAAAAAAAAAAAAGCTTGGGGATATAGCTTAGTGGTAAAGTGCCCTGAGTTGAGTACAAGCCATAGTACTGGGGAAAACAAAACCCCTCAGCCAGCGTAGTGACACAGGCTTGTAGTCCCAGTACTTGGGAGGCTGAAACAGGAGGATCACAGGTTTTCAGACAGCCTTAGCCACTTAGTAAGGCCCTCTGCAACTCAGTGAAACCCTGTTTCAAAATAATGAATACAAAATAGGGCTAGGGGTATAGCTCAGAGGTAGAATGCCCCTGTGTTCAATCCCCAGAACTATAAATAAATAAGTAAGTAAGTAAGTAAATAAATAAAGTAGCTGGGCGTGGTAATGTGTGCTTGTAATCCCAGCACTTCAGAGGCTGAGACAGGATGATGGAAAGTTTTTAGCCTCGGCAACTTAGTGAGACCCTGTTTCAAAATAAAAGAATAAAATAGGGCTAGGGTATAGCTCAGAGTAGAATGCCCCCCTGGAGTCCATCCCCAGTAATACACACACACACACACACACACACACACACACACACACACACACAGAGTAAACCAGGCATGGTGGCACATGCCTATAAACCCAGTACTTGGAAGGCTGAGACAGAAGGATCGCAGGTTTGAAGCCAGCCTCAGCAACTTAGCAAGGCTCTCAGAAACCTAGCAAGACCCTATTGCCAAATAAATAGCCAGGCGTGATGGTGCACGCTTGTAATCCCCGCGCTTGGGAGGCGGAGACAGGAGGATCGCACAGGTTCGAAGCCAGCCGTGCTGGCATAAGAGACCCTATTTCAAAAAATATAAAATAGGTCTGGGAGTGTAGCACGGAGGTAGAAGGGCTTCCAGGAACCCCAGTACCACCAAAAAAAAAAAAAAAAAAAAAAAAAAAAAAGTCAGTTGCGCTGGCTCAAAAGACCCTGTTTCCAAATTCAAAAAGTATTAAAAAAAAAATAGGTAGCCGGGCGTGGTGGCGCACGCTTGTAATCCCCACGCTTGGGAGGCGGAGACAGGAGGATCCCACAGGTTCGAAGCCAGCCCCGCTGGCTTAAGAGACCCTGTTTCCAAAAAAAAAAAAAAAAATAGGTCTGAGAGTGTAGCCTGGATATAGAAAGGCTTCCAGCAACCCCAGTACCACCAAAAAACAAAACAAAACAACAACAAAAAAAAAAAACAACATGTCTGGGAGTGTAGCCCGAAGGTAGAAGGGTTTCCAGGAACCCCAGTACCTTTAAATAAGAAATAAAATTGGGCTGGGAATGTAGCTTGTAGGTAGAATGGCTCTGGGTTCAATCCCCTGTAAAACACACACACACACACACACACACACACACACACACACACACACAAAAACAAAACATAAAATAAATAATATAGGGCTGGGGTGCGACTCAAAGGTGGATCACCCCTGGATTTAAGCCCTAGTACAAAAAAAAATTGCTACTTAGAAGCTGTACAGTGGTACACTCTCAGAGTCCCAGTTACTCAGGAGGCTGAGGCAGGAGATTATTTGAATCCAGGGATTCAGGTTCAGCCTAGCCAACATAGTGAGACCCAATCTAAAAAAAAAAAGGAAAAAGTACAGCTGGGCGCGGTGGCGCACGCTTGTGATCCCAGCATTCGGGAGGCTGAGAAGGGAGGACCGCGGTTCATGGGCAGTCTTGGCTACTTAGTGAGGCCCTCTGCAACTCAGTGAGACCCTGTTTCAAAATAAAGAATAAAAAAAAAAAATAGGGGCATAGCTCAGAGGTAGAATGCCCCTGGCTTTTATCCCCAGTACCAAAAAAAAAAAAAAAAAAAAAAAAAAAGGAAAAGAAAGAAAATCCATTTTTTGGGGAACAGAGTTGTTGGGTATTGGAGATACCCTGAGCCTGGAATCTCTTTACAGGGTTCTAGGAACCTTCTGGGAGGAAGAGGAGCTACAACTAAGGCACGGCTAGACACTGAAGATGCTGAACAGGATCAAGAGATGACTGAGGGATGTATTCCCTACTAGGTCTTGAGAGCCCTCTTCCTTTATGGCAGACAGATGCCCTTCCCAAGTAGGGCATCCCCCAAACAATAAAAAATGAAGAAGGGTACCCTAGTTTCCCCAAATATGCCTAGGCCCCCCACCACGGCCTCGCACAGTGCGGGGACCAAAGGACCCGGTGGCGTGTAGCCATTAAACAGCCCGCCAGGCATTACCGCCTTCCCGAAACCAGACATCTCCTCTTCCAAGTACTTCCAGGCCTTGGCCGTGGGGGTCATAATGCAGGTGTTCTCCACGATAGAATAGCACAGAATCAGCAAGGCGTCCTTGTGGGGCAGCTGCAGGAGGCTGCAGGAAAGACAGTCCTGACTAGTGGGTTGGGCCAGAGGAATGGGACAGAAAACCACACCCGCTGCCTCGCCCCCCATGAGGGCCTGCGGGTCTGTCACGCACACACATCTTGAAGCTGGTCTTTGTCACATACATGTGGTGTGTGCAGCATGGGGCTTTCACCTGCCTGCTTCTACAAACAAGGAACTGGGGTCCGGAAAGGAGAAAGAACTGTCTCAAGGTTGCAATTGCTGATCAGGGCCAGAGGCCAGACCAGAGCCCAAGCCTGGTGGCTCCAGGTTCTGGGCTCACTGTGCCCCATTGTGGAGAGGGACACCTAGAGCGGGCCGCAGGCCAAGGAGGGGCACAGGAAGGGGAGGCCTGCAGTCGCTAGATGTGCCCGAAGCCCAGGTAGGTCTGAGCAGGCCTGGAGGACTCAGCTAGGAGAGTGGGCTTCGCGTTTCCAAAGAAGGCAGCGGGGGAGAGCCAGGCGTGGTGGCGCACGCTTGTAATCCCAGCATTCGGGAGGCTGAGACCTGGAGGATCTGGGTTGGTGGACAGACTCAGCTACTACTTAGTGAGGCCTTTGCAACTCAGTGAGACCCTGTTTCAAAATAAAGAATAAAAAACTAGGGCCAGGGGTGTAGCTCAGAGGTAGAATGCCCCTGGTTCCATCCCCAGTACCGCAAAAAAAAAATTAAAAATAAAAGCAAGCAAGCAGCCGGGCGCGGTGGCGCACGCTTGTAATCCCGGCATTCGGGAGGCTGAGACGGGAGGATCGTGGTTCACAGACAGCCTCAGATACTTAGTGAGGCCCTCTGCAACTCAGTGAGACCCAGTTTCAAAATAATGAATAAAAAAGAGGGCAGGGGGTGTAACTCAGAGGTAGAGTGCCCCTGGGTTCCATCTCCAGACCCCCTCCACACACACATACACACACAAAGCAAGCAAGCAGGCAGCGGGGATGGCAGGGCCCATGATGGAGCCAGGGCTTCCTGTACCTGCCAGTGTTTAGATTTCTCCAGTAGTTCTCCTCGTCGTACATATCATTCCTTTCATCCATTTCCTGGGCCGATCGGATGAGCTCCTGGATATTCTCCATCATCACAGGCGCCGACTCCACTTCCCGGACCCGGGGAGTGAAGGAGGGAGGGTTGGAAACCAAAGGTTCAGGCTGAAACTTGGCCTCTGAGTCAGCCTGTAAATTGGACGTGGCCTCTATGCCCTCCTCGGAGGCCTCCTCCTCCTCCTCCTCCTCCTCCTCCTCCTGCTTCCCTTCCTCCTCCTGCTCCTGCTCCTGCTCCTCCTCCTGCTCCTCCTGCTCCTGCCCTTTGTCCTGCTGGTGCCCCCGAGTGCGCCCTTGCTCGGGTTTGCGCTGCTCCTGGCCGAGCTCCTGTTTGCGGCCGGGCTCTTGGCCTGCCAAGGACAAGGAGGACTGCAGCAGTTCCTCCACGTTGCTGTTGAGCCGCTCGGGCCAAGGCTCGAAGACCTGTCGTTCTGTAGCTACTGTGGGGTTTGGCAAAGACAGAGGGAGAGAGGCTTAGGTTTCTGGCCCCCGAGTGTCTTTGTTCACTGAGGAACAAGCATGCACAAACAAAATGGCGGGGGAGAGCAGACTGAAGTCACACTTCTGTTCACGGTGAAGTATAAAGACCAAACCAAAGCCAGGCATGATGGCACATGCTTGTAAGCCCGGCGTTTGGGAGGCTGGGACCGGAGGATCGCGGTTCACTGACAGCCTCAGCTGCTTAGTGAGGCTCTTTGCAACTCAGCGAGACAGCTTTTATAAGATGTTATCTTATAAAAGGCCTGGAGGACTTCCAGGGCTGAAATGTCAGGGTAGGACTGTAAACCACGACAGAATATACTCTGGGACAGGAAAGCCCTAATCTGTAGTCATAAAAAGTAGCTGGGAAGCCAGGCACGGTGGCACATGCCTGTGTCTCAGTATTTGAGGAGGATCACAGGTTTGAGGCCAGATTCAGCAATTTAGGAAGACCTTCAGCAACTGAGTGAGACTCTGTTTTAAAATAAGAAATAAATAGAGCTGGGGCTGTACTTTGAAGTTAGGATGCCCCTAGGTTCAATCCCCAGTACCTCCTCTTCCCCCTCAAAAAAAGAAAAAGGTAAATGGCCCCCTCCCCATTCTTTCCTTCTTTCTTTCTTTTTTCCTTTCTTTCTCTCTCTCTTTTGTGATACTAGGGATGGAATGCAGAGGAATTTCTACCTCTGAGCTATACCCCAGCCCTATTATTTTATTACTACTACTACTACTATTATTATTATTATTATTATTATTATTATTATCTGCAGTACCAGGATGGAACCCAGGACGTTCTACCTCCAAGCAACACCCCCAGCCCTATTTTTTATTCTTTATTTTTTTTAATTTAAATTTATTTTTTTAATTGGTGCATTGTAGTCATATATCAATCACACTGGAGTATAAGACTTGAGAGGATATACAAGCACACATCATCCAATTAGCCCTCATCCAGCCCCCATCCCATTCCCTCCCCCTCCCTGGATCCCATGCTTCTTTGGTGATTAACTTTGATACATTTGTTTATGTACCTCCTGCGTTTTAAAGAGGCTCCGTCCTCCACTATTCCATACCCTCTGATTGGTCACATTAGTTGCTTCACTATAGGGCCCTTTCTATAGCTCAACCTCTTCCTGTTGCCCCTTTTCTCCTAGTTATTGCTGATTAGGGGAAGCATCTGATTTTTATTTTCTGTGATATTTCTCTGTGCATGCCACGTTTCAAGTACCGATCCCACTCTTGACGGCCCCAATAGTGGCCTGGCTACCCGGTGGACTGATCCAGACCTTGCTGGCTCAAACAGCGGCCTTGCCTCATGGGAGGCCCCGATTCTGGTCTCGCTGGCCCCCACACCAGCCTAACCCCTCAGCTGGCTTCAATCCCGGCCTCGGAGGCCGCAGTAGTGGCCTTGCCTCACGGCAGGCTCCGATGCCGGCCATTGGCCCCGGCACCGGCCTAACCCCTTGGCAGGCTCCGATCCTGGCCTCGGGGGCCCCAGCACCAGCCTTGCCTCACGGCAGGCTCCCATCCCAGCCTCGCTGGCCCCAGCACCGGCCTAACCCCTCGGCAGGCTCCAATCCCAGCCTCGGAGGGCCCAGTAGCGGCCTTGCCTCCTGTCAGGCTCCGATGCCGGCCGTTGGCCCCAGCATCGGCCTAACCCCTCGGCAGGCTCCGATCCCGGCCTTGGAGGACCCAGCACCGGCCTTGCCTCATGGCAGGCTCCAATGATGGCCTCATTGGCCCCAACCCTGGTCTAACCCCTCGGCAGGTTCTGATCCGGCCTCGGAGGCCTCAGTAGCAGCCTTGTCTCACGGAAGGCTCCGATGCCAGCTGCTGGTCCCCACACATGGCCTAACCCCTCGGCAGGCTCTGATCCCGGCCTCGGAGGCCCCAGCACCGGCCTTGCCTCACGGCAGGCTTTGATGCTAGCCGCTGGCCCCGGCATAGGCCTAACCCCTTGGCAGGTTCCGATCCTAGCCTCGGAGGCCCCAGTTGCGGCCTTGCCTAACGGCAGGCTCCGATGCCGGTTTTATTCTTTATTTTGAAGCAGGGTTTCACGGAGTTGCAAAGGTCTCACTAAGTAGCTGAGGCTGGCTGGGAACCTGCAGTCCTCCTGTCTCGGCCTCCCAAGTACTGGGATTCCAAGCGTGCGCCACCACGCCCGGCCTCATTTAATATTCTTCCCCTTCCCCATCACTCATGTCTTCCTTACCTCCTAGGCTCTGGGAATTGCAGTGTCCATAGGGGCTGGCAGGGTCTCACCTGTGGCTTGGGATGAGATCGGGGAGGCGATGGGGGAGGCGACGGGCGAGGCCTTGGTGGTGGACGGGACTTCTACTGCAGCCTCTACCTCCTTGGCTGTGTTAGGTGACAGGATGGACACTGGCTGGGAGCACCGGACCCTCTGCAGGGAGAGAAGAAAAGTGGGAGGCGTTTTCTCCCCCACAGGTCAGACTTGGGCTCCAGTCGTCCTCGGGTCCTTCTCCCAGCTGGTGGCATGGCTCACCGTTCCTGGGCAGGGATGAAGGAACAGGGTCCTGCTGCTGGGAGCCTCTATTCTGAGAAAGGGTCCCTCTAGAAGGTAAAGTCTTGTTTGACTGGTCTATCTTGTTGCATTTTGACTAGAACAAAAGAACTGACCTAGTTGGGAGTGGTGGTGCACGCTTGTAATCCCAGCATTCAGGAGGCTGAGACAGGAGGATGGAGGTTCACAGACAGCCTCAGCTACTTAGGCCCTCTGTAACCCAGTAAGACCCTGTTTCAAAATAAAGAATAAAAAATAGGCCTGGGGGTGTCGCTCAGAGGTTGAATGCCCCTGGTTCTATCCCCAGTACTGCAAATAATAATAATAATAATGATAACAACAACAACAACAACAAAACAACAACAACAACAACAATAATAACAACAACAATAATAATAATATAGGGCTGGGGTGTAGGCTGAAGGTAGAATGCCCCTGGGTTCCATCCCCAGTACCACCAAAAACAAAACAAAAACCACTGATCTGATTGAAAAAAATGATAGAAAAAAATGAAAGGAGTTCTGTCTGTCTCTCTCCCCTACTTTTCTCCCAATGACAGGGTTGTTCAGACACAATGAGTGTCCTGTCCACGGCGAGACTATTCACACACAATTTGGGTGAATGCTTGGCAACATGGCGCTCCTGGGGCCCCACTGCCGCTGCCTGGACCCTGGGGCCCAGAGCCCACCGTGTCCTGGGCCTCACCTTGGCGTAGTAGACGTGGTTGGCGCAACGATACTGAGTGAACTGGCAGAAGGACTCAAACCAGGAGGCATAAGGGAGATCGGAGCAGACGGCGCCTGGAGAAGGGCAGGCAGGGTGGAGGTGAACCTGGGAGGCCCTCGGAGCGCGGTGGAGCCGAGGAAACCGGGGGTCCGGGGCCAGGTGCCAGCCGACCCTTCCCCTGAGCTGGGGTGGACTCTGGGCACCTTGGTTTCCCCACTGGCCTGGCCCTCACCGTCGGGCACCAAGCCGTGGTTTTCGTATTGATCCAGCTGGACCAGAGTGGGGTTCCGGCAGCCATGGGTTGCGCGGAGCCGGCAGGTGGTCTCCGCCTTCCAGGTTGGGGTGAGCAGCGCGAAGAAGCGTTCATATTCGCTGGGGGAGAGGGGGCTGCCTGGGGTGGAGGCCGAGGTCGACTCCTGGGCTGGGACAGGTTCTAGAGACAGGAGCAGCACTGCGGGACAGGGGAACTTATGGATGGACGCCCGCACCCCACACCTGCTCCCGGCCCAGGGCAGACCCAGCCAGGCGAGCAGAACCCCACGGAAAATAGGAACTGGGGTGTTGGGGGCCGGTGATCTCTGCTGGGGGGTCCTGGGGACAGAGCAAATCGGGAAGGATCTCAGAGGGCAGGGCGCAGACCCAGGGTGACCACCAGGAGAAAGCGTCTCAGAGCCCATAAAAAGGGGGCTGAGCCGGGAGGGCTGCGGGAGCGGTGGGAGCCTCTCACCCTTCAGGAGCGAGAGAAGGAAGCCAGGTGGTGGCTTTCTCATGGCCCCGGAAGATCCGCCCGCGCTTACGCGGCTTCTAACCGGCCGAGCCAGTAGCGCGCTGGCGCGGGGTGGGTGCGGCGAGGGCTGGGGGCCGAGCCACGTCACAGAGGGGGCGGGCGGGGCCCGCGGCATCCCAGGTGCCCGGCGGGATGGCAACGCCGGGGGTCCAGTCCTCCGAGGAGCAGCCCTGCTGTGCTCTTGGGGATCACGGCAGGCGGGGGCATCATGCTCCCTCCTTTACTGGGGCTGAGGGGAACCCTGCGCCCAGCCGGCTGGGACCCCGCTGTGAGCACAGGAGGGTTCTGGGCCAGGCCGGGATGGAATGTACAAAACAAAGGGTAACCTGGCTGGGAAAGCCGAGCCAGGCCCCTGGGTCCAGGTGAAGGGGCTCCCGGGGCAGGTGGGCGACACAATCCACTCAGGTATGGGAAGAAAATGTCTTCAGTTTTAAAATAAGACATCAGCTGGGCATGGTGGCGCACGCCTGTAAATCCAGGATTTGGGAGGCTGAGATAGGAGGATTGCACAGGTTCGAAGCCAGCCTCAGCTACTTAGTGAGGCTCTTTGCAACTCAGTGAGACCCTGTTTCAAAATAAAGACTAAAAAATAGGGCTGGGGTGTAGCTCAGAGGTAGAATGCCCCTGGGTTCCATCCCCAGTACCACACACACACACATAAAGACATCAAAAGCTGGGTGTGGTGACATAGGCCTGTAATCCCAGTACTTGGGAGGCTGAGACAGGAGGATTGCAGATGGGAAACCAGCCTCAGCAACACAGCCAGATTCTTAGCAATCTAGCAAGACTGTTTCCAAACAAAAAATAAAAAGGGCTGAGGGTATGGCCTGGAGGTAGAATGGTCTTGGGTTCAATACATGTTACCAAAAAAAAAAAAAAAGAAAAAAGAAACCAAGCTAATATTTAGTCCAGTAGTACACACGCATATATAATACAAATACATCATTTATTGGAAATTAAGACGCTTTATGAAGAGATGTAGTTTGCACAGTTCTGAGGCACACCTAGGCGGTGCTGCGGCTCCAGGTGGAGAGGCTGCGGCTGCAACCCAGGTGCCACCCCGGGCTCCTCGGGCCTTCTCCTCCATCCGGCATGCCAACCTCCCACCTCTCACCCAACCCCAGGTGACGAGAACAGGCAGTCCACGTATTGAAATTGTGTCTTCCAATAAAAACAGCAGGCCAACATGGATAGCTTTTATTTACCTACTCACGCTCCTTTCACATGTGAAGATAACGCTGTCCACCTCGCCCCTCTCCCATCCAAGGCTGGCATGAATCCCCGGGGCACAGAGGAAGGGATGCCCCTTCGATGAGGGCCCGAGCCCTAATGACCTGGGGGGACCCCTCCTCACCATGGAAACACAGGAAGAGGATGGGGAAGAAGCTTTATCACACCTAACTCCCCACAGGGTGGGGAGGGACGATGAAGGGGCCAGGGGGTGCCCCATGCTACGGCCCCAGTCCTTAAATATAAAGCAAGGGAAACTGAGACCCTCCCTCTGAAGACAGCACCAACCTCAGCACGGAGGCAGAAGGACGGGGCGAGATGACTTCCCAGTGAAGGGAGAGGGCTGGGAGCACAGGCGGCAGCGGCCTCCGGACCAGGGCTTGGAGCAGCCTTGGCACCGGGCCCAGGAGGAGGGAGGAGAAGGGATGGCGGTACTGCTCCGTCCACCTCTCCCAGGTCCCGGCGCGGCCAGGCATTCCTCCGCCCACCAGCCCAGGTCAGGGGATGTGGAAGAAACTGTTGGCCTCCGAGGCACTTATCTATTTCTTCTTCCGTTCTTGGGAGCAGCGTGGGCAAAACCTAGAAAGCAAGAGGGTGGAGGGGTGAGGGAAGGGCCTTCTGCCTCGGCGCTCGGGCAGGCCGCTTCGCCACATGCCACCTGCGGCTGCCACTCACCATTTCCCCCGAGGTTTGGTTGTCAGCCCCACACAGGCGAAGTGGAACCACTCGATGGAACACTGGAGAAGGAGACGAAGAGCGATGTCAGGGGCCTGGCGGGCCGAGGAAGGAACGGAAGCCCCAGCAGATTCCCAAGGAGCAGCCTTCTTTGCCGTCCGCCTGCAGACTTCTGGAAGGCTCCAGCCACCCAGCTCCCACCACTGCCTTTTCTTTTTTTTGGTAGTGGGGAGTGAGCCCAGGGGCATTCCACCTCTGATGTACATCCTGGCCCCTTTTGTTCTGAAACAGGATCTAAGTTGTTGAGGCCTCACTAAACTGCTGAGGCTGGCCTCAAATTTGCCGTCTCTTGTCTTAGCTTCTTTCTCTTGTGCTAAGATTACAGGTGTGTGCCACCACCATGCCTGGTTTCCCTTTTTTTTTTTTCCCTTTCAACAGTCTTGCTAAGTTGTCCAGTGAATTCCTGGGCTCAGGTGATCCTCCCTCAGCCTTATGAGTTGCGGGGAATAAAAGTGTCTGGCACCATGCCCATCTTTCAACCATCTTTCTATTACAAAATCCCACTTTGTGTGTGTGAGATACTGGGGATTGAACCCAGGGCCATTCCACCTCTGAACTATATCCCAGTCCCTTTTTATTTTACTTTTTTTGTGTATGTGTGGTACTGGAGATGGAACCCAAGAGCTTTCTACCTCCGGGCTACACTCCCAGACCTATTTTGTATTTGGAAACAGGGTCTCATGAAGTTGCTGAGAGCCTCACTAAGCAGCTGAGGCTGGCTTCAAACCTGTGCGATCCTCCTGTCTCAGCCTCCCAAGTACTGGGATTAAAAGCGTGCGCTACCACGCCCTGCTCTTACTTTTTGTTTTGAAACAGGGTCTCACTAGGTTCCTGAGAGCCTCTATGCTGATGAGGCTGTCCTTGAACCTGCAACCTTCCTGTCTCAGCCTTCCCAGTACTGAGACTACAGGTGCGCACACCACACCCGGCTGAAATCCCCCTTTGGCCACGCTCCCACATTGCACCCGCTTCTCCAGAGCCCCTCCGAGCCCCCTCCCGGCCTGAGGTGCAATTCTCACATCGGGGTTGTCACAGCCAATCATCTCTCCGTAGGAGACCTGGTGACAAAGGCAATAGGTGGGTTCGTTGGGATCCACAGGCATATCCAACACATCAGAGGGGTGGACACTGCCAAAGGTCACTGAGGGCATCCCATACTCAGGACTTCTGCATGCCAAGAGGGAGAGAAGGTGTCACTGGAGGAAGGGGGGCTACAACCTGAGGCTCTCAGAGATGGCCGCGGGACCTCGGTTGCAGTGAGGCAAGCGCTGCGGCGTCTCCTCCCGATCCAGCGGACGGCAAGACGAGGAGAAGAGTGACTGGCAGAGCAGCCGGGCAGAGTGGCAAGGGTCCGTGCGGGGCGGGGGCGGGAGGCCAGGAGAGAAAGGACGGCGCGGGCCAGGGCCTGGTCCTCGGAGGCACTCACGTGCGCACGAGTTTCAGCTTCTTCTGGACAGCCTTGGGGGCTTCTTCGTCGGAGTTCTTCCCTTTGGAGCGGGCGCGGGCGGCTTTCTTCTCCTTCTGAGTCCGGCCTTCTGGGAAGATGGGGGGAGCCAGAGGGCAGGGAGACAAAAGGCTGGGTTAGGCCCTTTCTTCTCCCGGTGCCGGCCTAGGCCTAACTGGAGGAGCGCGGCGCCGGCTCGTGGTCCTCGCGCGCACTGCCCCGCCCCTCCTCACTCTTTTTGCCTTTGCTGGAGGAGCTGTCGTAGTCACTGGACTCGATCTGCTTCTCCTTCAGATCGGCCTCGAAGCGCGCCAGGTCTGTGTCCAGTCGCCGGATGTGTTTGTCAACCTGGGGGACAGGGAAAGGCAGAGGCGCGGGCTGGTCCCAGTGGGATCAAGGCAGGCGGAGGCGGAGTCTGTGGTCTCCCGGACCCACGACGGACCCCACGAGCTGGAGGAGGGTCTCCCGGGGCCGCGAGGGAGGTGAAGCCATACCATCTCATAGGTCTGCATGGCAAGCTGCACCTTGTCGTCACCAAACTCCTTGCACTTGCCATAGGCCTCCTGGATCTGCCTGAGGAGGGCCAGCTTCTCCTCAGAGCTCAGGCTGCGGGCGCTACTCATATACTCAGTAGCCAGCTTGTCAATTTCAGCCTTCAGGTCTACAACAGAGACAGAGGCCGGGTCATGATGGCCCAGGCGGCTCACGAGAAGCACTTCTTCCCGGCTTCCCTTGGATCTTTTCCATGGACTGTCATAACCTTCCACCTTCAACCTACTAGAACATTCACAGGGACTGTGCCAGGTGCCCAAGCAGTGCAAGAGACCAACACGTGTGTGTGTGTGTGTGTGTGTGTGTGTGTGTGTGTTACTAGGATTGAACCCAGGGCCTTCTATCATTGAGCTACAGTACAACACAGCCCTCATTTTTTTTTTTTTTTTTTTTTTTTGGTGGTATTGGAGATGAAACCCAGGGACATTCGACCTCCGAGCTACACTTGTAGCCCTATTTTTGATTCTTTATTTTGAAACAGGGTCTCACTGAGTTGCAAAGGGTCTCACTACTTAAGTAGCTGAGGCTGGCCGCAAACTGCGATCGTCCTGTCTCAGCCTCCGGAATGCTGGGAATACAAAGTGGGCACCACCATGCTGGGTTTCCCCAACCCTATTTTTAACTCTTAATTTTGAAATAGGCTGTGAACCTGTGATCTTCCTGTCTCAGCCTCCCAAGTACTGGAATTAACAAGCATGCACTACCATGCCTGGCCCTATATTTATTTATTATTTATTTATTTATTTATTTATTATTGTAGTCCTGGAGATGAAATCCAGGGGTATTCTACCTCTGAGCTACACCCCAGACCTATTTTTTAGTCTTTATTTTGAAACAGGGTCTGAGTTGCAAAGGGCCTCACTAAGTAGCTGAGGCTGGCTTTGAACCTGCGATCCTCCTGTCTCAGCCTCCCAGGTACTGGGATTATAAGCGTTCACCACCATACCCAGTTTCATTTTATTTTTAAACAGGGTCTCCCCTAAATTGCTGAGGCTGGCCTTGAACCTGCAATCCTCCTGTCTCAGCCTCCCGAGTACTGAGAATATAGGCATGTGCCACCATGCCCAGCTATTACTGGTTTTAAAGTTGCCTTCAGAACTGGGTATAGCTTGTAATTCCAGTTCTTGGCATGGTCATCTGCAATTTAGTGAGACTCTATTACAACAATAAAAAAAAATAAAAGCCAGGCGTGGTGACGCACACTTGTAATCCCAGAATTTGGAAGGCTGAGACAGGAGGATTGCACAGGTTCGAAGCTAGCCTCAGCTACTTAGTGAGGCCCTCTGCAACTCAGTGAGATCCTGTTTCAAAATAAAGAATAAAAAACAGGGCTGGGGGTGTAGCTCAGAGGTAGAATGCCCCTGGGTTCCATTCCCAGTACCACAAAAAAAAAAAAAAAAAAAGTAAATAAAAATAAAGCTGTATATGGTGTTGCACACTCGTAATCCTAGTACTTTGGAGGCTGAGACAGGAGAATCACGGGTTCATGGACAGCCTCAGCAATTTAGTGAGACACTCAGCAACCTAGTGAGACCCTATTTCCAAATAATAAATAAAATTGGTCTGGGGGTGTAGCTTGGAGATAGAATGCCTCTGAGTTCAACTCCCAGAATGCCCACACACACAAAATAAAATTAAAATAAATTGGGTGTGTTGACAAAGGCTTGTAATTCCAGTACTTGGGAGGCTGAGACAGGAAGATCCTAGGACCATGGCCAGCCTCAGCTACTTAGTGAGGTCCTCTGCAACTTAGTTAAGACCCTGTTTCTAAATAAGTAGTAAAATAGGGCTTGGGATACAGCTTGGAGGTAGAATACCCCAGGTTTAACCCTCAGCACCAAAAATAAGTAAATAATAAATAAATAAAATCTGGGTGTGGTGGTGCACATCTGTAATCCCAGTATTTGGGAGGCTGAGACAAAAGGATCACAGGTTCAAAATCAGCCTCAGCAATTTACTGAGGCTGTCAGAAATTTAGTGAGAGCCTGTTTCCAAATTTAAAAAAACAAAACAAAACAAAAAACAGAGCAGGGCGTGGTGGCACATACCAGTAATCCTACTACCTGGGAGGCTGAGACAGGGGGATTGTAGGTTCTAGGACAGACTGGGCAAGTAGTGAGCATCTCATCGGCCCAGTGAGACCCTTTTTCAAAATAAAATAAAAAACAGGGCTGAGGGTGTAGCTCGGAAGTAGAATGCCCCTTGGTTCAATCTCCAGTACTCAAAAAATAAAAAGAAAAAAAAAAAGAAAGAAAAAAAATTGGGGCTGGGAGTATAGCTCGAAGGTAGAATGTGCCTGGATTCAATCCTCAGGGCCAAAAAAGTGCCTTCGGGTGCTGAGAACATTATTATCACAGTTGGAACTTAATTATTGCAACACACCAGGATTTTCTACATACCACGTTAATATCAAGTATATTTTTGTTGATGTTTGAACACGCTTCTTTGCAGGGCTTGCTGCTTCTTGAACCATGAATTTTGTTCCAAAGTCTGCCTTATTTCTTGTCTCAAAAACATCCCACAGGGCCAGGAGTAGTGGCGCACGCTTGCAATCTCAGCATTCGGGAGGCTGAGACAGGAGGATCCGGGTTTGCAGACAGCATCAGCTACTTAGTGAGGCCCTTTGCAACTCAGTGAGACCCTGTTTCAAAAGAAAGAATAAAAAATAGGGCTGGGGTTGTCACTTGGAGGTACAATGCCCCTGGGTTCCATCCCTGGTCCACAGAGCTGGGTGTGACAGTGCACACTTGTAATCCCAGGACTTGGGAGGTTGAGAAGAGAGGATCACAAGTTCAAGAACAGCCTCAGAAAGTAGCGAGGTTCTCATCAATCTTGCGAGACCCTGTTTCAAAAATAAAATAAGGAGGGGTACAGCTTGGAGGGAGAATACTCCTGGGTTTAATCCCCTGTACCACAAACAAACAAAATTATCCCACAGGATCTCTGACTGCTGCAAACCTACTTGGAGCATTGGCTGCTCTGATACCTAGGTCTCAGTTTAAACAGAGATCCAAGCCGGGCGTAGTGGCGCACACTTGTAATCCCAGGACTTGGGAGGCCGAGACAGGAGGAATGCATGGGTTCGAAGCCAGCCTCAGCTATGTGATGAGACCCTGTCTCCAAATAAGAATATAAAGTAGGCCTAAGAGTGTAGCCCAGAGGTAGCAGGCCCCTGGGTTCTATCCCCAGTACAGAAAGAAGGAAAGAAGGAAGGAAGGAAGGAAGGAAGGAAGGAAGGAAGGAAGGAAGGAAGGAAAGAAAGAAAGAAAGAAAGGAAGGAAGAGTAAATTAAAATTAAGACTGGGGGTGTAGCTCGAAGGTAAATGTTCTTGGATTTCATCTCCAGTACCCCAAACACACACAAATTTTTAAAAAATGATAAAATGAGACTCTGCTTCTTCCATGGAACAGTTTCTCTGCCTATCTTACCACCTAGGGTACCACCTACCTTGTTCTTCATCGGCAACTTTTATCCTCCATCTCTTCAGCTGTTTGTTCTCCTTTTCTTTTTTCTTTTGATGCTGGGGATCAAACCTGGGGCACTGTGTGCGCTAAGTAGGCCATCTACCACTGATCACTGATACCACGGGCTCCCAGCCCCCATATCTCTCCTTTCTCCCTCTCCTAAGTTACAGAGGGCTTCACAAGTAGCTGAGGCTGTCCTTAAACCCGTATCCTCTTGTCTCAGCCTCCCAAGTACTGGGATTAAAGCATGTGACATCACATTTGGCTTCCTAATTTTTATTCTTTATTTTTACGGTTTTTTATTTTTTATTTTTTTGTGGTACTGAGGTGGAACCCAGGGGCTTTATACCTCCAGGCTACACTCCCAGACCTATTTTATATTTTATTTGGAAACAGGACCTCACCAAATTGCTAAAAGCCTCACTAAGTAGCTGAGGCTGGCTTCGAACCTGTGCGACCCTCCTGTCTCAGCCTCCCAAGCACTGAGATTACAAGCGTGCGCCACCACGCCCGGCTTTATCCTTTACTTTTAAATAGGGTTTCACTAAGTTGTGGAGGGCCTCATTAAGTAGCTGAGGTTGACTGCCAACCCGTGATCCTCCTGGCTCAGCCTCCTAAGTATTAGGATTACAAGGGTGCACCACCACGCCCGGCTTTTATTTTTATTTTATTTATTTATTTATTTATTTATTTATTTATTTTTGTGAGTCTGGGGATCGAACTCAGGGGCATTCAACCTCACAGCTACACCCCCTGCCCTATTTTTTTATTCTTTATTTTGAAACCAGGTCTCGCTGAGTTGCAGAAGGACTCACTAAGTAGCGGAGGCTGTCCGCGAACCGCGATCCTCAGCCTCCCGAATGCTGGGATTACAAGTGTGTGCCACCACGCCCAGCTTATTTTTATTTTGAAACAGGGTGCACCACACCTGTCTGTCTGTCTGTCTGTCTATCTATCTATCTATCCTTACTGTTTTTTTTGATACTGGGAACTGAACCCAGAGGCTCTCTACTGAGCTGTATCCCAGTTCTTTTTACTTTATTTTGAAACAGGGTCTCGCAGTGCTTGTTTTGGGGGCACATATATTAAAACTGGAATGAAACAGAGTTTTGTTGATTTGCTGAGGCTGGACTGACTTGTAATCCTCCTGTCTCATCCTCTCAAGTACTAGAATTCCAGGTGTAATCCTACGCCACCACACCTGGCTCTATTTTTTTATTTTTACTTTTTGCAGTACTGGGGATGGAACCCAGGAGCATTCTACCTCTGAGTTACATTTTTTTTTATTCTTTATTTTGAAACAGGGTCTCACTAAGTTACAGAGGGCCTCACTAAGTAGCTGAGGCTGTCCACGAACTGAGATCCTCCTGTCTCAGCCTCCCAAATACTGGGATTAAAAGCGTGCGCTGCCACACCTCAGACCACACCTGGTTTTAACTCTTCACAAATAAACTTCACAAGTAACTATTTGTAAGTAAACACAGTAATCTTTTTTTTTTTTTTTTTTTGTAATATTGGGGATGGAACAGAGGGGCATTCTACTCTGAGGTATACCCCCAGCCCTATTTTGTATTCTTTATTTTTTTATTTTTTGCAGTATTGGGGATAAAATCCAGGGGCATTCTACCTCCAAGTGACAACCCCAGCACTATTTTTTTTTTATTCTTTATTTTGAAACAGGGTCTCACTGAGTTACAAAGGGCCTCATTAAGTAGCTGAGGCTGTCCCCAAACCACAATTTTCCTGTCTCAGCCTCCCAAATGCTGGGATTACAAGCATGCGTCATCACGCCCGGCTTGTGTTCTTTATTTTGAAACAGGGTCTCACTGAGTTGCAAAGAACCTCACTAAGTAGCTGAGGCTGTCCACAAACCACGATTCTCCTGTCTCAGCCTCCCAAATGCTGAGATTATAAACTTGTATCACCACACCTGGCTTAAAAGTATTTTTATTTATTTATTTATTTAGTAGGTCTGGGGATGGAATCCAATGGCATTCGACCTCCGAACTACACCCCCTGCCCTATATTTTATTCTTTATTTTGAAACAGGGTCTCAGTCTCACTGAGTTGCGGAGGGCCTCACTAAGTAGCTGAGGCTGGCCGTGAACCACGATCCTCCCGTCTCAGCCTCCCAAATGCTGGGATTACAAGCATGCGCCACCATGCCCGGCTAAAAGTATTTTTATTTTTACTTTGTTTGATTCTAGGATTGAAATCAGGTAATTCTATCTCTGAGCTACACCCCCAGCGCTTTATTTATTTATTTATTGGTACTGGGGATGGAACTCAGTAGCATTGTACCTCTGAGCTACACTCCCAGCCCTATCTTTTTTTTTTTTTTTTTTTGGTGGTACTGGGGGTGGAACCCAGGGGCTTTCTACCTCCAGGCTATACCCCCAGACCCATTTTATATTTAATTGGAAACAGGGTCTCACTAAGTTGCTGAGAGCCTCACTAAGTAGCTGAGGCTGGCTTTGAACCTGCGTGATCCTCCTGTGTCAGCCTCCCAAGCGCGGGGATTACAAGTGTGCCCCACCATGCCCGGCCCAGCCCTATCTTTTTTATTCTTTATTTTGAAACAAGGTCTCACTAAGTTGCAAAGGATCTAAGTAGCTGAGGCTGTCCGCGAACCACGATCTCCTTGTCTCAAACTCCCAAATGCTGTGATTACAAGCATACGCCTGCCACCACGCCCAGCTTATTTATTTTTATTTGTTTTATTTATTTTTATTTTGTGGTGCTGGTCACTGAACCCAGGGGCATTCTACCTCTGAGGTACACCCCTAGACCATTTTCTTAGTTTTTTTTATTTGGAAACAGGGTCTCGCTAAGTTGCTAACAGCTTCACTAAACTGCTGAGGCTGGCTTCGAACCTGTGATTCTCCTGTCTCAGCTTTCTAAATACTGGGGTTACAGGTGTGGGCTACCACACCCAGCTTTTCAGTTTGCAACATGGTTTCACTAAGTTGCAGACAGCGTCTCTAAATGGCTGAGGCTGGCAGAGACCCGGCAATCATCCTGTCTCAGCCTTCCAGGTACTAGGATTACAAGTATGGGCCACCACGCCCAGCAATACAGAGGGTAGAAAAGTAAACCTGATCTCAGTCAGTGGGTAGGAGGATAGCTCCAACACCTCGCATCTTGAAGAGACCAACCTGACCATTGCAGTGCAGCCTTCCTCAGGCTCCAAGTGAATGTCTCAGTGTAGCCAAATCTGCTCAATGTCCAAAGCTGGTATCTAAAGTTTCTGTAAGGTTGAAGAATACAGTGTAGATATCCTGATATTAATTGCTGTCTTTCTTTCTTTCTCCTTTCTTTCTCTCTCTTTTATTTTCTTTTTAAAGACCTCTCATTGAGCAGAACTCTTGCCTAACAACACAGAATGCAGTCTGAAGCTGCACAGAGAATTCTGTGATGGTAACATTAGCCATACGGTGAGGTAGAAACATTCCAGTGAGAAATACACTGAACATGGGAAGCGGAAATGACTCCAGCGTCAACTCTGGTTTTGTTCCTTTGGGTTTTTGCCCCTGCATGGCACTAGGGCTTAACTCGGGGCACTCTACCACTGAGCTGCAGCCCAAAACCCTTTTTTTTTTTCCGATGGTACTGGGGATTTAACCCAGGGGCCTTCTACATCTGAGCTACATCCCCAGTCCTATTTTTTTTTTTTTTTTGGTGGTACTGGAGGTGGAACCCAGGGGCTTTCTACCTCCGGGCTATACTCCCAGACCCATTTTATATTTTATTTGGAAACAGGGTCTCACTAAGTTGCTGAGAGCCTCACTAAGTAGCTGAGGCTGGCTTCGAACCTGCGTGATCCTCCTGTCTCAGCCTCCCAAGCACGGGGATTACAAGCGTGAGCCACCACGCCCGGCTTCCCAGTCCTATTTTTTATTCTTTATTTTGAAACAGGATCTCGCTAAGTTGTTGAGGGCCTCAATAAGTAGCTGAGGCTGACCATGAACCTGGATCCTCCTGTCACAGCCTCCCAAGTACTGGGATTATAAGCATGCACCATTATACCAGGTGAATTTTTTTTTTTTTTTGCGGTACTGAGGACAGAACCCAGGGGTATTCTACCTCTGACTTATACCCCCAGCCCTATTTTTTATTCTTATTTTGTTTTGCTTTGTTTTTGGTTTTTGCGGTACTGGGGATGGAACTCAGGGGCATTCTACCTCTGAGCAACACTGCCAGCCCTATTTTTTATTCTTTATTTTGAAACAGGGTCTTACTAAGTTGTAATAAGTAGTAGCTGAGGCTGTCCTCAAACCGTGAGCCTCCTGTCTCAGCCTCCTAAATGCTGGGATTACAAGTGTGTGCCACCATGCCTGGCTACTTTAATTTTGAAACAGGGTCTTGCTAGGTTGAGAGTCTCACTACTTGCTGAGGATGTCCTCAAACCTGCAATCCTCCTGTCTCAGTCCCCCTTGTGTTGGCATGACAGGCATGTGTCACCACGCCCACCTATCTCTGAGTTCTTGAGGCACTGTCTCAATACACCATTTGTTACAGAAAAGCTGACATAGAAATCAGGATCCATGCCCTCTCCTAAGAATTGCCAGAGAGTAAAAAAGAGCGTTTCAGATTGCAAGACAAAACCACAGTCCTCCAGATCATACCAGATGCTATGCAGTGACAGTGAGTGGAAAAATAAACAAGGATGCACAATCATTATGCAAAGACACCCCTCACCTGTACCTACCCTCGGTTCTTTGGTCTAGGTCCCTCATTAGCTGAAAGTTTCTCTGGAGTTCAAAGGGAAGGTTTTCAATACCTAGGGAAAAGAGAGAAACGGAGAATCACTGGTCTATGCACAGGTCGTGGCAAGGCTCTACCACCAAGCCACACCCCAGCCCCCAAACTTAAAATCTGTGTATGTGCGTGGATGCACGTTGCTAGGGAAGACCCCCCGGTGTTTCACAAATGCTAAGCATGTGCGCGATCGCTAAGCCACACCTCCATTCCTTCCAGCTGTGTGTATGTGTGAGTGTGTGTGTACCGAACCCAGAGGCAGTCTACCACGCAGCTACATCCACAGCCCTTTTTATTCATTCATATACTTATTTATTGCGGTACTGCGAATGGAACCCAGGGACATTCTACCTCCGAGCTACACCCCCAGCCCTATTTTTTATTCTTTTATTTGGAAACAGGGTCTCACTGAGTCGCAAAGGGCCTCACTAAGTAGCTGAGGCTGTCTGTGAACTGTGATCTTCCTGTCCCAGCCTCCCGAATGCTGGGATTACAAGCGTGCGCCATCACGCCCGGCTCTGCTTATTTATTTATAGTGTGTGGTACTGGGGATTGAATCCAAGGGCCTTCTACCCTAGGATATGTCCCCAGCCCTATTTTATTTTTATTTGAAAATAGGTTTTTGTTTTTTTTTTTAAGTGGTACTGGGAATTGAACCCAGACATTCTACCTCTGAGCTACACCCCCAGACAGATTTTATTTCTTATATTGGAAACAGGGTCTCACTAGGTTGCTGAGAACCTCGCTAAGTTGCCGAGGATGGCTTTGAACCTGCGATCCTACAGTCCCAGCCTCCCAAGTACTAGGATTAGGATTACAAGTGTGCGCCACCATGCCTGGTTTCAAAACAGGGTCTTGCTCAGTTGCTAAGAGACTAAGTGGTTAAGGCTGGCTTCGAACCTGCCATCCTTGTCTCAGCCTCCCAAGTACTGGGATTAGAGGTGTGGGCCACCATGCTGCTGCCCTTAGTTTACTTATTGGTATCTGTTTCTCCAGGTAGGTGAACCATGTCTTGTTATCAGGTATTTCCCTAGTATTTAAAATTATGTCTTGCTGTAATCCCAGCGCTTGGAAGGCGGCGACAGGAGGGCGGAGACAGGAGGATCCCGCAGGTTTGAAGCCAGCCTCGCGGCTTAAGAGACCCTGTTTCAAAAAAAAAAAAAAAAAAAGGGTGTCTGGGAGCGTAGCCCAGAGGTAGAAGGGTTTCCAGGAACCTCAGTACCACCAAAAATAAATAAATAAATAAATAAATAAATAAATAATGTCTTGCATATACCCGACAGCCTTTTTATTTATTTTTTGGTGGTACTGGGTAGGGAACCTAGGGGCTTTCTACCTCTGGGCTATACTCCCAGACATATATATACATATATATATTTGTGTGTGTGTGTGTGTGTGTGGTGGTAGTGGTACTGGGGTTCCTGGAAGCCCTTCTACCTCTGTGCTACACTCCCAGACCTATTTTATTTTTGGAAACAGGGCCTCTTAAGCCAGCGCGGCTGGCTTTGAATCTGCGCAATCCTCCTGTCTCCGCCTACCAAGCACGGGGATTACAAGTGTGCGCCACCACGCCCAGCGACCTGTTTATATTTTGTTTGGAAACAGGGTCTCACTGAGTTGCTGAGAGCCTCACTAAGTAGCTGAGGCTGGCTTTGAACCTGTGCGACCCTCCTGTCTTAGCCTCCCAAGCGCAGGGATTACAAGCGTGCGCCACCACGCCCAGCATAGCTTTTTTACTTTTTGAGACAGGTTCTCACCAAATTGCCAAGGCTGGCCTTAAATTTGCGATCCTCCTGCCCCAACCTCCCTAACAGCTTAGATCATAGGCAGGTACCACTCTACTCCAAACTTTTTTTGTATGTGGTAGTAGGAATTAAACCCAGCGGCATTCTACCTCTGGGCGATATCCACAGTCCTATGTATTTTTATTTTATTTATTGGTACTGGGGGAATGAACCCAGGGCATTCTTCCTTCAAGCTACACTAAGTCCTTTTTATTTTTTACTTTGAAATAGAGTCTTACTAAATTGCCAAGGCTGGTCTCCTACCTGCAATCGATCTGTCTTCAGCCTACCAATTACTGGCATTACAGGCACATACCACCACATCTGGCTTGTACTTTTTATTTTCAAACAGGTCTCACTATATTGTTGAGGCTTCCTGGGTATGGTGTTGCATGCTTGTTACTGGGTATGGTGTTGCATGCTTGTTACTGGGTATGGTGTTGCATGCTTGTTACTGGGTATGGTGTTGCATGCTTGTAATCCCAGTATTTAGGAGGCTGAGATAGGAAGATCGCAGGTTCTCAGGCAGCCTCAGCTACTTAGTGAGGCCCTTGGCTATTTAGCAAGACCCTGTTTCAAAATAAAGAACTAAGCCGGGTATGGTGGCGCACGCTTGTAATCCCAGCATTCAGGAGGCTGAGACCGGAGGATCGCGGTTCGCGGACAGCCTCAGCTACTTAGTGAAGCCCTCTGCAACTTAGTGAGACCCTGTTTCAAATTAAAAAATAAAAAATAGGGCAGAGGGTGTAGCTCGGAGGTCAAATTCCCCCTAGGTTCCATCCCCAGATCCGCAAAAATAAATAAATAAATAACAAAAAATAAAGAACTGTACTGCAAAAAAAAAAAAATTGTTGAGGCTGGCCTCAAATCTATGATCCATTAGTCTCAGCTTTCCACGTACTGGGATTACAGGCATGTGTCACTCTGCCAGGCTATACCAAAAACTTTCTTTTTTTTTTTCTTTCTTTCATCTTCTTTTTTTCTTTTGGCAATATAGATTAGACCCAGAGGCATTCTACCTGCAAGCTACATACATAAACCTATTTTCATTTTTAAATTGAAAACGGGGTCTTGATAGGTTACTGAGAATGTCACTAAGTTGCTGAGGCTGGCCTTGAACCTGCAATCTTCCTGTCTTAGCCTTCCAAGTACTGGAATTCCAGGCAACAGGCACATGCCATCATGCCTGGCCACCCCCAATTTTTTTTTCTTTATCTTTTTTTTTTTTTTTTTTGGTGGTACTGGGGATTGAACCCAGGAGCATTCTACTTCCAAGTTACATCCCTAGCACTATTTTTTGTTTTTCTTCCTTTTTTTTTTTTTTTTTTTTTAGCACTAGAGATTGAACCCAGAGGCATTCTACCTCTGAGCCAAACCCCCAGCCCAATTTTATTTTTATTTGGAAACAGGGTCTCACTAAGTTGCGGAGGGCCTCGCTAAGTTGTAGAGGTTGGCTTTGAACCTGTGATCCTCCTGTCTCAGCCTCCTAAGTACTAGGATTACAAGTGTGCGTCACCACACCCAGCTTATATTTTTTTCCCTTTATTTTGAAACAGAATCTCATTAAATTGCAGAGGGCCTAAGTAGCTGAGGCTGGCTCTAAACCTGTGATCCTCTTGTCTCAGCCTCCCAAGTACTAGGATTATAAGCATGCACCACCATGCCCAGCCACCCTAGTGACTCTGCTCCTTTAACTTGTCTTGGACCTGGCTCCACCAGTTCACTGATATTAAGTCACCAACAATTTACACTAAGAAACATCTCAATAGTGTTGATATTATGTATTCTCCTTCAAAATAACTTTCTTCTCATAGGATTCCAAATATATACCCACTGGTAATTACAACTTTGATTTTTTTTTTTTAGCCTCTTAGATATTAATGTTTCCAGCCAGGCATGGTGGTGCATGTTTGTAATCCCAGTACTTGGGAGGCTGAGACAAGAGGATTGAGCGGGTTCAAATCCAGCCTCAGCTACTGCCAGGCGCGGTGGCACACACTTGTAATCCCTGCACTTGGGAGGCGGAGACAGGAGGATCGCGCAGGTTCGAAGCCAGTGGTGCTGGCTGAAGAGACCCTGTTTCCAAATAAAAAATATAAAAATAGGTCTGGGAGTGTAACCCAGAAGTAGAAGGGTCTCCAGGAACCCCAGTACCACCACACACACACATACACACACACACACACACACACACACACACACACACCAAAACAAAAAAAAAAATCCAGCCTCAGCTATTTAGTGAGGCTCTCAGCAACTCAGTAAGACCCTGTTCCCCCCCCCCCAAAAAAATATATATATATAAAAGGTCTGGGAGTGTAGCCCAGAGATAAAAAACCCCTGGGTTACGTGCCCAGTACCATAAAAATTTTTGTTTCCTTGAGATTACATTTTATTTATTTATTTTTGGTACTAAAGATTGAACCAGGGCCATTCTGCCTCCAAGCTACACCCCCAGCCTTACTTTTTTATTCCTTTCTTTTCTTTTCTTTTCTTTTTTATCTTTTTTGCGGTACTTGAGATGAAACCCAGGGGCATTCTACCTCCGAAGCTATACCCCCAGCCCTATTTTTATTCTTTATTTTGAAGCAGAGTCTCGCTGAGTTACAAAGGGCCTCACTAAGTAGCTGAAGCTGTCCACGAACCCAGATCCTCCTGTCTCAGCCTCCCAAATGCTGGGATTACAAGCGTGCATCATCACGCCCGGCTTATTATTCTTTATTTTGAAACAGGGTCTTGCTAAGCTAAGTTTACAGAAGCATCTCCCCTAAGTAGCTGAGGCTGGCCAAACCTGCAATCGTCCTGTCTCAGCCTCCCAAGTACTGGGATTACAAGTGTGCGCCACCACACCCGGATGAGATTACATTTTAAACCTCTCAGTTTTTTTTTTTTTTTTTTTTTTTTTTTGCTTGTTTTACCTGAATGATCTTATTCATTCTTCTGGATACAATTACCATTCCTATGCTTAAATCCAAAATGAACTAAATATATCGCTCTTACATCTCAAGTTCCTATCTTTTGTTAATAGCATACTGTACCTCACTTTCCACACAGGAAGAAGTCACCTTAGATTCTTCCTTCTCTCCCAACCACGCAGTCACTCAGTCAGTTCTGTGGTATCTGTCTCCTAGAAACTTCTGTCACTCCCTCAGGCCAGGTCCTCATCTCTGATCGGGAATGTTATCTCTAACTGATCTCCCTGTTATCAACACCATACTGCTCCAATTTACCACACATCAGCTGTTTTCCTTTAAAAAAAATTACACACGACTTTAAAATGCACAGTTCTTAGGTTACCTGAAAAGACCTTGTCCAATCTAGCCACGGATTCTCTACAGCATCATCTCCTAACCTCCCACCTTAAAGTCGTATCTGTCACACTCTCCCCTGTACTTTTCTCTGACCCTGCCACAGATCCATCAAGACACTTACACAGATGTTTGCCCCAACTTGGAATTCCCTTCCTTTTCCTGCACTTCGAGTTTATGTAGTAAATAAGCACTTAGCTATTCAAACATCTCTGTAAAACTTCCCTTTGAATACCCAGGTGATTAGCTCCTCTCTCCAGTGTTACCAACTGTCCCTGAAATGCATTCCCCTTATCACACCGTTTTATAGTCCTTTGTCTGCGAAGCTGTACTGTGAGCTTCTTTAGGGCAGGGGCTGTGTCTTACTCTTCTCAGCGCTCCACTGTCTGCCATTGTTTGCCCCACAATGTCTCTGTTTGCTGTGCGAAGGGACAAGTCTCAACACCCAAACACAGGCGGGCACATGGTGACGGCCCCGTGGAGGGGATGGCCGGCACAAACAGCTTAAACAGAACACCAGGTTTCCATCTGACTGGCACTGGATCTTCACTCGTGAAGAGAGGCGTTCCAGTTTATCATCTGACGGTGGTCGCACGCCCCTACCCCTCCGAGAAGCCACGTCTGAGAAAAAAATGACTGCAGCCAGCCGGAGCTGCTGCTCCTAATGACAGTGGGTGACACCGATTGTGAACGGCTTTGGAGAAAAAAAAAGGCATCTCCCCTGAAAAATGAGGGCAGCAATTACTTGCCCTACTATGCCTACCAGCCTTCCGAGAGACATCCCGAGTCCCAGCGCGCAGCCCCTCCCTCGTCTACACCCCGAGCGCGGCCCCGACCCTCCTGCCCCGCCCCCTCTCCCTTCACCGCTCCAGCATTCCCTCCCGCGGGTCCCCTTCATAACCGTGACCTTCTGGCCACCAGGCCTTCGGGGCCACAGAGCTTGGCAGCCCCGATCCCCCACCACTCTATGACCCCTGACCCCCTGCTCCAGCCTGCTCTTACTGTCCAGATAATGTTCCAAATACATCCCCGCAGCCATCTTGAAGCAAAACAAAGCAACTTCCGATCCTCCCCGGAAGAGACTGAAAGGCGACGGGAGCTGTAGCTATTCTTGGGTTAGAACGTTTCCGCCCTTAAAGAGAGAACTTCCGCCCTTAGTACGTTACCCTCCAGGGCACATCCGCCCGGCGCGGAGGCTTCGCCTTTTGCGGCAGTCGCGGCAGCCCGGAGCGAGGCTGCTGGAGCACACTTCCGCCCTCACTGAGGCTCTTCCCGGCGCGACCGGGATGGCCATGACGTCACAGGCGGGCGCCATTTTGCATTCTCCTGTACACTTTTCTTTTCCCTCCAAAAAGGGAATGTTGTAGTCTGGGGGGAAAAGGCGGTTGTCTTTAGGATCCTTATTCCCCTGATATCCCTTTTCAGCAACTGGAATCCAATTTTTTTTTTTTCTTTTGCAGATTATGAATCTGGTCACCAAAGCAAGGTCCAGCTGGAGCCTTGGCTAGATTCTTAAGTAGGAGAGGCCCAGCGTGGTGCCACACACCTTTCATCCAGTACTTGCAAAGGAGGTGGAGACGAGAGGATCGCAGGTTCAAGGCCAGTCTTGGCTATTTAGTGAGGCCCTCTGCAATGTAGTGAGACCGGTTTCAAAATACAGAATGAAAAATAGGGCTGGGGGTATAGCTTAAAGGTAGAAGGCTCCTGGGTTCAATCCTAATACTGCAGAAAAATACAAAGCAGGTTCGAGGCCAGCCAGACCTGTAACTTGAGACCCTGTTTCCAAAAAAAGACTGGGGGTGTATCTCAGAAGTGGAATGCCCCTGGGGCTCAATCCCCTGTACTACCAGAAAAGTGGAGTTATCAATCCCAGTGAATGTCAATGGGTGTGTTGTGTGTGATGCTGGGTATTGAGCCCAGGGACATCCTACCACTGAGCTACAGCCCTATCCTACTTGTATATTTTTTATTTGACAGGGTCCCCCTAAGTTGCTCAGGCTAGCTTCAACCTTCAATCAGTCTGTCTCAGCCTCCCAAGGACTGGGATCACAGGCATGTGCCACCATGCTCTGCTCTGGGTCTTGTGAAATTATACTCTGTGCATATTTGTTCACTAGCATCAATGCCACTCCTAGATCCAGGGGCTGGTAAATGCTAAGTGGGAGTTCTACTCCAGAGCTACTTTTTTTTTTTTTTTTTTTTTTTGCAGTACTGGGGTTGGCACCAAGGGGCATTCTATCTCCCCAGCTCTATTTTAGTCTATTTACTTTTGAAACAGTCAAAGTAGCTGAAGCTGTCTGCGAACCACAATCCTCCTGTCTCAGCCTCCCAAACGCTGGGATTACAAGTGTGCACTACCATGCCCGGCCTACAACAGTATTTTTAAAATTGAGAATGGCTTATTTTACATTTCTTCCTTATAAACACAAATAATTATGCAGTAAAGCTATACTTTTGAAAACCTTTCAGGGTTTCTGACCCTTATACTCAAACACACTTTCACATACACTGAATTTGCCTGCTGTATTGCCACTCTTTTTTTTTTTTTTGGTGATACTGGGGTTCCTGGAAGCCCTTCTACCTCTGGGCTACACTCACAGACTTATTTTATATTTTTGAAACAGGGTCTCTTACACCAGCGCGGCTGGCTTCAAACCTGCGCGATCCTCCTGTCTCCACCTCCCAAGCACGGGGATTACAAGCGTGCGCCACCACGCCCGGCTATTGCCACTCTCTTAAAGAGACCTAAGGTTTTTGCCCCCTCCCCCACTTTTTGGTGGTGCTAGGGTTTAAACCCAGAAGCTTGCACATACGAGTTGTACCACTGAGCTACACTGACAGCCCCGTCTCCTTTTTCATTTGAATTTATAGTCGAGCCGGGCATGATGGCACTCGCTTGTAATCTCCGAATTCAGGAGGCTGAGACGGGAGGATCACGATTCGCAGACAGCCAACACCAGTCACTGGTAGAGACCTGCGTTTCCTGACCTTTTTACTTGTTATATAACCACTCTGCGTTATGTGAGGTGAATGTGATAACCACTAACACCGTGGACACTCATGCTTTGTACTGACAACTGGTCCTGCACCCATTAACTATGGTTTCCACCGCTGGAAACCTCTGGTTTTAGGTGCCACAGTCTGACGGACGGACGTATGTACACACATCAACCACTACAATCAGCGCAAAGCAAATGTGAAGGATAAGGCAGGAGTCGGGGGTTTTTTTTGTGTGGTACTGGGGATTGAACACAGGGGCATTCTACCTCCAGGCTACACCTCCAGCCCTGTTTTCTTATTCTTTGAAACAGGGTCTAAGTTGCGGAAGGCCTAAGTAGCTGAAGCTGGCCGAGAACCTGTGATCCTCCTGTCTCAGCTTCCCAAGTACAGGAAGTACCAGCATATGCCACCATGCTGGGCTCTTTATATAAATATATAAGGCGCATAGTGTTAACACATAACTGAAACCTTGCTCTCAGTTTTAGGTAATGTAGGCCCTGTGACAGAATTTGAATGCAGCAAGACTTATAAAGCAAAACAAAATCACACCCCTCTGTGGTGGTAGTCACACACAGAGCCTCATCGTACAAGCGCCCATTTTCACACTGGTGTGGCCTGGGCCCTGTCCTCCGACACCTCCCCATGGACTCTTCCCAGCTCCCTCACATCAGCAGCCCCACTGCCTCTGATCCTTTTACATGAATTTATTTCTATACAATGTTCTAAAAACACCCCTTGGATCGTACATAATTTTTTTTCTTCATTTTTAAATTGCTTTATAACAACTGGTTTCCTGTTTTGTTTTTTAAGTATTTTCTCTGGAATCTGTCATGATTAAAAAAAAAAAAAAAAGGCAAAAGTAAATAAAAAATGCCATGGCCAGGGAAGAGGGTGGAGGAAAAAAAGATAAAAGTAAAATAAAACATCAAATATGAAAATTCTCAGAGATAATGCATTTATAAACACAGAAATGGTTACAACAAAGATGGCCGTGATGAGCGGGTATATATATATATTTATATATATATATTTATATATAAATCCATGTCCGGCATCTGACTGTGGCACCTAGGGGGCTAAGTCCAGTCCTGGGGTTGCCCTGAACTCTCCTCTCTGCAGTACCCTTGTCCTGGGGTTTCATGGAGAACGCCAAGCTCCCTGGGCTGGGGTGGAGAAGCTGGGTCGAGGGCCTTGACTGGCAGAGAAGGGAAGAGAAGCTCCAAGGAGAGCCAGGCCCACACTGCTAGGCCACCCTTGACCACCTGGGGAATCTGGCCCCTTGGGGACCACACTCAGCCCATGCCCCCTTACAAATATAAGGAGGTCTAATCCCACCCAAGTCTCCTTCACCAGCAGTCGGTAAGGAGTGAAGTGAGACTGTGGGAGAAAAAAATGGCTCTTGGGGGCTGGGCACACAAGAAACCTCTGTTCTTGGCAGGCAAGCCTAAGACAGGAGGCTGGTTACATTTAGGGCCCCTTCTCTTTGTTATCAGGGAGGGCCAGCCTCTAGTCTTCGGTCAGCCCAAACTTTGAGGATGAGGAGGGAGGAAAGGGTTAAGTGTCCACACCGGACAAGTTTCTGTGAGGTCATAACAAATTCTTCCCTTGAGCACCAACCCCAGATTTTAAAAGCTTCGCTTGGGAGGGGGCTGCTGGATGACGCCATCAGCTCAATTTCTGTGCCAATCAGGAGGGCTGATGTCCTTTTGAAGAGGAGCTGAAAATAATGGTGGTATCTTGTGAATAAAAGCTGTGCCTGAGGCTCGAGGAGAATGGAGCCAAGGCTTGTCAAGGAAGAAGACCTTCCCACCAAGAGGAGACGGAGAAAGAAGGGCCAGAACTTCTCTCTCCTCTTCCCAATGGATGGCAGCACGGATCTCTAGGAGCTGGCCAGGTGCTCCACCTGGATGGTGCTGGTGGTGACCGTGAGGCAAATGTCCTTGTGATGCTCTGCCGTCTTATAGGGGGTCAGGTCAAAGGAACACTGGGGTGGAGGGTTGGGGTTGCTGTCCCCACCACCCCCGCCCTGGGGGGCTGCCCCAGGGGACTGGAAGTGTGGTGGCTGCGGTGGCTGCTGCTGCTGCTGCTGTTGTGATGCCTGGGAGGCCTGCGCCTGGGCCTGGGCCTGGGCCTGGGCCTGGGCCTGGGCCTGGGCCTGGGCCTGGGCTTGAGCTTGAGCCTGCGCCTGGGCCTGGGCCTGGGCCACTGCTGCTGCTGCTGCTGCCGCCTGCACTTGTTGCTGGAGATCAGGAGGGTTGTGTTTGCGCATGTGTTTCATAAGGTATGTTTCCTGAGGGAGATAAGAAGAAGGTGAGGAATGAAAAGGCAGGAGATGACTGGTCATAGCATCCTGGGCCCCTACTCTGCATCAAGTAGGATATATTTATACAGAGATACTCTGGGGCCGAGTAGGCAGAACTCAAGTAGCACTTTTTTTTCCTTTTTTTTTTTTTTGCGGGTCTCCGGATGGAACCCAGGGGCATTCGACCTCCGAGCTATACCCCCTGCCCTATCTTTTATTCTTTATTTTGAAACCAGGTCTCAATGAGTTGAGAGGACTTCACTAAGTAGCTGAGGCTGTCTGCGAACCGCAATCCTCCAGTCTCAGCCTCCCGAATGCTGGGATTACAAGCGTGCGCCATCACGCCCGGCTTCATCTTTTTCTGGAGTCTAATAGAAACACCTAAATAAAATCTTCCTCCCCCAACATTTCTTTTCTGTGGTGCTGGGGATTAAACCAGAGGGCATTCTACCCAAGCTACAGCCCCAGCCCATCTGATTCTTTACTGTGAAATGGGGTCTACGCTGCAGTGGGCCTCACAAGTTGCTGAGGCTGGCTGCCGACCCGCAGTCCTCCTGTCTCAGCCTCTCCCCAACATTTCAAGTGGCTTTATGTTACCTCAGACATAAGTAAAATGAAGAAACCTTATTTATCGCTCTTTTTAGGATTAGTGGATCAGGAATCCCTTGTACCTCTTGGGTACAGGTCTAACTATTTCTGGATGGTACTTGGAGCAAGAGACCTTTATCCAGAATGAAGGGCGCGGTGGTGGCCGCCACAGGGCTACGAGGAGGAGAGGGAGGGGCGAGCGCTCACCGACGTGTACGCGCGGCTGCAGATGGTGCAGGTGTACACCTTGGCGTGCTTCACTGTGTGCGTGGACAGGTGCACCTCGAGCGAGGCCGCGTCGGTGTACGCCCGGTGGCAGTTGTGGCACTTGAAGGGTTTATCTTTGTTGTGCTGCCGTCTGTGGGACTGAGAAAGTCAGGAGAAACCATGATGAGCGTGTGCGCTTCCCCGCCTCCCTGACCTTTATGGGAAGAGGCCCAGGGTGGCAGCACGCCTGGTTACAATGATGGCTGAGGCTGGCCCCTCATCCGGGGGTCTCAAAGTGAGGCTTGGGGATCTCTAGGGAACGCTAGGGCCTTTCCAGGGACCCACAGTCTCAAAATCCTTTACGAATAATGACACACTGTTTGGCTTTTCACTTATTCTCTCTGGACAGTACAGAGTCTACATGACATGTGGTATCACAAACGGCTGCATGCAGCAGATGTGAGGACAGACACAACTTCAGTCACTCCAGACAGTGAAGACACTTACAAAATATAAAGCAATGCCGTTCTCCCTGCTACGTTCTTCTGGGAGTCTTTTGGAATAATTATATGTTGTTGTTTGGCAGTGTTGGGGATGGAACCCAGAGGCATTCTACCTCCAAGCGACGCCCTCAGCCCAATTCTTTTATTTTTATTTTTTGTGGTTCTGGGGGTGAAGCCCAGGCTACACTCCCAGACCTATTTTATACTTTATTTAGAAACTACCTCCAGGCTACACTCCCAGACCTATTTTATACTTTATTTAGAAACAGGGTCTAAGTTGCTGAGAGCCTAACTAAGTAGCTGAGGATGGTTTCGAGCATGTGCGATCCTCCTGTCTCAGCCTCCCAAGCACTGGGATTACAAGCGTGCACCACCACGCCCAGGTTTTTTATTCTTTATATTGAAATAGGGTCTCAATGAGTTGCTGAGAGCCTCACTAAGTAGCTGAGGCTGTCCTCGAACCACGATCCTCCTGTCTCAGCTTCTCAAATGCTGGGATTACAAGCGTGCACCACCACAACCAGCTTGGAATAGCTGTATATGTTAATGCTGGTTTTTTTTTGTGTGTGTGTGTGTGTGTGGTACTAGGGATTGAACCCAGGGACATTCTACCTCCAAGCTACTCCCCTGATTCTATTTTTTTTTTTTTATTCTTTATTTTGAAATAGCCTCACTAAGAAGCTGAGGCTGGCGGCAAAACTACAATTCTCCTGTTTTAGCCTCCCAAGTACTGGGATTATAAGCATACACCATCATGACTTGCAATATGATGCTTTTTACATAATTTGGGGGGGGGGGTCTGGGGATGGAACTCAGGGGCATTCAACCTCTGAGCTATACCCCCTGTCCTATTTTTTCTTTATTCTGAAACAAGGTCTCACTAAGTAGCTGAGGCTGTATGCGAACCGCAATCCTCCAGTCTCAGCCTCCTGAATGCTGGGATTACAAACCTGTGCCACCACACCTGGCTTCAATACAGCGATGTATATATATATATATATATATATATATTTTTTTTTTTTTTGGGGGGGGGTGGTGCTGGGGGTGAAACCCAGAGGCTACCTCCGGGCTATACTCCCAGACCTCTTTTACATTTTATTTGGAAACAGGGTCTCACTAAGTTGCTGAAAGCCTCACTAAGTAGCTGAGGCTGGCCTTGAACCTGTGCGATCCTCCTGTCTCAGCCTCCCAAGCACGGGGATTATAAGCATGCGTATCACGCCCGGCAATATAGCGCTTTTTAAATAAATTACTAAATTCTTTTTAAGTAACTTTTTAAGTTACAATATCTACACAGACAGGCATTACCCACATAAATCAAAGCTCTCTGGGTTCCTCAGTTACTTTTATTTATTTAATTTTCTGGTGGTGCTGGGAATTGAACCCAAGGCTTTACACACACCAGGCAAGAGCTCTACTGGGTTCAGCCAGGTATGGTGGCATACACTTGTAATCTTAGAACCTGGGACGCAGAGACAGGAGGATTGCAGGTTCAAAGGCAACCTGTGCAACTTAGTAAGCCACTCGGTAACCTAGTGAGACCCTGTTTCCAAATAAATAAAATTGGGCAAACAAAAACAAGAGAGAGAGACAGACAGACAGACAGTCCTGAAGAAGTTTGAGAAGCACTGTACTAGTCAGATGGCACTCTGACCCGTGCCTCAGCGAAGCTGCACGTGGAGGATGGAGCGTTACCTGCAGATTGGAGAGTTGTGTGAAGGCCTTCTCACAGCCTGGGTGTGCACACTTGTATGGTCTATCTCCAGTATGGATTCTGCACAGGATGAGAAAAGAAGAGAGAACAGATGTGAGCAAAGCCACTTAGGAACAGACCTCCTCCAGGCATCCTTAGGTTACCTCCTGTGGAAACTCATCAGATGGGCCCGCAGGAGGCACCAGCCTCAGTTCCTCCTTGGCCAAGAATGGATCGCAATGCCTGATTTCTGGTCACTACCTGCATCAATCCTATATTCTGAAGGGGGGTACTGGGACTGAACCTAAGGGTAGTCTATTTCTGAATTACACCCCAATCCTTCTTTTTTTTTTGAGGTACTAGGAGTGGAACCCAGGAGCATTCTACCTTCAAGCTACACCCCCAGCCCTATTTTTGTTCATTTTGAAACATGGTCTCACTGAGTTGCAAAAGGCCTCACTAAGTAGCTGAGGCTGTCTGTGAACTGTGATCATCCTGTCTCAGCCTCCCAAATGCTGAGATTACAAGCATGTATCACCAGGCCCAGCTTATTCTTTACTTTGAAACAAGGTCTCGCTAAGTTGCAGAGGGCCTCACAAAGTAGCTGATCCTGCCCAATTTTATTTATTTGAGATCATCCTGCCTCAGCCTCCCAAGTACAGGGATTACAAGCGTGCACCACCACACACCTAGGTCCAACCCCTTTTTGTTTTGAAACAGGATCTCTCTAGGCTACAGCGTCTTGCTACATTGCTGAGGTAGTCTTGAACCCGTGATACTCCCATCTCAGCCTCCCATGCACTGGGAGGTGTGTGCCACTGTGCCCAGCTCCTGCATCCTTTCTTGCATCACTCAGCTGAAGGTGAGGCCCTGTCTGTTAGGAAAGGAGACTGAGCCGTGGCGCTCAGGGTACAGGCAATCCAGAATGCGGCATACAGGTCTGCTTCTACAGTAATTGTCCTAAAGAGCACTCAGCAACGTGAGGTAAACATAATAAACAGCACAGAAAGACACAATACTTCTTCCTCAGTCCTCACCCTACAGCCAGAAACTATCTCAGCCCTGAGTATCACATCCAGAGAAGGTTCTGGAGCCAGAGAGAAGCTATGCTGATGGTGGAAAGCAGCAGTGGCATCATTAGAAACTCATGGGAACTCTTAGGGGCTTTGCCCAGTCCAGCCACATAAGGGCACGAAATGCCCAAGTTAGTAGCAATTCAACCTTGTCCTCTAGCACTGCGGGACTCTCATGGAGAGGAGTCTGAGACCTGAGGGCTCCCCGACACCAGCTCCTCACAAGGGACTTCAGATCCATCTTTGTGATCAGGTGCTTTTCTGGGCCTCTGGCATAAAACCTCAGAAGTATCACAGAAGATGCCTCTTCCTTATGAAGAGAGTGTGGCTCCTTTTCTCAAAGCAAGTTATCTTGATCACATTAAGGTGGGACCGTCACATCCACAAGAAGCCAGGTGAGACGGCCCCGGCCAGGCACGGTCTCGACTGCAGCTCACTTGACGTATCGCCGGAGACCATCAGCTCTTGGTTGGCAGCTCCTCCCTTCCTCCAGTCGCTTTGGATTCACGGATGGCGAGCATCCTTATTAAGCAGGCACTCTCCATTTTCTGTCTGCCAGTTCTCTGTGAATATTTGGCATGTTCTGTTTTGTTCTCTGCTCCTGGCATTCCTCGGAGCCTTGCTTGTTGCAGTGAGTGTCCCAGGCTGCGACCAGCTTCCGTCTGATGAGATCCCCTGTCCATAATTGGTGCCCTGAGGGCTGGGGGTACGGTCTTCTCCAATCAAATGCCTCTGCTTTGGCACCAAGAAGGAAATCTTGCAAGATGTGTGCATGGGTATTTTCATGAAGGGAAAGAAACTTGTCTTTGCTCCAGCTGTGTCTGTCTCCCATAGACTGGGGAATGGCATAGTTGCCGTAGCTTTCCAACGTAGTTCGTGCCCAGGGGTTTTCCTCCCATTCACTCGTGTCTTCAGTGTTGCTGCCTGGTCTTCTTTCTCTCCGATGCCAGCCATGCTCTCCTCCAGCCAGGTCTCTCCCCCGCCCCCCGCATGCGGGCTGTTGTGTCCAGGGCGGGGTGGGGAGGGCATGCCAGCGGGGTGGGTCGGTAGCCCGCCACTCTCCCTTACCGTGTGTGCTGCTGGAGGTGGGAGAGCTGGCGGAAGGCCTTCTGGCAGTAGGAACAGTTGTAGGGCTTGGCCCCCGAGTGGATTCGGAGGTGCTGGGCCAGGTAGGAGGTGTTGGCGAAGGTCTTGGAGCAGTGCGGGCACTTGTGGGGCTTGGTGGTCTCCGTGTGCATCTTGGAGTGGATCCTGCCGGAGAGGAGAGGAGGGAAGGGGGAGGAGGTAGCAGCTCGACACCACGGGCTCAGCTCTCTGCTGCATGAAATGATGTTGCTTGACGGATGCAATCACCCCTCCCCCCCTCCCCAAAATGCTCCAGCCTGGCGAGGCTGATGAAGAGGACACCCAGAGCTAGGTTGCTGCTGATCGCAAGTCGGTGGCCAGGATGGCAGTGAGGTGATGAAAGCTGCAGCCCATGGCTCCTGGTAACCTTATTCAGTCTTGTCAACCCTTGTTTCTTCCTAAGGCCACACACTCACCACAGACACCCTGCTTCCAAATGGCAATCTGAATAAAGACCAATACCGCCTGTTCCCCATGGACCTCAAGTTGAACGCACACCTTGGCTCTGAACTGAGGCCTTTAGTAAAAGCAGGGCCTGCTCTGCAGAAGATTTCCAAACAAAGACACAGAGAGAAACCACAAAAATTGTTCCAGACTTAAGGATTGGAGATTACAATTTTCAAGGTTCCCCACACTGTTGAGGTACATGATTCAGTTTTCATAGATAGTGACAGGAGAGAATTAAGGATCCCAAGGGCAATGGTGAAAGGGAAAGAAGAATACAGCTGGACAGAGGGATCAGTGCAGGCACCACGGCCTGGGAGGTTTCACAGCTGGAGTGAAATCAAGAGGACCCTTACCGCGTGTGCTGCTGGAGGTGGGAGAGCTGGCGGAAGGACTTCTCACAGAAGTTACAACTGTAAGGTTTAGCCCCTGAGTGTATACGGACGTGCTGGGCCAGGTAGGAGCTGTTGGCAAAGGTCTTGGAACAATGTGGGCACTTGTGGGGCTTGGTCTCCGTGTGCGACTTGGAGTGGATCTGCATCTCCGACTTGGAGTAGAATGTCAGTGAGCACATCCGGCACCTGGGCCAAACGAGGGTGACGTTAGAACCTTCCCACGAGCAGCACCGCTGAGCCCTCCCTCCCACTTCCAAGACCCGCCACTCTGGTCCCATGTTCCAACTAGAGAACATAAGGTCCCTGAGAGGAGGGGCTTGTTATCATTCATTAATGCCTAAGCGTCTAGCACAGCGTCCAGCACGTTACAAATATCCAGTAAGTGCTTACTGAATGACTGGACTCCCTACATGGACAAAAAAGAATTCAACCCCGGTAAAGCAGAAGAATACTACAGATCAGGGTGGATATGGATTTCACTGGGTCAGGAACAGCCGCTAACTGGTTTTCCTCCTGCCTCTAACTTACTTCAAACATTTAAAGCGCGCCTTCCTCCAAGTTCCCATGTGTAAAGTCTGCCTATACTCATCAGGTCACCTGGATGAGAATGAAGGGCAACTGAGGGAGGGGTCCTCTCCTGTCCCCACAGACAGCCCTTCCCTAGAACCCCTTCGTGCTTTGGGCAGTTATTCCTAGAGGGAGGAGGTGGGGCAGATCAGAGTTACTTGGAGATATTTCTCTAAACCACGTATATCTGGCTGATGTTCCATCAATCACCTAAGCCCCCACCCGCCCAGCCTCCTGGTGACCAAGTGAGAGCCACTTCTGCAATACGCCAAGGTAACTGTCGGGAGCAGGTTGTACCCTGAGTCTAGGGGAGAAGGTCTGAAACAATGATCGTCCACACTAAACCTCTCCGCTGTCCTACCCGCGAAGCCAGCGCAGCCCTGGGGGTGGTGTCAACAGCACCAGGCCTGAGAGTGTCAATGCGGTGCCTCTGCACAGGTTAAGCCACATCCCTTAGACTCCTCTGGATAAAAGCTGTTATCTGTGAGCTAAAATCCTGTCATCTAGCAAGCACAGTGTAAGTAGGAAGGGAAGTGCCTGGAGCCAGTGATGGGCCAGCCCTCTCCTCAGGGCTTCTTCCACCTTTAGAAAAGGCTCTTGTGGGGAGGGGAGTGACTGATGATTTCTGCATTTTCTTCATTTCAGAAGTTGTTTTTTTTTTTCTTGGTGTGTGTGTGTGTGTGTGTGTGTGTGTGTGTGTGTGTGTGTGTGTAGGTGCAGGGAATTGAACCCAGGGCTATACGCCTAGCCCTTTTATATTTTTTGAAACACAATGAGGTCTTGTTATTGAGGGTCTCCTAAGTTCTGGAGGCTGGCCTCAAACCTGTGATCCTGTCTTAGCTTCACCACACTGGCTTATTTCAGGAGAATATTTAAAATGGATAACTGAGATCAAGACTAAAAAGAACACGGAGTTCTTCAGAGAAAAATGGTATCACTGTTAGTTGAGGTATCCTTTGAATTAAATTCCAATCACTAATATCAATTTCCTGTTCTCTACTCACTTGATAGCTCTGAAGGACATCTGACTACCAGTTTATCAACCTCTGGCTATTGAATCACTGCATGAGAGGGAAGGAGGTTCTGTTTATAATCAGTATGGTCCACAAGACATGGCCAACAGGAGTCTGCATACCTAGGCTCTACTCTGACAGAGTTCAGTTAAAAGCTTGCTTCTTATAGATCTCAACTTTCTGGTCTATAAAATGCCCCTAGAGGGGTAGCAAATACCTAGGACAGTCAAAGATTAAGATAAATGCTAAGAGCCTCGAGTCTGATTGATGCCACCAAGTATTTCTCTAAGACTGAGGTCAGCAACTGGATGTAACTGTCACTTACAGGGCAACTGTAAACAAAATAATTTCTCTTGGTGGCTAAAATTTCTCAAGTCAGATAGAACCACACATTCATTCATTCATTCTTTCTTTCTTTTTTCTTCAGTGCTGGGAATCAAACCCAGGGCCTCCATGCTGGGAAAGTACTCAACTGAGCTACATACATGGCCCTAAAACATCCATTTTAATTCAAATAAAATTCCATTTGTGTGTGTGTATAAATATTCAACACACAAATGTATTTCTGTGTGTGTGTGTCTGTGTCTGTGTGCGCGTGCGCGCTGGGGATTGAACCCAAGGACATTCCACCTCTGAGTTATATCCCCAGCCCTATTTTATTTTATATTTGGAGTCTCAGCCTCCCAAGTACTGGGATTACAGGCATGCGCCACCATGCCCAGCTCACAACTGTACTGTTACTGTATAAGTTAATCATCAGGAAGAATGTAACCCTCTTTATCCAAGTTTCTCATCAGGTTAAAACCTACAACACCTGAATTAATCGATAATGGGTTGGTGACAGGATGAGCAGTACTGCCAAGTGTATTAGCAGGTCTGTAAGGGTGAAGACAATGGCAGTGATAGCAGCCATGTGCTACTGTGCCCGACACTGCCAGGCAGTGGCACTTAAATACATCGTTTCCATTCTTCACAACAACCTGGCAAGCATTACCCCTGCTGCACATAAAGGAAGGAACACAAAGGCTCAGAAGCAAGTAATTTGTCAAAGGGCAGGTATTCACTCTAAAGCCAACCTACTACAAGATTTCTGACACTAGAGGTATTCAGGCAGAGGCCGGACAGGCAACTGCAGGCACAAGGACTGGCCTAGGTGACCACTGAGTACAGGCTGATGGCCATCCTAATCAAAAATAAAAATTCACCAACGGTCCAAAATCTAAACTCTGAGCACTCACGTGATACCACAAATTGAAAATTCCACACCTGCAGTCATGTGATGAGGCTGCAGTCAAAACCCTTGCTCCCTAAATCACCTTCAGGCTATGTGTGCAAGTGCACACAACACATATATGAACTGCATGCAAAGTCTCGGGTCCCATTTCCAAGATATAACCTATACACGAATACTCAAAAATCTGAAGGAAAAAAAAAAAACCCAAAGGCAAAACACTTTCTGGTCTGAAGATTTTGGATAGGAGCACTCAACCTGTATTCCCAACTCTGAAAACCTACGAGGCCAAATAAGAGAGCAGCGAGTCCTCTACTGCCGGTTCCTGGGCAGCTGGAGAGAAATCTGACTCAGGGAGCTGTAGCAGCTGCAGGGAGGAGCAAAGCCGGCACCCCGCCCCGGGCGCGCCACTGCGAGGGCGCATTCACATTCAACAGGTAAACGGACCTTGGGGACGGGCAGTGCAGTCGCCTTGGCCACAATGACCACTCTGAATTATCATCCTATTTTTTCCAAGACTCAAAACAATTTCAACTATTCTTGTATGTCCCTCAAAAACATTCCCACAAGATGAGGATGTGACTGATCTTCCTCTTTCATAGATGAGAACAAAGAGATAGGTTGACTTGCCCAGAGTAACAGAACCCAATTCCCCCAATACCCAGTCAAATGCTACTGCCCACTGGAAGGGAGGCAGTTAACCTAACCCACCCCTGCATCAAAATCCAGATTCTCTGCAATTAAAACGAGTCCTCTGGAACCTCAGAGTCCTGAGTTTCTGCAGGATATGATTAGCCACCTTTCAATCTATAGGTTATGACCAGTCACCCTTCAATTTTGGAGTTCTCTTTAGCCACTTGGATGCTGGGTTTTTCAAGAATTTCAAAAACACTGAGGGTATAGAATACTAACAGGCTTCCTTCTAACTGTGTATTCACATATATAGTTTGGGAAGTCTAGAGATAACTAAAATACTGATTCAAAAATAAATACAGTAACTGGGCAGAATCAGAGGCCTCTCATCCATCAGAAGCGCTTCATAGGGAGCCGATCCTCCAGATACTCCTACACTGTATTCTGTACAGATGTACCCTGTCACAGTGACCTCACCTTAACCAAATATGAGATGAAAGGGATTTTCATCTTATGAAGTGATACATATAAAAAGACTGTATTTATTTATTTATTTATTTATTTATTTTATTTATTTTTGGTGGTACAGGGGATGGAACCCTTCTACCTCCGGGCTACACTCCCAGACCTATTTTATATTTTATTTGGAAACAGGGTCTCTTACGCCAGCGCGGCTGGCTTCGAACCTGCGCGATCCTCCTGTCTCCGCCTCCCAAGCGCGGGGATTACAAGCGTGCACCACCACGCCTGGCTATAAGACTGTCTTTAAATGAACCAAACTTGTTAGGTACCCTTATAACATAAACATTTTCCAAGAACAATTTTATTGTATAAAGTGGGGTATATCTTAATAAACTGCAATGAACTTTTGGATTACAAGCTGGAATTCTATGGTGATAAATACTTTTCTGCACAGAAGCACTCCCTTCATTTCCATATAAATATTTTTTATTTTATTTTATTTTTTTGTGGTACTGAGGGTGGAACCAGGGGCTTTTCTACCCCCGGGCCATACTTCCAGACCTATTTTCTATTTTTTTGGAAACAGGGTCTCACTAAGCTGCTGAGAGCCTCACTAAGTAGCTGAAGCTGGCTTCGAACCTGCGCGATCCTCTTTTCTCAGCCTCCCAAGTGCGGGGTTTACAAGCGTGCGCCACCACGCCCGGCTAAAGAGGGATTTAAAAACTAGTTGTGGCTACTCTCCATGGTAGAGCTAAAGAACAGAAATAAAAATAAAATGCTAAGTGATGATTGCTTATCTTTCTGTTGAAGCACCCAACATTTCAAAGCTATTCTGATATATATACTCCCAACAAATGGGAGGCATAAACGGAATGCTCCCCATTTTACAGATGAGGAAACTGAGGCCCAGAGAGGGGAAAAGGACTTGCCCAGGGTCACACAGCAAGTTCGTGGTGGAGCCGGGAACTGAATCCATGAGCCCAAGGCTCTGTCCATTTCCTGTGCCGCAGTTCCCTTCGCTCCTAAAATGGGAACAACATTGCCCATCTCGGTACACTAAGGACAGACCCAGTCTCCCAGCCATGCACACGGGCCCGTCTGCAGAGCTGACAGTGGACACACCACTCTGTACACCGGGACCAAACTTCCCGAACCCCCTGACAGCTTGCAGGAGGGCGAAGAGAGTTCCAACTTTCAAAGGGCAGGGGTCTACTTACATAATTATTTTTGCATAATACTACATGCAAATATATATATATATATATATGTTTTTTGGTAATGGACAACTTAACATAAAGGACCAAAAAATACTTCTCTGAATTAGAAATGAAGAGTCATTTTATAACCATATATTCCAAAGCGGGGAGGCCTCCTATTCCTCCCACCACCCCCACCATGCAGGCTCAGGTGGGCTCTGTGCCCAAGCACGGGCTAAGAGCTGGTACAGGGCACACAGCTTAGGTCTTGGAAAATGGGGATGGGAACACAGGAAGCAAAAAGGAGCTGCAGAGTCCTAACCCTGCTATAATAAGCCCGCAGCCTTGCTGTAACTCAGAGCTCCCGTTATCCCAGAACCAGGCCAGGCTGATGGCCTCCAAACCCAGGGTTAGAAGACTAAGGGGGAACAGCCTCTAGAGGTTCCAGCAGCTCTGCCTGCCAAGCCAGGGCAGAGCACCTGACATGCAAGTGGCTCCAAGGCGGGGAGCTGTCCTGTCAGTACAGGGCCTGACTGGGGCAGGACACAAGACGACAGTGACCCTCGCCCCGTCCTGCCCTGGCTCTGGTCCCTACCTGTAGGTCTTGCCATCCTTCTGATGGTCATCGTCATCCTCAGGGGAGAGGACATAAGGATCGCTCATCTCGGGCAGCCCAGATTCCAGCATTCGCTTCTTCTTGCGGCCCCGGGCAGGCTTGGGGGCCACACTGCCACCGCCTCCACCGCCTCCGCCTCCTTCCTCTGTTAGGGTCGATGCCACCTTCTTGGAGAGGTCAGGGACCACCTGCAGGGCTTGTGAGCCAGGGGGAAGAGCTGAGACAATCATGGGAGCCGAAATGGGGAAGGTCTGAGCTGACGAGGCTGTGGTCACAAGAGAGCCTGAGGGGGATGTGATTACCAAACCGGGACCTAGGGTTGGGAGAGAAAGGAGATGGTGTCATGTTGTTCAGTCTTAACCCCAATCCTATTTCGTCTTACTCCCTTCCCCCCAGACTGTCATCTAATGGACCCCTCACCACCACCCCCATCCCACAGTATACAGGAAACCCCAAACCACAACAAAACAATTGCCTCCTAGCCCCTGGCCCCGCCCCCCTGGTAACAGTGAGATTTACCCCTTGATTGACTCCCTTCTCTTCTCCACCTCTGAGAACAGGAGACTCCTTGATTCAGAGAAGGAAAGAATGTCACCTCCTCAAAGGCAGGGACCGCATCTTCTACTTCTTTGTATCCCCCACAACGCCTAGCACATTGCTAGGCACACAGTAGGCACTTAATAAAGATCTGATTGAGCAATCAAGCACACATCCCTCCCGTCCTGGGAGCCCTCCAGCCTGGGGTCCTGATCATGGAAGATCAACACCTCAGATTGGAGAAGAGCAGAGGTGCTCACCCGCACTCATCAGCCCTGTCGACGGCACAGGGACCACCGTGATGTTCTGGGTGACGGACGCCTGGCTGTGTGGAGTCAGCTGCTCCGACTTGGACTCTGTGTCCATGCTGATGCCCGAGGGCAGGGACACGGAGGCGGGCACGGTCAGCAAGGTGGGGTAGTGGGGTGGGGCCAGCCCACAGCCCTTCTCTGGCAACAGCTGATCCTTCATCTTGTTGATGAACATCGTGTTCTCGATCTAAAATCAAAGAGTGGGAGGGGAGCGCCTTCCTCAGACCAAGAGCCTGAATTGTCTGTTCCCTGAGTATTTTTCAGTGTCTGTCCCCCTCTTTGGTGATTAAGAAACAAGTAGTTAATAAGTAGTTAAAACATTTGGCTTCCAGATAGAAGCCAAAAAAGAAATGCTCTACAGTTCCCAGTGAGGGCGCCTGGCATCGGCATGTGGTTTCCTTGCTTCATTGTTCCAGTAAAAGAGCCTACCTACTCAGTAACAGAAGCGAGCAACGGCCTCGGAATTCAAAACTAAACAATGGGGAGAGCAAACAATCAAACACCACAAGCCGGGCGCGGTGGCGCACGCTTGTAATCCCCGCGCTTGGGAGGCTGAGACAGGAGGATCGCACAGGCTCAAAGCCAGCCTCAGCTACTGAGTGAGGCTCTCAGCAATTTAGTGAGACCCTGTTTCCAAATAAAGTATAAAATAGGTCTGGAAGTGTAGCTTAGAGGTAGAAGCCCCTGGGTTCCATCCCCAGTACCACACACACACAAACAAACAAACCACCACTTACCTGTCCTGAGACCGTGGGGATAGAAGGCCAGAAGTATGGGTTAGAATTGAAGTGAGATTCTTCCATTCTACCTGAAGAAAGAAAATATTACACCCAGAACTAAGTGTGCAGAAGCTCAGCAATAGAGAAAGGGAGCCAAGGGGCTCCAGGTCTCTTCTTCGGCACCTCGCCATAGGGCTGGGAATCAGCGGTCACGACCTCCATGTCTAGTGTACTGGTTCCCTTGGTCAGAGCTACTCAGCATCACAGCCCCACCCGACAGAGGCTACCTTAGCTAATGCTGGTGACAAAACTAAGTAATCTCACGACGCCACAGAATGCTCGCCAAGCTCCAAATCAGTATTACTTTCCTTTGTTGAACAGAATCAGTATTACTTGCCTTTGCTGACCAGAAGGAGAATGAGGTCAGGTGAGGCAAAGGGATGTGCCCAAGGTTACAGAAACTATCACTCGCTCCACAATGGTCAGGATACCTACCAGGGCTCCCCTTTCCCTTACGGCCATCTTACTTCAAATAAAAACTCCAAGATTTCCAATGTGTCTGCAATTCTACACAGCTTGAAAAGGCTTTAGGCCAGAACACAACAAAACCCAAGGGAATAAAAGAAGAAAACTGGCAGGAATCAGAACCAAGGTATTTTTTAAGTACCAGGCTGTATGGGGACAATAGCACACCGATCCCACCGAAGTCCAAGAGCATCCACGGTGTTCTATTACTGGATACCATGCTCTCTGGGCTGAGCAGTGGGAGCCAAGGAACTACTAGTTTAGAAAGGTTCGAGTACTACCAGTAGTAACACCCAGATTTGAACTCAGTGGTGTTCAGAACAGCACCAGATTTTCTTTCCCTTTTTGTGTGGTACTGGGAATTGAACCCAGTGGTACTCTACCTCTGGGCTACACCCCCGCTCCTATTTTCTTATTCTGAAACAGAGTCTCACTAAGTTGCTAAGGGCATCTCTAAATTGCTCAGGCTGAGCTGGGCGTGTTGGCGCAAGCTCGTAATCCAAGCATTCGGGAGGCTGAGACCAGAGGATCCTGGTTTGTGGACAGCCTCAGCTACTTAGGCTCTCCGCAACTTAGTGGAACTTTTTTCAAAATAAAGAATAAAAGCCAGGCGTGGCGGCGCACACTTGTACTCCCAGTATTTGGGAGGCTGAGACAGGAGGATCGCACAGGTTTGAAGCCAGCCTCAGCAATTTAGTGAGGCTCTCAGCAACTTAGTGAGACCCTGTTTCCAAATAAAATAGAAAATAGGTCTGGGAGTATAGCCCAGAGGTAGAAAGCCTGTGAGTTCCACCCCCAGTACCACCAAAAAGAAAAAGAAAAAGAAAAAAAATAAGTGAGGAACAAGTCGGGCGTGGTGGTGCATGTTTGTAATCCCGTACTTGGGAAGCCAAGAGAGGAGGATCACAGGTTCACAGACAGCCTCAGCTACTTAGTGAGACTCCGCTTCAAAATAAAGAATAAAAAGTAGTGTTGGGCGTGTAGCACGGAGGTAGAATCCATGGCTCAATGCCCAGTACTGCCAAAGAAAAAGAAAAAGAGAAACAGCAGGAAAAAAACATTACCCCAAAGGAGAGAAAAATGCTAACTACGCCATTTCACCATCACCATACATTATACACTTGTATCTATCATACAACACCCCATAAATATGTACAATAAATGTGTCAGTCTATTGCTACTCTGAGGGAGAGTATCCAAGGTTCAGGTGGGGAAGGAGGGCACTGCTGACTCCGCTCAGGCTACCCTGTCTGGGGCAGGCCAGAGAGTGAGGAGCTTGAGACCCAGAGAGTGAGTAAGGAAACTGGAGAGACCACCACAAAGGAGCCAAAGCCCAAAGGGAAAAGGATGGGGGGAGGGGGTGTGTCTCTGGGGATTGAACCCAGGGGCATTCTACCTCCAAGCTACAACTCAAGCCCAATCCATCCATCCACCCTTCCTTCCTTCCTTCCGCAATACTGGGGATGGAACCCAGGGACATTCTACCTCCAAGTGACACCCCCAGCCCTATTTTTTATTCTTAATTTTGAAAGAGGGTCTCACTGGGTTGCAAAGGGCCTCACTAAGTAGCTGAGGCTGCCCGGGAACCGCTATCCTCCTGTCTCCGCCTCCCGAACGCTGGGATCAAAAGCGTGCGCCACCACGCTTGGCAGTACTGTGCTATTTTTATATAAAAGGGACTAGAGCAGGTTTTGGTACTTTATGATATGGGAAGCAGCTGGGTTTGGTTGCTCCTCAGTCATTTAATATTGAGCCGTATTTGTGCGAAGCCGTCAGTCACAGCTTGTTGAGCTTGTGCAAGTGTGCGCGCACAGTACTCTTTTATCTTTTTTGGTCTTGAAACAGTGTCTCACTAGGCTTTGGAGACTTGCTGACTTGCTCAAACCTGTGATTCTCCCAAGTTCTGGGATTATAGGCTGCACTGCTGCACCTGTTTGAGGTCACAGATTTCATACAGTCCTCTTTTTTGCTACTTTCTAGAAAAAGGCTGAGAGTTCTTTCCCTTTGTAAAGTTTATGATAATTGAGGGTGCTGTTTAATAGGCAAAAACTGTGATAAGCCTTGTGGAGAAGGATAAGAAATAGACCTGTGTTTTAAGAGAGAACCTTTTAGTGAGGTGTGGTGGTACACCCTTGTAATCTCAGTACTTAGAGGCTGAGACAAGAGGATCACAGGTTTGAGGACAGCCTCAGTAGTGAGACTACTACCTACATCAACCTAGTGAGACCCTGTTTGTTTCATTTATTTATTTATTTATTTATTTATTTATTTATTATTTATTGTAGTGCTGGGAATGGAACCCAGGGGCTTTCTACCTCCAGGCTACACCCCTAGATATATTTTTATATTTTATTTGGAAACAGGGTCTCACTAAGTTGCTGAGAGCCTCACTAAGTAGCTGAGGCTGGCTTCGAACCTGTGTGATCCTCCTGTCTCAGCCTCCCATGCCCTGCGATTACAAGCCTGCGCCACCACACCCGGCTAGAGACACTGTTTAAAAAAAGAAAAAATTGAACCGCATGCATGCTTGTATTCCCAGTATTTAGGAGGCAGAGACAGGAGGATTTCACAAGTTTGAAGACAGCCTCAGCTACTTAGTGAGGCCCTTTGCAACCCAGTGAGACCCTGTTTCAAAATAAAGAATAAAAAATCGGGCTAGGGGTGTAGCTTGGAGGTAGAGTGCCCCTGGTTCCATCCCCAGCACCATTAAAAACAAAAGTCTGTACATGTCCAATACAGACACACCATTTTAGTCCTAAGTACATACTGCATGTCAGGTAATGTTTCTGGTTGAATCCAGAGACAGTAAGGTCCAACTGAACAGTAAAACTACAAAGTTTCTACCCTCAGCAATCTAATCAGGTTAGAGGGATCCAATTTTGCTAAACTTTTGGAAAGCAATGATCAAAATACTCTGCAGGTGTGTCTTCCCAATGTTCCTGACATAGGATTTATCACTCAAAAAAAGCAATTATACCCGTGGGCTCTATAATTTTTTTTTCCCAGTACTGGGGATGGAACCCAGAGGCATTCTACCACCAAGCCATACCCCAGCCCTGTTTTTTATTCTTTATTTTGGGATTACAAGCATGCACCACCACCCTGGCTTAATTATTTTTGTTTGTATGTGTGGTACTGGGGATTGAGTCCAGGGGAATTCTGCCTCTGAGCTGTATCCGTAGCCTTATTTATTTATTTATGTATTTAATTCAGTGGTACTGGAGATGGAACGAAGGGGCCTTCCTAATTCCGAGCCCTATTTTTTTTTTTTTTTTTTTTTTTTGGTGGTACTGGGGGTGGAACCCAGGGGCTTTCTACCTCTGGGCTATACTTCCAGTCCTACTTTATACTTTATTTGGAAACAAGGTCTCACTAAGTTACTGAGAGCCTCACTCAGTAGCTGAGGCTGCCTTTGAACCTGTGCGATCCTCCTGTCTCAGCCTCCCAAGTGCAGGGATTACAAGTGTGCGCCACCACTCCCGGCTTCTATTTTATTTATCTTATTTGGAAACAGGGTCTTGCTAAATTGCTGAGAGCCTCACTAAGTTGCTGAGGCTGGCTTCGAACCTGTGATCCTCCTGTCACAGCCTCCCAAGTACTGGGATTACAAGTGTGTGCCACCAGGCCTGGCTTTTTTTAAAATTTGAAACAGGCTTTTATATATTGCAGAGGGTCTCACTAAGTTGCTGAGGCTGGCCACCAACTGGCCGGCCTTCCTGTCTCAGCCTCCCAAGCACTAGGACTGCAGGTGTATACTACCATGCCCAGCTAACAGTGGTAACTGACAAAAAGAATGAATAAGAGGATCCAGCTACAGAGTAACAGAAGGGAAAAGTCTAATATATAATTTCTCTCTACAGAACCAAGAAAAGCAGTCAGGGCAGTGACACACACCTGTTATCCCAGATACTTGGGAAGCTGAGGCAGGAGGTCAGAAGTGCGAGATGCACCTCAGCAACAACGTAAGAACCTGTCATAAAACCAACCAGGTGTGGTGGGCACGCTTGTCATCCCAGCACTTGGAAAGCTGAGACAGGAGGATCACGGTTTGCGGACAGCCTCAGCTACTTAGAGAGACACTTCGCAACTCTGTGAGATCCTGTTTCAAAAATAAAAAGACTAAAAAAAATAAGGCTGGGGTACAGCTCAGAGGTACAATGTCCCTGAGTTCCACCCCCAGTACAGCCAAAAAAAAAAAAAAAAAAAAAAAAAAAAATTAAACCGGGTGTGGTGGCCAATACTTGTAATCCCAGGAGTTGAGGCTGAGACAGGAGGATCAAAGGTTCAAGGACAGTCTCAACAGTACTGAGACTCTCAGAAACCTAGCAAGACCTTATTAAAAGAAAGAAAGAAGCCGGGCATGGTGGCGCATGCTTGTAATCCCCACACTTGGGAGGCAGAGACTGGAGGATTGCGCAGGTTCGAAGGGAGCCGCGCGCTCTAGCTTAGGAGACCCTGTTTCCAAATAAAAATGTAAAAATAGGTCTGGGAGTGTAGCCCAGAGGTAGAAGGGCTTCCAGGAACCCCAGTACCACCAGAAAGAAAGAAAGAAAGAAAGAAAGAAAGAAAGAAAGAAAGAAAGAAAGAAAGAAAGGAAAGAAAGGCAGGCAGGCAGGCAGGCTGGGTATTGCTCAGTGGTAGAATTCTCCAGGGTTCAATCCCAAGTACCACAAAAATAGGGGGAAAACATGGAAAGTATTGTTCACCCAGATATAAGCAATATTTACCTATAAAATGATACCTTAAAATGCCATAAAAAAAAAATCGCACAGGGCCGGGCGTGGTGGCGCACGCTTGTAATCCCCACGCTTGGGAGGCAGAGACAGGAGGATCGCGCAGGTTCGAAGCCAGCCGCGTGCGCTGGCTTAGGAGACCCTGTTTCCAAATAAAAATGTAAAAATAGGTCTGGGAGTGTAGCCCGGAGGTAGAAGGGCTTCCAGGAACCCCAGTACCACCAAAAAAAAAAAAAAAAAAAAAAAAAAAAAAAATCGCACAGGTTCGAAACCAGCCTCAGCAACTTAGTGAGACCCTGTTTCCAAATAAAATATAAAATAGGTCTGGGAGTATAGCCCAGAGGTAGAAAGCTTCTGAGTTTCACCCCCCAGTACCACCAAAAAAATAAACTATATAAAGTTGGACGTGGTGGTGCACTCTTGTAATCCCAACATTTAGGAGGCTGAGATAGGAGGATCGCAGTTCACGGACAGCCTCAGCTACTTAGTGTGGCCCTCTGAAACTCAGTGAGACCCTGTTGCAAAATAAAGAATAAAAAATAGGGCAGGGGGTGTAGCTTGGAAGTCAAATGCCCTTGGGTTCCATCCCCAGACCCGAAAAAAAAAAAAAAAAAAGCTATAAAAGCGTGCACTACCATGTCCCCCTTCTTATTTTTTGTTTTGAAATAGCATTATGCTAAATTGCTATGGGCTGAAGCTGGGAGTAGTGGCACATGTCTATAATCCCAGTAGTTGGGAGGCTAAGACAGGAGGATCAAAGGTTCAAAGCCAGCCTCAGCAACTTAGTGAGGTCCTCTGCAACTTAGACTCTGTTCCCAAATAAAAAAATAAGGCTGGGGTGTAGCTTGGAGGTAGAATGCCCCTGGGTTCAATCCCAAGCACCATGAAAAAAATATACCTGTAAGAAATAAAATTAGCCGGGTGTGGTGGTACACACTTGTAATCCCAGCATTTGGGAGGCTGAGACAGGAGGATCTCGGTTCGTGGACAGCCTCAGCTACTTAGTGAGGCCCTTTCCAACTTAGTAAGACCCTGTTTCAAAATAAAAGAATAAAAATAGAGATAGGGGTGTAGCTTGGAGGTAGAATGCCCCTGGGTTCCATCCTTAGTACGGAAGGAAGGAAGGAAGGAAGGAAGGAAGGAAGGAAGGAAGGAAGGAAGGAAAGGGGAGGGAGGGATAGAAAGAAAAGTTAGTTATTGAGTCTGGCCTCAAACTTGCGATCTTCCTGTCTCCGCATCCCAGTCCTGGGATGTACCACCATGTTCTGGCAAGAGACATTAAGTAATATCCAGGAACACATAGTAGGACATGAACTCATGCACCAGAGTTTTGTGCATCTGATCACAATTTCCATAGTGCCACCAACCAATCATCAAGAGATAAAAGTATCAGGGCCTCCAGCATGTGGTTTTGGCAAATATTGTGAAGGTCATCTCTCTCCCAACATTTACTACTGTTCTTTTTTTGTGTGTGGTACTGGGGATTGAACTCAAGGGCATTCTGTTTCCAAGATACATCCTTAGATTTTTTTTTTTTTTTTTTTTACTTTAAAACAAGGGTCTCTCTAAGTTGTTGAGGCTAGTCTTGAACCTGTAATCTTCACATCTAAGCCTCCATAGTACTGGGATTATGAGTGTTCAAGGCTACTTTTTTTTTGTATTGAAGATTAAACCCGGGGCATTCTACATCCAAGCTGTTTTATGTCATTTATTTTATTTTTATTTACTTATTTACTTATTTTTTGAAGTACTAGAGATGGAACCCAGAGGCATTCTATGTCCAAGTTACACCCCTAGCCCAATTTCTTATTCTTTATTTTGAAACAGGGTCTCCCTAAGTTGTGGAGGGCTTCACTAAGCAGGTGAGGCTGGCCACGAACCTAGATCCTCCTGTCTCAGCCTCCCAAATGCTCAGATTACAAGTGGGCGCCATCATGCCCGACCCAGCCCTATTTTTTACTCATTATTGTATAACAGGGTCTCTCACTGAGTTGCAAAGTGCCTCACTAAATAGCTGAGGCTGACTGTGAACCTGTGATCCTCTTGTCTTAGCCTCCCAAGTACTAAGATTAGAAGTGTGTGCCACCACACCTGGCTCCCAGCCCATTTTACTTATTTATTTTTAAATTTTATTTATTTATTTATTTTTGTGGAACTAGGGATTAAACCCAGGGGCATTCTACCTTTGAGCTACACAACCAGTCCTGGTTTTTTTTGTTTTGTTTTTGTTTTTGTTGGTACTAGGAGTGGAATCCAGGGCCATTCTACCTCTGGGCTATACTCCCAGACCTATTTTCTACTTAACTTGGAAACAGGATCTCACTAAGTTGCTGAGAGCCTCACTAAGTAGCTGAGGTTGGCTTCAAACCTGTGAGATTCTCCTGTCCCAGCCTCCTAAGCGCTGGGATTACAATCGTGCACCACTACGCCCAGCTTCCAGCCCTATTTTTTATGCTTTATTTTGAAATAGGGTCTCATTAAGTTGCAGAGGGCCTTTCAATAAATAGCTGTGGCTGGCCATGAACTTGCAATCCTGTTTCAGCTTCCCAAGTACTAGAATGTGTGTGCTACCATGCCCGGCTAGCCCATTTTATTTTGAAACAGGGTCTTGCAAAGTTTTGGGGGCTGACTTCAAATCTATGATCCCTCTGTTTCAGTCACCTAAATACTAAGATTATAAGAATATACCACCACACTTGGCTACTACATTTTTGTGTGTGCATGTGGTACTGGGGATGGAACCCAGGGGCTTTCTACCTCCGGGCTATACTCCCAGAACTATTTTATATTTTATTTGGAAACAGGGTCTCACTAAGTTGCTGAGAGCCTCACTAAATAGCTGAGGCTAGCTTTGAACCTGAATGAATAAAATAGGGCTGTAGGTCCGGATCAGAGGTTGAAAGACTCTAGATTCCATACCCAGTACCACACGCACACGCACACAAAAAAAAAGATAAGAAAGGAAAGAAAATAACATTCCCTTAACACAAGCAACCTTTAAAAAAATCATAAAGGAAAGAAATATTTCCACATGATGAGGACTATTAATAACAATTAGCAAAAATTATGAAGACCACATAATTACACAGACACTACCAAAAAGTAGAGATCTATAGTCTCTAGCTTAGTAATCATCCACAAAATATCAACAACAACAACAACAACAACAACAACAAGATGCAAAAAACAATCAACTCAAATTCAACTACAGAATCCGGCATGGTGGCACATGCTTGTAATCCCTTGTAATCCTAGTTAGGCTAAGACGGGGGACAGCAGGTTCGTGGCCAGCCTCAGCTACTTAGTGAGGCCCTCCACAAATTAGTGAGACACCATTTCAAAATAAAGAATAAACCGGGCGTGGTGGCGCAAGCTTGCAATCCCAGCACTTGGGAGGCTGAGACAGGAGGATCGCACAGGTTCGAAACCAGCCTCAGCTACTGAGTGAGGCTCTCAGCAACGTAGTGAGACCCTGTTGCCAAATAAAGTATAAAAATAGGTCTGAGAGTGTAGCCCAGAGGTAGAAAAGCCCCTGGGTTCCACTCTCAGTGCCACCAAAATAAATAAGTAAATAAATAAATAAGGAAAGAAAGAAAGAAAGAATTAAAAAATTGGGCTGGGGATCTAACTCAGAGATAGAATGTCCCTAACCCATCCCCAGTACTGCAAAAAACAAACAAACAAAAAAACTCAATTTCAGAAATAACTCTATTGAAAGAAACAATACCAAAATGCACCATTGCAGAAAGTGCAACCTTAGCTATGGATGTAAAAGGAAGAAACATAGAATCATTTTCTTAATAAGAAACGGAATCTCTTTCTCTCTGGTTCTAAGGACATTCCAGAAGGCCATCCCAGGGCTGGGGATGTGGCAGTGGTACTTTGCCTAGCATGTACAAGGCCTTGGTTTGATCCCCAGTACCACATGGAAAGAAAAAACGGAATGATGCTGTATCAGTAGAAACCGAGGCCTTCCTAGTATTACCATCTCTGAACTCCTTCAAGTACAAAATAACTCAGAAGAACTTTATCCCAATTTTATCTCAAATGACCATCACAGCATAATGCAAATACACAAACAGGACGACTATCACCATGCTACCTGGACCAGCAGCTTCTACCCTGGGCACCTATGGACAACTGCACCCCATCCTCCATGGGAGGAACGGCACCATGGTCTCCCTGGCCTGCCTGTTCCACTCTAAATGATGGATCTGTGAAATGTGGGTAAACAACATGCTCAGTGGGAGAGCGTGAGATTAGCATGTCCTGATGCCCTGGGTTCAATCCCAAGCCCCAAAGGAAAATAAACTGCTAAATAAGGCTAGAGAACAAGGAATATATATTAGTTAATGCATATGTAATACTTAATGCATCAACCTGGCTGAGAAGCCTGTGGGAAATAAGCTTTATAAAGCAACCTAGAGTTATTTCATAAGATATCTACCTTTCCGGTTTAGTGCAGAAGTACAGACCTGCGATCTCAGTTCTGCAGAACTGCCAAATTCAAGGCCAGCCTGAGCAATATAAGACCCTATCCCCAAAACAAATTTTTGCCCTGGGTTCAATCCCCAGCACTGCAAAACAAAACAAAATGATCTATCTCTAGAGTTACAAGTTTTTAGAATACTTAATAACTCTCCCTATTTTCATCAGGTCTCATACATTGAATTTGCCTGAACTTATTTCTGGCATCTACGCCATAGTTTTATCTACTTTACTTCAAGCTACCAAAGAAGTAGGGTTTTTTTTTTTTTTTTTCTTTTTTCATTTTTCAACTGGTACTTGGGTTTGAACCCAGGAGCAATTTACCTCTGAGCTAGAACCCTCGCTCTGTTTTATTTTTATTTTGAGTTGCTGAGGCTGGCCTCCAACCTGTGACCCTCCTGTCTCAGCCTCCCGAATACCAGGAATTGGTACACGACCAGATCACAATTGTGCACCATGACACCTAGCTATATTTTATTTTGAACAGGATTTCCCTAAGTTGCTGAGGATGGCCTTGAACCTGTGACCCTCCTGTCTTAGCCTCCCAAGTACTGGGATTACAAGTGTGTGCCAATAGGCCTGGTTCCAAGACACAGTTTTTTTCCTTCCTTTGAAAACTTCACGCTGCATCACCAAATTTAAATAATGAATTCAAATTCATGTCACAAATTCTAATTATTAAACATATGCACTTCAAATATGGAATACCTGGAATATTAAGGATAGGAACCCCAATTTAAACAGCTCTGCTTGTCCCAAATACAGAAAGTAATCCCATAAACTACTGTCATGTATCCAAAGCAGAATAAATTCTCCTTTGGACAGAATGCAACCTCTTCAGTGGTTTTACTTAGGCATTTCCCATTTCGTTCCTGCTGAGTACTAGTGAAAATAGAAGGTGAAAGGGTCCAGTGCCAAATTTTTACACTGAAACTTCTTGAGTATCCTTAAGTAATAACAGAAAAGGCTTTCACAGTAAACACCAGTAGTACAATTGCTGTTACTTGAAAAATTCTGTTGCATTGTCCGAAAAAAGCCCCTATTTGATTATGACTCCTTCTCCCCCCAAACCAGAAAAAAACATGAACCCCAAATTGTCTTACCCTCTCTCTCTCTTCCTCCTGTCGTCTTATTCTTTCTCCTTTCCAGGGCTCCTGAACTTTCTGTAAACAAATGGTCTAGGTTACAGGGACCAGTAAAGGTGCAGCCACCACAAAACTATGGAGAACCTCAAGAATTGTGATTGTCAGTAGTCGGTCTGGAAGGCAGCCACCCCCCAAAAAACAATTCAGAGATTTTGGGGAAGGAGAGTGACAGGGAATTAGTGTCACCCTCGATATAGATAAAAGGGGAATAAATCCAATTCCCAGAAACTAAGATGAACTCTTATCACCAGCCTTTGGGTTCCTGAGTGATTCTATGTTCCGGGGTCACAACAGGGGTCCAAGAACCGAGGAGCTGGACGAGCAGAGTCCCTGTCCCTGACGAGAGGCTTCAGAAGTCAAAGCTGAGGGCTGGGGGCCATGCACAAGCCCTTGGATCAGGCACAGTGCCAAGTTCGGGCCCAGCCACTTCCTCCAGCCTCCCCCTCCCACACTTCTGCGAGGACTTCGCCCCCTGCCTACCCAAGGCCTGGTGCCAAGAAGTACCTCCCTCAGCCTGCAAGTGGTCTATCTACTGGAGACCCTAGCTGTCCCCCCAAAACCTCCGCTCCCCTGAGACAGCCTCTGGAAGCTTTCCCCCGATGTTACCCTCCACCCCTTCCTCCAAGCCCCTTCCTCGGGACGTCCCTCGTTTCCCTCCAGGGAGCTGAACTCTGCCACCCACCAGACAGGCACCCGCCCCCTAGGCCCCCCCCCCCATTCCTCCCCATCGCCCGCTCCTCCACAGCCACTTCCGGTTCCGGGACAGACACACGTCCAGCCCCATCGGGGCCCCCCACCCCCGGGAAAAGGGAGGGGGAGGCGCGGGAGCTCGGCGCGAGACTCACCCGGCGACGCCGGCGCCAGCCCGCGCGCGGGAGGGCGGGGGTGCCGGGGAAGGAGGGAGCCGAGGGGCGGGAGGGCGCGGGGGGCCGGGCGCGGGCGCGAGACGGGGCCCCACGCTCGCACCGCGGAGCCGCCAGACGCCCGCAGGCGGGGGCGCGGGCCAGGGGCCCCTCCCGCCCGAACACTCACCCGGAAGTGGTGCGGCCGCTCGTGCTCCCGGGAACCCCAGCTCCACGCCCCCCTCCAGCCCGCCCCCCAAAGGCTCCGCGAGGAGTCGTCGCGGAGGGAAGGCGGGAGTGCCGGAAGCGAAAATGGGGGGAGGGAGGGAAACAGCTACGTGGGGGGGTAGCGGCAGTGAGGAAAAGGGGGAGGCAAGGGCCGAGTCACTTCCGGGAGCGGCCGGGCGCGTCCGGCGCGGCTCGCGCCCCGGGAGAGTCGGGCGGAAGTGACGGCCGTAGGGGCGGAAGTGGCTTCGCCTCGGGGCCGCAGACCCGGGGCGGATGTGACGTCACGGCGGAAGTGGAGGCGGGCTCTGTTAAGGGCAGAAGCCTACTTTTAAGAATTTCGGTCCTGGGCTTCCGGAAGGGACTTCTGGAGAAGCGGGAGGGTGGCGGTGCGACAGGGTCATGAATTATGTATCAAGGTACTGGAGGCGGCGTGGAGTCTTTGGAGGGCTCCGTTTTCTTTTCCTCAGGGTGTAGTAGTCTGATGTAGAAAGTTACCTTTTTATTTTTCTCTTTTATACCCTTAAGAATGTCTCGATGCTTTGAATGGATATACGAGAAAGAATACGGACGTGTCTGAGATCCCTGTTTAAAGCCACAGTGCGAGCCGGGCGTGGTGGCGCACGCTTGTAATCCCCGCGCTTGGGAGGCTGAGACAGGAGGATCGCACGGGTTCGAAGCCAGCCTCAGCTGCTTAGTGAGGCTCTCAGCAACTTAGTGAGAGCCTGTTATACACACACACACACACACACACACACACACACACACACACACACACACACATATATATATATATGGGTCTGGGAGTATAGCCCGGAGGTAGAAAGCCTCTGGGTTCCACCCCCAATACCACCAAAAAATAAATAAATAAATAAATAAATAAATAAATAAATAAAGCCACAATGAGTGGTGGAGCACACTCATAATCTCAGTACTTGGGAGGCTGAGACAGGAAGAAGGATCGCAGGTTAACCGCCAGCCTCAGCTACTTAGTGAGGCTCTCCGCAATTTAGACCCTTGTTTCAAAATAAAAAAAAAAGAAGAAAAATAGGGTTTAGGGATGTAGCTCGGAGATAAAATGCCCCTGGTTTCGATATCCCTAGTACCTAAAAAAAAATTTTTTTTCAGAGTGCCATCAAAATCGGACCCCGTGTGTGTGTGTGTGTGTGTGTGTGTGTGTGTGTGTGTGTGTGTGTGTGTGTCTGGTGATTGAACCCAGGGGCAGTCTACTGAGCTACACTCCCCAGCCTTTTTTATTTTTACTTATTATTTATTTTTGTGGTACTGGGGATGGAACCCAGGGTCATTCTACACCCCGCCTTATTTTTTATTTATTTATTTATTTTTAATTGTGGTACAGGGGATGGAACTCACTGGCAATTCTACCTCGGAGTTACACCCCCAGGCCTATTTTTTATTCTTTATTTTGAAACAGAGTCTCACCGAGTTGCAAAGGGCCTCACTAAGTAGCTGAGGCTGTCTTGAACCACAATCCTCCTGTCTCAGCCTCCCGAATGCTGGGATTAGAAGCCTAGGATTACAAACCTGTGCCACCATGCCTGATTCCTTTTTCTTTTTTGTTTGGAAACAGAGTTGCTAAGTTGCTGAGAGTCTAGCTAAACTGCTGAGGCTGTCCTCCTACCCTAAAACAACATTCAGGGAGGCTGAGAGGATTGCAGGTTCCTGGCCAGCCTCGGCTACTGAGTGAGACCCTGTTTAAAATAAAAAAGAAAGCCAGGCCGGGCATGGTGGCACATGCTTGTAATCCCAGTTATGGGAGGCTGAGACAGGAGGATCACAGTTTGCGGACAGCCTCACCTACTTAGGCCCTTTACAATTCAGACCCTGTTTCAAAATAAAGAATAAAAAATAGGGCTGAGGTATAGCTCAGAGGTTGAATGCTCCTGGGTTCCATCCCCAGTACCGCAAAAAAAAAAAAAAAGCCTTTCGTGGTGGCGCTTGCTTGTAATCCCTGCACTTGGGAGGCTGCGACAGGAGGATCACACAGGTTCGAAGCCAGCCTTAACTACTTAGTGAGGCTCTCAGCAATTTAGTGAGACACTGTTTCCAAATAAAATATAAAATAGGCCGGGCGTGGTGGCACACACTTGTAATCCCAGCTTTTGGGAGGCTGAGACCAGAGGATCGTGATTCGAGGACAGCCTCAGTTACTTAGTGAGGCCCTTTGCAACTCAGTGAGACTCGGTTTCAAAATAAAGAATAAGCCGGGCATGGTGGCGCACACTTGTAATCCCCATGCTTGGGAGGCGGAGACAACCTCGCTGGCTTACGAGACCCTGTTTCCAAATAAAAAAGTATAAAAAATAGGTCTAGGAGTGTAACCCGAGGCAGAAGAGTTTCCAGGAACCCCAGTACCGCCAAAAAATAAAATAAAGAATAAAAAAATAGGGCAGGCGGTATAGCTCGGAGGTCGAATGCTCCTGGGTTCCATCCCCAAAACCACAAAATAAAAATAAAATATAAAATAGGTCTAGGAGTATAGCCCGGAGGTGGAAAGCCCCTGAGTTCCACTTCCAGTACCACCAATAAATAAATAAATAATGAAATAAAAAAGAAGCCTGCCGGGCGTGGTGGCACACGCTTGTAATCTCAGCATTCCGGAGGCTGAAACCAGAGGATCACAGTTCACGGACAGCCTCAGCTCCTTAGTGAGGCCCTCCGCAACTCAGTGAGACCATGTTTCAAAAGAAAGAATAAAAAATTGGGCAGAGGGTATAGCTTGGAGGTCAAATGCCTCTGGGTTCCATCCCCAGACCTGCAAATATAAATAAATAATAAAAATAGTTTAAACCACATAAGGCAAACTCCTGTAATCCCAGTACTTAGAAGGCTCACACAGGAGGATCATGAGTCTGAAGGCAGCCTCAGTAACACAGCAAGACCCTCATCAACTAGAAAGGCCCTGTTCCAAAATAAAATAGGGCTGGGAATGTATCTTGGAAGGAGAATGCCCCTGGGTTAGGCAGTCATGGTGTCACATGCCTGTAATCCCAGTACTTGGGAGGCTGAGGCAGGAGGATCACACAGGTTCAAAGCCAGCCTCATCTATTGAGTGAGGCTCTCAGCAACTTAGTGAGACCCTGTTTCCAAATAAAGTATAAATTAGGTCTGGGAGTATAGCCCAGAGGTAGAAAACCCCTGGGTTCCACCCCCAGTACCGCACACACAAAAAAATGTTAAAAGTGTCTACTCCCTGCCCGGCATCTTGGTACACCCTTGTAATCCCAGTTCTTGGGAGGCTGAGACAGGAAGGACTATGTCAGTTTCAGGACAAACCTCAGCTATTTAATGAGGCCCTCTGCAACTTAGCAAGACCGTGTTTCAAATAAGGAATTAAAAAAAATGGGCTGGGAGTGTAGCTCAGAGGTAGAGTGTCCCTTGGTTCAATCCCCAGTACCACAAAAAAAAAAAAAAAAAAAAAAAACAGACTTGGTGGCTAACTCTTGTAAGCCCAGCATTTGGGAGGCTGAGACCAGATGCCTGCAGTTTGTGACCAGCCTCAGCTACTTAACTAGGCCCTTTGCAACTCAGTGAGACCCTGTTTCAAAAGAAAGAATTAAAAAATAGGGCTGGTGGTGTAGCTCAGAAGTAGAATACTCCTGGGTTCCATCCCCAGTACTGCAAAAAAAAAAAAAAAAAAAAGTCTGTTTCTTTGTTTTGCTTTTGTTTTTGTTTTTGTTTTGTGGTACTGGGGAGGGGCATTCTTCTACCTCTTCTCAGAGCCCTATTTTATTTTTTTGAAGTGGTGCTAGGGATTGAACCCAGGGGCATTCTACCTCCAAGCTGTACTCCCAGTCTTATTTTATATTTTTTATTTTGAAACAGGTTGGAGAAGGCCTCACTCAGTTTCTGAGGCTGGCCAGGAACCTGGATCCTCTTGTCGCAGCCTCCCAAGTACTGCAATGAAAAGCCTGTTCCACCAGGCCCAGCCCTTTCACGCTTTTGGGCTCAGCATTCAGTGTGTGTTGACTGAGTATCAACAGCTGTCAGTAAAAAGGTCATAAAGGGTTGATGTGACCCGCTACATGGGTTATTTTATTTGCCTTGCACTTCTGCAGATTGAACTCAGGGCCTCCATCATGCTAGGCTCTACTGCAAGCCTCACCCCAGCCCCTTTTGTTCAGAGACAGGTCTCAATTGCCTAGGTCACCTTGGACTTGTGATTCTTCTGCCTCCCAAGTATTCCTGGCATGTACCACTATACTAGTCTGCTCCATAGGTTATTTTTTTACTTATTTATTCATGTATTTATTCATGTATGTATGTATGTATGTATTAAATTGTGGTACTGGGGATTGAATCCAGGGGCATTCTACCTCTGAGCTACATCCTCAGCCCTATTTTTTATTCTTTTTTTTTGTGTGTGTGTGTGTGGTATGGGGCTGGAACCCAGGGACTTTTCTACCTCTAGGCTATACTCCCAGACCTTTTTTTAAAATACTTTATTTGGAAAAAGGGTCTCATGAAGTTGCTGAGAGCCTCAGTAAGTAGCTGGGGCTGGCTCGAACGCCTGCGATCCTCCTGTTTCAGCGTCCCAAGCACTGGATTACAAGCCTGCGCCACCACGCCCACCTTATTCTTTATTTTGCAATAGGGTCTCACTAAGTAGCTGAGGCTGACTGCGAACCCAGATCCTCCTGTCTCAGCCTCCTAAGTACTGGGATTACAAGCGTGCACCACCACGCGCCCCGCTTGCTCCATAGGTTATTGATGGCTGATTGGAGAAAGCTTGACTTTGGGGTTTGTAGAGAAAAGCGAAAGCAAAATAGTAGGACTCTCTTTTTAGGTCCTGGTTCTCCTATTCTTCCGGGTACATCAGCTAGCCACTTCTGGGCCTCTGTAGGCCCTGCTCTTGCCCCTGCTATGAGAAGCAAGTTTTAAGAACTTTGAACTCTAGAGCAAAGCTGTAAGCAGTAAATGTGGGGTGTTGGGGGAGGAGGGCTGTTAATTTTAGCCCGGGGCTCTCCAGCTGGCACACTGCTTCCCTCTGGAATCAGGTCCACACCCAGGCTCTGCCTGGGAGATCCCTCCTCCTGGGGGCTTCTCTTTCCCCAGTTTGGTCTGAGCCACAATGGAAGGCATTCCAGAAACCTGCTTAGGAGAAGCCTCGCTGAGTCATTTGATGCACCACCCAGGGGCCCAAGAAAGCTCGGTGATGAGGGATGCCTCCCTCCAGGCTGCCTGTGATGTGGGGCCTCCAGGAACCTTCCCGGTCCCCAAAGCCCTATGGCCACTGTTTTGTTCTGGGTCCCCTACTCCGTTTCTCTTACTGGCAGCCTTCTGAGACCTCCCAAGGTTCCACACACTGTTTCAATTCCAGGAGAGAGAGAAGTTAGGGTCTGTTCTCCACAGCCTCCTCCCTTTTCATGGTTAGCAAGACAATACAACTTAGTCTGGGAAGATTCCTCTAGAACAACCCAGAAGCCGAGGACAGGCTTTCTCTGTCTTTCCCACCATCCGCAGGCTTCCGGCGTCCTGTGGGGAGGGAGCCATTTCGGGAGAGGGAACAGGTGAGGCTTCCCAGTGTCTGGCTGGTATATTTTAATTTATTTAAATTTAGGGAAACTGCGGTCTAATCAGGCAGCAATTAATTCCCTCTTCATTAGGGGCCTTGGTGTGTGCCTCCTGCATAAGGATGAGCAGGTCACGCTGCCCCTCTGAAGGTGAGCCCTGCAAGCTCTCCAGGCACTTGGACTCCGCTGTCCTCCCCCCTCCACCCAACAAGGACTAGATTCTCAGGGGAAAGCGAGAAAGGTCGGCCAGAGTCTCCCACCCTGCCTGGACCTGCCCTCACGGGCTCCAACAGGCCCCAACTTGCCTCACCAGCCCAGGCTCCATCAGCCTCTCCCTTCAGCTGCAGAGTTGACTGCCAGAAGCCCTCCTCTGCTTTGGGTGGGTTCGAACTCCTTGGCCTTGCTTGCTTTTTTTTTTTTTTTTTTTTTTGGTGGTACTGGGGGTGGAACCCAGAGGCTTTCTACCTCCAGGCTATACTCCCAGACCTTTTTTATATTTTATTTGGAAACAGGGTCTCACTAGGTTGCTGAGAGCCTCACTAAGTAGCTGAGGCTGGCTTCGAACCCGTGCAATCCTCCTGTCTCAGCCTCCCAAACGCGGGGATTACAAGCGTGCGCCACCATGCCTGGCTCTTGCTTGCTTTTTTTTCCCCCTCCGGTGGCATCTCTTTTCTGAGGCAGTTCGATACCCTGAATGCACATAACTGCTCCTTGCATCCCACACTCCCTCAGTACCTAGTGAAGCTCCCCAACACCTAAAGCGCACACCTACTAACACAAACGCCTTCCTCACCCCAGCATCAAAGATAAGCCTGGGGAGGCAGGTACAGCCCGGCCGGGCGGGCAGCCCATGATACCCTCTTGCACACCGCACTGTCTCCTCCTCCTCCGAGCTACCCCACTTCCAGAGAGCAGGTGGGGCACAGATTGGGGGAGGGGAGGGGACCTGGGCGGTTGCCGTGGCAACGGAGCCTAGCAACAGCTGAGAAGCTAATGTGTGGGCTTCTCCTGGGGCTGTTAGGAGAGCAAAACCTAGAATCGGGGCCTCAGAGGTGACTGCTCCCCGCTGGGCAGCCCGAGTTCCCTCCCCCAAACACACCCCTGGATTCCACCCCCACGCTCCAGCCAGCGCCTCTTTCTCAGAGAAGGCAGACTGGGGAACCAATAGGCTAACCACAGGGCTTCTAATGGCACCAACCTTTGGGGGCAGAGTTGTAGGTGGGGGGCAGGTTGGGGCGCAAGGCTGAAAATAGACCCAGCAGGACAGCCTCTCTCCTGGGGCTCATTCGCTTCTCTTTCCCTTCACTCCGTTTTTCTCTTCTTCTTTTACCCCTGACCCTCCATCTGTCTTAGAAGCTCTCTCTTCCTTCTCTGGTGTACTCCACTGCCTGTCTTTTATGTAATCTTCCCCTTTTCTTGGTCTCCCTTCTCTTGGTCTCTCTTGACCTTCACTGTCAAGGAACAAGCCAGCCACACTTCCGATTCTCTGGCACAGCTGCCTCTCATCAGGAAGGCTCCCTTCTGTGCCTCTGCCCTCTCCCCCTTCCATTCTAACTCAAGCTTGTTTCTTTGCTACAGGACCGCGGATTCAACCCAGGGCCATTCTACCTCCAAGCTACACCCCCAGCCCTAATTTTACTTTAATTTCTTGTGATACTGAAGATTGAACTCAGCAGCCTTCTACCTCCAAGCTATATCCCCAGACCTTTTTCTTTTCTTTCTTTTTTTCTGGTGGTACTGCGGATGGAACCCAGGGGGCATTCTACCTCCAAGCTACACTGCTAGCCCTATTTTTTATTCTTTATTTAGAAATAGGGTCTCACTAAGTTGCAGAGGGCCTCACCGAGTAGCTGAGGCTGGCCGTGAACCCGGATCCTCCTGTCTCAGCCTCCCAAGTATTGGCTTACAAGCATGTGCTACTACACCTGGCTCCCAGACATATTTTTTATTCTTTATTTTTGAAACAGGATCTGAACTGCAGAGGGCCTCGCTAAGTAGCTGAGGCTGTCCTCGAACCTGTGATCCTCCTAAGTCTCTCAAGTACTAGGATTACAAGCACCCACCACCATGCCCAGCTTTGTATTTTTATTTTGAAAACAGGGTCTTGCTAGATTGATAAGAGTTTCACTACTTGCTGAGGCTGTCCTTGAACCTGTGATCCTCCTGTCTCAGCCTCCCAAATACTGGGATGACAGTTATGCACCACCACTTCTGGCTCTGTCCCAAATTTAAACCCCCCATTAGCCAGGCTTGGCAGTGCAAGTCTGTAATCTCAATACTCGGGAGAATAAGATAAGAAGATCACAGGTTCGAGGACAGCCTCAGCTACTTAACGAAGTCCCTCAACAATATATATCTGTTTCAAAATAAAAAATAAAAGCTGGGCAATGGTGGCCTATGCTTATAATCCCAGTGCTTGGGAGGCTGAGAGACAGGAGGATCACAGCTTCAAAGCCACCCTCAGCAACTTAGTGAGGCTCTCAGCAACTCAGTGAAGCCTTTTTCAAAATAAAGAATAAAATAGAACTGTAGGTGTAGCTCAGAGGTAGAATGCCCCTGGGTTCAATTCCCGGTACCACAAAAGCAAATAAATAAATACGCATATACATATATATTTGTATATATATATATATATATATATATATATATATATACACATACATACATATAAAATATGGCTGGGGGTATAGCTCAGAGGTAGAATGCCTCTAGGTTCAACCCCCAGGAGCAAAAGAAAAAAAAAAATAGACCCCTATCAGTCCCTAAGTCTAGATGGGGCGGGCCAGGCCAGGTGACGCCCAGTCTGAGAAGCCCCCACCCTGTCCTCTTCCCTCTCCGGTCTGCCCACCCCTTCTCCTCCTCCCTACGAGGGTCATAAGATAGAACCCAGGGACTCCAGTATCTTGCAAAGGCTTTATTTGAAAATTTTGAAACTTACATCCCACAAGAATTCAAGATTATCACCACAAGAAGAAAGAGATTATACAAAAATATATATCACAGCCTAGGAGCCAGGTAAGAGGGGAGGAAGGGAGGGGATGCAGGAGGCAGAAGAGGGAGGGAAGGAGGGTAAGAAGGGGACAGGAGGGAGCCCAGGAAGAGGAGGGTGCACGGGAAGCCAGAGCTCCCGAAGGCCTTGACCCAGCTGGCTCCAGCCCCAGGCAGCCCGTGGAGTTAGGGAGGCCCGAGGGAGGCTGAGGAGTGGACTATTTCAGGGGCTCCGAAATCCAGAGAGTGACACACAGGGACAGACTAGGCAAAAGGGACTTGGGAGGAAGGAGATGACAAATGGGAGCCCCTTTCTTGTGTAGTGCAGCAGGCGACTCCCCAAAATCCATCTCTCAGACAACAGAAGTTAGCAGGGGCCCGCACTACCCACAGCCCCGCGGGAGGGAGAGCTCTCAGGTGACGCGGGTGCCCTTGGGGCGAGCAGGATGGGAGGACAGTGAGACGCAGGGTGTGGACCAGGATGGGGCCATGACAGATGAGGGCCTAGGAGCCCGGCTCACCGCCCGCCCACCATCCCTGGCGCAGCATGCGAGGAGGAGGCCCAGACTAGACCAGTGGGTGTGCATGAGGCAGAGTGGGCGTGCCACGCCAAGCCACAACACCGGCCAGAAATGCATGAGAGGTGAGATGTGCGTGGGCCACCGAGCTCACTGTGAGGCAGGACCGTGAATGGGACCGGCCAGCTGAGAAGAGCCAGCGAGGGGCCCCGGGAGCGTGTGCAATGGCCTCTGAGGGTGAAGTTGGATGTGCAAGGCTTTCATGTGAGTGTGCAAGGGTGGGGTGGGAGATTCAAAGTCACAAGTGCATGGCGCCCCCCCCCACTACCGGAGGGTGAGCGGGTAGACCTGCCCGCGTGCCTCCGCGGGGGCCAGGGGGGGCTCTGGGGCGGTGTGCGAGGGCAGGAGCGGAGCCCCTGCAGCCCCAGTTCCCCACGGCTGCTCCACCCTCAGGATGGTGGCTAGGCCGGCCCTTGGCCTCCCGCTTGGCAGCGCCCCAACATGGGGGGCATCACAGATTCACCAGGGGAATCCTGAGAGGAAGATGGAAGGAAAAGGGCAGAGTCAGGAACCGAGGGGTAGGGGGAAGGGAAGAGGAAGTCCACGACAGAAAAGGGGGCTGGAGGTGAGGAGGGCAGAGTCAGAATTAAAGGGCAGTATGAGACTAAAGGAGCTTCCCTAGAGAGGGCTGGCCTGGTTCCTGGAGGGCCTAGGGCCAGGCTGGGAAGCAGAGCCAGGCACCACCAAGGGGCACCCCACTGGCTCCGGAGGCCTCAGTTACTGAGTTACCATCCCTCGCCCGGAAGCAGAGCCAGGCACCACCAAGGGGCACCCCACTGGCTCCGGAGGCCTCAGTTACTGAGTTACCATCCCTCACCCTCCCACCCCATTTCATTGCCCCTGCCCTCACCGGTTCAACTGGAAGGCTGGAGCCCCCTTGGGCTGGGGCATCCCAGGCCGGGGTCCCCCTCGGGGCTCCTCATGGTCAGGGGTGGGGGTAGGCGAATCTCCGAAGGCCCCCAACACAGTAACTCCAGCTGGGGACAGGTCGGTCAGTGGCTGCTGGCTCTCTTCCTGCCTCAGGGACCCCTGCTGTCCCGAGGGTCTGCGTCGCTTCTGGCTGCGGTCCCAGCTGGTGCACCAGAAGGAAAGAGGTTCCACTCAACTTGCCCCCGTCCTGGACCCACAGCTCCCGTCACCCCAGTCTCCCCAGCACCTCCAACATCCTACAGTGAGGAGACCGGCCTCTGACAGTTCTTTGTACTAAGTCTCCGAGGACCAGGAGCCCATGAAACTGTCCCCTCTACCCCTCCCCCACCCCAGGAACGTGAACCATGCTCCCAACCTGATCCAGGTCCACAAAATCAGTACCCCCTCCCCACCAGCACAGAGCCCCCTAAAATCCCCCACTCCCCTGTGCATGTCCAGAACAGCCATTTCTCTCCTCTGCAGCACCTGGCAGATTTAGTTCTAGTTCAAAGTCAGCTAATGACCCAGACACCTGAGTCTAATGATTCCCTCAGCAAAGTGTGAAGGACCGAGTGACCCATTATTAAATGTGTGCAAAGAAAGCTCCAGATTTCATTCCTGCCTCCTGCCTGGCAGGAGAAGAAGTGTCTGTGCAGCCCAGGTCGGTTTTCTCTGGTCTTGGAGGGACGCCCACCCAAGCCCCCTATATACACAGCGATTCCCCTTCCCTCCCATTAGCCACGTCTCTCTGGAAGAATCGACACTGGTTCACTGCCTACCCCCACTCTGGTCACAACCTTTTCTCCAGATCTTGCCTCATTCACGATTTCCCACCCCCGATCCCCAGCAAGACCACATCATGGTTCCCTCCCCGACTCCAGCCTCAGTTTCCAAACTTTGGTCCCTCCATCCACCAGCTTACCAGAACTTGAAGATGATGCCGGTAGCCACAAGAACAATAATGATGGAGATGGTGATGGTGACATAGAGCTGGGGGTCCACACCTGATTGGGGTGGGGAGAAAGTTGTAGGGAGGCCTGGAGGTAGGAGCCTAGAGGCGGCGTGGCGGGCTTAGGCTGAAGATGCAGCCACACCAATCCACATCGCCCAACTCTGCCTCTCTGGAGCCTCCCGATTCATTCTGATCATCACCAGCTTGCCCAAGTGTTTCTGCTCTTTTCTTCCACTTTCTCAAATATATTTCATTAAATCTTACATGTATGGACTTGTGCTAAGAAGCTGCAAGGTCAGGGAGAGAAGGCATCTCTCTCTCTCTCTCTCTCTCTCTCTCTCTCTCTCTCTCTCTTTTTTTTTTCTTGCAGTACTGAGGATGGAACCCAGGGGCATTCTACCTCTGAGCTACATCCCCAGCTCTATTTTTTATTCTTTATTTTGAAACAGGGTCTCCCTGAGTTGCAAAGGGCCTAAGTAGTAGCTGAGGCTGTCCTCAAACTGTGATCCCCCTGTCTCAGCCTCCCAAATGCTGGGATTACAAGCGTGCACCACCACGCCCACCTTGCATGCATCTCTCTTTATAGAAACTGGGAGGTGGAGTTGTCCTAGGACTTGCCCTGGCCCAGCCCTAAACCACTGGCCTTGCCCTGCATCAGGACTTCCAAAGCCCAGCCTCACCGTCACCCTGGTCCTCCTCCTCCTCTCTGCCTGGAATACTCCCACTCTTGTTTTCAAGGTTCAAATCAGACATCAGTTCTCTGAAGCTGTCTGATCCCCAGGCAGAGGGAGTCTCTCACTTCTCGATTTTCCTAAAAACAGGCTGTACGTGCCTCTATTAGAACATTTATTATGTTCTCATCCCTGAGTGTTTACACATCTGTCTTCTCCAGTGGACCTGTATTCCTTGAGGGTTCAGACGGCGTCTTCTTCCTCTCTGCATCCTTGCTGCTGTGCTGCCTGACACATTCCCCGAGAAGCTCCCAGATAAGGCCCCCATTCCTGTCCCTTACAGCCTTCCACCAGCCTCCCCAACACTCACATCCCTACCAGCCTTGCCCCCTCACCTTCTCTGTGCCCCCCAAACAGGAATGGCCTCAGGGTGGCCGGCGTTTCTCCAAGGATGAGTCCACCTCCATCATCCCGCATGGAGTCTGAGTTGGGGTGTGGAGTAGCCAGCCCGTGAGGGGCTGCAAAACCATAGTCCAGGGGCAGAAATCCAGGGTTGACTGAATTGGGATCCCCCCCATCCTCTCGAGACACCGTGGGGCCCCACACAATCGCCCAGGGATACTGGGATGAGGGCGGCCCCTCCTCAAAACCTGATGGGGTAGCAGGGGGGGCGGTGCCAGGTAGAACTTGCCGACGTGATCTCGGGACCCGAGGGGACCGGCTCGGTGGAGGTGCCCGCTCCCACACGCACACGTGGCGTGGGGCCGAGGGACCGCCCCGGGCACATGGGGGGCGGGCCGGGGCTGGTGGGGTTCTAGGGGAGGAGGAGGAAGAGCCCTGAGCAGGCGGTGGGAGGGGCAGCAACAGCAGTGGCCAGAGAGGGAGAAGGTGGGACAGCAGCAAAGCAGGCCTGCAAGAGGAGAGAAGGCAAGTAAGCCCAAGGCTTACCAGAAACCCCCGGCTGCCTCTTCCCAGCTTCTCTGCAAGGGCAGGAGGCTTGAGGAAGACCCTGGCCTCACTCCGGCTTCCCAGGGGCTAGCCCTTTAGGATGGGAGCCCCTGGGTGGGCCTAGGTGGGAAAGGGCAAGCCCCAAGGGAAAGTGGTCTCCAGGCTCCCCCTGCTGGGCCAAACTCACCACATCCTGGACTCCATGTCTGAAGTCTTCCTCAGTTATGACCCAGATTTGCAGCCTTTACTGGGGGGGAAAGGGGGGCAGTCACACCCCAACCCTGCCCGGTGTAACTCCCCGTCTCATTCATCCACCACTTCGACCCCCTATCCCTTCCCAGGCAGCAGGACTGCCAGCCACGCTGCCTGCCACCTAGAATCCATCCGCTCCCCCTTAGCATCCTTTTAGGGGGGGAAAAATTCCCAGAGTGGTTCTCCGAGTGGCCCCCAACCCCATCCACAACTTTGGGGGTCCCTGTTTTCTCCCAGCCCCAGGGTCTACCCTCGCTCCTCCGGCTTCTCACTTCCTCTACCCACAGCTCCAGGCTTTCCTTGGAGCTTAATTTAGAGCCAAGAACCTTGTGATGCCTTGAGCACCTACCACTAGGGAGGGAGTCTGAGGCTGGGGGGAGGGAGAAGTCGTTCTGAGTGTGTGTGTGTGTGTGTGTGTGTGTGTGTGTGTGTGTGTGTGCACAGCGGTGCCTTCCAAGCCCTCCCACCCCACTTGTAGTCTCAGGCATGTTTCTGATAACTGGCCCCAGGAATCACACATCTCCAGAAGGGAGAGATGGAGCCATGAAAGGAGGGAGAGAGAGAGAGAGAGAGAAAGGGGTGGGTGGGAGGAAAACTACAGAAAACCATTCTCGCTCTTAATGTTTAATTACTCAAATGCATAGGTGCCCTGTGAAGGGAGATGGGGTTGCAAAGAAGCCATCCCTCAAATGTAGCTCTCCTGGGCAGAGTCCTGGGATAATCTGTGCGGTTGCTTTGTAAAAGAGGAGAGACGTATTCAGAGATGAGGCTGATAGATGGGGGCTCCCCAGAGTGGCTGAGGCAGGGCACCCTGTGTCCTCTGGATGTGAGGGCTCCATCCACACATTGTGTATTCCCAGTAAGATGGGCAAATCTGGGGAAGGAAACGGGGAGAGGGGCCGTGGGCGAGAGGGAAGGTGAGGGCTGTCCAAGTGAAGGGAGAGAGACAGGTGAGAAGGGAGCCAGCCTGGAGTTCAGGGTGAGGGAGAGCAAGCCGCCCTGAGAGGGAGCTGGCAGGGAGAAGAGAGGGGATGGACCAGGAAGGCAGAGGATGCTCAGGGGCAAATGCAGAGGGGAAAGGTCGCGAGGCAGAGGAGAGGGGCGGGAGGAGAAGGAAGGAGAGGTCCAGGCAGGACAGTCAGAGAAGTGGAGAGTGGAAGGGGCCTGGAGGGAAAGACCAGGGATGGGGAGGCGGAAAGAGGGAAAGGAGAGGAGGAGGGCATGCTGAAGACGAGAGGAAGGGACCGAAAAAACAGGGAACAGCAAAGATGGAGGAGTTGGGAATTGATCACATTTAAAGGGATATGGAGACAGGGCTGGGGGCCCCGAGAAGAGATGGGGATGGGGAGACGTAGGGCTGGGGGCCTGCTGGGGACGGGACTGGAGAGGGAGGGAGGGGTGGTGGAGGGACCAGTGGAGCGGAGAAGGGCTGGCGGGGACATCTGTGGACAGCTGACTCCTGGACCCACTGGCCCCTCGGTCCGCGCGTCCCCTACCACCAGCGTCAGCTCCAGCCCAGCGCCCTGCAGCCCTGTGTCACCCCCTCCAGGAAGCCCGCAGTGCCGGGCTGCCGCGCCTCCCCCACCTCCCAGCTCCTCACCGACCTGTTGTGCGCAGGAGACGGCGGGGGGCGGGGCGGGACCTTGGACAGGGGGAGCCGGGCCGGGGTCCAGCGTCGCCCCCCATCGCGCCCATCCCAAGGCCCGCGCTCGGGGTGCAGGGCTGGCCCGCGGCAGGAGCGGGGCAGGCGAGGAAAGGTGGTCGGCCAGGGGATGCGGAGGGGGGCTCCAGCGACGGACAGGGGACGGAGGCAGGAGGATGCCCGGAGGAGCCGCGGGCTGCGCCGCAGGCGGGGTGGAGGGCGCCGCCCGGGGAGGGCGGGATGGAGCCGGGGGCGCGGGAGCCGGAGCTCGTGGGCTGCAGGAGCGGCGCCTGCAGGGCCGAGGGCCGGGCCTGGGTGGGGGCGTGGGGTCCCGCGGCTCACCTGCATGCCCGGCGCGGCGGCGCGGCGGCTGCGGGCGCTCGGGGCTGCGTGGGGCTGGGGGGTCGCAGAGGCGGGTGGGGCGTGGGGCATGGTCGGGAGGTTCGGCCGGCGGCTTGGCGAGGCGCGGGAGCCGGAGGGGGCGGGCGCCCGGGGTGCGGGGCGGCGGCGGCGGCGGGAGATGCTCGGCTCGCCTCGGCTCGGCTCGGCTCGGCTCCGCTCCGGCTGCGCTCGGCTCGGCTGGGCTCGGCGCGCTTGGACCACTCGGTCTCCGCCTCCCGTCTGCAGGCCACGCACGGTTTAACCCTCCCGTGGCCGGCTGCAGGTGGAGCGCAGCTGCGTCCCAGGAATTTGGAAGAGTCGACCATTCGTTCCCACGTTGTTTTTTTTTTTTTTTTTTTTTTTTTTCGGTACTGGTGATAGAACCCAGGGGCATTCTACCTCCAAGATACACCCCCAGCCCTATTTTATTCTTTATTTTGAAACACTGGGTAGCTCAGGCTGGCCATGAACCTGCGATCCTCCTGTCTCAGCCTCCCAAGTACTGGGATTACAGGTGTGGGCCACCACGCCCCGCCCTCCTGTGGGTTCTGATGGTGGGCTTCCCCAGCCCACCTCACTCCATCTCCGTGGTCACCCACCGCTTCCCCCAGAAGTTCTGAGATCCTAAGTAGTCCAATACTCTTGAGTCCCCAGCTCCGTTTTGCCCCAGTGGAAAAGGACCAGCACAGTCAAGGCTGTGGGCCAGAGATGCAGGGAGGGAGAGCAGAGAAGACCCAGCGCCATCACCAGAATATCCCAACAGCTAGGTCCCCTATTTCCCTCTGGCCTTGCTACAGTGCATTCTCCTTGAATTGACTCAAATGATATTCATTCATTCATTCGTTCGTTCATTTTGCAGTACTTGGGATGGAACGCAGGGGCATTCTACCTCCGAGCTACACCCCAGCCCTATTTTTTATTCTTTATTTCAAAACAGGGTCTCACTAAGTTGCAAAGGGCCTCACTAAATAGCTGAGGCTGGTCATGAACCCACAATCCTCCGGCCTCAGCCTCTCAAGTACTGGCATTACAAGCGTGCGCCACCACACCGGGCTTCAAATGTTCTTTAAAAATAAGTGCATCAAGCTGGGCGTGGTGGTGCACGCTTGTAATCCCCACGCTTGGGAGGCTGAGACAGGAGGATCACACAGGTTAGAAACCAGCCTCAGCTACTTAGTGAGGCTCTCAGCAACTTAGTGAGACCCTGTTTCCAAATAAAGTATAAAATAGGTCTGGTAGTGTAGCCTGGAGGTAGAATGTCCTTGGGTTCCACCCCCAGTACCACCAAAAATAAAAAATAAAATAAAATAAAATAAAATCAATAAGTGCATCAGCTGGGCATGGTGGCGCACACTTGTAATCCCAGCATTTGGGAGGCTGAGACCGGAGCATCGCAGTTTGAGGACAGCCGCAGCTACTTAGTGAGGCCCTCCGCAACTCAGTGAGACCCGGTTTCAAAATAAAGAATAAAAAATAGGGCATGGGGTGTAGCTCAGAGGTCAAATGCCCCTGGGATTCATCCCCGAACCCGACAAAAAGAAAAGGGAAAAAAATAATAAGTGGATCATGTCCCAATTACTGTACTCGGCTTTTCCAGCACTCTGAATACCCAAACTCCTTGCGGTGACTTACGAGGCCCTGTAGAGCCTGCTACCTGGATAGCGAGCTCTCACTCCCTAAAGATTGCCGTGCCTCAGCCTCAGTGGCCCTGGTCTGTGTTCCTGGAAGGACACCAGCCCTGGCTCCATCTCTGTCTGGAATGCTCTCCCCCGGCCTTGGGTCATGCTTTCTCTTTTTTATTCCAGTCTCACTTAGATCCAAGGTCTTCAGGGAGGCCTATCAGAAGCAGATTCCTGCACCCCCTGGCACCCCACTCTTCTCTTGTACCGTCGCCCTGTTTATCCTGCTCGCCTTTCTAGGCCACCGCATGCTTCCTAGTTCCCTGGAACCTCACGGCTGCTCTCTCTCCTCTTGTTGGGCTCTGACCTCTAAACGCTGGAGTCTCCTAGAGTTTAGTCCTTGGCCTTCTCTTTCCACATTCGCTGTCCAGTGAGCTCATCCAGTCCCCGGGCTTAAGTACTATGTAAATGTCAGTGAGTCCTAAATTTATATCCAGAGCGCCAGACTCATTTATCCAGCAGCCTACTTGACATCTCCACTTGGATGTCGGATAGCCATGCAGAGCTAACGCGACTAAAATAGATGTCTCGGCTCCTCCCACCCCATCCATTGCTCTCCCCAGACCCCTCATCCTGGGACAGGAGAACTCCAAGTGTTTCAGGCTAAAAGCCTAGGATGGTTGATTTTCACTAATTCCCTGCCTGTATCTAAGTCTCCAGCCAATCCTATGGGCTCTGTATCCAATACATGTATTGACTCTATCCCCTTCTCTCCATCTTTTTTTTTTTCTTTCAGAATTAGGCATTGAACTCAGAGGTATCCTACCTCTGATATATATATATATATATATATATATATATATATATATATTATATATATATATATATATATATTTTTTTTTTTTTTTTGCGGGTCTGGAGATGCAACCCAGGGGCATTTGACCTCCAAGCTATACCCCCTGTCCTATTTTTTATTCTTTATTTTGAAACAGGGTCTCACTACGTGGCAGAGGGCCTCACTAAATAGCTGAGGCTGTCCGCTAACCTCGATCCTCCAGGTCTCAGATCCTCCAGGTCTCAGCCTCCGGAATGCTGGGATTACAAGCGAGCGCCACCACGCCCAGCTGGCTGGCTCGTTTTTTATCATTCAGATCTCTACTCAAAATCTAAATGGGGAGCCGGCGTGGTGGCGCAGGTTTGTAATCCCCATGCTTGGGAGGCTGAGACAGGAGAATCGTGCAGGTTCAAAGCCAGCCTCAGCTGGCTTAAGAGACCCTGTTTCCAAATAAAATACAAAATAGGTCTGGGAGTGTAGCCCGGAGGTAGAAGGGTTCCAACCCCAGTACCACCATAAAAAAAAAAAAAAAAAAAAAATCTAAATAGGGGCCAGGCATGGGGTGCAGGCACACTTGTAATCCCAGTATTTAGGAGACTGAGACAGGAGGATCACAGGTAGGGGCCAGCCTCAGCTACTTAGTGAGGGTCTCTGCAATTTAGTGAGACCCTGTTTCTAAATTAAAAAAAAAAAATTAGGGCTGGGGGTATAACTCAAAGGTAGAATACCACTGGGTTCAATCCCCAGCACCACACACACACACACACACACACACACACCCCTAGAGTGGAGGGCTGAACCAGGTGTGGTGGAGCACACTTGTAATCCCAGTACTTGGTAGGCTGAGACAGGAGAATAGCAGGCTTGAGGCCAGCCTCAGCTACTTAGGCCCCTTCACAACGCAGTGAGACCCTGTTTCAAAATAAAAAATATAAAATAGGGCTGAGGGTATATAGTTCAGAGGTAGAATGCCCCTGGGTTCCATCCCCAGTACCACACACACACACACACACACACACACACACACACACACACACACAAAGCTGGGCATTGTAGCACACACTTGTAATCCCAGTACTTGGGAGGCTGAGACAGGAGGATAGAAGGTTCAAAGCCAGCTTCAGCAATGTAGTGAGGCTTGCAGTAACCTGGTGAGACTCTATTTCCAAGAAAAGAAATAAATCAGGCTGGAGGTACAAAGCCTCTATGTTCAATCCCAAGTACCAAAATAAAATAAAATAAAGTGAGCCAGGCGTGAAGACTCATGCCTGTAGTCCCAGCATTTGGGAAGCTGAGACAGGAGGATCCAGGTTCACAGCCAGCCTCAGCTACTTAGTGAGGCCCTCTGCCACTTAGTGAGACACTGTTTCAAAATAAAGAGTAAAAAATAGGGCTGGGAGTATAGCTCGGAGGTAGAATGCCCCTGGGTTCCATCCCTAGTACCGCAAAATAAAATAAAAATAAAAGTAAAAATAAATAAAATAAGCTGGGCGTGGTGGCCGCACACTTGTAATCCTCGTGCTTGGGAGGCGGAGACAGGAGGCTTGGGCAGGTTCAAAGCCAGCCAAAAATAGGTGTCTGGGAGTGTAGCTTGGAGGTAGAAGGGTTTCCAGGAACCCCAGTACCACCAAAATAAATAAATAAATAAATAAAGCAGAGGGCTGGAGGTATAGCTCAGTGGAAGAGTGCCTGCTTAGTGTGTGAGGCTCTGGGTTCAATCTCCAGCACCACACCACACACACACACACACACACACACACACACACACACACGGAACAACGTAAAGCGGTCCCCCTCCTCTATTTCATCATGCTGCGTTGTTGTTCTGACTCATCACTTTCTGGAATGATCTTGTTTTTGTTTGAGGTTTGACAGCACAGATCTCACCTTTTTCACGTGAGATCCCGGCGCCTGTGAACGCGGTGGGTGCCTTAGCCTGCGGCGGAGGCCCCACAGCCATTGGTTAGTGAATTCTCTTCCAGGACCCCTGCCCACTCTCAGCACTCCAGTCTCTGCTGGACCCTCGCAGGCCTTCCTCCCTATCTGCCGCCCTCCCCCTCGCTGCCCTAGGCAGAGAGCTGCAGGCTGAGTCTCTGCGCACAGACTCGCTCTCAGCTCTCCCCTCCGCGCATTATTACTATCATTAGCCTGGCGCTCCTGCCGGCTCCGGAAGGAAGCCTGCTGTTCTGACCAGCATCTGCAGCTCTTGCCCTTCTCCTTGCTAGTCCTGACAGCCCTTCCCTCCAGGTCAAAACAGCAACAGCCAGTGAGCAGCTGTGAAGCTATGTGAGGCCGCCTGTCAGATTCCAGCTGTATTCTGGGCCCCAGTGAGCCCAGTGCACCCTGAGGACCTGCTCCCAGCCTGCTCAGTGGACTTTGAGTCATTATTATTCTAGCCTTTTTTTTTTTTTTTTTTTTTTTTAGTGTGGTGCTGGAGAATTGAACTCGGGCATTCTTCCTCTGAGCTATACTGCCAGCCCTGTTTTATTATTATTATTATTATTATTATTATTATTATTATTAATCATCATTATCATTAGTGGTACTGGGGATGGAATCCAGGGGCATTCCATCTTCAAGCTATACCCCCAGCCCTATTTTTTTTTTATTATTCTTTAATTGAAACAGGGTCTCACCGAGTTGCAAAGGGCCTCACTAAATAGCTGAGGCTGTCTGCAAACTGCAATCCTCCCGTCTCTGCCTCCCAAATGCTGGAATTACAAGCATGTGCCATCATGCCCAGCTTATTTATTTATTTTTGTACTAGGGATTGAACCCAGGGATAATCTACCTCTGAGCTACATCCCCAGACCTATTTTATTTTTTATTTTGAAACAAGGTCTTGTTAAGTTGCTAAGGCAGTCCTCAAATGTGTTCTCCTCTGATTTCGGCCTCCCAAAGTTTATTTTTTATTTTGAAACAGGGCCTTGCTGAGTTGCTGAGGCTGGTTTCCTGTCTGTGGTGCTCCTGTCTCAGCCTCCCAAATAATAGAATTATAGGAGTATGCCACCAAGCAGGGCTTATTTCTAGTATTCTTTTTGTTTGTTGTGTTTTTTGTTGTACTGGGAATTAAACCCACAGGTGTTCTACTTCTACCCCTGAACTACACCCTCAACCCACTACTACTACTACTACTACTACTACTACTCCTTCTCCATCTCCTCCTCCTCCTCCTCCTCCTCCTTCTTCTTCTTCTCCTCCTCCTCCTCCTCCTTCTCCTCCTCCTCCTCCTCCTCCTCCTCCTTCTCCTCCTCCTCCTCCTCCTTCTTCTCCTCCTCCTCCTCCTCCTTCACCTCCTCCTCTTCCTCCTCCTCCTCTTCTCCTCCTCCTCCTCCTCCTCCTCCTTCTCCTTCTCTTTCTCTTTTTGCTTCTTCTTTGTATTATTGGGGATTGAACCAAGGGACATTCTACCTCCAAGATACACCTCAGTCTTACTTTTTATTCTTTATTTTGAAAAAGACACTCACTAAGTTGCAAAGGCCTCACTAAATAGCTGAGGCTGGCCACAAATCTGAAATTCTCCTGTCTCAGCCTCCCAAATACTGGGATTACAAGCATATACCCCCATGCCTGGCATGATTTTATTTTTATTTTGAAACAAGGTCTTGCTTGGTTGACGAGAGTGTCACTACCTGCTGAGGCTATCCTCAAACTTGTGACCCACCTGCCTCAGCCGCCCAAGCATGAGGTTCATAGGTGTTGCCACCACTCCTGGATCATTTTTTGTTTTGAAACAAGGTCTTAGCCAGGCATGGTGACACACACATGTAATCTACTTGGGAGGTTGAGAAAGGAAGATTGCAGGTTCACCGTGAGCCTCAGCATCTTAGGCTCTCTACAACTTAGTGAGATTTTGTCACAAAATAAAATAGGGCCGGGGAAGTAGCTCAGAGTGGAATACCCTTGGGTTCAATTCCTAGTATCATAAAGAAGAAAAAGAAAGAAAGAACAAAAGAAAGAAGAAAGAAGGAAGGAAGGAAGGAAGGAAGGCAGGCAAGCAAGCAGGATCTCACCAGGTTGTTGAAGAGTCTGGCAACATTGAGTCTGTCCTCAAACCTGCCTCCCAAGAACTGGGATTACAAGTGTGCTCCACCACTTTCAATGTAGTAATGTAGTCTAGTATCCTTTTTTTTTTTTTTCTTTTGGTACTAAGGATTAAACTCAGAAACATCCTACCTTCAAACTACACCCCCAGCCCTACTTTTTTATTCTTTATTTTTAAACAGGGTCTCACTAAATTGCAGACGGCCCCACTAAGTAGCTGAGACTGGCTGCCAACCTACGCTCCTCCTGTCTCAGCCTCCCGAGTATTGGGATTATAAGTGTGCACCACCACACCTGGCTAGTATTCTTTTATTTACTTAATTAATTATTCACTTATTTATTTTTTGTGGTACTAGGGCTGGAACCTAGGGCCAATCTACCTCCCAGCTACACCTCACCTCCACCCCTATTTTTTATTCTTTATTTTGAAACAGGGTCTCACTGAGTTGCAAAGGGCCTCACTAAGTAGCTGAGGATGTCTGTGAACTGCAGTCCTCCTGTCTCAGCCTCCCAAATGCTGGGATTACAAGCGTGATTACCACGCCTGGTTCAGCTAGTATTCTTAAGTCATTCTTTCTCTTTCTTTCTTTCCTTCTTTCTTTCTTTCTTTTTCTTTTTCTCTCTTTTTTTTTCTGTACCTGGGATGGAACCCAGAGACATTCTCCCTCCCACCTACACCCCAACCCTATTTTTATTCTTTCTTTCTTTCTTTTTTTTCATTTATTTATTTATTTATTTTGGTGGTACTGGGGTTCCTGGAAACCCTTCTACCTCTGGGCTACACTCCCAGACCTATTTTTATACTTTTTTTATTTGGAAACATGTTCTCTTAAACCAGAGAGGCTGGCTTAGAACCTGCGCAATCCTTCTGTCTCTGCCTCCCAAGCGCAGGGATTACAAGCGTGCGCCACCCACCGCGCCCCGCTTATCTTTATTTGGAAACAGGGTCTCACTGAGTTGCAAAGGGCCTCACCAAGTAGCTGAGGCTGCCCATGAACCCCAATCCTCCTGTCTCAGCCTCCCCTATGCTATTCTTTCTTTCAACAAATATTCTTTGGACACTTGATGGGCAGTGTACAGCAGAGCAGACAAAGTCTCCACTGTCTCTGTGGAGTTTATCACCTACGAAGGAGACAATGAAACTTAGAGTAGCTGGCTGGTGGAGGGGGGTATCTCCGTATCTGGGTGGGAGGATATGGATCCGCAGAGTGCTAGGCCTGGAGTCCATCCCAGCAGCCCTGCTTCTGGCTCTGCAGTATTTTGGTCATTATCTCTGCGCTCAAATGCCCAGCATTTGTCTGTGTGAATTTCTATCTTTTTTTTTTTTTTTTTTTTTTTTTTTTTTTTGCAGTAGTGGGAATGGAACCCAGGGGCATTCTACCTCAGAGCTACAACCCCCAGCCCTATTTTTTTTTCTTTATTTTGAAACAGGGTTTCACTGAGTTGCAAAGAGCCTCACTAAAAGCCTCACTATTCATGAACCGCGATCCTCTAGTCTCAGCGTCCTGAATATTGGGATTACAAACTTGTGCCACCATGCCTGGCTTCTATCTATTTTCTTTTTATTTGTTTCTTTTTCTCTTTCTTTCCTTCTTTCTTTCTTTTCTTTTTTTTTTTTTTTGTTTTTTTTTTTTTGTTTTTTCGGTATTGGGGATGGAACCCAGGGACATTCTACCTCCGAACTACACCCTAGCCTGATTTTTTTATTCTTTATTTTGAAACAGCCTCTCACTAAATTGCTGAGGCTGTCTATGAGATGCGATTCTGTCTCAGCCTCCCAAACTACTGAAGTAACAAGTGTGTGCCACCTCGCTCAGTTCTGATTTTTTATTATTTATTTTGAAATAGGGTCTCACAAAGTTGCCGAGGCATAAGTAGCTGAAGCTGGTCATGAACCTGTGATCCTTCTGTCTCAGCCTGCCAAGTACTAGGATTACAATACCCAGCTTCTTTTTGTTTTTGGTTTTGTTTTGGTATTTTTGCAGAACTAAGAGTGGAACCCAGTAGCATTATACCTCTGAGCTATACCCCCAGCCCTATTTTTTATTCTTTATTTTTTTATTTATTTTATTTTTGTGTGTGTGGTACTGCGGTGAAATGTGTTCAGTGTGTGTGTGGGGAGAAGTAATTCCCCTAACACAATCACATCACACACACAGAACCGTGGATTCTTGTCCTAAGCTAAGAATAAATATGCATAGCTTGGACAGTTGCTGAAGATTTAAAGAAGTTTATTAAAAGATAGAAATACAGAGAATAGGAACAGCTCCATCCCAGGCTGGCACAGAGGGGTGACTCGAATGAGTACACCAAAGGAATTACACGTGGACCCAGCCTTTTTTATACCCATGACCTCCATCTTGTTCATGTAATCCTGACTTAGTAACTGTCCATGTAAGGGCTCCCCCTTTGACCCTGTAAGGTAACTCCCCCAACCAGGTGTGGCAAGGCATATCCTTGCCTGAAGGGCAAGGTCAAACCCTGTCCCATCCTCCCTAGATCATCACCTAGATCTGTCTTTAAAAAGAGGAAGCCCTAGCTCTCCTCTGTTGACTTGTTAATTATTTTGAGCTAGGTTAATTTACATTGGAATAGCTGCCTATTTTAGGCAGAAATCAAGTCTTTGCACAGATTTGCCCCTCACCCATGTCTGCCGCCATTTTGATACATTTTGAAATATATCAATTATTTTCTTTTGAAATATAATAATAATCAGAGCTTTCTCAAATCTTCCTTGGCCATTCCCAATACTGGTACACTGGGAGTGGAACCCAGGGGCTTTCTACCTTTGGGCTATACTCCCAGACCTATTTTATACTTTATTTGGAAACAGGGTCTCAGTAAGTTTCTGAGAGCCTCGCTAAGTAGCTGAGGTTGGCTTTGAACCTGTGCAATTCTCCTGTCTCAGCCTCCTAAGTGCTGGGATTACAAGCGTGCGCCACCACACCCAGCTTTATTCTTTATTTTGAAACAGAGCCTCATTATGTAGTTGGGGCAGCCTTGAAGCTGTGATCCTTCTGTCTCAGACTCCCAAGTACTGGGATTACAAGCATGTGCCACCATGCCCGGTTTTATCTCTTTTCTGTCACCAGGCAGGCTACTACAAGAGGATCACAGGTTCAAGGCCAGTCTCAGCTACTTAGTGATACTCTATGCAAATTAGTGAGAACCTGTTTCAAAATAAAGAATAGAAAATAGGGCTGGAAGCCGAGTGTGGTGGCACACACTTGTAATCCCAGCATTTGGGAGTCTGAGACCTGGAGGATTGTGGTTCGCGGACAGCCTCAGCTATTTAGTGAGGCCCTCTGCAACTCAATGAGACCCGGTTTCAAAATAAAGAATAAAAAAATAGGGCAGGGGGTGTAGCTCAGAGGTCAAATGCCCCTGGGTTTCATCCCCAGACCCGCAAAAAAAAAAAAAAAAAGAAAGAAAATGGGGCTGGAGCCCGGGCATGGTAGCACATGCTTGTATTTATTTATTTTTGTTTTGTTTTTGTTTTTTTTTGGTGGTACTGGGGGTGGAACCCAGAGGCTTTCTACCTCCGGGCTACACTCCCAGACCTATTTTATATTTTATTTGGAAACAGGGTGTCACTAAGTTGCCGAGAGCCTCACTAAGCAGCTGAGGCTGGCTTCGAACCTGCACAATCCTCCTGTCTCAGCCTCCCAAGCACAGGGATTACAAGTGCGCCACCACGCCTGGCTAGCACATGCTTGTAATACCTGTACTTGGGCGGCTGAGACAGGATGATCACAGGAGGCCCTCTGCAACTAGTGAGACCCTGTTTTCAAATAAGAAATAAAATTAGGCTATTTATTTATTTATTTATTTATTTATTTATTTTTGCAGTACTGTGGATGGAACCCAGGGGCATTCTATCTCTGAGCTACTCTGAGGTGATTCGAAATGAATACACCAAAGGGATTACACATGGACTTGGCCTTTTATACCCATGACCTCCATCTTGTTCACGTAATCCTGATGTAGTGAACGTCCCTGTAAGGTACCTCCCGCAATAAGGTGTGGTAAGGTGTCTCCTTCCATGAAGGTCGACCCCTCCTACCATCCTAGCTAGCTTATCCAATCATGTAGATCTGTCTTTAGATAGAGAAAGGCCTAGTTCTCCTCTCCTATTGACTTGCTAATTACATGTAGCTAAGTCAATCTAAGTTTCAATAGCTGTTTGCTCTCTGACCAAAGCCAAGCCTTTCTCTCTCCAGGTCTGCCGCCATTTTGACACAATTATTTTTGAAATATATTAATAATCAGAGCTTTCTCAAATCTTCCTAGGCCATTCCCAATACTGGTACACCAGGGGCATTCGACCTCTGAGCTATACCCCCTGCCCTATTTTTAATTCTTTGGTTTGAAACTGGTGATAAGTAAAATAAAAAATTAAATGCGAGTAAAATAAAAATAAGTGAGTACGGCGGAGTGTGAAAAACACGAGAGAGGTCCGGTACACGTGGCATGTAAAGTTTTAATGGCGCGGCTCTCCCGGGGATCAGGGCGAGGCACCGTGGGGCCCGCGCGCCTGTCCGAAGCTAGAGGACGCGGGCTCTCCTTTTAAAGGCATGCATCTCGCGAGATGGGGGTTTACTCGCGGGAATGCCCAATTCTCGCGGGGGTTTCAGCCCCTCCCTTGCCCTGCAGAGGTCATGTGACACAAAGTCACATGAGTGCAGGACCCAACTTAACATTCCGGCCTTTTGATGGTAGGGATAATGGATGACATTGGACCCTCTAGCTTCTTCCTGCTGTCAAGGGGCGTCGTCAGGGGCCCCAGGCCGGGAGGAGTTGGGAGTCCAGTCCCCCAGAAGGGGTGCAGGTGGGTGCATAGCTGCAGTGCGAATTGGAGGTTACCCTGGACAGCTTAGTGATGTGCGCTTGAGGAGGCTTGAACAGGCAAGGGCTATTAAAGAAAAAAACAAATCATGAGATTGAGCAGGCGACCAAAAAGGAGACTGGTTTACTCAGTACCTGGAGAGCTACCCTGAGCTGGCAAAGAGGATGGAGGTTGAGGGATCCAGGAGCCATCAGTCTTCAGCCAGGCTGAGTAGGGCCAGCGGCGGGGCCTGGTCTGGAAAGGTGCTCCCCCTGTGTTGAGGCACCTGGGGCTCACCCTTTTCCAAGGGCACTGTTCCAGTGGCCCTCCTGGCCACACGCTGAGCAGTCTGATTGGTAGGCGTGGCTTTGCCCCACTTGAGGCAGGCTCCTGGAGGTAGTTGTTGCAGTCCTCCACACCTAGGTGGCGCTCCAGGGGGCTGAGCCGCCACCGCCAGCCAAAGGGCAGCTACCAGGGATCTGTTTTTTGGCAAAGTCAAGAGTGTACGCTCCATCTCCGCCTGTTTCTCTCTGGAATTAAAACTTAGATGCTATGTTAAGGTTCTGTCAGCTGCAACGGACCTATACTCACAAAGAGCACGTCCCGAGACGGGTGTCTAGCAAGAATGGCAACGCGGACTCCGCACGGGCAGACAGAGAGTGTCGCCCCAGCCCCGGCCTGTCGTTTCCCGCAGCACCTAGGGCGCGCCCGAGCGGGCCGCCCAGCAAAATTGCAGTCTGGCGCGGGCCAAGATGGCGACTGTGACATCACCAGGCAGCGACTATGAGCCATCACAAAATGGCAGCTGGCGGGAAAATAAATGGAAGCTGATGGGGGAGAGCATTTGGAGGGATACCAGACCACTTAGAAAAGTTCCTAACTGTTCCTGGGCCACCGCAACCTATTTCCCAACTCGTATCAAGGCAGACAGGCTCTCAGGGCATCTGCTAGTATAAAGGTTCGACTCCCCATAATTGGTTCGCGGGCGGAAATGAAGAACAGGAAATGGGCGTCCCCGATTTCCCTGCTCAATCGTTCGGAAACGGAGGTTAAGAGATAGGGAAGAACGTCTTCATTCCTTCTCAAAACCGGAGGATGACCTGGTCATCCGCAGCGTGGTCCCAGTGGACCGGGGGACAATGGGTCACCAAGCGCTTGGATTTTTAGGTCCCAGTGGACCGGAAGACCCAAGTCCGGAACCCACTAACCAAGGGAAGGAGGCAGTTTACCGGAGTATAGTGTTGTCGGCCAGCGCTGGCTGTGACAGAAGCGCTGAGAAGCTGCTGGGGGCGCGGTGGAGCCAGGGCGCGCGGATGCCGGTGGCTGGTGTGGACGGCACTGGCGGCTGGTGGGATCAGTGGAGGCGCGCAGGCGGCGTGGAGACAAAATGGCTTCCAGGCACACGCCAGACGTTGAGGCTGGGCCCCGAGGAGCACCGCCAGTGAGCCTGGCTCGGGGCAGGTGGGGCAAACCGGCCAGAGGTCCCGGCGGTGACCGGAGAACCAAGCTGGAACGGTGCTTTAGGAGGTACAAGCGGCAGGCAGAGGTCCTGGCCCGCGCAGGCAGTTGGCAGGCAGAGCAAGTGCCAAGCTGCCTGGCTCGGGCCAGAAAGATGGCCGCCGACTCCTAGGATTGGTTAGGAGTGGAAAGTGGGAGGGATTAAAGATTGTGAGACCTCCAGTGAGACCATGAGGTGGGAGGGGTTAAAGATGGCGAGGCCTCCAGTGAGGCCATGAGGTGGGAGGGGTTAAGGATGGCGAGGCCTCCAGTGAGGCCATGAGGTGGGAGGGGTTAAGGATGGCGAGGCCTCCAGTGAGGCCATGAGGTGGGAGGGGTTAAGGATGGCGAGGCCTCCAGTGAGGCCATGAGGTGGGAGGGGTTAAGGATGGTGAGGCCTCCAGTGAGGCCATGAGGTGGGAGGGGTTAAAGATGGTGAGGCCAAGATGGCGGCCCCCCAGTGATTCCACGTGTGCAAGATGGCGGGCCAAAGCTGGCGACCCCCCCTCCCCAGTAATCCCATGTGGCTGCTTACCGGAATGGCCAGGCCCAGGCAGCAGGGGTGGGCAGGCACAGGGTGAAGGGCGCCAGGGCGCGAGTCCTAGTGGAGGAACCAGCTGGAGCGCGGGCTGGACTTGGCGGGCCAGGGGCTGTTTAGCAGAGTGGCGGCCACCTAGATGGAGGAGGCAGGCAGCCCCGGCAGGCGGGTCTAAGCAACGCCAGGCGCGGAGAAGACATAGGCGCGCGGTGTGGCGCAGTCCGCGGGCGGCGCGGTCCCATTCCAGCGGCGGCAGCGTGGGCAGGCGGGAACGGCGGTTTTAGGAGGTCCAAGCGGCAGTGGCGGGAGCAACGCCTGCAAGCGGAGCGCTGGTGTGGGACCTCACAGTCGAGCTGCTGGCGGATCGGAGAGTCCGGGGCTCAAAAAGAGAGTAAAAAGAAAAAGAGAAAAAAACGAAAAAAAACGAAAAAAAAAAGAAAAAATGGGGAGGAACCCAAGAGTTCTCCCGGTTCGGCACCAAATGATAAGTAAAATAAAAAATTAAATGCGAGTAAAATAAAAATAAGTGAGTACGGCGGAGTGTGAAAAACACGAGAGAGGTCCGGTACACGTGGCATGTAAAGTTTTAATGGCACGGCTCTCCCGGGGATCAGGGCGAGGCACCGTGGGGCCCGCGCGCCTGTCCGAAGCTAGAAGACGCGGGCTCTCCTTTTAAAGGCATGCATCTCGCGAGATGGGGGTTTACTCGCGGGAATGCCCAATTCTCGCGGGGGTTTCAGCCCCTCCCTTGCCCTGCAGAGGTCATGTGACACAAAGTCACATGAGTGCAGGACCCAACTTAACAACTGGGTCTCACTGAGTTGCAGAGGGCCTCACTAGGTAGCTGAGGCTGTCCGTGAACCACTATCCTCCGGTCTCAGCCTCCCAAATGCTGGGATTACAAGCGTGCTCCGCCACGCCCGGCTTCGAGCTGAGGTTTTAACTCAGAAGTAAAATGCCTCTGGGTTCAATCCCCAGTGTAATAAATAAATAAATAAATAAATAAATAAATAAATAAATAGGGCTGGGGGGTGTAGCTCAGAGGTAGAATGCCCTGGGTTCAACCCCCAGTACCGGAAAGAAAAAGAAAATCCAATATTGTCCTTCTCAGCTCTTCTGTCTTTCAGCTGATGATCTTCCTTGCTGTTTTCTGGAGAAAACAGAAGCAAGCAGAGAAAGTCTTTCCTATTCGCTCACCAACTCCCAGCCCTTCTGCTCCCTTTGTGGGGACCCCAGGCCCTGCCACCCAGCACAGTCACCGCTGCAGTGAGGGTCCTTCCCTCTCCTGACCGTGACTTTCTTCCTCTCCCCTTGGTCACTTTCAGCAGCATGTGAGCACTGTGATTCCTCCCAGTTTAGAACAGTCCTCCTTAGTGGTGTGTTTCCCTCCAGGGTCTGCCCTCTCTGTTTCCGTTACAGCAAGGCTTTTGCAAAGATGGCCTCTGTAGGGTGTATTCATTCGAGTCACCCCTCCATGCCAGTCTGGTATGGAGCTGTATTTCTATTTTCTGTATTTCTATCTTTCCAATAAACTTCTTTAAATCTTCAAAAAAAAAAAAAAAAAAAAAGATGGCTTCTGTCCACCATCTCTCTGCTTTTCCTCCTTCCTTCCTTTTCTCTTTCTTTCGTACTGGGGATTGAACCCAGAGGAATTCTAACCCCAAGCTCTACCCTCAGCCTGATTTTATTTCTTATTTGAAAACAGGGTCTCACTAGGTTGCTGAGAACCTCGTGAAATTGCCGAGGCTGGCTTTGAACCTGCGGTCCTGTCTCCACTTCCCAAGTACTGGGATTACAAGTGTGTGCCACCACACCAGGCATTCACATATTTAAAGTAATACTTTAAAGATACAGAAAGGTACAGAGTGAAAGTTTTTATTTATTTATTTTTGTGTGTGTGGTACTGAGGATGGAACCCAGGGTCTTTTGTACCTCCAGGCCATACTCCCAGACCTATTTTATACTTTATTTGAAAACAGGGTCTCACTAAGTTGCTGAGAGCCTCACTAAGTATCTGAGGCTGGCTTCGAACCTGTGTGATTCCCCTGTCTCAACCTCCCAAGTACTGGGATTACAAGTGTGCGCCACCGTGCCTGAGTTCAGAGTGAAAGGTTGTGGGGTTTTTTTTTGTGTGTGTGTGTGTGGTACTGAGGATGGAACCCTGGGGTATTCTACCTTTGAGCTATACTCCCAGCCTTTTTTTTTTTCTTTATTTTGAAACAGGGTCTCACTGAGTTGCAAAGGGCCTCACTAAGTAGTAGCTGAGGCTGTCCACGAACCCAGATCCTTCTGTCTCAGCCTCCCAAATGCTGGGATTACAAGCGTGCGCCACCATGCCCGGCTTCAGAGTTAAAGTTTTAAAACAACTTGGAGGCCGTGTGTGGTAGCACAGGCTTGTAATCCTAGTACTTGGGAGGCTGAGACCAGATGTTCACAAGTTTGCAGCCAGCCTTAGCTACTTCGTGAGGCCCTCAACAATTTAGTGAGACCTCATTTCCAAAATAAAGAATAAAAAATAGGGCTGGGAGTGGACCACAGACATATAATGCCCCTGGGTTCAATCCCCAGTACTGCAAAGAAAAAAAGAAAGAAAAGGAGACTTCCAGGAAGATGGTGATCAAGAAAAGCAGCGTTTATGAGTCCTGCTAACACTCGATCTCTGTTGCCACAAAATCAGCACTTTTCATAGCCAGAAAACACTATCAGCAGAGAAATAAACAATGTAAACACAAGGGACAGAGAAAAAGAAGACTAGAAGAACAACCAGAGACCAGAAAAGAAACCAGCCCACACTGCAGCAGCGGAGCCGCGACGGCACCATCTTGCCTCACAGCACCAGGCTCCAGAGAGGAAAGGTAAAGATGGAGCTGAAGTGAGCAGCTGAGGATCATGCGGGTGTAATTCAGCAGTTCTTTCAGCACAGAGAACGTCTAAAATTCCCTGTGGACAAGCTCATCACGCTTTCCAGGGACTCAGAATGGAGCTCAAAACCAGAAAAGAAATACGTCAGCCTCACGGTTGAGTTTGTGACAGGGGCGCCATATTGCCACCAGCGGCAGCAAGTTCACCACGCCCGTGACAACTCCAGGTCAGCATGCACAATAACCGTAAGTGAAATTGCGGCCCCTACAGGAGAAATCCCAGCACTGCACCCCTAGGGACTTGTGCAGCTTTGTTAATCTCCCTGGGTCTGAGATTTTGCAGTCCAACTCAGTGAAGGAGTAGTGGTGACAAAGATACCACACCCTAGTCGCAGCTCCCCATGGGAAAACGCCCAGCTCAGCACCCCCACGGTGTCGCGCAGCTTCGATTAACTCCCTGGGTCTGAGACTTTACAATACAACCTAGTAAAGGAGTAGTGGTGGCTGAGATTACCACAAACCCGAGATCCAGAGCACCCTACGTGAAGTTGTGGTGACCTGGGGAAGAACCCAGAGAAGGCACAAACTTCTGAAATCATGGGAAAGAGGAACAACAATAGAGCAATGAATGACCACATCCCCATAATATCAGAACCTGATAACACAGAAATTCAGAGATCTCTAGAAGATCAAATTAGGAATATAACTGTAGAAATAATACAGGACTTTTTTTTTTTTTTTTTTTTTTTTTTTTTGGTGGTGGTACTGGGGTTCCTGGAAGCCCGTCTACCTCCAGGCTACACTCCCAGACCTATTTTTACATTTTTATTTGGAAACAGGGTCTCCTAAGCCAGCACGCACGGCTGGCTTCGAACCTGCGCAATCCTCCTGTCTCTGCCTCCCAAGCGTGGGGATTACAAGCATGAGCCACCATGCCCGGCTATAATACAGGACTTTTGAAAAGAATTTAGAGAGATTCTAAAAGAAATAAAGGATGCAATCATTAAAGTAAAGGCATCAATTCAAACTATAAACAATCGATTAGACCACATGGAGAATAGAATCTTGCTCCTAGAAGATGATCACTCCAAAAATGAACGCATAGTTTCTAATGTAGAAAAAAAAATCTGACAGCAGGAATCTGACACTGAAGAAATATGGGCCCATTTTAAGAGAGCTAACCTAAGAATAATCAGAATAGAGGAGGGAAAAGAAAGTGAAACCAAAGGGATCAATATCTCTTCAAAGAAATAATAGCAGAAAAATTTCCAAACATAGAGCAAGAGGTCGATACACAGGTCCAGGAAACTTACAGAACTGCCTTTGGACAGGATCGGAGAAGAGGATCCCCACGCCACATAATTGTCAAAATGACCAATGTGGAAGCCAAGCAGAGAATCTTAAAGGCAACAAAAGCAAAGGGCCAAGTGACATTCAGAGGCAAACCAATTAGAATCACTCCAGACTTCCCAAACCAAGTCATGAAAACCAGAAGGGCTTGGAGTAACATATTCCAAACTGAAAAACAACTTCTAGCCAAAAATTTCCTACCCAGGAAAACTATCAAATTAGATGGGGAAATAAGAAGCTTCCATGACAAACAGAAACTGAAGGAATTTATGTCTTCAAAACCAGCGCTAGAGAAAATACTCAAAGAGATTAACTACAAAGAAGAAATAGGTAACACACACCAGAATCAGAGAAACAAGATTTTCCATCCAGTAGACAACTAAGCAAAGAATAAACAGTATTTCAAACAGAAACAAAATCTTAACGTGTTAGGAATTAAAAGATATCTGTTAATAATCACACTGAATGTAAATGGCCATAATTCCCCAATAAAAAGACATAAAGTGGCAAGATGGATTAAAAACCAGAATCCATCCATCTACTGCTTACAAGAAACACACTTTACAAGTAAAGAGAGTAACAAACTCAAGGTAAAGGGCTGGAGCAAGGTAATTCATGTTCAGTAGCCATCCTAACAAATGTGAAGTCGTATTTCACTATAGTTTTTATTTGTATTTCCTTAATGATTAGTTATATTATGATAATGATGACTGATATTCATGTGTTTATTGGTCATACAAAAATCTTTGGAGATTCATTATCTATTTTAGTCTTTTACTATTTCTAAATTTTATTGTTTACTTTTATTGTTGCTAATTTTTAGGATTTCTATTTGGAATATTAATATACCTTCAGATATAGCATTTAGAAATATTTTATCCCATTCTATCAGTAATTTTAATTCTGTTTACAATGTCTTTGGATGTAAAATATTTTTCTAGTTTTATGAAGTTTGTTTGTTTGTTTATTCTTTTGTTGCCTGTGCCTTTGGAATCATATCCAAGAAATCACTGTCAATTTCAATATTTAGTGAGAAGATTATTATTTCCTTCACCAAATGTTCTTGGAAACCTTGTCAAAAGTCACTTGACCATATATGGAAGAAAAAAAATATAAAAGTTAATCAGGAAGCCAAGCATGGGAAGGAGGGAGGGGGAGGGAAGGGTTAGGGATTAGGTAGGGGCTGATTGGGTGATGTGTGTGTGTATATCTCCATAAGTTTTTTTTTTTTTATCCAATTAAGATGTATGACTACAATGCACCAATAAAATTTTATGTAACAAAAAAAGGGGAAAAAAAGGAAGGAAGGAAGGAAGGAAGGAAGGAAGGAAGGAAGGAAGGGAGGGAGGGAGGAAGGGAAAAAGAAAGAAAATGAGCTACTTTGAAGGCTGAAGCAAGAAGATTGAAAATTCAAGGTTCGTCTGGGTTCCACCTCCAGTACCACCAAAAAAAAAAAAAAAAAAAAAAAAGTTCAAGGTTCACCTGGGCAATTTAGGAAGATGTGGTCTCAAAAAAATAAAGCTGGGCGTGGTGCACACTTGTAATCCCAGTTCTTGGGAGGTGGAGACAGGAGTATCGTGCAGGTTCGAAGCCAGACTCGCTGTCTTAGGAGACCCTGTTTCCAAAAATATATATATATATATATATATATATAAATAGGTCTGGGAGTGTATCCCGGAGGTAGAAGGATTCCATCCCTAGTACCACCAATAAATAAATAAATAAATAAATAATAAATAAATAAATAAATAAATAAATAAACAAAACGTGCTAGCCAGGCATAATCGTGCACACTTTTCATCCCAGTGCTTGGGAGGCTGAGACAGGAGTATCATGCAGGTTCAAAGGCAGCCTCAGCTACTTAGTGAGGCTCTCAGCAACTTAGTGAGACCCTGTTTCCAAATAAAGTATAAAATAGGTCTGGGAGTATAGCCCGGAGGTAGAAAGCCCCTGGGTTCATCCCTGGTACCACAAAAAATAAAATAAATTTTAAAATAAATAAAAAATAAAAAGTGCTAAGCTAAAAAATAAATGTGTGGTGCTCACATTTTTTAATTCCAATTCTAAAACTTGGTAAACTGAGACAGGAGGATCGCAGTTTCAAAGCCAGCCTTGACAATTTAGTTAGGCCCTCTGCAACTTAGGGAGAACCTGTTTCCAAATAAGAAATAAAATTGGGCTGGGGGTTTAGCACAGAGGTAGAATGCCTCTGGGTTCAATCCCCAGTCACACACACACACACACACACACACACACACACACACACACACACACACACAATGTTGGGGAGCCGGGTGTGGTGGCGCACGTTTGTAATCCCAGCATTTGGGAGGATGAGACTGGAGGATTGCAGTTCGCGGACAGCCTCAGCTACTTAGTAAAGCTCTCTGCAACTCAGTGAGACCCTGTCTCAAAATAAAGAATAAAAATAGGGTAGGGGGTGTAGTTTGAGGGTCAAATGCCCCTGGGTTCTATCCCCAGACCCGCAAAAAAAAAAAAAAAAATGTTGGGGATACAAATCAGTGGTAAAGGACCCCTAGGTTTAATCCCTGGAACCAAGAAAACGAAGAGGAAAGTTCAGCATTATCTCACCCACCATCCTTCCAGTTCTCCTCCCTGACCCCAGTGTGACTCATTTCTGTGCATTCTTTAAATTTATTTATGTGCATACAAGCAAATAACAATATAAATTATTTTTCTATCTTTTTTCTACCTCCGGGCTATACTCCCAGACCTATTTTATACTTTATTTGGAAACAGGGTCTCACTAAGTTGCTGAGGCTGGCTTCAAACCTGTGCGATCCTCCTGTCTCAGCCTCCCAAGTGCTGGGATTACAAGCGTGCGCCATCACGCCCGGCTTTTCTCTCTTGTAAGAGTGCTAGGGACAAGCTAGGCAAGTGCTCTGCCACTGAGCTACACCCCAGCCCTACAATAGGAATTCTTCCTCTTTTTTTGCCTAACCATGAATCTTTGAGATTTATTTTTCAATACTGGGAATGGAAACCAGGGGCATTTTGCCTCCGAGCTATACCCCCAGCCCTATTTTTTATTCTTTTATATTTTTAAACAGGGTCTCACTGAGTTGTAAAGGGCCTCATTAAGTAGCTGAGGCTGTCCAATAACCAGGATCCTCCCGTCTCAGACTCCCTAATGCTGGGAAGCCTGGGACACCATGCCCGGCTTCTTCCCAGTCTCTCTTGAACCCACTCTCCGCAGGCTTCTGCTCCATCTCCCTTCACGAAATTCCTGTTGTGAAGGTTCCCTGTCACCCCCACTTTTCCAAATCCAGAGGTCAACCATCAGGATCATCTTATTTGGCAACCAGCAGGCTTTCATACAGCCAGTCACGCCCCCCTTTAAAAACACTCCCTTCCCCTGCCTTTTAAGACACTACACTGTTCCTACCACAGTGGTCCCTGCTTCTCGGCTCCTTTGCTGGTTCCTCCTCAGATCCCTGTCAAATCTCTTGTTCTCGCCGGGCGTGGTGGCGCACGCTGGTAATCCCCGCACTTGGGAGGCGGAGACAGGAGGATCGCGCAGGTTCGAAGCCAGCCACTCTGGCTTAAGAGACCCTGTTTCCAAATAAAAAAATAATATAAAAATAGGTCTGGGAGTGTAGCCCTAAGTTAGAAGGGCTTCCAGGAACCCCAGAACCACAAATCTCTTGTTCTGTCCTGGTCCATGGACACACCCAGGGGATCTCATTAGGCTATACTTCAAATATCTTCTTTTCTTTCTTTCTTTCTTTCTTTATTTTGTGGCACTGGGGGTAGAATCCATGGGGCATCTACACCCCCATACCTATTTTATTCTTTATTTTGAAACAGGGTCTTGCTAAATTGCGGAGTACCTCACTAAATAGATGAGGCTGGCTGCAAACCTGCGATCCTCCTGTCTCAGCCTCCCAAGTACTGGGATTACAAGCGGGCACCACCATATCCATGTGCCACCACACTCAGCTTTCTTTTCTTTTTCTTTTTCTGATGACTCAAATTTTTGAAGACCTCAAAGATGTCTCTTGGCTTCCTCCAGACTTTTCTATCCAACTTCAAACCTGCCTGTCCTTCAGGGCTGCCCCTCTCAGTATATGGTACCTCCCTGCGTCTAGTCCATCAGGAGGAGGAAAACTTTGCAGGCAGTCTTTTCTCTTTTTAATTTCTCTGTAGCTGCCTTATTTGCTGTACTGGGAATTCAATCTAGTGGCTGCTCTACTGCTGAGCTACATACACTCCTTTTTAAATATTATTTTGAACTGGGCATGTTGGCACACGCTTGTAATCCAGTACTTGGAAGATTGAGATAGTAGGATCACAGGTTCGAGGCCAGCCTCAGCTACTTAGTGAGGTCCTCTGCAAACTAGTGAGACCCTGTTTCAAAATAAAGAATAAAAGCCGGGCATGGTGGCGCACGCTTGCAATCCCCACGCTTAGGAGGCTGAGACAGGAGGATCGCACAGGTTCCGAGCCAGCCTCAGCTACTTGGTGAGGCTCTCAGCAACTTAGTGAGACCCTGATTCCAAATAAAGTATAAAATAGGTCTGGGAGTATAGCCCAGAGGTAGAGAAGCCCCTGGGTTCCACCCCCAGTACCACACACACCAAAAAATCTGTCTGGGGGTGTAGCTCTGGAGTAGAATGCCCCTGATTTAATCCCCAGCACACACACAAAAAAACTCCAGTTTCAGTACCCCATCCTCAAGCCACCACCATCTGGTACCATGGTGTATGTGTGTTGGGGGGTTACTGGGAACCGAGCCCATGGGCACTCTACCTCTGAGCTACACCTCCAGCCCTATTTTTTATTTTTATTTTGAAACAGGGTCTTGCTAGATTGATGGGAGTCTCACTACTTGTTTAAGCTGTCCTTGAACCTGCAATCCTCCCATCTCAGCCTCCCAAGGATTACAGGCATGTGCCACTGAACCTGGCTTTATTTTTATTTTGAAACAGGGTCACGCTATGTTGATGAGTCTCATTACTTGCTGAGGCTGGGTTTGAACCTGTGATCCTCCTGCCTCAGCCTCCCAAGTACTAAGATGACAAGCATGCACCACCATGCCCAGCTATGATGTATATTTTATCTTAAAATTGTTTTTTTTTTTTTTTGTGTGTGTGTTATACTGGGGATGTTACCCAGAGGCATTGTACTTCCAAGCTACTCCGCAGTCTGACTTTTTAGTTTGTTTATTTATTTATTTATTTATTTATTTATTTATTTATTTATTTATTTATGGTACTGGGGTTGAAACCCAGGGGCATTCTATCTCTGAGCTACACCCCCAGCCCTATTTTTTTATTCTTTCTTTTGAATCAGGGTCTCACTGAGTTGCAAAGGACCTCACTAAGTAGCTGAGGCTGGCCGTGAACCTCGATCCTCCTGTCTCAGCCTCCCACATACTGGGATTACAAGAGTGAGCCACCAAGCCTGGCCATCCCAGCCTTTTTTACTTTTTACTTTTGAAATAATATATTACTAATTTGCTGAGGCTAGTCTCAAACCTGTGGTCTTCCTATCTCAGCCTTCCAAGTACTGAGATTATAGGCATATGCGCCACCACATGCAGCTATTTAGGTTTTCTTAAATATCTTACAGTGAAGTATAATTTTCTGAATACAGATAATACCCATCTTCGGTTTCATTTATTCCTAAGCACTATTTTGATTTTCTGTTATGCTTAACGTTACGTTTCAAGATTACATTTTCAAAGTACTTTCTGCTGATATGTAGAAAAGCAGTTTGATTGGCAATACTGATTTTAGAGCCAACGACCTTGATAAGCTCTCTCTTCTGTCTAATAATTTTTCTATAGACTTTGAATTTTTTTTATAAAAGCAATCATGTCATCTGAAAAAGGCAGAAGTTTTCTTTTTCTTTTCCAATACCATCCTTTAATTTCCTTTTCTTGTGCTGACCAGGACCTTTAGTACAATGTTGAATACAAGCAGTGATAAGCTGTTTTGTTTTGTTCTTGATTTAATTTTTAATTTTTACTTACTTATTTTTTGCAGTACTGGGAACATAACTCAGGGGCATCCTACCTCCGAGCTACACCCCCTGCCCTATTTTTTTATTCTTTATTTTGAAACAGGGTCTCACTAAGTTGCAGAGGGCCTCACTAAGTAGTAGCTGAGGCTGTCCACGAACCTCCATCTTCTGATCTTCAGGTCTCAGCCTCCAGAACGCTGCTGGGATTACAAACTTGTGCCACCAGGCCAGGTTTCTTTATTTTTGAAACAGTGTGTCACTGAGTTGCA